>NC_133386.1:182412443-183040268 GCF_047511655.1 Castor canadensis | reverse complement strand
GTCTGGTCCTGGGCAGGGATCTCTCAACCTCTCTGTACATTTAGCCTTGTCTTGTTCCTATGAGGCCAGGACATTGCTAGGTATTTTCCAAGCTCATAGGAGGCCCATGACTTGCCCAGGCACCCACAGCTAGAAAAGGGCCAGAGCTGGGACATTTTAACTCTGGGACACTTTAACTGCCTCCTGTGATCTCACAGCATCCTGCGGGACAGGTGTGTTCTGCCCGTTCTGTGTCTGCAGAAACCAAGGTGTGGGTCACTCATTCACACAGCTCTTGGAACTGTGCCCATCTCTCCCTGCTACCTTCACTTACAGGGCAGTGGCCCCAGCCTATTGCCCTCCCCAGGCCCATCCTCCCTTTCTTTGCTATGAGTCAAGGTTTGTCAGATACACTGCCCACAGCCCTGGTCTCTGTTAACCTTCCAGGCTCTGGACACCATTGAGCGAGCCCAGGACCTGGCCGAGGAGGTGGGGAACAAGGTCAGACATAATTGTGTCTCCTGGGTCTGGGGTCAAGAGCCAAAGCGTGTGTGGGGGAGACAGGAGCTTGGGGGAAGTTTGCTGGGACTTGCTCATGCCCTCTAGGAGCTGCCTGCAGCAGCCGTCTCCAGCTCCCTGGATCTCTCTTCCACCTGGAGAGCACTTCTGGGGTGGGCAAAAATTTCATAGATGGGAGGATAGCCAAAGTCTCCAGAGCCTTTTGCTGTTCATTATAACTCCAAACAGTGGCCTCCACTGCCTGGGAGCTGGGCAGGCACAGATCCTCATAGGTTCCAGTTCTTCTCTGTGAGGTGGATCCAGCAACCCCATTTTGTAAATGGGGAAAGTGGGGCTCTGAGAGGCAGTCAAGGTCCTTCACCTACTAACTGATCAGTTGTAATGCCAAATACAATGTTCTTTCCATAGTATATGCCCAAGTTTAACAATCATATCCAAACCTTAAAATCTTAAAAACAGGCTTAGTGTCTCGAAGAGGTGCATTTCTCTGAGATCTGGTGCACATTCCAACTAAAATAGCAAAATATATTTACTTTTGATTAGATTCCAGCCATTCAGGTATACAGAGGAGTCAGGCTGATCAGAAATGTTAATGAAGCCAGTTGCAGGTGGCTCATGCCTGTAATCCTAGCTAATTGGGAGGCAGAGGTAGGAGGATTGTGAGTTTTAGGCCAGCCTGAGTAAAGTTAGCGAGACTGTGACTCAGAAACAAAAATACAAACAAAAAGACCTGAGGGGGTATGGTAGAATACTTGCCAACCAAGTTCAAGGCCCTGAGTTCAATCCCCAGCGCCCCAAAATGGGGGGTTCCTAGGCATTTCTAAGGATGGAGACCTCTGATCTCACCTATCCTCCCATTTTGCTGGAAGGGAATCAGAGACACAGAGAGGGCAGGATGTTTTTTCCTAGGTCCAACAGCAAGGCAGGGCAGTGACTGGGACTGGAACTGGCCTTGGTCTTGTCCCCTGCCTCACTCTCCTGTTCGCATGGCTCCAGCTGAGCCAGCTCAAGCTGCACTGCCTGAGCGAGGCCATCTGCCGCAGCAAGGGGCTGCAGCAAGAGCTGCGTGCGCACGTCGTGCGGTTCCACGAGTGCGTGGAAGAAACAGAGCTCTACTGTGGCCTGTGCGGCGAGTCCATAGGCGAGAAGAACAGCCGGCTGCAGGCCCTGCCCTGCTCCCACATTTTCCACCTCAGGTGAGGCCACCTGTGGGGCACCTAGCATAGCTGCCTGCAGCACACTGGTAACACTAACAGCAAACACTCACCTAGTGCTTTCTGCTGAGTTCTCTCTGGCATGTTCTAAGAACTTCCCATTTATTAACTCACTGAATCCTTCCTGCAGCCTGTGAGGTGGCCATTCTCATTATTATGACTCCAAAGGGAATTCTGAGAAGCCTCTGAAAGTCATTAGGTCACACAGCCAGGGCCAGGTCTGCCTCAAGGTGGCACTATGTGCCAGCTCCACCCCAGGCTTGACTCCATGCCTGGAAGCTCCTGGAACAGAACAGGAGCCTGGGGCCAAGTCTTTTCCCTCCCCTGTTCTGTGGCAGGCCCTGTGAAGATAAGGGAAGACACAGGGCTGGGAGGAAGGACCCACCTTGTTGAGTAGACGGAGTCCTTTGCCTTGTCAGGTGCCTGCAGAACAATGGCACTCGGAGCTGCCCCAACTGCCGCCGCTCCTCCATGAAACCTGGCTTTGTGTGACTTCCGGCTGTGATCCTGGACTTCTGCTGCACCTCCCTTTGCTCCCTTTCCATTGTCACTCTGGAGGTCTTGATGTTCTCCTGGGTAGCAGCCAGGGCCTTGGGGCCTGCCCTCTGCTGCTCCTCTGGGCCTAGCTGCCCTCCCCTACCTCTTTGTACTTTGCTCTTTATAGAAAAATAAACTGTTTTTATCAGTCCTGATTATTTTCACCTTCCCTGGGGTAGAGAGAGTGGGGGCAAGGCTCTCTATGTGGGTTTCCCCAGACATTCTTCAGGAACTCAGATGCTCCAGTGAGCCAAAGGCAAGATCTCTGCTGGTGAGACACTGTGCAGGTATTGGGAGAGGAGTACAACCTACAGTAAACACAATAAACAGTATGGAAAGGCATAGGAAGCTGTTGTGGGATGAATTGTGCATTTCCTCCTGCCCCCAATTCGTGTGTTGAAGGCTTAGTCTGTTCGGGCTGCTATCACAAAATACATAGACTGAGGGGTTTATGAAATGTATTTCTCACAGTTCTGGAGGCAGCAAGCCCAAGATCAAGGTACCGGCAGATTTGGTGTCTGGTAAGGGCCCACATTCATGTTCATAGATGGTGCCTTCTCACTATCTCTTTGCATGGTAGAAGGGGTAATATTGCTGTCTGAGGTCCCCTTTTATTGTGGGAACACTGATCCCATTCATGAGGGCTCACGACCTAATCACTTTCCAAAGGCCTCATTCCTAATATCACCATATTGGGGATTAGGTTTTAGATTGTGTGTGTGTGTGTGTGTGGTGCTGGGATTGAACCCCGAGACTTGAACTCAGGTCTACCATTGAGCTATCTCCCCAGCCCTGATTAGATTACAATATATAAATTTGGGAGAGGGACAAACTTTTGTGCCATAGCAAACCCTAAGCCCCAGTGTGACAATATTTGGACATAGGGCCTTGAAGGAGATAAATAAGGTCAAATGAGGTCATAAGTACTGGTGTCCTTATAAGAAGAGGAAGAAACATTGGAGGGATATCATAGATCGATCTCTTTCTCTCTCTCTCTCTCTCTCTCTCTGTCTCCATGATGTAAAAAGAACAGGTCATGTAAGGACACAATAAGAAGGTAGCCATCTGTAAGTGTAAGGAAGAGGCCTCACCAAAAACTAAATCTTCTAGTACATTGTTCTGGGACTTCCAGCTGTTAGAAGTATAAGAAAATAAATATCTGTGTTTAAGCCACCCCAATCTGTAGTATTTTGTTACGGCAGCCTGAGCTGTCTGGTAAGTATAAAAGCAATGGTGCTTTGGAACACAAAAGCAGAGTGCATGGTTCCTCTTCTTCATCTCCCCTTGTCTTTAGTCTTAAAACCATAGATGGGACACAGCGAGACGGGCATCCATGTGTAGAGGTGGCCTGGCGTAGCACATTGGAACCCAAGCCAAATGTGGAGAAAAGAACCTGTGTGGGGACAGGAGGGCATCTCGTCCTAATGCGTCAGAGACCAACCTGCATAAGGAGGGGTGTCCTTACATGGCTGTTGGGGCCCAGCCAGGAAAGGAGGCATCCAAGTGGGTGAACTTCCACATGAGACATCAGAATTTATGTGGAATTTATGTGGCCAGGATCACAGAGGTCCTTGACCCAAAAGGGCTCAGGGCAGGAATGAACAAGACAGGACACACAAAGGGTCTCACTCACTCAGGAAAGGAATGACAAAACACATATCGAGAGGGCCAGAAGGCTGATGACCAACTGGCAAAATTTTATTTTTCTCAGCAAGCTTTATACAAAAGAGGAAGAGACTTAAACATCAAAAACACTCTGACCTAGTTACAACCTTTCTGTTTTGGCCACCCTGTATTCTTACTGCCAGTGTCCTTGACTAAGTATAAACTTCTTTTCAGCCAAGGGAAACCATTTAGCATTGCTTCCCACCATGATAGAGACATGGTGCACCTGCAGGTTCTGACCTTGTTGGAATGCTGCTAAGCCACAGCGACCTTGTCAGACTGTGGCTTTTGGTTCCCAACAGAGTGTATAGCATATCCATGAACATGGGTGTCATAGCAGGGTCATTGAACCAAGCTGGAGTGAAGAAGGGTCTATGCGTGGAAGAGAGTGGCAATGGGTGATTATTTACAAGATTTCTCACTATTGAAGAGGAGAGTTACAAATAGGAAAGGGAGGAAACCAGAAGGAACCTATGGTGTTAAACTAGAATTAGAAGCATCTGTGAACTCATGGATTTCAAAATACATAGCTAGATACAGAAATAAATATAGTGTCCATTCACCAGTCCAGAGTAGTGGTGACATGCCAACAACAATGGGCACACCTAGCTTCCAGATCTTGGCTTCTAAATAGCATGTTCTTAAAAGGAATCAAGGCTTTTGAGGAAAGGCATGATGGAAAGTACAAGATGAGCCTGGAATATCTTGTGCCAGAAAGCAAAGGAAACTGAACAAATGATGTGATAACTCAGGACACAGGGGCCAGCTTGGAAGGGCTTGCACAGCCCACTGGTGATGAATAATCATGACTGTCTTATCAGCACAGGCTGCCATCATGAACTACCACAAAATGGGTGGTTTAAACAAACAAAGTTCATTTTCTTATAGATCAAGGGGCCAGAAAATTCTAGAAGCTCCCTTCTCACTGTGTATTACATTTCCTCTGTGCTCCTGCAGAGAAGGAAACAGTCTTTCTCCTCTTCCTATAAAGGCACTACTTATACCATGAGGACCCCACTGTCATGACCTCATCTAACTGTAATCACCTGCCAAAGGCACCATCTGTAGGGGCCATCATGCAGGGAATTAGGGCTTGAACATATGAATTTTGGAAGACAAACAAATTCAGTCCATAGCAATGATACATACTGTATTAAATAAAAATCCATATTGATATAAATTAAAATTTTGATGTGGAATGGGATGTTTACAAAATTCTTCTCCACAAAATATGTATTAACTTCAAAGGGAAGAAAATTTCAGACCTCAGCTTTATTAAGTGAGAAAGGTTTAACATCTCCAGCAACAGCACAAAATGAAATTGTGCCATCT
The DNA here is from genome assembly GCF_047511655.1 of Castor canadensis. NCBI lineage: Eukaryota > Metazoa > Chordata > Mammalia > Rodentia > Castoridae > Castor > Castor canadensis. The sequence goes on along the minus strand of NC_133386.1, from coordinate 183,035,022 downwards.
GAAAAAATGCAAGCTTCTTGGGAGGCTGAGATCATGAGGATCACAGTTCAAGGCCAGTCCGGGCAAATAATTTGAGAGACACCCATCTTCAAAATAACCAGAGCAAAATGGACTGGAGGTATGGCTCAAGCAGTAGAGTGCCTGCTTTGCAAGTGAGAAGCCCTGAGTTCAAACACCAGTCCCACCAAAAAAACCAAATAGAACTCACAAGTTCATGAAAGACAAAAGGTTAGGGGACTGTTCTGTATTAAAGGAGACTAAAGAGATGTAATAATGTGTGATTCTTGATACTGTTTTTTTTTTTTTTTAAGGCTATAAGGGACAAATGACAGATAACTGAACACATTTTAATAAGGATTGTTTATTAGGTATTTTGCATCAATATGAAAGTCCTTGGGTATGACCATGTATTATACTACATTGCACTGCAGTTATGTACAAGAATGTCTTTGTTTTTAGGAGACACAGGCAGAAATATTTATTTATTTATTTATTTATTTATTTTCTCTCTTTTTTTTTTCTTTTATTATTCATATGTGCATACAAGGCTTGATTCATTTCTCCCCCCTGCCCCCACCCCCTCCCTTACCACCCACTCCACCCCCTCCCTCTCCCCCCCACCCCCTCAATACCCAGCAGAAACTATTTTGCCCTTATCTCTAATTTTGTTGTAGAGAGAGTATAAGCAATAACAGGAAGGGAGAAGGGTTTTTGCTGGTTGAGATAAGGATAGCTATACAGGGTATTGACTCACATTGATTTCCTGTGCGTGGGTGTTACCTTCTAGGTTAATTCTTTTTGATCTAACCTTTTCTCTAGTACCTGTTCCCCTTGTCCTATTGGCCTCAGTTGCATTTAAGGTATCTGCTTTAGTTTCTCTGCGTTAAGGGCAACAAATGCTAGCTAATTTTTTAGGTGTCTTACCTATCCTCACCCCTTCCTGTGTGCTCTCGCTTTTATCATGTGCTCATAGTCTAATCCCATTGTTGTGTTAGGCAGAAATATTTAAAGGTGAATTGTCATGAAGTCTGTAACTTATTTTGAAATGGGTCAGAAAAAAAGTGTGCATATGTACAATAACAAAAATAGATGTTGCAAATGTTACCAATTGGCAAATCTAGGTAAAAGATAGAGGTTTTCATTGTTGATCTTCCAACTTTTTTATATGTTTAACATTTTTTAAAATAAAGGGTTTTTCAAAATAACAGATTTTAGAAAGTGTTGTCCAGAAACAGAACCAAACAGGGAGGATGTGTCTATATTTATCTATATAGAAAGAGATACAGATTGATTTATTGTAAGGAATGGACTCACATGATTCCAGCCAAGTTCCAGGCTGAGTCGGCCTGAGAAGCGGCAGAGCCAGTGGTCTCGTTCTCCTTCAGAGCCTGTCACTCTCAAGACCCAAGGAGAAGTGATGCTCCAGTTTCAGTCCAAAGGGAGAAAAAGGCCTTGCCCCCAAATAGTCTAACAGGAAGACCTCTCTCTTATACAGCCCTTTTGTTCTATTCAGATTTTCAACTGATTAGATGCGGTTCACTTTATTCGGTCTAATGATTTTAATGTTATTCTCTTCTAAAACCAGGAAACACTCAGAATAATGTTTAACCAAAAATCTAGGTACAAGTGGGATGTGGTGATGCATACCTGTAATCCCAGCACTCATAGCTAGTTCCAGGCCAGCCTGGGGTACATGGCTACATAGGGAGTCTCTGTCTCAAAAAAAAAAAAAAATCTAGACACTCCCTAGTCAAATTGACACACAAAATTAGCCCTCACAGGCAAGTCTGGGTAGAACAGGGAGGCCAGTGAAGTAATCTAGGTGAGAGATATTGGTGACTTGAACCACAGTCAGTGCAGGGGTATGGAAGAATTCTCTCCCTCCCTCCCTTTTCCTCCACTCCACCTCTCTCTTACTGTTGTTTTTTGACGCAGCATCTCAGTATGTAGTCCAGGCTGGCCTTGAACTCTCAATCCTTCTGCCTCAGCCTCCTGGGTGCTAAGATTACAGGGAAGATATCTGTTGTTTTGGAAATTTTCAAATAGCAACAATGGAGAGACTACTACAAGGGATTGCTATCTCTACCATGTTCACATGAACGATTTGCTTCACTTGTGACAGCCTCCTCCCAGTAAGATCCATACTCTCCACTAGGTTATTTTTATTCAGATCTTACCATTTCTGAATTCAAGATAGAAGTGGCAGAATTCCAGGTGGCTTGGATGTGGGGCATGGAGAGAGCAGTAAGGATGACACGAAGAGCTGAGTCTGAGCAACTGGAGGGACCCCGAGGAAAGAAAGTCCTGTGGTGTTTCATTTTCTCTCCCCACCAGAGACAGATCTGCTGAGCCTGGCCTTGGGAGTGTTCAGGGATAAGCTTGTGGGGTTGTGGAGAGGAAGTTGTTCAGCTTGTGCTTTGGGATTTGATTCATTTTTCATTTGAAAATATTTTTTTTTGCAGGCTTAGCACTTCTCTAGGCCCTGGGGACTCGTGGCAAGCAAGTAAGACACATGAGCTCGTGAATTTATAATCTGGGGGAGGGAGAACAAAACCCAATCATCACATAAGAGCCTGTCTGGTAAGGGTGAGTACGGGGCATATGGAAGAAAGAGTGAGATTTGACCTGTTCTTTGGGAGTCAGGGAGGGCTTTGAAACTGATTTAAAGAATATGGAGAGCTTGCTGGTTTACAGTGGGAATGTGGGGTTCTAGAAGAGCAGAGGCAGAGGTCCAGCCTATAATCCTAGCTACTCAAGAGCAGAGAACAGCCCTTTTGTTCTTTTTAGATCTTTAACTGATTAGATGAGGCTTACTTTATTCAGTCTAATGATTTAAATGTTACTCTCATCTAAAACCAGGAAACACTCAGAATAGTATTTAACTCCTAAGAGGAGTGAGAAACCTTCAAGAGGGCTTTGTTAACCATTTCCTTCCTTCTTTTCTTCCTTCCTTCCTCCTCCCTCCCTTCCTTTTTGGTGGCATCAGAGTTTGAACTCAAGGCCTCATGCTTGTTAGGCAGGTGCTCTTACTGCTTGAGCCACTCCATCAGCCCTGTTTTCTTTCTTGAGGGTGTGGATACCATGGCCAAATCTGCTTTGGAACCTATTTCTCTGGCTACTCTTTGGACAGCAGGTTAGAGCAGATGCTGAGACAGAAACATCTGCTTTTCTACTGTTCTCAAGGTCGATTCCCATCCTTCACCCCACTTAATCTTCACTACAACCCTGTGAGGTTGGCATGAGGACCTCTCCATTTCCCACATGGAGAAACTGAGGTCTAGGGAAGAAAGAAGACTTGTCCACATCACTTGACAGAGCCCAACTCTTTCTTCTTCACACCAGCCTTTCCCCCAAGAGCCCAGGGTTAGAATGGAGCTGTCCACTCCTTCCTGATACCCTCCAAACTCCAGCCTCAACTCATGTAGTGTGCTGGCTCCCAAGACTGCACCCCCTCTAGAAGTCTAGATGTATCAGAGGCCCCAAGCTGGCCACCTTCTTTCTCCCGAGGACGTGCTGTTGTGCCCTAATGCTCAGCTCCCTGCTGGGACTCACCTGGCTCTTCCTTAATCTCCTTGGGCAGCATGGACCTGCTTATACTGTTCTTTCTCTCTATTCTACTCCCAAGACATCCCTTCTCCTGGGCTCCCAAGAGAATTGACCAATCCCTGTCTTTCTGGACAATGAGAAATTCAGCCTAGAAAGGTTGTTAAAATGCCATGAGTGTCCCCCCCACCCCCCACCCCCAGGGTCTTGCTATGTTCCTCAGGTTGGCCTCCAGCTCCTGGGCTCAAGTGATCCTTCTGCCTCAGCCTCTTGAGTACAGGCCTCACCACTGCACCTAGTGAAAAAACAAGACATTTTGGGTCATCAGCCCCAATGCCAATAGTGAGTGACTCAGGAGTGAACAGCTGCAAATGTTGACATCTAAAGAAATAAATTTCTGCCTTCAGCTGCCACTATACAGTTTTTCACTAACTTTAGAGACTTTGTGATTGTTTGACTTAAAAATTGTTTGCTTTTTTCTGATAAATATATTTATCAGAATATATATAATTATATAATTTATCAGAAGATATGTAATTATATGTAATATTTATCAGAAATAGATATATAATATTAGAAATACATATATTCATTCATGGCTTGTGTGAAGTTCATTTTTGGGGAGCTCTCCTCAAAGGAATAAGGACACATCCTCCGGAGTAACAGGCACAGGTACATCAAAGCAGTGTCGTATGATCCAAAAGGACCTGCATACCCTGCTCACCAAGATAACCACTTTTTTTTTTTTCTGGAAGTGAGGTTTGAACTCAGGCTTCATACTGGCAAAGCAGACGCTCCACCGTCTGAGCCACGCCTTCAGTCTATTTTGCTGTGGTTATTTTGGGGATGGGGATCTCCTGAACTATTTGCCCGTAGTGGTCTCAAACCACGATTCTCCTGATCTGTCTCCCAAGTAGCTAGGATTACAGGCGTGAGCCACCGATGCCCCTCACGTTTTTAACCGTAAGGGCTGATTGTTAACTGAGTTTTTTCCAGCTGGACAATTCCTTGCAGCCTGCACTGTTTTCAGCAACTGCGATTTTTTTTCTCTGCTGATTGTTTCCCTCCAGCAACGCTGGGTGGCCGGGTTGTGCTTAAACACGTAATTTAAAATAAGGCCCGATGTAGCATGCCCCTTTTGCACACGGCTGGACATGTTGTTTTTAGCTGGGGAAACCATTGCGCAAAACCCCCAAATCCTAGCTGGGCCAGATTCTGAGAGTGAATTGCGCCCCTGCGCAAACGCGGTTTCAATTACCAGCCAAATTAAAACTGCATTTCCCGAAGGCCCCCGCGCCTCCCTCCTTACTCCCGCCTCTTCCGGTTTCACACCCAGTCCCGCCCCTGTCGTTCGTGCCGGCCAATAGCAGCCCCTCCTCTCGCTCCCAGCGCAAACAGGAGCCACCGGCGATCGGCGGGGGCAGGCGCGTAGGCCCGGGTTTGGTTTTTGGAGTAGAGAAAAGCAGATTCGCTCCGGCAGCGTGGACGGAGCTAAGCCCGTCGAGAGTCAGAATTTGCAGGAGAACTTTGCCATCGGTCAAGAAAAGGCATCAAGAAAGACGGCATTAACTTCCCCCCGCGGCTCCTGCGCAGTCCCATCTTCGGCCTTTTCCTCCAGCCAATGAATCTGCTGCCGACTCTCGACAGTCCAGTGACTCGGCAGGAGAAAATGGCGACCGTGTGGGATGAGGCTGAGGTGGGCGCCCGAGACCTGGGAGTCCCGAAGCTAGGGCCAGGGGGAAGACGCCCTTGTCGGGAGGGGAGGAAGTGGTTCGGAGGTCACGGTGTGGCCAGGACCCTGGGACCGAGCCGCTTGGGATATGGGCAGAGGTGCTGACTTCATCCTGAATTTGTGGGTGGGGAAACTGAGGCTGCGAGTGGGGCTCTGCCTGGATAAAAGTAAGTAAAGTAAACACATGAATTTTTCTTTAAACAGCAAGATGGAATCGGGGAGGAGGTGCTCAAGATGTCCACAGAAGAGATCATCCAGCGCACACGGCTGCTGGACAGCGAGATCAAGGTGGGTGCATGGCTCCCAGGAAAGCAGTGAGCTCCCCCCAGGGCAGGTCTTGGTGACCCCCGTCGCTTCTACTTCCTTTTCCGCTCCTCGCAGGAGGGATGAACCTGTGGCTACCTCTTGGGACCAAGAAAACAAAGAGAACATTAAGTCTTGAAAGGGACAAGTGATTGGGGACCAGGCCTGAGATGAGTTATTATTAGTTATTATAACTTTCCTAACGATAAGTCTTTAAGTAGTTCTCTCAAAAAGCCTTTCTGTTAATAATTCCCCATTTTACAGGTAAGGAAACTGAAGCTCAAAGAGTTGGTTTTTGGCAGTACTAGGGTTTAAACTCAGGGCCTTGCATTTGGCGCTCTATCACTTGGGCCACGCCCCCAGCCCTTTTTTCTTACTTATTTTTCAGATAGGGTCTGCATTTTTACCTGGCCAACCCAAACAGAGATCCTCCTATTTAGGCCTTCCATGGAGTCAGCAGGATACAGGCACACACCACCACCACTCCAGCTTATTGGTTGAGATTTTCTCGATTGGGGTGGATCTCCACCATCCTAATAGTGTTTTTGGTTATTTTGTTTGTTTGTTTTTGCAATACTGGAGGTTGAACTCAGGGTCTGGTGCTTGGGAGGCAGGCACACTACCACTTGAGCCACTCCACTAGCCCTTTTTGTGTTGGGTATTTTCAAGATAGGGTCTTGGGACTATTTCCCTGGGCTGGCTTCAAACTGCGATCCAGTTCATGTTGTCTTCTGAGTAGCTGAGATTACAAGTGTGAGCCACAGCACCCAGCTTCAGTCCTGTTTTTTTAAGTATGGGAATGTACCCATCCCTTACTAAGACATAGAACCTAAAGCTTTTATTTGCCTAATTAAAGGCCTGTTCTTTTTGTAATACAACACCTACTGTACCAGGAAGTTTCAGAACTGGTATTTTGTCTTGATTTGTATTGGATGTGGGCACAGGCAGTCTGGGGCTTCAGAAAACCTTAGATCTGGTTGGCCAGGTGCAGGAGAGTCTTCTGGACAGTTTGTACCTCAGAATTTACAGGGGCCTAATATAAACTGAGCCAGGGCTAAATATTTACTTCTATTTCATCCTTATCCCAGATCATGAAGAGCGAAGTACTGAGAGTCACTCATGAACTTCAAGCCATGAAAGACAAGATCAAAGAAAACAGTGAGAAAATCAAAGTGAACAAGACTCTGCCGTACCTTGTCTCCAACGTTATCGAGGTGTGTGTGTATGTGGAGGGGAGGAGGAGTCAGTGGGGTGTGGAGACAGCAGGGGGTGGGGGCCACCAGGGATGGAGCAGATAAAAGTTTTGAGGCCAAATTGAATGTTAGAGCTACGCCTCCAGGGACCCCCTTCCTAGATACAGGGCTGCACATCTCATGTGTCTCCTTTTCCTATTGGTTTGTCTTCCTGAGGTGAATGAGCTTTGTGCTTAGAAGCATCACCTAAGCAGAGATCTGCTCAACTGCACCTTTGCTAGAGTTAAGGTTAACTTGAGGAGTGAGACAGGGCTGGCTGGCCCTGTGAGTATTAGGAATTGTTTTGGCCCAGAAAGCACTACGTTTTGGGAAGTTCAAGGGACTGAGTTTTTTTCCTTCTCAGCTATTGGATGTTGATCCCAATGACCAAGAGGAGGATGGTGCTAATATTGACCTGGACTCACAAAGGAAGGGCAAGTGTGCAGTGATCAAAACCTCCACACGACAGGTGAGGCTGGCTCCATAATAGGAGAATGGAGGAGGGTGAGAGGTGGAGAGGAGCAGCATTAGGGAGCCTCAATGAGGATAGTAACTGAGACTGCACCTGTAATCTTTCCTGCAGACATATTTCCTGCCTGTGATTGGGTTGGTGGATGCTGAAAAGCTGAAGCCAGGAGACCTGGTGGTGAGTGGTGCTTGGATTGAGGCAGGGCTTTTCCAGAGAGTTCCACGGACTAGCTGAGCTCCTACCCCAGCCCCAGGTCACTGTTGCCACTGAATCTTGGCAGAAAAGCTGGAGAGTCAGATCCTGTCTGCTTGCTCTTTGTTTCTCATGTTGCCCATTCCTGTAGTTTTTTTTTACTCTGTAGACACCTGTCACACAGCCCAGGTGATACCTAGGCCTGGGGCAAATCTGAAGGCCTCATGCTCCGTCCTTAGGGTGTGAACAAAGACTCTTATCTCATCCTGGAGACCCTGCCTACAGAATATGACTCACGGGTAAAGGCCATGGAGGTGGATGAGAGGCCCACAGAGCAATACAGTGACATCGGGGGCCTTGACAAGCAGATCCAAGAGGTAAGGGAAGCACTGCAGCTACTGGCAACCTCACCAGCCTTTTGTGTCTCTCCACCTCCCTGAGAAGAACACATTCCTTACTGTGCCTCTTATCCTTATGGTGGATTAAGAAGGAAAAGAGGAGTGCCATATTAGGGGTTTGAAGACTGAGGTCCATAGAGACTGAAGGACTTGATCAAGACCACAGAAAATTAGGGCCAGAGCCAAGAGTGGTACTTAGGCTCCTGTTTTTGGCCCAGGGTCTTTCTGCCATATCCTGCTGTTCTTAGAGAAGTTGTGGCCAGCCTTGGTGAGAGTGAGCTTTGTGAGGGAAGGAGAGGTCAGTGTCCCTGAGTCCGAGTATGTGAGATGCAGATTGGGGTTGAAGTCAGTAAGGATTGGGTTGTAGGACTCCTTAGGGCTTCACTCTCCTTACCCAGGACTTCTTCCTGGCAGCTGGTGGAGGCTATTGTCCTGCCAATGAACCACAAGGAGAAGTTTGAAAATTTGGGGATCCAGCCCCCAAAAGGGGTGCTGATGTATGGGCCGCCTGGTACAGGGAAGACACTGCTGGCCCGAGCCTGTGCTGCGCAGACCAAGGTGTGTGCTGGGGGTTGGCGGGGGGTAAGGAATAGGTGGGAAGGTCTGGAGCTCTACAAATGGGCTCAGGGGAGCTTCCAGTACCTTTGCCCTGACTGACCCCTCTTCACCTCAGGCCACCTTTCTGAAGCTGGCTGGCCCCCAGCTGGTGCAGATGTTCATTGGGGATGGTGCCAAACTGGTCCGTGATGCCTTTGCCCTGGCCAAGGAGAAGGCGCCATCTATCATCTTCATTGATGAGCTGGATGCCATTGGCACCAAACGGTAAGCCAGTGCTGGGGGCCCCAGGGGGTCTCTGTGGCAGGGGGGCCTTGGCTCCCAACTTCACCAGCTCTTTTCTACCCTGTTTCTTCCCCTTGGGACTGTGGCTCTTCTTGTGGTTTCTAAAGTCTTTTCCTAAATAGCCTTCTGCTTCCTTGACCATCCAGTCTCATAACTGCCATGTTCCTTTCAAAACAGAAGTCTAGTCACCTCACTCATCTGTAACAGTCTGAGTCCTATTTAAAACCTTTTCTGTGCCACCCCAGTGCTCCTTGGCATAAGTATGTGGTTTACCATGAATTTTCAAGGCTCTACGTGTGATTTCTGCTCCCCTCTATCCTTACTTTGTCCTTCTTGTCCTCTTCTCCCCCCACCCCCAGATCTGAACCCCCCTTCTCACTGTCCCCTTGGTTTTAGCCTTACTGGGTGGTTTTTATCCTCGGGTCCATTCTTTGGGGATATCTGACTGACTCCCCTTACACTCCGAGCCTGTGTGTTTCTGAGTTTTGCTTTGTGCCATCATCCGTTCATCCAAGCAACAGCTCCGGTCATGTTTATTTTGTTCACTTTTTTTCCACCTGGTACCTGGTACCTGATCCCAGAAGCCTCTCTAGGCTCTGAATGCTGCAGTCTACCTTTAGTGATGCCTTTTATGTATCAGTGCCTGGGCTGGGAGACCTGGTTTGAGCCAGTCATTTCCCAGGTTGGGTTAGGCTTGTAGAGGGTGGAGAAGGGGAGGGCTCTACGCAAGCCATGGCTTTACTAGTATCTTGATCTGTGCATCCCAGCTTTGACAGTGAGAAGGCTGGGGACCGGGAGGTGCAGAGGACAATGCTGGAGCTTCTGAACCAGCTGGATGGCTTCCAGCCCAACACGCAAGTGAAGGTGAGCATTTTTTGCCACTTCTCAGGTGAAGAAAATGAAGCTAAAGGACTGTCTCAGGTCCCCATGCTCTCTTACCTGCACCCTGGACTGCCTTCTGCCATTTATGACTGTGGCTCTACCTGTGGGTAGAGAGTTCAAGAGAGTTCCTCATTTGAACTTGGTGCTTCTCTCCTTCCTCAGGTAATTGCAGCCACCAACAGGGTGGATATCCTGGATCCTGCCCTGCTCCGTTCAGGCCGCCTGGACCGCAAGATTGAGTTCCCAATGCCCAATGAGGAGGCCCGGGCCAGAATCATGCAGATCCATTCTCGGAAGATGAATGTTAGGTGAGCAGAGACCTGAGTGGGCAGCAACAGAGCATTGCTGACCATCATTCTCCTAATAGCTGCCTGTCCTGAGTTTCTGTAATCTGTGACCACCTGCCCCCACCATGTGCACGCAGTACTGCTCCATCTACCAGCTGAGCTGAGGCAGAATCTTACTGGAGCCCAGGCCCTTATTCTGGGTGCTCTGCTCCTTAGAATCACTTGTCCCCCACCTTCCCCCCATTTGAAGGCACACAGACCTCCACAGCCCAAGGATGGCCTTGGCAGGGGAGGGATCTAGCTAGAGGCCAAATGCCCTGTGGTCAGATCTGTGCATCCTTCAGCAGATGGCATGACCTCTTTTAAGCCTCAGTTTTACTTGGAATTTGGGATTAATTACCCCCACCTCTTAGTTGAAGGAAGGACTAGACATGATAGTGTCAAGCAGTGTAGGGCATTTAGCAGCAGCACTGTTTTGGCCAGTGCAGGGCCTGCCCTGCAGGGAGTACAAAACCATCTTTAGTTTCCATAACCCCTTCTCTTCTGCTTCAGGCTGAGTTGGTCCCTGGAGCCTCAGATGCAGATTTCTAGAAGGCTAGTGCACATAGATCCTAAAAATAACCTGGTCTAACTCTTAACTTGCTTTAACTGCCTCCCCTCCTCCCTTATCATCTCATACTGAGAAGAAAACAAGGCAGCTCAAGTCAGGAACTTATCTGTCATCATAGAGTGAGTTGACTTTGCTGCCTGATGGGGGGTGTTAGGACATCTGCCCCCTCCTGTCCGCTTCCCATAAGTAACAGAGCCCTGTGGTATCTGCCCTCTCCCCAGTCCTGATGTAAACTATGAGGAGCTGGCCCGCTGCACCGATGACTTCAACGGGGCCCAGTGCAAGGCTGTGTGTGTGGAGGCGGTGAGTGGTGAGGGTTGTTGGGTGATTTCAAGCCTTGCCCTCTGGACAGAACATGGGCCTTTATCTGGTGGAGACTGAGGAGAAGAGGCTGAGAAGGCCCAGGCCTCTGGGAGCTGGGCTCATGGTTCAGGGAGACACTCTAGACTCTATCTGTCTTGGCTGCAGGGCATGATTGCACTGCGCAGGGGTGCCACGGAGCTTACCCACGAGGACTACATGGAGGGTATCCTGGAGGTGCAAGCCAAGAAGAAAGCCAATCTTCAGTACTATGCCTAGGCCTGCCCTGGGCCTGCCCTCTGGTCTCCTGCTGGCTGAAGTTCGTAATAAAAGGTGGTTTGGGTTCCTGCCACCCATCTGTCTCACCTTCCCTGGACTCTGGGTGGAAGAGTGGGGACATGTGCAGGAGTGTCCTGCTCAAGGACTGTAGCGTGGATATCCCTGAGACAATTGTGGGCCCCAAACCAGTTGTCAGGTTGAGGCCCTCTGGGGCACAACTGTTGCCTGGAGTCTTCTAGCCTCCCCTACCCTGGGTCCCACCACAGCCTCTCTCCCCATTTATTGCCTTGCTTTTCTGAGCTATTAGAGGCTTGTGGCCCTGCAGTTCCAGAAGGAAGGACTTAAACAGAGGCCACCCTTCCATTTTTGCCTTTTGGTGCTGTGGCCCTTATCCCCGTTGCCTTGTGAAATCAAGGTTTTAGGTCTTTGGTTCTTGAAACATCCCCCTTGTTTCCTGGGTTGTGGGACTCCTGTTTTTCAGTAGGTCCCCATTGACTCCCAGCCTATTTGTTCTGAAAAATGAGTCTTGGGCAAGATCCACACAGAGAGCCCTTCTGGGCCTGATCTGTCATGCTGTGTCTTCTCCCACCTCTCAATTTTGCCATTGCCCCTCTCTGTCAGAACCCACAGCCTGTAGATTGCTTGGCTCTGTCCTATCTTTCAGTGACTGACTTGCCACTCTCCACCTCACTCTGAGCTGTGCTGTACAGGTTATATCCCGTTTTCCTTGCTTTCCTTTTTTCTTTTTTTTTGACAGTACTGGGGCTTAAACTCAGGGCCTCATGCTTACTAGGTAGGTGCTCCTACCACTTCACCAACCTTGCCAGCCCTTTTTTGTGATGAGTTTTTCAGGGTAGAGTCTCGGAAACTATTTGCCTGGGGCTGGCTTTGAACTTTGATCCTCCTGAGTAGCTAAGGTTATAGCCACCATCACCCAGCTTGTGTAGGTCTTAACGCATAATTTTATCTAGTTATCAGAATAATCACCACTAGGGCACCCCATTTTATAGACGCAGTTAAGCAACTGGGACAAGGTTATCCAGTTAACGTTTCAGGTGTCGCAGCTGGTATTCAAACCCAGGACTGGGAATGCGGCCTGTCTGACTTCCCATTGAACTATCTTAATGGTGTCTCTGGTGGCCCCAAGTGGCCTTTCAAAGTTTAATAGCCCTTCAGAACCCAATTTTCTTTTTTCAAAAGAGGTAAAAGCCTTTAGCCATCTCCTGTTCCTCCTCTCCCCTCTCCAACAGTGAGCTACTGACTGTCCCATCTCCCAGAGGGCTATCCTTCCCAGCTCTGACTTCCTCCTTCTAGTCTTACTCTCCCCAAATGCTCTGGACATTGTTCTCTGCTCTAAAATACCCCTGTTCCAGGAGCCCTGCAGCCCATCCTCCAAAGTGCTTCTGGTTCTGTCCCCTGCCCTGGACTTGGCAGTCCCTACTTCCTTCCAGCTGGACCTCTTGGCTATACAACCTTATCCCCAGGCCACACTTTTACCCTTTCTTGGCTTCCTTATCTGTGAAATGGGTTCCCCCTCTCCAGCTTCCTCAGTGGACTGAAGGTAATAGTGGATGATTGTATGTGCCTGTCAGTTATCCTGCAGGGCTCCCCTGAGTACCTGCTAAGGTGAAGGTGAAAAGTGGTAGAGACATCTGTGGGCTTGTTCCTTGGATCTTTGAGGCCCAGACTAATAACATTTTTGAATTTGTCACAATTAGATGGAGTAGACATTGTGTCCCTTTTAAATGTTTTGCTGATAGAAATACTGAGAGCCATGCATTCCCAGCTAGGGAGGTAGCTAATTTGGTTTCCCACTCACCTAGACTCCATGACAATGCAGACATCTGGTCCCAGCCAGCAGCTGGTACAGGCTGTGCTGGTTGACTTGGAGAGGAAAGAGATGGACAAGACTTCTGACTCCTGCTGTCAGCTGATGGCACCATGGGGAAGAAGTGCCCCTTCCAGTGCCTGATGATACTTTACTCAATGCACTTAGAGAAAGGAAGAGGACATGGTTTAAATAAGTCCTCTGATTTTTTTCCCTTGCCTTACCCTCCCTTCTCTCCTTTGTTTCTTTCTCTCTCTTAAATGATAATTTCATGAGGTCACACCTGGAGATGACTTTGTGGATGGAGCTCCCTTCCTTGATGAAATTACTAAGTGTGTAGGGGGTAAGGATTTGGAGGAGGCAGGGGATAGCCCTGGTTTGTAGGTCCATCAAATAAAGACATCTTGAGGATGGTGAGAGGTTAAAGATAGTCCAGTGTTAGGCTCATATCAGTACTCAATCATTATTGGGATAAAAGGCTAACGAGAACAAGGCAGGAAAAGGTGAAATATTTAGAGGCACATCTCGGGGTAACAGAGATGACATGGTCTACTAGGCCATGGACCCTATAGTGTGCAGAACAGGCAGGCAGTCTGGATAATATTTATTCATATGTCATCTATAGAACAGGTATTTACAGATTCAGATGGGCCACAGCAAAACTGCTGTAGAACCATTTAGACTCAGCCACTTCTCTAAACACCCATGGTTGAGCAGGGCTGGAGCCCAGCCAACCAGCTGAGTACCTGGGCGTCAGCCAAGGGAAATAGCTGGGGATTATGGCTTCAGCATTCTCCCAGACCACATTCCTGAGCGCTGACAATGCGGAGCCCTCTCCACCCCACCTTCCCCTAATCTCAAAGGACAAGGGGCCTAAGCAGGGAAGGGCAGCTGTGGTGCTCACTCCCTGCCCCAGGCATGTCTACTGGACCCTGTGCTGGCAAGAACATCCCTGAGCTGGCCTAGGAGGCTTCTCTGACTTGGGGCTGCCTGTTGCCCTGCAAGGCTGCCGTTTGGCAGCTGGAGGTGGCAAGAGCTGCTGGCGCTGCCAGGGAGCATTCGCCAGGAGAACAGGAGCTAGCCTGGGCAGGCAGCCCTGAGAAAAAGGCCTTACAGCATCTCTGCTCAGTGCTGGGAGATGTAGGCCCATCGGTGCTCAGTGGGGCACTGCCTCCTCTTTCTTTGGCTATAGAGGTGGTAAAGGAAGTGCCAGGAAGATGGACACAGCAGGGAGAACCTAGGCTGTCTGTGGCTTGGGTATGGAAGCAGAGGGTTTGCTCCCTCAGGCCAGAGGTCCAGGGGGCCCTGGCAGGAGGGGACGGCTTCTGGGTTCCCTGTAACCCTGAGCTTCTTGGGCTGCTTTGCTCCTTTTGGGGCCCTGGCAGGCAAGACCTGTGCTGAGAGCAGACTCTGCTGTTCCTTGCTGTTCACTCTGGCTGGTATAAGGTGATGGTCTGGTGGGGAGGAGCCTGGGGCAGGTGCTGTGCTGAGCCATGGCCCTGCACATGGGTCACAGTGTCGGTCTTTATACACACAACTGACTACACAAGCACGACACATACACCCTTGTCTCAGCCCTCATCTTCTGTCACATACACACACACACACACACACACAGTCACAGAGCAAATCTGAGTCTCTTATTGCTGTGCAGAGTGGAATGTAGACGATGGCTACTCCACGAAGAATGAGAGCAACACCATCACCAGGATGCCGGAGCAGAGCAGCAGCACCTGCTGCAGGGAGTGCCTGTGGGGAGAGGATCAGTTCAAGGGGAGCAACAGAGGGAGGTGGGGGCGAAGCAGAGTTGGGTAGCTCTCCCACCCATCCTTGGCCATCCAAGGGTAACTCACCAGGGGTCATCTTCCTCCAGGAGGTCAGGCAGCACATTCACCAGGGCAATATAGAGAAAGCCGCCAGAAGTGAAGGGCAGGATCCAGGCCACTGTCTCCTCTGCATGGAAGGAATGATCCCCTACTGGTTGTGAGCCCAGGGGATTGCATGTCCCCTCCCCCTTCCCGCAGGGGAGTTCAGGGCAGACCCCAGCCCAGTACCAGCAGCAGGGCAGCTGCGCCCTTTGGCTGATGTTCCTTTGCTGGCTGCCACCACCCACCATGCCCGTACCTACTCCCTTGGGGGACTGCGTACAGATGGCGAAGCAGGCGCCCAGTAGGCCCCCCAGTGCTGTTGAGAGCTGCAGCTTGGCTGCACTCCATCGATCAAAGCCAGCCCGGAGCAGGATAGCAAAGTCGCCCACCTGGAGGGAGGTCCAGATGTTCAAGGTGGGCCAGGTCACCTGAGATTCCCAGGTTGGAACGTGGACACCCAGCTCCCTGCCCCTGAGCCAGTTCCCATCCTGCTACTGCTTCACAGGCCTATCCCAAAGCTCTTCCTGAGCTCTGTGCCCATGCTGAGCCATGGAACCCTTCAGTCCTGGACCCTGGCCACCCTCCAAATGCTCACCTCATGCGGGATCTCATGCAGGAGGATGGCCATGGTCGTCAGGAGCCCAATCTGTGGGGAGGACAGCCTGAGTCTGTGGGGCCTGCATTGAGGGCTTGGACACCCCCAATACCCACACTACAAGTGTTTGCTTTGAGTCTGCTCGGGCTGGATACTGTTGGCTACTGGAAAGACAGCAGTGAGTAAAGGAGATGAGGCGTTTCTACATGACACTAGCAGTCTAGAGAGCAGACAGGATTGATTGCAAAACACTACACAGTGGTGATGTGAATGAGGGGATGGACTGGGTACTGAATAGGGAACTGATTGGAGGAGGATGGGCAGCAAATGCCTATTGGAGGAAGTACATTTGAACTAAGGCTCAAAGGATGAAGAGTCAGCTGTTCCTAGATTGGGAGGAAGACCATCCCAGGCCAAGGGCACACTGTGAGGTGGGGAAGAACTCAGTCAGCTCAAGAATAGGCAGACCACTGGGGCCAGAGCACAGAGAGCAGAGGGAGGAGGTGAAGGGAGAAGCATCTAGAACAGGCAGGAACAGGTCTAGCAGCTCAACAGAAGTGCCCCAATAAGGAGTGCTGGTAACAAGAACATAGAACAAGCCAGGCGCTGGTGGCTCACACCTGTAATCCTAGCTACTCAGGAGAGTGATCATGAGAATCGTGGTTCAAAGCCAGCCTGGACAGTTTGCGAGACCCTATCTTGGAAAAAACTATCACAAAAAAAGGGCTGGTGGAGTGGCTTAAGGTGTAGGCCCTGAGTTCAAGCCCCAGTACTGCAAATAAATAAACCAGAGCAGTGGGTTGGGACAAAAATGTATGGAGACAATGAGGAGGCAGCATCCAGAAGAATCATAGGAGGGACTGGGGGCTTAGAGGGTACTGGCAATGAGAGCAAGAAGTAAATTCAGTGTATTTTGGAGGTGGAACCAAGAGATCAACACAGATGCCATCATTCCCACTAGAAATGCCCCAGCCCCATCTGCCGAACCCCCGCTTACCTTCTTGCTCACAAGGAAGCTGGCAGCCACAGCTAACCCATGAGTGAAGTTGTCTATGGTATTAGCCAGTAGGTTGAGATAGCCACTGACCTGGATGAGGGGAGAAAAAGCCGGGTTGAGCTGAGCTGGCAGGGCTGAGCCTGGCTTTAGTCACAGCTTTGCAGCTGCAAGAGGGGGGCCCTGAGTGGGCCACTCACTTTGAGGTTCCGGACCACGGCTCTCAGGCCGGGCTCTGCAGCCGGCTGGGCCAGACAGTGGCCTCCATTGAGCGCGGCAGCAGTGGGGTCTTTGCTGGGGGCCTAGGGCCAGGAGAAGGAGAGAGAGAGAGGTGACATTAGATGCCCCCCACTCAGCCAGGGCAGACGAGAGGGGAGTGAGATGGAGAAGAGACACAGACTACTTCTTTTATCTGACTAGACTTCTCTGCCGTGAGACCAGCTGGGTGGCCCAAACTCAACAAATCCTATCCTCCACACTGCTGTCGCTATCCATCTATCAGATGAGACAATAAACCAAAGGGGCCAGGGCTGCCAGATCCTCAGCTCCCACAGAAGAGGGCCAGAAAGCCCTGCTTTTCAGGGCTTAACTCAGACCCTGGGCCTCCAGGCCCTGGGCACCACCCCAGAAGTGAAGCTGACATGTCCAGGTCCTGGGGCTGGGGCTCACCTGGCCAATCCCCTCCTCCTTGCTGTTCAAGAACATCTTCTCCAATGCCAGGAAGGTCAGGAAGCCAGCAATGACCCACAGCCCCAGTTGCTGTTGCTGCTGCAGGCTCTGCCTCTCACCACCTGCAGGAAGAACACTAACAGGCCATGCCAAGCCAGTACCCTGGGAGGGGGCCATTTGGAATGGGACCTAGCTCAGGGCAGTGACAGCCCCAGGGGGGCCAGGACTGGCTGATTAGACAGCTGGGCCCTAGATCTCACAGAAAGGTCAGGACACTGGGACCAGGACAGTGACCTTCTCTCTCAGGCAAGTTCTCTGCCAGATCCTTCACACCAAATCTCAATCCCAACCAGAGTAAACCTAGACCTAGGCCACCCATGGACATGGGCACTGATTCCCCGCTCCTGTCCTCTTGTCCTGTGCCTGTGGCCTCACTCACCAGGGTTGATGCTGCAGGTGTAGGCCCATGCCTCAGGCAGCAAGTGCAGAAACACATTGCCCAAGAGTCCCCCCAAGGCAAAGCTGAGCAGCTGCTTCAGGCGCCGGGCCCCAGCTGCAAAGCAGAGATTAGGGGTCTGGGGTTATGCCACTGGAGTCCTTGGCCTGATCTTGGCCCCCTGAGTCATTGGGCTCTCTGTTGTCTCAAGAGATTGCGAGCCTCCAGAAGGCTGGATGTGGACTGCTGCTCTTTTGGGTCTCCCACCCCACAGGCCTGGTAAAGGCTAGTGCTCAGCAGAAACACACTGCAACCTGCTAAACCACCATGGACTCACTCACTCCTGCACTGAGGTTAAGAAACTAGGCTTAAAACAGGACAGGTCCAACTCCACAACCCACTGGCTAATGACCTGAAGACAACTTTCTGAGACTCAGTTTTCCCATCTATAAACTGGATCTTGTGGGACTGAAATAGCAATACATATACCAAATGTTTGTTAAATGGGAATTCCTTTCTTCTTAGCCACTGTCACTCTCAGAAAAGTGATGGAGATTTGGGGATTTTTGTAGGCTTGCAGCATCCAGATTTCAAAGTGCCCTATGACAGCCATGTTCAACCCCTTGTTTTAACAGAGCAAATGTGGCTTAGAGGACAGGCAGCTAGTAGTGGGGGATCCCAAGGGAGGCTGATGCTTCCAAGTTATGTGACCTTGGGCTGGTCAGAGAACCTCTCTGTGCCTGTACTTTCCATTTGTCAGTGTAACTAATAATCCAAGTGCATCCTGCAATGACCTTGCAAAGCTGATCTGAGGAGGACTGAGTCAATGCACCATCATCACAGCCCCTACAAGGGGCCAGCTGTGGTGTGAGCCCTCAGCCCAGCACCTGGCACAGAGGAGTTTAGGAACCATCCAGTAACTGAATAGTTCCTGAACCTGGCAGAAGACATCAACCTAAGGGTGCTCATTTCTTTCTTTCTTTTTTTTTTCATAGTACTGGGACTTGAACTCAGGGCCTACACCTTGAGCCACGCCACCAGCCCTTCGAACCACAATCCTCCTGATATATGCCTCCTCAGTAGCTAGGATTACAGGTGTAAGCCACTGGTGCCCAGCAGGGTGCTCATTTCTAACACACTACTGGGTCCAGCCCAGCCCTACTATGCCACACTCTTCGGGGCTGGGCGGGGGTGGGGGGAACACAGTAACTTGTATTTTTAGCAGCTACCCATAAAATATATATATTTTTTTAAATAGGACCTCTCTTAGCCCAGGCTGGCCTCAAACTCATGATCCTCCTGCCTGCACCTCCCAAGTACTGTTATAGGTATTTATCCCCACACTTAACCTTTTTCTTCTTTTGGTGGTACTGAGGTTTGAACTCAGGGTCTCATGCTGCTTACTAGGCAGGCTACTTGCTAGGCAGGTGCTCTACCACTTGAGCCACACCTCCGGCCCTTTTTGCTTTAGTTATTTTTCAGGTAGGGTCTTGTATTTTTGCTGGGGACGGCCGGGACCATAATCCCCCTTCTTATGTTTCCTGAGTAGGTATGATGACAGATGCATGCATCACCATACCCAGCTTTTTAATGGTTGAGATGGGGGGGGGGCTCTCAAACTTTTTGCCTGAGCTGACCTCGAACCTCAGCCCTTCAGATCTTAGCCTCCAGAGTAGCTAGGATTTCAGGTGTTGGCCATTGTGCCTGGCCTTTTTCATTTTTAATTAGGATACTGCATGCACATAGTACAAAAGTATAGTCAAGGAAAAGCCATCCCACCATGACTGGCTCCTATTCCTAAGTCCCCTCCTGGGGGCAGGCCCTGCCACCAGCCTCTTGAGTACTGCTAGGGAAAGCCAACCCAGCTACTTCTGGACTGAGAACTCTCACACTGTGAGCTGAGACAGGAGGGAGAGGCAGTGTGCATTCACCACGGCATCCCACGCTCAGCATGAGCCTACAAGCACTGGTCCCTTCCCTACACGAGGCAATCTTCATTTAATCCTCACAGGGCATCTATGAGACAGACGCTAGCATTATTGCCATTGTGGGGGTGAGGAGGATGCTGGGAATCAAGCCCAGGTTCGCTAGGCAAGCATTCTACTACTGAACTTCTGACCCTATTTATTCTCGTTTTTAAGGTTGGGAGACAGGCAAAATGAAGTTAAAGAACTTTCCCTATGCTATTTAGCTGATGAATGCCAGAGTCAGGATTTGAGTCCAGATAGCCTGGCAGTCATATTTCCAACCACTGTTCCTATGAGTCTGGTGAATGTTTGTTGACTGAAACAATAATAGATGCCTGAAAGAATGAACAAGTGAACAACACACCCCGTTCCCACAGGACTAAGGTGATCCCGTCTTCCATTTCAGATATACTGTGATGTGGTACATGAGACCTGGGGTCTTCCAAGAAGAGCAGCATGTTTCCAGCACTACTGGCTGTCCCTTGGTCACTCACCTTCTGAGCGCAGCATGGCCCCCATCTCCAGGGGAATGACAAGCAATGGGAAGACCCCACTGAGCCCCACCATGAGAGAGCCCAGTAGGGAGCAGATCCAAGTGTCCAGCCTCTCCCCACTCAGCAGGGCCCCCCAGGACTCGCATTCCTTGTTGTCCAGGCGACAGGCTGCTGCAGCCCCCCGGCTCCAGAGGGCTGGCTGGGAACTCCCAGCCCTTCCCAGGAGCTCCAGGGCAAGGGCAGTGAGGACGAGGAGCCGTTGGCCCGCCATGCCGCAGCCGGGGCAGGGACATCCAGGCACGCCACGTGCTGAAAAACAGGCCATTTATGAGAGTTGCTGCCCTTGACTGCTCACCTGCTCAGAAAACACAGCATCTGTTCCCTCTCTCCCAAGTAACCATGGCATCCACCCTCCTGCTGGCCTTGCCAAGGACATCTGAGATCCCAATGGCAGAAGCACAAAAAGAGGCTCTGCTCCTCCACATCCCTCTCCTGAGGACCACACAGTTTTTCCTTCTGAGCAGGCTCCCGCCTGTGTGTCAGCACGTCGGCCTGAGGCTAAACTTTCCCTAATGACTGGGTGAGGCACTGGCTGGCTCCCTTCAGCCACCAGCAGGCCCAACCCAGCCGGGTGTCTCTGGCTGCCAGGAAGGCTTTGATGCCAGGTTGTGCCCTGTGAAGACCCTCCAGGGACTAAACCCAGCATTATCTAGGCTGATGATACAGCACTGGGGGACACTGGTGGGGAAACTGAGCAGTAGAGCTAGACAGGACCATCAAAGTCTCTTGCTAAAAAATGAACCCAATGTCCCTGGGACACTGAGAAAGACAGGAGGTGGGGCTGAAGAGATGCCTCACAGATGCTGGGGCACTGGCTCTGGAGACTGGTGACTAACTTGGTGCAGTGCACTTTTAGCTGTTTGTAGGCAATTTCCCCAAGTCCTCTCTGAGCCTCAATATCCTTTTCTGTGGGAGGGGGCTAGGTACTGCCTCCCCCACAGAGCTGTGAAGATGAGGTGAGCCTGATCATGCAGGTAGAGGTTGCTGTCATGGAGGAGGCACACAGAGGCCCACTTATGCTAGGGGAGGCCTGGAGCGCCCCCGGCAGGAATGTGCTCTGCCGCAGATCACAGGATGGGGATGTGAGTCAACCAAGAGAGAAGTTCAATCTGGAAAACTAGGGCATGAGGTTTAAATGTGGTCTACCCTGCCTTATGCTGACTGTGACCTTGTGCTGCCTCAGTTTCCTCATCTGTTGGTGGAGGTGGAAGGGAGAGAAGGCAGCTGTCTCTGGGAAGTGGAAAAGAAGCCTATGTCTGGGATCTCCAGGTCTTCACTAACCAAGACCCCCGTGAAACCAGCGGGGCTTCACGGGGACCAAGGCAGGATGAGGCCAGGCCTGGTCCTAAGCAGGTCATACAGACCTGAGGGAAAGGAGAAAACGAGGGAAGAGAGTCAAGAAAGAGCCAGAGAGTGGAGATAGGAGAGGGAGAAGGGCGCAAAGGTAGACAGGGAGGGGGAGATGAGGGGCATAGTGTGGGACGACAGAGGACAAGAAGAGTCCAAGGCAGGAAAGTTCAACTCCTGAGCTCTGGGAGAGGGGCAGAAGACTCATCAGAGTGAGCATGGACGGATCGGGGATCGGCCAGGTCTATCCCGCCAGGAGGCACAGGCCCTAAGGGTCCGGCGGTCACTCACCGTGCAGCGGCGGCGGCGACGGCAGCTGCGGCGCTCCGGGCGGACCCGGCCATCCAGCTGCAGTGCCGCGCCCCGCCCGCGCCCCGCCCGGCCGCCGGCCCCCGGCCCGGAGCCGCCCCCGGCGCGTGGCCACGTCACATGGGGCCCTCCGGAACCCGACGCGCCTGGGTCCGCGGGGCCAGACGGCACGGTGGCGGGAGGCACTTCCGCCTCGCAGCCATGGGGGACTCGCGCGGACAGCGCACTTCCGCCCAGGCCGGACCGCGGGGCTGTGGGGAAGAGCTGGGCGGAAGTGGGAGACCCACGGGCATCGCTCTCAGCCAGGCGGGTCAGGGGCGAGGGTGGCAGCCGCGCTGGGGTCCGCTTTCCGCGCGGCTGGTGGGTTTGCGAGTCGGACTGCCGCTTCCCTTCCAGGGATGCAGTTCTGTCCGCAGCCGAAAGGGGGCGCGCTTGACTGCCAGACCGCGCCGGCCCGGGATGGGAGGATGGTTGTGGCTCTCCTGCTCTGAGTCACCCTGGCCTGCCTGGCTTCTCCATGAACAAGGGAAAGGGGAAGTGCATGCCGCAGGGAGGGGCCTGGCCCCGGGAACCTCAGAAGAGGGAATTTTATTCTTACTCATCGAATTATTTTTATGCTTTGGTTTTTCACTGGGAACCTCAGCCCACTGTCTCCAGGACTTGTAACCCTTTGGGGTCCAATACATGGTGGCTAGAACTCTGCGCACTCCAAACCTAGGGGTCAGAGCTCTGTGCGCCTTCACCTAGTAGCCTGACCCCCTCCCTCAGACTACAGGAGCAATTAATGGCGGTTATAGCAATTTATTATATTCAGTGTAGCAACTTACTTAACACCTACTATGATGTGTCTTTCACTTTATTTGCATTATCTCAACAAATCCTTATTTTATCCTTGAAGAGGGTAGTTAGCATAGGGTCACACAATGGCACAGGTGGCAGAGCCTGGATGGTACTGTTAATGGCGCTGGTTCAGTCTGTGATCAGAAGACTTCCAAATTCTTGTCCCCTGGGAAAGAATCCATGGCAGGACAGGTGGGTGTAAATGGAGTTTATGACAAGTTAGGGAGGGGAAATGCAAAGGGAAGCATGGTGAGGCCCAGGTGGAAGCCTAGAGAAGGTGCTTCTGCTCTTCAGATGCTTTTAAAACCTATGCTAACCCATGGGAAGGGGAAAACAGGAGCTGCCCATCCAGTAATTAATGAGTGGGGTGGGGAAGGAGCGGTCCCCAGCCAGGTGAGGGCGGTTCCTGAGCCACAGCACGGTTAGTCTAAGATTAGTGTTTTTTCTACGAGTCCCTAATTTACCTGCCTCAGTATCACCTCTCATATCTAGGGTGAGACTGGACTGGTGTTTCCACTTGGTATCCTCCTCTGAGAATTAGCCAGCATGGGAGAATATTCAGGAGAGGGCACAGCAGTAGTCACTAAGGCAGACAGAGTGGGTCTCTTAAATCTGATCACCACCAGCCTCCCTTGGCAGCTCTCCCCTATTTGCTCCTTATAACTTTTTTCCCTGCCAGGGTTCCCAAGGGCACATTGAGCTCTCACACACTGCCTCTGGTGCCTATGTTACCTCATACCCTTGATGTCTGTCCTTCCCAACCCCCCAACTCCTTCCAGGTGGGCCCAGCCTTTCCTCTGAAAGATCTGTCAGGATGTGCCCTTGAGCCTCCTGAGTTCTGAAAATGGAAGCCACAGATTCTTTGCCAAGGGGAGAAGATGCTCAGGCACACTGCTCTGCAACCTCTAAGACACCCCCTCCCTTATGCAAATCATGCTATCATGTGCAAAGCACTTCACAATATACAAATGATTTCACAATAACAATGTCAGCATTCCTGCCTTTGGGGACCATGGACTCCTGGCCATCCAGCAAGGGGACTGGCAAGACCCAGACAGAAAAGCCACTTGGTGCCTACTCACTGCCTTTCTTCCCACCTGGCCTGGAATTTCCACTATGAGACTCTAATGGAAAAGAAGTCTGGGTGGTAGGGGGGAATAGAACCATGAATGGGGGAGCCAGGAGAAAGACATAGTGGGTGGACTCCTGTGTGACTATTGAAAACACTGACCTGGATGTGGAAGCTCAAAAGGTTGATCTCAGCCTGGTGGAGGGGCTCAAGTGGCAGTCCACCTGCCTAGCAAGTATGAGGCCCTGAGTTCAAACTCCAGTACCATTTTAAAAAAAATTGATCTCACAGTAGAACACAGGTCACCAGAGGCTTAGGAAGGGGAGGGAGTTCTAAAATACAGTTAGACAGGAAGAGGAATAAGCTCCAGTATTCTGCAGCATAGTAGCGTAACTATAGTTCACAACAATTATGTATTTTCTGGGTTCGTTTTTGTTTTGGAACTGGGGTTTGAACTCAGGGCTTTGCACTTGTAAAGCAAGCACTCCACTGCTTCAGTCACACCTCCAGTTCATTTTGCTGTAGTTATTTTGGAGATGGGGTCTCTGGAAGTATTTGCCCAGGCTGATCTGGAACCACAATCCTCCAGATCTCAGCCTCCAAGTAGTTTGCACATCCCACCCCTCCCAGCTTGTATATTTTATGAAAAACTTGGAGAGAGGAGTTCACAGGTTCTTAGCACAAAGAATTGATAAATCTTTAAGGAGATGGAGGTGTTAATTACCCTTGTTTGCTCATTGCACCTTGTGTACATGTACTGAATTATCACACAGAATTCCACAAACATAGACAATTATGTGTCATTTTAAAAACATACCTTGGGCTAGGGCACAGCTCAGTAGAAAAGTGGTTGCCTGGCATAAGAAAGGCCCTGGGTTAGATCGTCAGCACTGCAAAGTAAGTAAATAAATACTGAATTGTACCTACCAGGAACGTCAAGGTACACAGTGAGAAATGTTCATTTTAAGATGACCCATTATTTTTTCTTTTGGTTGCACTGGGTTTTGAACTCAGGGCTTCAAGTTTGCAAAGTTGTCACTGCGCTGCTTGAGCCATGCCACCAGTCTATTTTGCTCTGGTTATTTTGGAAATGTGGTCTCAAGAACTATTTGCCCCGGTTGGTCTTGAATCCCGATTCTCAGCCTCCCAAGTAGTTAGGATTACAGGTGTGATAAATGACATCCAGTGACCTACTATTTTAAAATAATGATAAAAAGAAGCCTGGTATATGTATATGTGGTTATAGGCATTGGTATATATAAATCTATATGTAATTATGAGCAAATAAAAAATATAGAAGATCACGCATTAGGATGTATGTCATTATGGGGAAATGAACGTGGATGGGGAAGAAAAATGTAAAAGGAAAACTAAACTTTTATGCAATTATGTAAATTTATATATATAATCTCATGTATGTAAAATCTGTATGTTATGTCTGTATCTATCTATCTATTTATCTATCTATTTTTCTGCCTCTCTATTTGTCTAGATGTCAATTTGTCTCTCTGACCTGGTTTGAGGATTAAGACAGTAAGATTGTGGTGCCAGACTCCGTGGGGCAAATTATATAAGTCGTATGCCTCCTTTCCTAATCTGTAAAACATGACTGTACGGGATTGATGCTGTGAGGATTAAATGAATGAATACACACAAAGCACTTAGAACTGTGCCTGGCAATGGGAGGTTTTATATAAGCGTTAGATATTAATATTTCTTAGATGCATGGAATATGAGTATAAAGAAAATATTATTAACCTTGATGGTCACCATAAAAAAAAAGAAAATGCTAAACAATGAAAAGAGCAGGTACAGTAAAGACCCAGGATGGGACTACCCTCTCTCCATCCGTACTGAGTTCACATGAGCATTTTCTGACCATTTATCAAATGGTTTGGCGCCTCAGTGACTTCCTGGGTTGAGTTGCTGGACAGACAAACCTCAGCAGCTGGGATGGGTCAGGACACTGCCTGGATCTTCATGGATCTGTCAGCTGTAGATCCAAGCCTCTGACTCCACTGGGATGTCCGAGATCTGACGTTAATATATTGTTCCTGTGTCTGATGCCTTTACTGGGGGCCTCTGGGGGACAGCCAAGCCTCTATCACTAAGCCAGAAGATGGGATCACTCCTGAGCATGCTGACCAGGCATTGGCCTGTCACTGCCAGTGCTCTGACATCCAGGGCCCAAGATTCTGGAGCTGGGATGGAAGCTTCCAGAGTGTGGCCTCCTGAGAGAAAGTCCTCCTCACCACAGGCTTTCTGTGGCAGGCAGCAGGCAGGCAGCAATCTCATGAAAAGGCATCTGGCAATCAGGTGGTGAGCACCTATCCAAGGTCGCAGCTGAAACAAGGCGCAGCCTGTTGGTCCCCTCTGCCTCTGTAAAGGGACCTGCCTCTCTGGAACTCTTCACCCTAACTCTGTCTCAGGTTGTTCTTCCCAGAGTAACCTTGGTTCCTTCATGAGTTCCTGGGGTGCTCTTCCCCCAGAATCCTGAGTTAGATCATACCCTATAACTTCACAGGACGTCTCCCCTCTTTCTCTGCCAGTATTCAGCAACTACTCCATGCAGGGTGGAGCCTCCTCCTGCCCAGCCTCTCTGCCCCACTCCAGCCCTGGCAGGCCTAGATGTCTGCCCCTTCACCATCGCTGTCCATTGAAACCCAGCCTGTTTAGCCCTCTTCCTCTCCGAAGGCTGATCATCCAGCCTGAAGGTCCCCAGTGTCCTAGTGTCTTTGGGACACTTAGCCCTGACCCTTGTATCCACAGGTTTCTTCCCTTGTCCATGTGAGCTCCCAGAAGGAAAGACAAGTTTTTGCTCATACTCTGAATAAAAGTCTATATAATCCAGGTGTGGTGACGTATGCCTGTAATCCTCGCACTCGGGGGAAGCTGAGGCAGGAAGCTGAAAGTCAGAGGCCAGCCTGGGCTGCATAGGGAAACCCTATGCAACGCCCCCTCCAAAAAAAATGTCTGCACAAATCAACTTAATGCCTCTCCATTTTCTACCTCAGGAAAGGAGGGCCTTGGGGTATGCAAATTGGGGTGAAATCCTTGGGCATTTATGCACTATAATCTTGGCCCTTGCAGGCCCTTTTTAATTTCTGTGTTATTCACTTGTTCTACCTGGACTCTTTCTTGGGAGAAACCCAATTCTGTTATTAGTTTTTTCTTTGCCTTTGTTTCTGTGTGTGTGTGGGGGGGGTGCTGCTGGGGATCCAACCTAGGGCCTCATGCATGCTAGGCAAATGCTCTGCCACAGACATACACCCCCCAATTTACTCTCCTTCGTTCCTTCCTCCCTTCCCTTCTTCCTCCTTCCCTCCCTCCCTCCTCTCTCCCTTCCCTCCCTCTCTCCCTCCTTCCTTCCCTCCCTCCCTCCTCTCTCCTTTCCTCTTTCCCTCCCTCCCTCCTTCCTCTTTTCTTTCTTTCCTGGGTTTTTTCTTCTTTTGGCAGTACTGGGGTTTGAACTCAGGGCCTCACACTTACTTACCACTTAAGCCACTCTGCCAACCCTTTTATTTTTTGAGACAGGTTCTCACTATGTAGCAGCTCAGGCTGTCCTCAAATTCATGATCATCCTGCCTGAGTCTCCTGAGTGCTGCGCTTACAGGTTTGTACTACCAGGTTTCTTCTGCGGGAGTAGGTATACAGGGGTTTGGACCCAGGGCCTATCATGTCCAGCATGCTAGGCAAGCACCCTGCCATTCGAACCACATTCCAGCCCTTGTGTTTACACTTTGTTGTTGTTGTTGTTTTAGTGGGACTGAGATTTGAATTTAGGGCTTTACACAAAGCAGGCACTCCACCATTTTTTTTTCAGTGCTAGAGTTTGAACTCAGGGCCTACATCATGAGCCACTCCACCAGCTTTTTTTTGTGCTGGGGTTTTTTCAAGATTGTATGTTACAAACTATTTGCCCATGCTGGCCTTAAATCTCAACCCTCCTGATCTCTGCCTCCTAAGTAGTTGGGGTGTGAGCCACCAGTACCGGGCTGGCACTCTGTCTCTTGAGCTACACCTCCAGTCATTTTGCTCTAGTGATTTGGGAGATTAGGTCTCGAGAACTATTTGCCTGGGCTGGCCTTGAACTATAATCCTCCCAATCTCAGCCTCCCAAGTAGCTAGGATTATAGGTGTAAGCCACCAGAACCTGACTTTGTGTTTATATTTTGTTTTTGAATATCCTGAGCTAACTTTGTCTGAGCTGACCTCATTCGTACCACCCTGGGACTGGGGCTTGGCTCAAGTGGTAGAATACTTTACCTAGCATGACTGAAGCCGTGGGTTCAATCCCCAGTACCATGCTTGTTTTTATTTTATTTTATTTTTAAAAATAATTTTCTTATATTCAAGGACTAGGGGATGGCTCAAGCCCCTGAGTTCACACCCCAGTACTGGTATGAACACACATATGTTACACTTACACAATATTGTTTGATTTGGCTTTTTTCTTATAAGGAAGTAGAAACTGTTTCAAGGTTTTCTTTTTACATTAATCAGAGAATTTTACAATTGTTTTCATATACATCCTGCATATAATTATTAAGAAATTTATCTCTAGGGAGTAAATTTATATAATATGTAAATTGTATTATATTACATAAATATGTACTAGTATATATTATATTTACATTATAGACAATATAACTCTATTAAATTTATATTTTGTGAATATTTTGAATAGGCTATTTCCCATTACTTTTTTTTGTGTCAGTGCTGGTGTTTGAACTCAGGGCTTCACACTTGCTCTATAAGCTGAGCCAGTCCACCAGCCCTTCCCATCACACTTGAGCCACTAATTGAAGGCAAATTATTTGTATTTCTTTGATATCTTATAAACTCTATTTCTCAAAATATAGTCTTGAGTCTTTTAGGTGAATAAACCTATCATCTAATAACACAAGAATAAGAAGGAAGTAACCAAGATTGTTATTTAAAAAGATATGATTCGTCTTGGTTTTGAACTTCACCCAAAGGTATTTGTCTTCAGGGACTGCCTTTTTTTGGGGCGATGGAGGTACTGGGATTTTAACCTGGGACCTCGTGCTTGTGCTATACCACATGACCCACATCACCAGCCCTTTTTACTTCAGCTGTTTTTAGGTAAGGTAGATCTCCTACCTCTACCTCCTGAGTAGCATGTACCTCCATGCCTGACCAATTCAGGGACCAGCCTTTAGCGCTCCACACTGTGAAACAGTCATTTATGAGACTGTGTGACACCATGGGTCATTGGATTGCTCTGCTGAATGGCGTGCAGTCTGAGTCTACTGTAGTTTTACAGTGCTGCTGGGGATGGTCTTGTTTCTGTCTCTTGGAGCACGCCCAAGAGCCTCTCTGGCTTTTATGCCTGGTGGATTTGCTGGGTTTCAGTCTCTGCTTTCTTTCAGCTTTGTAAGATAGGGCCGGATTGTTTTCCCCAGTGGTTATTTGGAGTTGCACTTTGACTGGCAGCAGCCTGGCCATCCTGTCACCTCACCTCCTCACCTCTTCTCCAGCACTGGGTGCCGTTGGGGCTTGTTACTGTCACCCACTAAATGGTGTAAAATAGCATCTCACGGTGGTGGTCTTTATTTGCATTTCCCTCCTCACCAGGGAGGTGGAGCAGCCCTTAGCTGTTCATTGGACAATGCGTTTCCTCTTCTGATTCACGTCTTTCATCTGCTTTTCTATTGGATTACTTGCTCTTTTTCTGACTGATGGGCCAGAGTGTTGTAAGGCTTTCTGGCTGCTACACGCAGACATCTCATCTCCAGTCTGTGGCTGGCTTTTCACTTTCTCTCAGGTGTCCCCACCTTTCTCTTCCCTCCCACCCCTGTGCGGGGTGACAGTGGTTAGTGTGCGTGCGTGCGTGTGTGTGAAGCATGTGATCAGACATGATCACATGCGGAGGGTGTCTTGGGCCCCTCAGAACGCGCTATGGGTAACTGCTGCGGGCCCTGTCCCTGGAGCTTTAGGGGACCCCTCCCATTAGGGCGGAGGTTTGGGAAGCCCTTGGGGCTGGGGTGGGCATCCTGCGGCAGGGAGGCCTCACTGCGATGGGGCCCCCGGGTTATTTATCACTTCCGCTGCCCACCTGGGGGCCGGCTCGGCTGCGCTCGGCTGGGCAGCAGCCGTGGCCCTGGCTCCCCTGGGCCCTGGGGTCCTGCGCCCCGGAGGCGGGGCCGGGGACGGAAGCTGCCCGAGCCGATAAGGCCGAGGTCGGTCCTGCGGTGAGACAGTGCGGGACGCCGCCGCCCCCGCCCCCGCACCTCGGTCCCCAGGCCAAGGTCGCCCTGAGGCCACCCCCAGGGAGCAGGGGGCATGGGCTCCAGCCTGCTCCCTCGCCTCTGCACGGGTAGCCTCAGTTATCTCTGCTAGAAACGGGGGGTAGGAGCCCCACTCCCCCCACAGAGCTGGTGGGGACGGGACAAGAGCAGGCTGCGAAAGCCTCCGCTACCCTGAGCCCCTCGCTGCCTCTGCTGCACCTTCTTGACACGTCAGGCTTCTCTGGTCCCCACTGTACCGCTGGGGAAGGGGGTAAGATTCAGGAGTCAGCAAATGGGGGCAAGTGGGGAAGGGGAAGCAGCTCTTCTCAGAGTAGCCTTTGTGCAACTTGAAGCTTATACAATTTAGGGGGTACTCTAAAGAAAAGGATCATGAAATCATGAATACAAAATTGCTGACACCCCTCCTAGGGCCTAGGAAGGAGCCCAAGCAATGCAGAAAGTTCAAGTCTAGCTTCCTTAGGTCCAGCATCCCAGATGAACCCTTCTCCTGGGACAGTCAGAGACTAGCATGGATTACAAGGTGACTGACAGCAAGGGCAGGGAGCATTTAGGGACACAGTCAAAGCCTGGCAGAGCCAAGCCCTCCACCCAGTTGTGGTTCAGCTAGCTCCCAGAGTTAGGTTCCTGATCCTGGGGGAAGAAGAGGGGTGAGAGCCATTCCTAGGAGAAAAGGAAGGACCTACGGTGCAGTTAAGTGCATCCACCTTCAGGCAGGATTGGACCCTGGCCAGCTGTAGGATCTTGGGCAGTCTCCCTTCCCTTGGCTCCCTCATCTGTAAAATGGAAGCAATAATAATATTTACCAAGCCCGGTGCTGGTGGTTCATGCCTATAATCCTTGCTACTTGGGAGGCTGAGATTGGGAGGATGGAGGTTTGAGGCCAGCCTGGGAAAATAATTCATGAGACACCGCCCCCCCATTTCCAAAAATAACCAGAGTAAAATGGACTGGAGGTGTGTATCAAGTGGTAGAGCACCTGCTTTGCAAGCATGAAGACCTGAGTTCAAACCTCAGTCCCACCCAAAAAAAAAAAATATCCCAAAAGACAAAAAATAAACTTAGCAGATAATGCTATTATGGGCATTAAATGGGAGTACTCCGGGAGGGAGGAACCCTTGTCTGTTAGTAGTCAAGTTTCCTTCTGGGACACTTCCAGGCAGGACAGACATTTTTCTCCCAGTTTAAGGTCCAGTCACTTCCCCAGGAATTGGGCTTTGAACCCACATATGTGCACTGTCAATGCCCTGCCTCCTCCGGCCCTTCACCTCAGAGAGTTACATCCCACTGTCCCCTGTACATGTGCCAGGACGGAAGCTAAGAGGAGCTCGGCTTACAACACTCCTCACCATTCTGGATTTTTTTCTTTACTCTCCCAGCATCTGAGGCTGGAATTTTTCCAACTCTGACATCCTCCAGCCTGGATCAGGAGAAGCAGGAGGATCTGGAAACAGGGCCAAGGTAGTTGGGAAGAGGTGGAGGCCAGGGGCTTGGGCAGTAGTGACACTTCAAAGGCTCCAAGGCATAGCTGGGTGCAGTGGTGCACATCAGTAATCCCACCTATTTGGGAGATAAAGATTGGGAAGATCTAGATTCAAGGGCAGCCCAGAGGAGAAAACATTAGAGAGCTCATCTCAACCAAGAAGCCAGGAGCCTGTGATCCCAGCTACTCAGGAGGACTTAGGTAGAAGGAACTCAGACTGAGGCTGGACCTAGGGGAGAAAAATCTTTGAGACTCTATCCGGAAAAATTACTAAAATCATTAAGGGCTAGGGGTATGACTCAAGTGGTAGAGCACCTGCTCAGCAAGCATGAGGCCTTGAGTTCAATCTCCGTTACCAATCATAAGAATAATCAGAGGTACTGCTCTGCCGCAGGGTTCGAACAGGATTTCTGCAGGGCTGGAGGACTGGAGAACTGAATTATTTCACAGCTTCCCTTTCTAACCAGGTGACCTGACACCAGTCACTCCTCTTCCCCCTCCCAGCCCTCAGTTTTCTCATCTGACAAATGGGGATAATCCTACAGCTGTGAGCACTAAAGATGTTGCATATGTAAAGTTTCTTGTGAATGCCACCAGTTGTTAAAAGTCATGGGTAGCCAGATATGCGAGCAGAAGTGGGGAGTCCTGCCAGGGCTGAAGTTGGGGACTCCAATGTCTCTGTTCCAGAGAGGAAGCCCTTTGTATGAGGGCTGAGAAGCCCAGCTCTGGCATTCTTTCAGACCAGAAAGGGTCAGAGTGAGGCCAGGGGCCCTGGGGTGCTCAGGGAAGAGCAGGAAGCCAAGGTTCTCACCTGCCTGAGTCAGGTGAGAGGGAGAGGAGGGAGGAAGTGGGGATTGCTGGGAGGAGGAAGGAGGAAGGCCAGCTGTGTGATGTTGGCACAAGATCACCTGAGGCCCCATTCTACAATCTCCTTTGTCCCTCATTGCAAACTTTTGCCGTAGGCACTTCCCCCTGTTTTCCAAATGGGGAAACTGAGGCTCAGAGAGGTAAAGTTGCTTACCCAGGGTCACTCACTACATGTGCTCTAGGGTCTGTCTGTCCATAGCCTGGACTCCAGTAGTCACAGCCACTTTCTTTCTGCGCCTGACAAAGTTGCAAGTGAAGTGGTGTCATCCTGGTTCCCCACCCAGGAAACCGAGGCACTGAGGGATTCCAGGCCTCACCATTCTCTCCCAAGAGCTCCAGGGTGGGCAGCTGTCCAGGAGCTGTCACCAGGACACTCAGGCAGGCCTGAGTATAGGTGACTCACGTGAGAGGAGAGAGCTGGAATAAGGGGGTGAGCTCACAGTCTCAGGAGAGCTTCAACGGGAAGTTGAAGACTGTAATACACACCCATGCACCCCAACAGTTCAGGCCAGGAGGAGGGGGTTCCTGAGCATGGGAGAATGGCTCAGAGTGGTCCCAAAACCCAGCCAAAATTTTTCTGAAATTTCTTGTTCTATTTTAAAGATTTATACAAGTTTGCATCCTTCTCTATGTGAGAAACCCCTTTTTATAATGACTTCCCCTCTCAGTCTTCCACCTGAGTGGACACTCTAGGGAGGCACGTCTTGGTCACGTCCTGTGATTGTGTAGATCCCGTACCTATGCCATGGACCACAGGCCCCAGTGTCTGGGAGAAGAGAGAGGACAAGGCTCAGGTAAAGGCCCTGCCTGTTGTCACAGTCAAGGGCCAGCCCCTCCTCCACTCCAGACCTTAGCCCTGCTGTCTTTTCTCACAGACATTTGTCCATCCAGCCCCCACAATCTCACTAGCACCTCCCTTTGTCCCCTGAGGTCTGGCTTAGAGCAGGCACAGTCCATCTTCATGTCTCTCTGCTGGGCAGCCTGATATTCGCCTCCCCAGACCAGCATGAATCTGGGAATTTCTATGGCTTTTAGGAGGAAACTCACACCCAGCCCCAGGGAGCAGAATGAGGAGGGCTGTTGGATACCTGGGGAGGGGTCTCTGGGCAAATGGGGGTGCCTAGGCCCAAGGAGAGATCTGGGCACTAGCCAGGGAGGCGGGAGGAAGGAGGGAAGGCCGCAGGGCACCCAGGGGCTGCTGCCTGGCAGGTCCCCGTGCCCAGGCGAGGGAAGTTTCTTATTTCTCCTGCTCCGACTTCCCCCTTTGATTTTTTATAGCCATGAAATGCTCTGCTCTCTTCTCTTTTCCTTGCTGTCCCCCGGGGCTGGAGGAACACAGGCCTCCCCAGACACTGGCCTTGGCCTTGCTGGACTCCCATCTCCTTCCATGTGCAGGGCCAGGGGGCAGAAACGAGAGGTAAGTCCCAAAAGTAGGGTAGGATTGCGGGGGTGGTTGGATGGGGAGGGCCCTGACCTCCCAACAGGCGAGGTCTCCGCTGGGCAGAGGGTGAGGCAGGTGTGGATTTGACAGCAGCGGGCTCCCTGGGGTCATGGGGGTGGCATGCTCTGGACCAATGGCCAGAGCTTAGCAGACTTGGGAATGGGGCCTTGTCAGGGTCTGTGAGCTTGGCAAAAGTCCCCAAATACCAAATCCTAAGTCAGAAAAATGGCTTCCTTGTGACCCCTGACTCCATATTCTTATTTAAAGGTAGCCATGGTAGGCCTGGTTCAGGAAAGTGTGGGGCTTGGGCTGAGAATCCAGAGGAAAGAAGACCTGAGGCCCTTCTCCTGGAGACTCCATGGTCCGCAAGGTTGCTGCTGGACATCACCCTGAGGCCTGGCCCAAGCTTGCAAGGGCCGGGGTCTGTCTGCTCCTCAGCAGGCCTGGTGGCAGGAGCGTTTCTCCCAGCCCCTGTGCGGTGCCTGTGGTAATGGAGCTGTTGGCGTTTTGCAATGGGCGGGGGTGGGGAGGCAGTGCACACATGCTTCCTGTGGTGACCCGGCGCTTCCTGTTTTCTCAGGCGCCGGCCTTGCTGCTGCCGATGTGGAAACAGGGGCAGCTGCAGCCAGGGCGGCTCCAGGCTGGGCACCCTGACCTTGCCCAGAGGAGCCTGAGGGGGCTACCACCCCCCAGGCCCAGACCTGGACAATGGATGACCCGGTTCCCCCTATATCAAACCCTCTCCTTCCTTTGCCCAACAGTTGCTTCCCAGAGGAAGGGGCAAGGTGGGGCCGTGGCAGGTGCTACAGGTCAGAGGTCCAGTGGGGAGAGCTCTAAGCTGGAACTCAGGATATATGGCTCTGGACTTGGCTTTGTCCTTTGCTTGATAAATGTCATGGACCCTCTCTGACACACTCCGGGCCTTGTTTTCCTCTTTTCGGTAGTATCATGGCAACCATGATGAAAAAACCCTTGCTTATTTCTGCTCTAGTTCCAACATCCATTGAGTTTTACATTCCAAGAACCCAAACTTTAGGGACAGCGCTGAGGCTGGGCCCCCAAGAGGTGAGTCTAGGCATAGAATTGGAGAGGCTGGAAGAGGGCAGGAAAGGACATGGGGACTGGAGGGCTGTTGGAACAGGCCTGGAGGTGGAAGAGCCAGGACCAAGTTTGACGGGACAGAGGGACAGAACTGGGTGGCAAGTTGATTCAGAAAGACTCAAACATGGGAGAAAGCTTGTAGGAACCTCTTTATTCCTGCAAACCTTAGGGCTCTTGGATACCCGCACATTCTTCCTTGAAGACGAGTGGTGGTTTGTACGGTAGGGCAGGCTAGGCTTTCTGTCTGCCAAGGGGATGGAGACCCATGTGTTGTGACGCAGGAGCCTCCGGAGAGACCCGTGCCTCCTCCTATCTTTCAGCCTGCCTGGAAGGCCACCATTGGAGTCAGGCCTTGGGATCACCATTGTCCTTTTCCCGAATCTGTTTTGTTTTGTTTTTAAGCTGATATTGCGAGAAGTGTGTGGCGGGGGGGAGATGACTCTGCTTCTTGTGGGGTTTGCTGACGGGCATCTGGCCTCTGGAGGAAGAGCAACTTTGCAGAAAGGCTGAGACCCAAGCCCTCTGGGGACTGATGGGTCCACGGACTGAGTTCAGCCACTTGCTTGGTCCAGGAGGTTCTGAGCTGTCCAACCCGTGAATAACTCCTCCTGATCCCAAGACCTGCCCATTACAGCACAGGGACTGGTACTAGCCAAAGAGGCCTTAGGCATCCCCAGACCCACAGGCCCAGGCTGAGGGGCCATTGGGTCAGGCTGGTCCTCACCATCCTGTGCCCTGGGCCAGCCTGAGTGCTGAGTTGGCAGCACAGCAGCTGCTCTGGCCACGGAGGCCCAGTTATAAATAAGCCCAATGTGGCCAAGTCATCAAGTTCTGCTGCAACTCGAGCCCAGCTGCATTACCTCAGTGACCACAGGTTGGGACTGCCCAGAGCTGGGCCCACCAGAACCCACCCACCCAGCCAAATGCTGGCAGGCAGGATGCTTCCTGGGGCCATCACGTTTCATAACTGAGCATCTGTAGTTCTCAGACCTGGGCCTCCCTGGACACAGGCCACAGAAGGGACAGGACCCATCCTGCCTGCACGGAGCCGGCAGCTATTTACAAACCGAAACCGGGAGAAGTGAAGTGGTAGAGGCCAAAGTGGCTCCAGGCCCCCAGCCCCCACTCCCACTCCATCCTCAGCCGCCCCATCCCCCTCTCCCCATGGCTTCCTCTTTCCTTCCCCACACAGTCTCCAGCCTCCCACTGCTCAGCCAGGTCTAGATGTCCTTAAGAGACGTCTCATAGGGACCCCCAGTCTCATAACACCTGCCTGGGGGGTCTCTTTCTCCTTTCCACCCAGAACCCCATCAGTCTCAGCTCCTTAGAGCTGTCCCCTCCCACCAGCCCAAGCCCACCCTGGCCTGTACAAGGCACATTCCCACAGTTCTCAGTTCCCCTTTGTGCTTGGAAAAACTCCAACCCCAATGGCTGCCTCCATGCTGCTGGACTCTGCCTGATGGTAGCTTCTCTGTGTGCTTTTGACCTTCATAACGGACCTGTAGAGGTCAAAAGATCTGGCATTGCTGGGCATGGTGGGGCATACTTGTAATCCCAGCACTTGGGAGGCCAAGGCAGGAGGATTGTGAGTTCAAGCCCAGGCTCGGCTATACAGGGAAAACCTGTCTCAAAAAAAAAGGGCGGGAAGGGGGTTGGGGATGTGGCTCAAGTAGAGTAGTAGAGTTCTTGCCTAGCAAGCACATGGTCTTGGGTTTAAATCCCAGTACCACCCCCCCAAAGAGAGAGAGAGGGAGAGAGAGATTTGATGAGCACCATGGGCCTTCGCAGGACTTGTCTCTGGGTAGGAGGTCCTGGTCTTCATGCTGCTTGTCAGGCTAGTGTAGGTCATAGGCCTCTGTGTGGTGTAGACATGAGCTGGGACAGATGGACGTGGGCCAGAGACCACAGCCTGACATTGCTTAGGAGCTGCAGGCGGGCTGGTACTGCACGAGCTCCAAGGAGAGAGCACAGACGACAAGCAAATCTTCACTGCAGTAGACACCGTCCCACCTTGGTTTGGAGGTTTATAGTTCACGTGGAGCGGTTTATGCTGTCCTCAGAACAAAGCTTTTCCATGAAAAGTAGAAACTGAGGCTCAAAGAGGAAGCCATGCATCTAAGGACAACAAGAAAGCATCTGGACTGAGATTCTAGATTGTGTCTCCTTTGACTCCAGAGGCTTCTGATGAAGCCCCTTGCTCCATCTCACACCTCAGTCTCCCTCCTGGGAGGGTGGATGTTTCCCAGTGCTGTGAAGAAGGCAGGAGCACAGCCAACCTGAGGCTGAAGGAGGAAGCAGGCCTTGGCCACAGAGCCACATTGCCTTCCCTGGTAGCCCCGTCAATGGTCAGCTGCCCCTGCCCTGAAGGAAGGCTCTGCCTGTCCAGTTTCTTCTCTCATCACCTCCAAGCCAAGGAAAAGCAGTCAGCTGGCTGAGTCTTACCATTTCAGCGTCTCTGAGCCTCAGGTTCCAATTTTGTGGTTTGTCTATACTGAGCACCCACTTGGTGCTGGTCCTATGTTGGGTGCAGGCTGTCACTATAAGTTAGGACACAACTTTTGCTCATTGGGAAGGAAGATGACTTATGAAGTCCTGAGAGCTTCAAGAGAAAAACTCAGGCTATGGGACACAGGAGCAATGAGTCCCGGCTTGGATGGGAAGAGGTGATACTTGGAACATCATGAATGACAGGAAAGCAGGGTAGATGGGCGCTCAATGCTGAGTCACTCCCCATGCCTTGACTTCAGAGGTTCCCCTGACTTAGAGTGCCTTTCCTTGCTCTGTGCCTGGTGAACTCCTACCCATCCATCAAGGTCCATGGGCACACTACAGCATGACCAGGCCAGGCCCAGCCTTGTGCCCCCCTTTCTCTCCTAGGGCCTGAACAGAGACTCAGACGTCAGGCCTCCTTGGTCACAATACTCTAGACAGCCCCACCCGGGCAAGCGTCTGCTCCCGGGCTCCAGCCCCCGCCGTCCTCTGCTCCGAAAAGCACCGTTTCCCTTTTCTGGGTGACCACACACCATGCACAGGGAATTTCCATCGCAACCTTCGGAGCCTCTGATTCACCCAGGCTCCTCACGCAGTTAACTCCTTCCAGTCCCAGACTCTTATCCGGCACCTTGCGCTGCCTCCCAACCCTGTGCACCAATCTTAGGTCACATAGACTCAGAGTTGAATTCAGCACCTCCCTCGCTGGCCCCAAGGCCCACTCACCATGGCACAGACAGACCTCAGGCACACACCCTCAGGCAGCTTTGGGTCAGGCAAGCCTGGGTCCAAGACCTCAGTCGGGCCTTACTGCTGGTATGGCATCCACTCTGAGCCATTTCTCATCATCAAAATGGAGATAATTCCTTCCATTGGCAGAACTTAATAATTCTTACTTTTCCTTTTTCTTCCCACAGGGCCCCACTCATCCCATCTAACACAGGCTTCTACTCCAGACTGGGTCTTTCTTCTGCCCTTGACTCCTCCTGAGAGCTGGTCACTCAGACAGGGAGGGTGACAGAGATGAGCTGTCTTGGTCCCTAGTCTGGTGGGGGCTTGTCCCGCAGGCAGAGAGGCCATCCCAGTGTTCTCTTTTACCAGCTTCCCAGCTCTGAGTTTCTGCTTTTCCTAGGAGGCTGTGGAGAGGCCTTGGGTGGGAGCTCTGGGGGGCAGGGGACGATGGAGATGCTGAGCCCTGGGGACAGGGCTGAGCCTCCTTTCCTCCACTTCGATGCCTGGCAAGTACTTCACACATAGACAGCACATCTACTGTCTCATCTGGTAACCCCGTGAAATGGGTCCATTCCTGTCTTCAGATGAGACGCTGAGGCCCTGAAAAGCAAATGACTTGCTCTCAGCCATGCTGAGAATGAAGGGCATGGATAGGATTCAAATCCAGGTCTTCAGAGTTGTGATCCTAATCTTTGTAGGCTTCAGTCAGCATTTGTAGAGGTCAGTGGAGGAAATGAGCACTAATTAGATCCCTACTGTATACCAGGTAAAGACTGACACAGGCTGTTAGTCTTGAGAACAGTGCTAGGAAGTGGTTCTCGTTGACCCCTCAGTAGAATCAAGCATCAGAGTTCTGAAGAGGGGAAGGAACTTGTCCTGAGGCCACACGGCCAATCTGTAGGGAAAGATCCAGAGGAGCCTAGAGACCAGGGGATGGTAGAGGAGGCTCTGCAGAGGAGGGGTCTGGGTGGGGAAGCAGCTCCTGTCCCCGGTGAGCGGGCTGGGGGTGTGGTGCTGCCCGTGGTGAGCAGGAGGAAGTTGCTGTGGGTGATGGTGGGTTTGAGGTGCCGGAGGCTGAGTGATGTGGCTGGGAGGTGACAGACCCATCTCTAGGCCTGGTCAGCGGGAGACAGGGTGGGGTGGGAGGGATTTGGAGCTCCAGGATTTGAAGGGGGTCAGGCTGCTCTGGCAGTCCTTGTACCTCCTGGATGCTGGGGCTGGGGTAGAGCTGGAGGAGAGACTGAAGCAAGGCTGGGGAGAGACAGAGCAAAGGGGGAAGGGGGCAGTTTGGGGAGGCAGCCTGGCAGAGGTGAGCTTTGAGAGAGTCCTTAGGGTGTAGAAGGGATGGGCTTATGAGCAAAGGCTGTGGGAGATTGAGAAAGAGGTTCTGGGAACGTTGAGTAGTGTCTTCTGGTGGGGTGGGGGTGGGACTGGGGGTGTGTGGGTGGCCCAGATCCCAGTGTTGAGGCCCAGTGCACAGGCCTCAGAGGTTTGGGCTTCAGCCTGAGGACAGGGAAAGCTAAGGAAGACTCAGGGAGGAAAAGACCCACAAAAGATCTTGGATAGGGGCAGCTGCAGAAGTAAAGGCCCTAGGACATCATAGTCACAGACATTTCTGGTCCCAGTCACCAGCCATGTGCCCTGGCGCAGGCCCCCTCTCCTTCTCAGCGCCCTCATCTCATTATCCTATCTGTAAAATGGCGCTGATAAGGCCTGTCTCATGCGTCACATGAGGGTAGAATGAGTTACTGCAAGTAGACAGGACAGTAGGGGCTCAACAAATGCCAGCCCCTGTCCCTTTTCTTTGTCATCCCCCCCACAAACACAGAGCCCCCACCATGGTAGGAGCTGGAATCTAGGTCTCAGCAGACTTGAGTTTCATCTCTTATCTCTTCTACTCTGTTTTGGCTGAGCCACCCTGGAAGTCATGAGGCACTTAGGAACCTCAGTTGCCTCTTCTGTACCAGGGAGATGATAATGGCACCTACTTCATGTATGAGAACCAGTGCCCCATTCAACCACAGTCAACGCCAAACTCCAGTTTCAGCCCTAAGGCCCTGTCTGACCTGGTCCTGCCTGACTTCATCTCCTGCCTGGGCTCTGCTCTCAGGGGCCTCTCGTTCCCCATTCTCATGCCTGCCTGGAGTCTTGCCACTGACTGGTCGCCTTGCTTGGAACTCTTCTCCCAGACACCTGCTAGGCGCACTCCCTCACCTGCTTCCAGGGCTTGCTCAATTGTGCCCTTAGGCTTTGCAAACGGTACTGCTCCACCTCCACCCCACCCCACGGCCATGACTTTCCCAGCTGTCTCTTCTCCTTTCCTATTGTCGGGTTACCTTCTAGCACGAAGGGGACACCCCATCCACTATGAGTCTCCTTGGTCTGCTCCTGCCATTGGGCACAAGGCAGATTTCTGCCTCTTTGTGTCACCTGGCGCAGAGAGGCCTGAAGTAAATAGTGTTGACTATTCTGATGCTCTAAAGAGCCATCCCATAGCTGTGACCAAAACTGGGGGAGCTCTGAGGGGCCCAGGCGACCCAGGCGACCCAGGTTGGGGCCCTAGAAGCCTCTCCCAGTGTCTCAACCATGAGAGGAAGTTGCGAGACAGCCATTTCTGTACACAGGCTCAGCATTTTTTGGCCAATTTTCCCAGCCCTTGGTGTGAGGCCTGTGTTTACGTATATACCTTGTCACACCTCCTGGGGACTAGTTGATAGGAAATCAGGGGGCAGGAAGATTTCCTCATTTTTCAGCTTTTACAGGCTGGGGGTGAAGGGTCTGTGAGGTCAGAGGTCATGTTCCCCTCTGTGGACTCTGCACGAAGGACATCTGCCTGTTTC
The DNA here is from genome assembly GCF_047511655.1 of Castor canadensis. NCBI lineage: Eukaryota > Metazoa > Chordata > Mammalia > Rodentia > Castoridae > Castor > Castor canadensis. The sequence goes on along the minus strand of NC_133386.1, from coordinate 182,994,256 downwards.
CTGTTGCTTGCCTGCCCTGAGATTGCATTAACACCTGATCTATCCCCATGGGCCAGCAGCCCACTAGGGTCAAAAGACCATGTCCACCACCCCAGCCCTGCTGAACCTCCCTGTCACTCTGCAGGCCACCCCATCATCCAACAGGGAAAGGAAGCTACACTATCGTGCACTACTTGTAGCAAGGCACATAAGTATGACCTGACTAAGGACAATATGACAATATCTACCTGCCTATCTATCTGTCTCAAAATTAAAAATGCACTGCCCTTTGACCTGTTAATCCAACCTCTGGAATTTATCCTAGATATGTGCCTGCATATGTATAAATTACTATATTTTAATTTTATTGCCTGCAGCCTTGTTTGTGAGAGCAAAAGACTGGAAACAACCCAGATACCTATTAAGAAAGGACTGGTTACACAAATTACAACCATGAAATAATATCCAGCAATGACAATGGCCCCAATACAGACAACCAGGCGATGGGAAAAAAAGAAGCAGGATCCAAAAGTTTATTTGTACTTTCATTCTCTTCATCTAAAAATTAAGATCTGTTCAGATATAAACCAAAATATGTCATTAGAGATTTTATTTAAAAAAAAAAATGCAAGGAGCCAGGCACCGGTGGCTCACACCTGTAATCCTAGCTACTCAGGAGGCAAAGATCAGAAAGATCGAGGTTCAAAGTCAGCCCAGGCAAATAGTTTGTGAGAGACCCTATATCAAAAATATACAACAGAAAACAGGACTGGCAGAGTGACTCAAGTGGTGGAGCATTTGCCTAGCAAGCGTGAGGCCCTGAGTTCAAGACCCAGTACTGCCAAAAAAAAAAAGAAAAAAAAAACAAGCAAGGAAATTGGGAATATAACTTAGTAGTGCAGCACTTACCTGGTATGCATGGGTTCAATCCCCAGCACCAGGAAGAAAGAAAGAACGAAGGAAGACAATGTTTTCTTTAGGGGATGCTCCAGGTGCTGACAATCTTTCTCTCTTTCTTTCTTTCTTTTCTTTCTTTCTTTCTTTCTTTCTCTTTCTTTCTTTCTTTCTTTCTTTCTTTCTTTCTTTCTTTCTTTCTTTCTTTCTTTCCTTTCTTTCTTTCTTTCTTTCTTTCTTTCTTTCTTTCTCTCTTTCTTTCCTTTCTTTCTTCCTTCCTTCCTTCCTTCTTTCTTCCTTTCTTTCTTTCCCCTTCCTTCCTTCCTTCCTTCCTTCCTTCTTTTCTTCTTTTTTTTTTTTTGCATTACTGGAGTTTGAACTCAGGGCCTTCACTTTGAGCCACTCTACCAGCTCTATTTTTGTGAAGGGTTTTTCAAGACAGGGTCTCATGAACTATTTGCCTGGGCTGGCTTCGAACTATGATCCTCCTGATCTCTGGCTTCTGAGCAGCTACGATTACAGGTGTGAGCCACCACTGCCCAGCTTATTATTCTTATTCTTTTGAGGTTCTGGGAATCAAACCCATGGCTTCACACATCTTAGGCAAGTGCTCTACCACTGAGATACACTCCTAGCCCTGAAGTTTTATTTCTTGATCTGGATGATGGTGTTAGCTTTATTTATGTGTAAGTAAATAAATATTTTATGTACTCTTCTATATGAATGATGATCTCTCATGATATAAAAATCTCACAGCCAGGTAGAGTGGCACATGTCTGTAGCTATTTGTGGAGCTGAGGCAAAGAGGATCAATCACCTGAGCCCAGCAATTTGGGGACAACCTAGGCAACATAGGGATACCTTATCACAAAAAAACTAAAGAGTGGAGGCATGGCTCAAGCAGTAGAGCACCTGCTTTGCAAGCATGAAGCCCTGAGTTCAAACCCCAGTTCTACACCCCTCCAAAAAACAAACAAAAAACAAAACATTGTACAGTTCAGATGTTCCTCAACTTATGATGAGGTTACAGCCTGATAAAACTTACCATAAGTTGAAATTTTGTTTTGGTTTGATTTTGGTGACAGGGTCTCACTATGTAGCCCATGTTGACCTGGAATTTTCTATGTAGCCCAGGCTGGCTTTGAACTCCTGCCTCAGCTTCTTAAATGCTGGTATCACAGGCATGTATTACCACATCCAGCTTGAAGGTGTTTTAAAGTTGATTTTTTTTTTTTGGCAACTTAGGGTCTCATGCTTGCTAGGCAGTTGTTCTACCATTTAATTTGCTCCCCCAGCCCAGTCCTGTTTTAAGTTAAAAATGCACTTAACCTCCCACCCAGCCTAGTTCAGCACCACAGTGCACTGCAGAGCATCAGTGGTTCACCTTCGTGATCTGGGGTGCCTGGGAGCCGCAGTGGTTGGCCCTACCTGGCATCACAAGAGAATCTTGGACCATATATTACTAGCCAGTGAAAAGATCAAAACTCACAATTCAAAGTACTTTATTTGAAGTTTCTACTAAATGCATAGCCCTTTCACGCCATTGTAAACTTGGAAAAATCATACACTGAACCATTGTAAGTCAGGAACTGATGGCATATCCAAACAGTGGACTGCTATACAGTCGTTAAGATGCACAAGACGGTTTTGTATGCACAGATGTGGAATTAATTTAGGATAAAAAAAACACCAGAAGTGCAATGTGTTTGGTGTGCTACTTTCTGTGTAAATTTTTTAAAAAAGAATGAATCTGTTTCCATGCATGTCTGCTTTAGATACTTCTCGATAGACACACAGGGGTCAGGTAACAGGTGGAGCATCTGTAGAGACGGAACTGGACAGTTGCTGATGTTTCTGTACCGTTTGAATAGTGTATCATGCATGTCTGTATTATCCAAAAAATAAAATAATCAAAAACTTCTTTTTTCTTCTCATTCCCTGGAGACCCCAAGATTTTCGGTCAAACCCAAAATCTCACCTGCTGGCTAGTGAGTCAGAAGCACATTCTGGCATGGTGATCTGGTGACCACTGGTGAAGGGGGGACCCTTTCTGAGCCCTATTTACTCTGCTGTGCAGGAAGGAAGCTAGGAATGTGCTGCTTTCTCTGAGGCCCCATCACCTGGCCACCAGCTGTCCCAACTCACTTCTCCTTTGTTCCTCTTCTATCCTCCCTTCCCTTTTGCCTTGTCCTGTTCTCTTCTCTTTCTTGCCTGAGTCTCTCACTGCCTGTTTCTCACTTCTCTCTGCTCTTTCCTCCGACCTATTTTCTTTCTTTTTCCCTTGCCAGCATCTCCTTCCTGTCCTTCCTGCTTTCTCCATGCCTTGGTTTCTCAGTGCTCCTTCTTCCTTCTTCCTTCTGTTCCTAGTCCTGCCCAAGGCACCCACAAGCTGTGTGAGTCTCCCCAGTCACCAGTCTTTCGTGCTTCAGTTTAATAGGCGGTTGTCTTGGTTGCATGAAGTCACAGGGCAGGAGCACCCAGCATGGTCCCAAGGCACTCAAACAAACATTTTTTTTCCTTTTTTTTTCAGTACTGGGGCTTGAACTCAGGGGCTACATCTTGAGCCACTCCACCAGCCCTTTTTTGTGAAGGGTTTTTTTTTTGAGACAGGGTCTTGTGAACTATTTCCCTGGGCTGGCTTCAAACCACAATCTTCCTGATTTCTGCCTTCTGAGTAGCTAGGATTACAGGCATGAGCCACTGGCACCCAGCTATTTTTTCCTTTTTAAGGCACTATTTATTAACCCTGGGGTTGTCAGTTATCTGACTGTCCCTGTCTCTCATGATGCTCCATGCCATATGGTGGGATTATGTCACAATAAACCCACTGAAATAGAAAAATAACATGTCAAAATGCATTTAATTCACTTACGTATGAAGCATCCTAGCCCAGCCACACAGCTCACTGTCTTAGTCATTTCCCATCATGATCGGGGCAGACGAGGAGCCTTCCTGTAAGACCTGTACGCCACTGCCACTGCTAGGTTCTACTCAGAGCTTCTTGGAATCTGGGCCTACTGTTCCCAAGGAGTTGAATATAGCAGGTCCCTGGGACAGGGGTGAAGAGGCCTGTGGTGGGCCTTGGGGGCAGAGGGAGTGGAAGAGAGTGGGTAGGAAGGTTTGCTGTGCTGCTCAGAGCACGGTGTGTTTATTTGTTTTTGTTTTGTTTTGTGGTACTGGGGACTGAACCTAAGTCCTTGTGTATGCTAGATAAATGCTTTACTTCTTGATCTATGCCCCAGTCCTTTTATTCATATGTTTTGTTTCTTTATTATTATTATTATTATTGTTGCTGTTATACTGGGGGTAAATTGTGACATTTATGAAAGTTCTTACTATTTATCATAGTTGAATTCACCCCCTCATATTTTTTGTTTTTGAGATAGGGTCTCACTAACTGCCCAGGGTGGACTTGAACTCAGGATCTTCCTGCCTCAGCCTCCCATGTAGCTGGGATTACAGGCACGTGCCACCAACTTGGCTCATTTCTAGAGAATTTTGGTCCTGGATGTCTTTCTCTGTCTCTGTCTGTCTCTGTCTCTCTCCTTCTGGGTTTTGACCCCAGTATCTTGTACAAGCTAAGCATTTGCTGTACCACAGCCTCTGGATCTTCCTTGTGGGCTGATTTACCCAGGCTTCTTGGACTTAGTCAGACCTGAGACAACAGAATCTCCTTCTTCCCCATTGGCCCCTTGGATCTTAGACTTTGGGGTCACAGAGAGGCTACCTAGTATCCTATACTCATGGGGAAGAACACCACACCCCCTGCTTATAGCCAGCAAAGGATCCACTATCTGCCCCATATACAATCTAGGCTTGGCATGGGAGGATCTGTGCCTTCCTGTCCTGCCTTGCTCCCAGTCACAAGGACAGTGGCTTGCTGTTCCCATGTCCTTTCCCGCCTCCTTGCTTTTTTTTCAGGCTACTCTCTTAAGCAGATATGCCCTTTCCTTTGCGTGTTGTCTCCGGGTTATCCTACCTGTAACCCTGAGCAAATTAATTGCTTCAGATGCACCTAGTACCTCCCTGCCTTGTGCTCCCCTCCACAAAAACCACACTGTCTGTTTACATGTCTAAGGCCAGTGAGCTCCTGGAGTTCTATGAAGACCTCATTCATGCTGTGCCTGGGCCTGTCTGGAAGACACTAAATAAAAAGTTAGTGATTAAATGAATGAATGAGTAGATAAAAAAGCACATAAACGAAACACACCAGACAATAATCCAAGACAATAATAAACAAATAAATGAAAGAACTAAATGAACACATCAAGCAGGGCCTGGTTCTCATGGAGCACACAATTCCATGCCCCACAATCTAGTCACCTGAAGCTTGGCCTTCTTGATGAGGAAGTGAGGAGCAAGAATGGAGCTGATGCCAAGGCAGACTGTTTCTCCCCTCTTCTCAGGGAGGGGCCTTGGTCAGGTTCCTAGGAGTAGTGAGGACTGTGGCCTGGCTCCTTTGGAGAGTCCCAAAACAACAGCAACAAAAAAAATCCAGTGAAGATGTTAGTGAAGTTGACCTAATGAGCTAGGGACTGTGAATGCCTGGTCTTAGCTGGCCATGAAAAAACAGTGGAGAACCTGGGAATCAACTGGCAGGAAGGAGGAAGGCAAGTCTTAGTGGGGAGAGGATATAAAGCAAGAGACCAGATTTATTTACAGGGGAAGAAACTGAATTCTCAAGACATCCTTCACTGGTAACTCATGCCTACAATCCTAGTTACTCAGGAGGCAGAGATCAAGGTATAGTCCCTGAGTTTAAACCCCAGTACTGCAAAACAAACCCAACCAACCAAACAGAAAAAGCCCTTCATCAGCCAAGTAGACTCACCAGAGATCAATGGGACAAAAACTTTTACATCCCTCCATCCTCCACATCAGATCTCTGAAGGCAGGAAACTTGTACAATACATTTTTTTGTTTTCTCAGCGCTCAGCAGAGTCTGAAACTCAGTTATATTGGGAGGATGCATGGCTTCACGGATGGATGGATAGGTGGATGGGTGGATGGATAGATGGATGAGTGGATAGATGGATGGATAACTGGATGGATGAATGAATGGGTGGATGCATGGATAGATAGATGAGTGGATGAGTGGATGGGTAGACAGGAAGATGGTTGGATAAGTGGGTGAGCAGAGATAGGTTGACAGGTAAATGGATAGATAGATAGATAGATGGATGAGTAAGTGGATGAATGAGTAGATGGGTAGATAGGAGGATGGGTGGAAAAGAAGATGGTTGATAGGTGATGATAACATGGATGGATGGATGGGTGGACGGAATGTAGATGAGTGAATAGGTGAATGCGTGGATGGACCAATGGGTTGATGGATGTACGGGTGGATGAGTAGATGAGTGGATGTGAAAATGAACATATGTGTGGATGGGTAGATGGATGCACGGATGAATGAATGGCTAGATGGATGAGTGGATGAGTAGATTGATAGACTAATAGATGACCAGATTGATAGATGAATATACCGTGGATAAACAGATGAAAATAGGGACTGATGGACTGATATCAGGAGACTGGACTGATTTATGGATGTCTAGATTCTGGCTTGTGGCCATGTAGATAAATGATAGGTAGGTGGATGAATTGACTGACAGATAAATGGACTAATAAATGGGTAGTTGGATAAACAGATAGATAAATGAATATATATATGGTTGACTTGATGACTAGATAATCAGAGAGATAGATAAGTGGGAAAATAGATGAATGGAAAAATTTCTAAACTAGGAAGACTAGCTTGATATCCATGCATTGGGAAGTGGTGGGGAAACAGAAATCTGGGCTTGGAACAGAGCTGCTAGGGATTTAGAAGCAGCTGTGGTGCTCAGGAAGCTGGGAGGAGAGGGTAAGAAGCAGGACTCTCCCCTGGTAGAGGGGAAGCCCATGTGAAGGGACAGAGAAAAAGAACAAAACAGCACTAGGCTGAAGACCCTACCCTGAACCCAACCCCAGCCTAGGTAGAACCTAGCAGGGGACGTAGGGCCTACAGAAGAGCCAGGCCCGGTAGCCTTGGGATCTGAACCCTCAGCCAGTCATGCTTACCCTAGAAAGTAGATTTCCCAAGAGGCCACCACTCTGAGCTCATGGAGGTGACTGTTGGCCACATGGGGGTCTCGGAAGAAGTAGGTGTGGTTGAGCTAGGGGCTAGAGAGCCTTGGCAGGGCCCAGGGTATGGGACAGCAGAGGCCTCCTGGTGATAGAACTCCCTTTTTTCCCTCCCAGCCTCAGCTTCCTCTGGGCAGGGGGCCTGGCCCCCATGGCCTCCCAGGCCAGCCCCTTGAGCACCACCTGCCCCAGCCGGCCAGAGACTTCCTGTAGCGCAAGAGATTTATGCAAACGGGCTGGGGCGGTGATGTCACCCCAAGGGGACTATCTCCCAGCGGCAGGCCCTTCGATAAAATCAGGAACTTGCGCTGGCCCTGCAATGTCAAGGGAGGGGGCTCAACCAGGGCTCCTGTAGCTCAGGGGGCAGGCCTGAGCCCTGCGTCCGCCCCACGACTGTCCAGCCCCTCGACGGGGCACCCCGTCCTGAGGGGCTCCGCACTGGCCCCCACCGAGGCAGGGGATCTGACTGGCTTGGAGTTCGGCTGGATGTTACAGGCGTGCAAAATGGAAGGGTTTCCCCTCGTCCCCCCTGTGAGTACTGGGGCTCCTCCACTAGCCCAACCTGGGCCCTGGGAAGCCTGCCCGGCTGCCCACTAACCCGCCAGCCAACCCTCTGTCCTCGGGCTTGCTATCAGTGGGAAGTTGGTGTTTCCTTCTGGAGCTCCTGGCCTGAGACCCAGCGAGGGGCCATTGGTTTCCTCAGAGCATGCCCTGGCTGGCTGAGGGCTGAAGGCTGGGCCCATGGTGCCGCTGTGATCGGTGGGGCCTGAACAGTTATTTATAGATGGGCTAGGGTGGCAGCCTGAGCTCCAGGGCAAGGGTGCTGGGCTGAGGATGGTGAGACAGCAGTGAGAAGTACCAGAGGAGAAGATGGGGAGTCTGGCTTAGGGGGAGCCAGTCTCCAGGACTGGAAGAGTTGAGCACAGAGGAAACAGGCAGAGCTCCCAACCCTTGGCCTGGGGGCTCCTGGAGACAGAGGCTGATAGAACTCTGGGTCCCCATTGGGTTCCCAACTTCCAGACTGAGGCATGAAACAGAGGAATGGCTGTTGACCCAAGTTTCTGGGCCTTGGGCCAGGGCCAGGTCCCTCAGAGACTGGGATGGGGTTCAGGCTAGGCAGGATCCAGGTGTGCAGCAGAGACATGGCAGTTAGGTTTGGGACCAGGGCTGAGTTCAGGCAGAGGCTAGGCAGAGGATGGAGCTGGGAATGGGCTGGGACAAAGATTGGGGCTGGTGTAGGACCTGGGTTGAATATCAGATTTGAGTTAGAGTGGGACAGACAGAGAGACTGAGTCTGGGGTAAAAATGCAGGAGTCCCAGGGGACCCCCAAGAAAGGCAGGGCAGCAGGCGGGGCCCATCTCTTCTGTTATCAGTGACAGTTGCAGCTGTAGGCAGGTGTCAGACCAGGGTCCCTTGGAGAGGACCCTTCTGCCTTCTCTCACTCCATGTTCTCTTTGGGGTGGGGAGGCATGGTGGGGAGCCAGAAAGGCTTGGCAGGGCCTGTCCACCTGACTCAGCTTTCCCGGCTGGAGACAGCTCCCCTCTCTGCCCTACCCATTCTTAGATCAGAGCCCTGGGAGGCACCCCAGACCTGACATCACGGCCGACATCCTGTGGCAGGCCAGGCCATACTGCCTGGAAACATGGGGGACAGGCTCAGGGTGTACCCCATCCTGACTCCTTCCCCCTACCAGTAGCAAGAAGCAGATAAAGTGATAGACATTGTCCCAGCAAGAGCCTTCTCTGCCTCAAGAAAGCCAGAGGCCTAGGGGCTTCCCCACACATCTCTGGGTCTAGACCTCTCAGTCATGAACACCAGACAGAGCTGGGCAGGGGACAGATCTTCTTGGGTTACCACCTCTAGACCATCAGCCCTCTCTCCAGCTCCAGGTGCCACTCTGAGTGTCTCCTGTGAGGGTGGGCTCCCAAGGCAGCCCTGAAGGCCACAGTGACTGTTGTGCAATCCTTGGGCACATTGCGGGGGTGGGGAGAGAACTGATGACTGTTGGGAAGGCTCCGGGTGTGCATGTCCCTGAGCCCAAGCCACTGAGTGAGGGTGGAGGGAGGTGGACAGGGAGGAGGCAGGAGGAGGAGTGAAAAGGAGGGAGGGGGAGGAGGGAGGAGGAAGTTAGAGAGGAGGAGGACTAGGAGGCAGGAGGAGGTAGAAGAGGAGAAGGAGTGAAAAGAAGGACGGGGAGAAGAAAGAGGAGGGGAGAGGAAGGAAGAAGAAGGAGCAGGGAATATTCCATGGGGGAGTTGAAAGGAGGAGGGAGAGTGAGGGATCAAGGCCCTCTGTTCCTTGGCCCCCAAAGCATACCTGGGTAATCTCTGTACAAACCATTAGCGTGACAGTCATTGTGGTGTGGCAAAACACAGGCTGTGAGGGAGAGTGGGGGTTGGCTGGGCTGGCTGTGGCAGGAGGATGCAAGTGTGCTGTGCTGGAATGGGGGTGTCTCTGGGAGGGCTGTGGGTGTGAACGTGTCAATGACTGGAATGCAATGTGTGCATGTGTGTGTCAACCCATCTGACTTTGCACACAGGGGTGAGTGTACAATACTGTGTGTGTGTGCAAGTGTGATGGCCCTTAGAGTGGGTGTAAAGATGGGTATGGAGTATAGGTTTATGACAGTGTGATTGTGCACGTGTGTGGCTGTGAAAGTATGAGTGGACATGTCGTGTGAGTTCAAGTGTGGGGTTTGGGTAGGAGTGTGGCACAAGGAGTATGTGTGCATTTGAGAGAAAGGGTGCATTGGTGTGAATGTGAGAGTGTCTGGTGTGAGTGTATGAGAAGGCCGTGAGGGCTGTGAGGAGTAGCACAACAGAGGAAGGGGCTGTGCCCTCCTCTCAGCCCTAGTCTTTTCACCTCTGACCTCCATGCACTGTCACTGCCTTTTACCTCTCCTGGGGCCCTGCCTGTGGTCCTGACCTCTTATATTCCAAGCAGAGGGAAGGTTGCAGGCCAACACACTGTTCAGTCAGGGAGGGTGGTATGGACCCACACACTGGGGGACTGAAAACTAGGTTGGAGTCTTCCCAACAGTCCAGGCCCTGACACTCTTCTCTCTCAGCAGCCAACAGAAGACCTGGTTCCCTATGACACAGATCTGTACCAACGCCAGACACATGAATACTACCCCTATCTCAGCAGCGATGGAGAAAGTCATAGTGGTGAGTACAGGGCCTCCATCCCCTCTTCTTGGCCTGGCTTGGATGCTGAACACCTCCTGGGGCTGGAGAGGGAGAAAGAAGAACTGGGCTCCCAGGCTTTGGAATTCTGAGGATCAGATGGAGTCAGTGCTTGGGGAAGTGAGTTTCTTGTCCCTACATCCTCGCCACCACCTTCCCCTGTTACTGAACATCTTCTGTGTGCCAAGGGAGAGATTAGTTTCTTCCACATTCACCTTGTCCAGTCTTCAAGGACATACTTATAAATGAGGACACTGAGGCTGAAGGAGTTAAGTGATCTGCACAAGGCCTCATGGCTGGTTGGGGAAATCCAGATTTGTCTATCCCATATCCAGGGCTTTTCCTTGACCTATTTACTTGCAACCCACTCCTCCAGCCCCCCTTCTTCTCTGTTGTCACTCCCTTTATCCAGAACTCCTCCTGGTGCACACCCACTCCCTGCCATGTGTGGCTAACAGTGTCTCTCTATTGCAGAACTACTGATATTTTGGGTTGGATAATTTCACAGTGTGGGGGCCACTCTGTGCGTATGATAGGAGAATTAGTAGTATCCTCAGCCTCTTCCACTAGCTGCCAGCAGTGCCACCAATAGTGACAACCAAAATCTCTCCAAGTATTACTACCTTGCCCTGGGGTGGTAAAATGCCCCTCAGTTGAGAACTGCTGGGTTAAGTGAAAGCCTCCAAAGACCTTGGTTCAGCCAAGGCACCCAGTTGGCTGGGGGCGGAGTGGGAAGAAGCCTGGCCCAGGAGTCTTTCTGTCTGGGTCTAACTGTCCACACCAAGGCTCAGAGGAGAGGACAGGCCGTCTGTGCCTGGAGCCTAGGAAAGGACTGGGACAGGTCACCTGAAGTTGATCTTGCATGTTGATCTGGGTATCTTTGAACAAACGTTGAGGTGGACCAGGTAAGGGACTAGTTCTTGCTGGGGGATTTTTCAGGGGATCTGAGCCCAGAGACAGGGGGTATCTGCAGCCCCACAGGGCAGAGGCACACTGAGTGCCATAGCTGAGGAAGACTTCACACTTGACAGCCACACCAGGGATGCCATGTGGCAAGTCCCATATTTAAGGCTCTTGCTTTTGGATGCCAAACCATGAGAACGGTTTCACCTGGAACTCATACCTGGCACCCATTATAGAGACTATGCCTGGAAGTGAATGCAAAGGGGACAGGTGGTAGATTGACATCAAGGCCACATCTGGGAACTCTGAGGCTTCTTTCAGAATCCCAGGGCTTAGAAAGGCTTGAAAATGTTCTCTTTTGATCCTTTAAGCTTATTTCTAATTATATAAGAAATTCATCTTTTCTGTGAAAACACCAGAGAATACCAGAGACCTGAACACACCCACCTTTTCAGCAGTCAGTTCCAAGCCGTGAGGCCACTCAGGGCTTGAGGAGGGCGCCCCCTGGTGGTTCAATCTCAGCAGCTGGGCCCCCTTCTTGGGGTTGCTTGCTCCTTGGCCCAATCCTGCTTGCAATTCGCTGGGTTTAGGGGCATTTCCTTTGGGTCTTCCACAGCCTCATTTTTCCTTTTTGAACTTGAGGGTGCTGTGTACACAGCTAGAAACTAGCTAGGCCTGGGGCTAGGCCGATGGAGTGAGTGTTTTACAGAAAGCCTGGCTTTCCCTGGCTCAGGAACCAGATGGGTTCCTTGTATTTGGGATGGGGCTGTAGGATAACTCCTGGTTGGACACGTGGGCACTACACTTTGGGCACGAGCCCCCAGTTTCTCCAAAGACTCCCCCAGTGTTCCCTGCCTTCTCACCTCCCTTTTCACCATCATTATTGCCAATCTGGGTCTCTGTATTGTCCCTTCCTAACACCTGCTGGAAGATACTGCCTAAAGGCACAAGGAAGGAGACCATCCCTCCTCCCCCCATCCACTGATTTCTGCCTACCCATATTTTTAGGTAGTAATTCTTAGTGAAAAGGTTTTGGGGTGTGTCTGGGTGCAGTTCTGGCTCCATTTATTCATCAGCCGTGTAGTGCTGGGGAAAGTAACTTAACCTCTCTGAGTCCCTGTTTCCTCATCTGTAAAACTGAGAATACAAAACTACTTCACAGATTTGTGACGGTAATATGCGTGATCTGCGAGGTCATGTACATGAATGAGGTCTCATTCCTGAGACAAGACGCAGGAAACTCTCAGCATGTGCTATGTTGACTTTACTGCAGCCCCCAAGCAAGGAAGGAGGAAACAATGAGGGGAGTGGGAGAAACACAGAGGGTTCTGTGAGTCATTGTCCACTGACCTGTGTGACAGCCAACCAGCTGTCCCTCATCAGTTTACCTACACATCCATCCACTTACCCTTCTACCCACCCATTCATTCACCCACACATTCATCTACCCACCTATCCATCCATGACCCATGCATCCATCCGCTGACCCATCCACCTACTCACTCTTCCATCTACTCACCCACCCATCTATTCAATCATCCATCCATTCTCCTACTTTTCCATTCATGTACTCACCCTCCCATCTACTCACCTTCCATCTGCTCATCCATTCACTCACTCTTTCATTTCCCACCCACACATCCATCCACTCACCCATCCATCCTCCCATCCATCCATCCACTCTTCCAAACATCCACCTACCTATCCATCCACCCACCTATCCATCCTTCCTTCCAATATACTCTCCCCTCCATCCTTCATTGGTCCATCTATCAAAGAGTTTCTGATTATGTGCCATGTACCACACACTGTTGTAGGCACCCAAGAGTCCATGATGAACAAATCAGACAAGGCACTGCTCTCCTGGAGCTTATATTCCAGTGAGGAGAGAGTAAACAACCAGTAAGTAGACATGTAATCATAAGTCCTACGAAACACAGTGTGTAATGCAGGGTTTGTTTGTGTGCCACACTCACGAGTGAGTGGTCAGGAGGTGGATGTGCAGGTAGAGTTGAAATCTGAGTGGAGAGGAGGGAACAGTACATGGGAAGGTAGGTAGAGGAGGGGTTCAAGAACAGGCAGCAGCAAGTGCAAAAGCAGGAGATTCCAGCAGAGGACCAGCGGCTACTGAACACTGGGTTGTGGAGATAAAATGAAGCCAGAGGGGCAGTGGGGACAGATCACAAAAGGCATGAAGACCATGAGGGAGTGTGGATTTTATCCTATAGAAAATTTTTGGTTTTGTTTGCAGTGCTGGGGCTAAAAACTAGTGCCTCATATATGCTAGGCAAGCACTCTTTACACAAAGGTACATTGCCAAGTGTACTGGAGAGTGTTAAGTGAAGAAATGGAATAAGCAGAAAAGTGTGTGTGTGTGTGTGTGTGTGTGCTTATGCAAGTGTGTGTGATGAAAATTTAAGTACATTTTAAATCTTTTAAAATGTTATTTATCAAAATAACAAATAGTTATTGCCAAAACTTAAGACATACATAGCATATCAAGAAAAACATTCCTCTCTCCCCTCTTCCTCCCCACTGACAGTAATATCTATCCTTGCAGACATTTTACTCTGCGTCTATTAACCTGTGTGTTTGTAAATAAATACAAACACACATGCATACTCAAAATGGAATTGCCATAGCATGTAATTTTGCCGGGTTTTGTATTTTGCGTGTTTTTGCAGTACTGGGGTTTGAATCCAGGGCCTTGAGATTGCTAGGCAGGTGCTCTACCATTTGAACCACACCTCCAGCCCTTTGTACTCTAGTTTTTTGAGATAGGGTCTCTCTTTATGCCCAGGTTGGCCTGGACCACAGTCCTCCTATACATGCTTCCTGCATAGCTGAGATGACAGGCGTGCCTATCAGGTCCAGGTTTATTGGTTGAGATGGGAGTTTCAAGAACTTTTGCCCAGGCTGGCCTTAAACCTCAATCCTCCTGACCTCTGCCTCCCAAATAGCACAGGCATGAGCCTTCAAATCCCTCATGCAACTTGCTATTCCTTACTTAAATCTCTCATGGACATTCTTCCATGACACACATAGCATACATAGCATGTCAGGGAGATCAAGCTGTTTCACTAACAGAGAGAAGCCTTTCTATTGCAGAGCTATGAAAATGTGCAAATGAATATTCGAAACATTATTCATTCACAAGTGTTGGTTTTTACTGAGGGCTTTCCAGGGGCTGAGTGGAGATAAACCAGCTTGATTTTCAAGTTTGAGACAGTATCTATTCAGTTGTGCTGTGAAAGAGGAGAATTTGACTCCAGCTAGTCACATCTGTCCACAGGTACATGGTAACTTTTGTTACAGCAGTACTGGATTTTCCAGTTACGACCACCTGACCATCACTCTCACCTGAGCCACACAGTGTCCTTGGCTATCTGAACTTTCTCATCCCAGCCCATTCCCAATTGCAATCTGGGGTGACCATGGGCAAGAGAGTCCGCCCCTCTGTGCCTTAACTTCTTTGTAATGATGCTGCTTCACAGGACTGTGGTAAGACTGAGTGAGTTACTTGCACATGGTGCATGTAGTAAAGAGCGACTGCACAGAACGACTTGCTATTATCATTACAGTCCCCCAAGCAAGGACATGTGAAGGTAGGATAGTTTGTATTTTATCTCCTGTCTTTATTCCGTGCTGTCACTTGATAAATAGTGTTTTGGCTGTGTACGGAATTCAGGTTGAAAATTTGGAAGCATTTCTCTATTGTCTTCTGGTTGCTAGAGTTTTTCTTATGAAGTTTGATGCTTTCCATTTTCTCTTTTTGTGTAGCCCTGTTTTTGTTTTCATTGCTTATTTTTTCTGTTTTGTCTCTGGAAGGTTTTTTTTTTGTTGTTCATTTTTGATTTTTTGAGCCTTGCCGTGCAGCCCAAGCTAGCCCTGAACTCATTTTGAAACCAACCTAGGCTGGTTTCAGACTCAAACTCACAATTCTCCTGCCTCAGCTTGGGATTACACATGTGTAACACTATACCTGGCTGAATAAACTGTTTTTTTTTTTTTTTTGGTAGTACTGGGGTTTGAACTCAGGGTCTCTCACTTCCTAGGCATGAACTCTACTACTTGAGTCACTCCACTATCCTTTTTCGTGTTGTGTATTTTTTCAAGGTAGGGTCTTGAGAACTATTTTCTCAGGGCTGGTTTGAACCACAATCCTGATCTTTACCTCCTGAGTAACTAGGATTACAGGCATGAACCACTGGAGCCCAGCTGAATCAACTTTTTAAAAGGTCCCTCTGGCTGTTGGATGGAGAACAGATGAAAAGGAGGTCAGAACAGGATCTGAGAGAAAAAGCACTTCAGAAAATCCTGGAATAATCCAGGCAAGAGATGATGGAGGCTTGGATAAGAGTAGTGGCAGGAGAGAAAGGAGTGGACAGATTCAGAACAGATTTTGAAGGTAGGGCTTGTAGGGTTTGCTATTTTTGTTATTCTTTTTAATTATGTAAAAAAAATCCACATAGCATAAAACTTACCATCCTAACCATTTCTGAATATACAGACAGAAATTAAATCCAAACACATTGTTAATGCAACCATCACCACCATTCATCACTGGAGCTCACTGCATCTTGAAAACTGAACTGTGTACTCACTAAACAGGAATTCCCCATTCCTCTTATTCTTCAGCCCCTGGTAACCACCTTTCTACTTTCTCTCTCCTGAATTTGGCCACTTTTTGTACCTCATGTTAATGGACTCATACAGTATTTGCCTTTTTAAAACTAGATCATTTCGCTTAGAAGAATGTCCTCACATTCACATGCTTGAATGTGTCAGTATTTCCCTTCTTTTAGGGTTGACTAATATTCCCTTGGATGGGCACCTCACACTTTGCTTATTTGTTCCTCTGTTGATGGACACTTAGGTTGTTTCTACTTTTTGACTACTGTGAATAAGGCTGCTATGAACATGGAGGTACAAATAGTTCTTCATAGTTCTGATTTGAAGTCTTTTGGAAATATACCCACAGGTGGACTTCTGGACCATGTTGTAATTCTGTTTTTAATTTTTTGAGGAACTACCACACTATTTCCATAGTGGCTGCACTATTTTTTCAAGCTCTCTGATGGTGCACAAGGTTTGGTTCTAATTTCTCCACCTCTTTAGCAACACTTGTCACTTAATGTTTTTTATATGCTAGTCATCCTAATGGGTATAATGGAATTTGCTGAAGGCATTGGTGATGGAATTGGTGAAGGAAGTGAGTTCTAAAGTATCACCCTTTCTCTCCATCCATCCATCCATCCATCCACCTACCCATCTACCCACCCCCATCCATCCATCTACCCATCAATCCAGAGTTCCACATATTCTTCCATCCTTTCATCCACCAGCCATGTGTCCATCCATCAATTTTTCATATGCTTATCTAATCATTCACTTCTCCTCCTTTCTAGCGGTCCTTCCCTCACCTACCAAACCTTTCCATTCATCTTGCACTAACTTATCCAGCTAATAAGCATACCAAGTATCTTTTATATACCATGCATATTGCAAGATGCTATAGAATGAACAAAACATAGGTCTTACTAGATTCATTTTTATAACAGGGAAAATAATTAAACCTCTAATAATCAAGATACAAAGAAGAGGGTAACAAGTGCCATGAGAGCTCTCTGCTTTCTGGGCCTAGTTTACACATCTGAACAATTTTCAAGAGGTCTGGGATCTGGGAGCCCTAGTCCAATGTTGTGTGGTTTCATCAGAAGGTTTTTTTCTTCGACTTTCTCTCTCTCTCTCTTTTTTTTTTTTTTTGTGGTACTGGGGTTTGAACTCAGGGCCTACACCTTGAGCTCTTGAGCCACTCCACCAACCCTTTCTTGTGATGGGTTTTTTCGAGATAGAGTCTTGTGAACTATTTTCCCAGGCTGGCTTTGAATTTCAATCCTCCTGATCTCTGCCTCCTGAGTAGCTAGGATTATAGGCGTGAGCCACTGGTGCCCAGCTCTGGCCCCTCCTTTCATGATTCCTCATCTTTCATCTCTGTTTTGATTGTACCTTTGCTCCCTTGGGGACAGCCCTGGGCTTCAGACTGGGGTTTCTGTTCTGAGGAGATAAGGTCAGCTGAATGACTCTTAAGACTTAATTTTTTTGTGGGGAGTTGTTTTGAATATTAATTTATTTTTATCCTGGTGACAACTGTATAAGAATAGGGATGTGTGGGTAGGGCTTTGGTCCCATGTTCAAAGCTGGTTTAGAAGGAGGAAATGAGAGATCAGGACAAATAGGTTATTTCTGGCTGTGTGGATGCTGGCTGGCTGGATGAGTTATGGATGACTGATGGGTACAAAATGGGTGGGCGGATGGATGGATAACGCCTGGATGGGTAGGTGAATGTTGGTTGGAGGAAAGATGGTTTAATGGCTGAAGGATGGACAAATGATGATTGGATAAGATGATGGGTGGTGGATAGACAGATGGACAAGAGCAGTCAGCAAAGTCTCCCAAGGTCACCATAGGTCTTGCTTTAAAGCTTTCACTAATAGTCTTGTTCCCTGGAGGTGGTATGGGACAGTGATAAGAGTTACACAAAAGTGAATTTGGATCCTGACTCTACCAATGACTGCTGTAGACAAGGCACTTAACCTTTTTGAGTCATTGTTTCCTTATGTGCAAAAGGAAGAGCATAGTATAGTGGCCACCTTCTCAGGGTTAGGGTGAGGGATAAATGAGGTAATGTATAATAAACTTTTAGCAGAGTATCTGGTACATTAAAAACACATTAAAAGTTAGCTTTTATTGTTTGTAATCAAATATTGATTGAGGCCTACTATGTGTTGTTTGCCTAACAGGTTACAGAAAGGATATCCCAAGTTATCCTCAGATATGCAAATGATATTACATTCTTTTGAGGAACTGAGTCATGCTAAGGGGAAATATGGATGGTCTCGGGGCAGATTGCCTGGGTAGCCCAGTGAAGTGACAACAGGGACGAATGCATTCAGGAGGAGTTGTTCAGACAGGAGGTACGAGTCCAGGGGTGCTGACCTTTGTAATATGAGGATTCCTTGTATTGTTCTCTTGAAGTGCCCTGTATTTGGAGTGTTTCCGCCTACCAGACAGATAGTTATGTTTTACTACATAACTATCTGAGCACCCAAATCAAGGGTCAAGGGGAAATTTCTGTTGGGACTTTTGAAACCTGAATTGTGACTCAGGGGTCTCTGTCACAGCCTTCAGGGTACCCTAGGGCAGGGTGAACAGACAGCAACTTTGAGAAATGCTGACCATGGGGCTGGGACAGCAGAGGCTCATGGGTGTGGAGGTGGAGCTAGGATGGGGTGGGATGGGGTGGGATGGCTGGCGAGGGAAATAGCAGTCAGGTATCCCTCACCCCACATCTGGAAAGCTTTGAGCACTCAGGGTCCCCCTGACTCTGGAGTTGGAATGGGTTTGGGATGGGAGTTGGTAGGCAAGATCCAGAAGGTATTTTACAAGGATTTGGGTACTTCAACTTGGGTAGGAGAAGCCAAAAATGGTAAGGGCCAGAAGTGGGGTTGGAGAAGGATGTACTGTTGAAATGGAAGCTGGATCCTATCTCCAAATCTGAGTTCCAGGACAGCCCCCTCAGTGAAAACTGGCGATCTTGTTAACCCATTGCAAGATGATATTACAAATTAAGTGTGTTTGTTTTTCCTGTCAGGTTTAGATAACTTTTTTTTCCTTCCCCAGTGCTAGGGATTACATCCAGGGTCTTGTGCATGCTTGGCAAGTGCTCTACCACTGAGTTTTACTTCCAGTTCCTAGTTTTCCAAGGCAGGGTTTTGCTATATACTTCAGACTGGCCTTGAACTGGCTATGTACCCCAGGCTGGCCTTGAACCCACGATCCTTCTGCCTTACCATCCCGAAAGTTGGGGTTACAGGTTTACTAATCCAGGCTCTTTAGGATAAAATATTGATATGCAGCTCGCTTTGGCAACACATACACTAAAACTGTAACTATACAGAGAAGATAGCTATCTTCTGCCTAAGGATGACATACAAATTTGTGAAGCATTCCATATTTTAAAAAATATTACTATGATGATGTTCCTTAATGTTGATTCTTAACTTTGTGCTACGTTCTATTTCAAGCATGTCGCAGGTATTGGCCTATTTACTCCTCAGAGCAAGCTGATAACATGGCTGTAATTATTAGCCCCACTTAGACAAGGGAATCAAGGCTTAGAGCAATGGAATGACCTGCCTAGTGTCACCCAGCAGTAAATGCCACAAGCAGGATTTCATCAGCTCTATTTGGCTCCTAAATCATATGCCCAGTGGCCTCCTGAAAGTGAGTCCTCGTGGTATGCATTGTTGGCTCAAATGACTTTACACATGGACAGGACCTTGGTAACTACCCAGACTTTTAAAATGGGGAATCAGAGGCCAGGGAGAAAAATGTCATGCCCAAGGTCACCCAGCAAAGACACCACTTAGCAGGATTAGAAAGTGAGTCCTAGCCATGTGCCAGGGGCTCACGCCTATAATCCTACCTATTAGGAAGAGGCAGAGATTAGGAAGATCATGGTTTGAAGCCACGCTGGGCAAATAGTTCGTGAGAACTTACCTCCAAAAATACCCAACCAAAAAGGGTCTGACAGAGTGGCTCAAGTGGTAGAATGCCTGCCTAGCAAGTGTGAGACCCTGAGTCCAAACCCAGTACCACCAAAAGAGAGAGAGAGAGAGAGAGACGAGAGAGAGAGAGAGAGAGAGAGAGAGAGAGAGAGTCCTGTGGTATCCAGTCCAGAGCTGAAAAGCATCGTCATTTCTTAGGGATGTGTGAATGACTATGATGAGTGTGTGTTTGTGTGAGAGACAAAGAGGAAAAAAGACAGGCAAATAGACAGGTATGTGTACATCTGCTTGAGTATGCATGTTCACACACACACACACATGGCTGTTGGACTTGGTGCAAAGACATCTCATACATTCCCTTTTAGGGTCACATGAAAAAAGTCTCTCTGGTCTCTATACTACACCTACTCTTGGACCCCCACACTATGCCTGGGAAGTCCCTTAGACATGTGGTAGTTTTGTTCCTGGAAAAGGTGCCCAGAGAAACCATGCCAAAGATCTTCCCTAGTCCTGAGAAAGGGCTGCCAGGGCATGTGGCTGCTTCCCAGACTTGAGTCCACCCCACCAGACTCAGGGTAGCCACAGGGAAGTTTCCAGGGAAGTGTCTGATCCTGACAACCTCCCTGGAACACAGGTGCAGCTGCCTATGGTCGTGGTTTTAAGAAGCAGCATATTGTGTCTGGACAAGTTCTGCTGTGTGAGGAATGTCAGCCCTGTGACTTTGCTGTCATACCTTGGCCATGTGACAAGGTCATGTGCAAGTGAGCGTGGGCAGCTGGGAGCTTAGGAACCTGTGGGAAGTCATAAGAGGAGGGAAGGGAATCAGCTTTCCCCGAGGGCCTGCTCTGGCTGGGGCTAGGCATTTTTACAAATGTGAAGTCATTTGTATCCTCCCAATAAAATTATCCCATTTTACAGGTGCATCAACCGAGGCTAGAAAGGCCTCTGCCTGTGCCCAAGGTCACACAACAAGTAAATGGCAAATCTAGGATTCAGACTATTGGGTTCAGTCGTCTATCTATCTCTGTCATTGTGGAGGCCTTTAACCTTGGACGTGTTATGTAGCCTCTCCAAGCTTCGTGGTTGTGTCTATAAAGTAACAAGGTGGGAGAAGACCATTAAAGGAGATGATTCCTGTAAACTTTCAGCCAGCCTGAATTACTACTTTTATGTGATTATGACCTTTGCTGCCCTGCCACCCTGACTCACCCCATTCTGTCCGTTGTTCCCACAGACCATTTCTGGGAATTCCACCCACAGAACGTGCACAATGAGTTCGAGAGCTTTGCTGAGAACCACTTCACGGAGCTGCAGAGTGTGCAGCCCCCCCAGCTGCAGCAGCTCTATCGCCACATGGAGCTGGAGCAGATGCATGTCCTCGACACCCCCATGGTGCCACCCCACACCACCCTGGTTCACCAGGTGCGTGCCGCTGGCTGTCCTCTGTCCCCTAGAGCTCATCATCAGGTCTGTGGTGAGACCTGAGAGCTTCACAGGAAGCTGACACAGGCTCTTACTCAACATGGCTTCCTGCCCCAGGGCACCAACGGCAGCCTGAACCCCAACGGCTGCTGCACTGACCCCCTGACTGACCTTGTGACCTTGTCTCCTCTCACTGAGGATCAAAAGACCCCAAGCCCCCGTCCATCCTCTCCACCCATGGGCGATCAGGGCCCTCACTGACTGCAACCTCCGCTTACTGTCCCTTCCTGTACCCAGCACCGGAATCACTGAACACTGACCTCTGCTGCCCCTCATCTTCCCCACTGGCTTCCATTACTGACTATTCTCTGTCCCAGGAACCCTGACCCCAGTCAGTGACCTCTGTAGACCTCTACCACCCCTCACTAACCTCTACAGCCCCTTAACATGCTCATCACTCCCTTATTAAATTTCACTTATGCCTGTCCCAGCCCACTGCCCCTAACGCTCCTCCTCTGCCCCAGAGCCACTGCCAGGCCAGAAAGTACCTTTGCAGTATGAGAATAGATGCCTCTTCCCCTGCCCTGAACAGCAGGCCCAGCTGGGAAGGGCAGGAAGCCAAATGTCAGTAGCCCCTTGCTCCATGTCCTACCCCCTTCTATGTGGTGGCCCCAGCATTCCTTCTTCCCTCACTCAGCAGACCCCTACTGCAGCCCTGGTCCTCCAGCTATCCCTTACTGACCTCAACCCATTCCCACACCTTCAGGTCTCCTACCTGCCCCGGATGTGCCTCCCTTACCCATCCCTGTCCCCAGCCCAGCCCAGCTCGGATGAGGAAGAGGGTGAGCGGCAGAGCCCCCCACTGGAGGTGTCCGATGGAGAGGCCGACGGGCTAGAGCCGGGGCCCGGCCTCCTGCATGGGGAGACAGGTAGGGCCCAGCCCCAGTCCCAGCCCCTGACCCAGCCAGGCTCAGCTCTTGGTCCTGACCTGACCCTGGCTGCATTTGTGCCCCTTCCATACTCCAGCCAAGGCTGACTGAGCCAGCAGCCAGGCCGCAGAGCCGTGTGAGTGTGTGAACATTTTGTGGGGCATTCAGTAGCACGGCTACCTGTGTGTTGTGAGTGTAATAGACAGCTCTCTGAAAAGCGTGTGTGCATCTGTGCATCTGGGCTGTGTATGTGCATGAGTGTGGACTTGTGAGTGTGTGTGCACGAGGGGGGTATAAGTGAGTAGGTGTGGCTAGGTGTGTGTGGATGTGTGTGCGCTGGTGAGAGAGTGACAGCTTGTGTGTGTTATGGGTGTGCATGCGTATGGAGGAGTGTGTGTGTGTGTGTGTGTGAGCCGCAATGGGCATGAGTGTGTGCCCCATGGGGGAGCTGTCCCCTGCAGATCTTCCAGTACCCATTCTTCCCCAGGGGCCACTGAAGGGGATCAGGGTCACTGTGTCCCCAACCCACCTGGCTTCTCTCCCACAGGCAGCAAGAAGAAGATCCGTCTGTACCAGTTCCTGCTGGATCTGCTGCGCAGCGGCGACATGAAGGACAGCATCTGGTGGGTGGACAAGGACAAGGGCACCTTCCAGTTCTCGTCCAAGCACAAGGAGGCGCTGGCGCACCGCTGGGGCATCCAGAAGGGCAACCGCAAGAAGATGACTTACCAGAAGATGGCGCGCGCGCTGCGCAACTACGGGAAGACGGGCGAGGTGAAGAAGGTGAAGAAGAAGCTCACCTACCAGTTCAGCGGCGAGGTGCTGGGCCGCGGGGGCCTGGCCGAGCGGCGCCACCCGCCCCACTGAGCCGCCCGCAGAGCCCGCCAGGCCCCCAGGCCCCCCGCCGGCCATAGCATTAACCCCTCGCCCGGCCCGGACACAGGGAGGACGCTCCCAGGGGCCAGAGGCAGGACTGCGGGGCCCGCCCTCATGTCACTGTCCCCTTCCTTCCAAGCCCCTGCCCTCCACCGCTTTGCCTTCCACCAGGACTCCAGCCCCGGCCAGAAGGCCACCGGGCGTCGGACCCACCCAGGGTCAGCCTTGCTTCATGACCACGGTGCTTCCTTGGGAGTCTGAGGTCGTAGCATCTTTGTAAATTGGATGCTCCTTTTTAAGCCCCTCTCCCATCTCCCTCACCCGTTAGCATCCTGGAAGATCAAGTAAAATTATTCTTAGCTACTCCTCCTGCAGCAGAGTCTCTTTCAAAAGTTTTCGTGCATCCTCTCTGGGCCTCTGTGTTCAGGGACATTTCTCTTTTCTTCATTTGATGGTTGGGTATTTATCCAATGCTGGCTGGACCCTGGGGACATGAGGATAAATGACACATAGTGCCTGACCAGTGAAACAGACCCCCCCACCCCCCAGTTATTGGGAATAGATCAGACGGAAAGGCTCTTTGCACCAGAGAGGTTTTTTAAGCCTCCATGAGGTTTCAACTCATGATAGTCTGAGTTAGCTATGATCCAATAATGATGGCAATGATGATAGCAATAACCTTGGATTTTCTGGCCGTTCAGCACCTGTCAGCTTTGAGATAAAGAGTCTAAGTAGCACTCCATTTTATAGAATGGAAAAATAAGGCTCACAGAAGTTAGATAATTTGCTCAAGGTCACACAGCTGGCGAGTGGCCAGGCTGGATCCACCCCAGAGCTGCCTGCGAGGTAAGAAACTTGACCTATCTGGAAGAGGACACTCTTCAGCCTTCAGGAGCAGGAATTAAGCCCAAAGCTCCACTGGCCACAGATACTCTCACCAGATTTGTGCTGGGCGGGACCTTGGACTCAGGGATCCCTCCTGCATAGCTCTTGTCCTGAGCACTTTGCTTGCTGGCTCCTGGCCTGCAGCAGGGGGCAGTGGTCAAAGATAACCACGGACACCTGTAAGCATCTTACTTCAGACAGTAGCAAGAACTGGTAGCAGATGGTCTGGGAGCTAGAAACTTCCCCAAGCAGTTTGCACACCTTAGGGAATCTGGATGCTAGGGACGTTAGTGTAGGGACAGACTCCTATTGGGCTCTTCATAGCCCAGCTGTGCTGTTCCCTAGCTCTAGTGCAGATCCTTAAGAGAAGGGTAGGGCTGAGTTGCCTCAGTGGGAGAGTGTGTACCTAGTATATGCAAGGCCTTGGGTTCCACCCCTAGCACTGTAAGAGTTTCCTTTTAAAGAAGACTCAGAACCTAGTGTGGCTCATGCCTGTAATCCCAGCACCCAGAAGGCTGAGCAGGAGGATGGCAAGTTCGAGGCCACGCTAGGCTGGGCTTATAGTGAGATCCTGTCCAAAACAAAAAAAAAAGCTCAGGAGCAGGTGATGTGGTTTAAAAGAGGTTAAGAATGGAAGGAAATATGGTTTTCAGTCCTTAAAGGGACAATGAATTTTGTTCGTTGGTTTGTTTTTTGTCGTACTGGGCACTGAACCCAGGGTTTCATGTATGCTGAGCAAACACTGAACCACTGAGCTACATCCTCAGCCCGACAGTGAATTTTGATCATCTGGAAATGCTTGTGCATGGAATTCCTCCTATCTGACAGTGGCTGATAAACAATCTCTCTAGATATTAGTGTTGCTCGGAGGGGGTCACAGGTAATTTTGCTTCTTTCTGTAGCAATCCTGATGTGATGGGGATCCAGTCACAGGGGGTGAGAGGTCTCAGAAACAGTGGTGGTCTGAGATGAGGGTATTCAGAACATTCTGGAACTTATCTTTAGCTAATCCTTGTGACTTTGCCAAAAAGTCACATTATTTGTGATAATGTGGCCAAATACTAAGAATGAACATTGATTCCCCGTGTTCTACATGCCAGGTAGTGCCCTAAGTGGTTCCGTTTGTGAACCCACTTCATTTGTGTGATAATCCCATATGGTGAGTGCTGCCACCCTAGCCCATTTCACAGATGAGAAGACCAAGGCACTGCAAGATTAAAGAGCAACAGTGCTAGGACTTGGGTGGCCAGCCTCAGGGCCTGTGTGCACTGCCACCACCCAGCAAGTGCGCTTTTAATCCGTTAGCCAGGTTAAAGGCCTAGCACTCCTCCACTGCACAGTGTGTTGCCCCACATGAACAGACAGGGCTTGATGTATCCCCGAAGTCCACCAAAAGCTGGAGGGGCAAAAGCCATCAGATTCTATTGGGGGCTGGGGGAAGGACAATGTAGGCCTACCTTCTCCCTAGAGAGGCCTCAGCTGGATGGAATTTGTCTATATTTAGCAGGTGGCTGACAGGAGACAGATAAGCAGAGCTGAGGGGGGTGGGTCCTCATATATAGTGGGGAGGACAAGACCCCGCTCAGTCCATCCTTGGGTGGCCCATGCCTGCTTGGTGACTCGTGTGACCTCTCTCAAGATGCCTGAGCCAGGGAAGAAGCCAGGTAGCTAGCAGCCCAGGGCTGGGTTGGGTCTGAATGTGGGGCAGTGGGGGGTATACAGCTGGGGGGGAGGGTCGGGGGGGTGTTCTTGAGGGGGCTGGTGATGATGAGGCCTCTGCATCCCAGATGGGAAGGGACAGTCCTCCTTGGTCTTTTTTTTTCAATCCTGTTTCTTTTCCACCCCTCTGATGAGACTGAGGATAAACCCAGCATCAGGGGCACCAAGAGAGGACACAGTCAAGTCAGGAAGCACCCCCAGCCAACACCCCATTTTCAGAATGCACAGGACCTCTCCCAGCCTCCTCCCCCTTCTTCTGCAGTCAGGGTCACTGCAGACAGGACCCCAAGATTAGACTATACTTAAGCCAGCTCACTGCATGCCCTGGCATGCCCTGGCATGCCCTCTGCTCTCTGGGTCTTGGTTTCCCCACATTTCCAGGTGGGGGTGGGATGGTTCCTTACAGTTGTCAGATTATCTACTTCCTGGCCTGTACCCCTGGGACACTCATGCTAGGCATGACCTCCAGTTGAGGGTGACACAGCCCCTCTTCTCTAGGAGAGAATGGTCAAGAAGCCCCAAGGCCAAGGGCAGAGAAAACCCAAGGGCTGTGCTCTTGCCAAGGTTGTCCAGGGCAGGGATCCAGACCCCTGTCCCCTACCCCTCTTCCAGGCCAGCTTTATCTCCCTGCTGATTCTCAGCTTGAGGCCCTTGAAGGATAAATTTAGCCACATTCCAGGTAGGCAGAGTAGCTGCCCCCCCCCGCCAAGGGCTTGATGGTGGGGAAAGGGGCCATTAGGTAGAGGGGGTGGAGGGTCCAGAGGACATGCCAAGCAAAATTCTTGTGTGGCAGTTAGGCTCACAGCCCTGGCTCTTCCACTTACTGGCTGTGTGATTTTAGACAAGTCACTTAGCCCCTCTGGGCCTCAGTGTCCTCACCTGAGCAATAACTATAATCACTATACCTACCTCATAGAGCTGTTGGAATATTAAATGAGGTGATGTATGGAATGCGCTTATCACAGCATTTAGGGGTGGGGTGCACAGCCCAGCCAGAGGCCCCTGCAGCCTTCCTCTGGCTCTTCAGTGTCAGCCTTCAGCAAGAAGCCACGGTCAGTGGAGGTGACCCCAGGCAGCCCTGCCACATTCGAGGTGGAGACCGAGAAGGCAGGGGTGAAGGTGCGCTGGCAGCGGGAAGGCAGTGACATCAGCGCCAGTGACAAGTATGGCCTGGCAACCGAGGGCAGGCGGCACATGCTGACAGTGCGGA
This sequence comes from Castor canadensis, assembly GCF_047511655.1. Taxonomy (NCBI): domain Eukaryota; kingdom Metazoa; phylum Chordata; class Mammalia; order Rodentia; family Castoridae; genus Castor; species Castor canadensis. Next base: position 182,967,559 of record NC_133386.1, on the reverse strand, counting down.
ATGTGGGTCCTGCAGACCAGGGCTCCTATGCAGTCATAGCTGGCTTCTCCAAGGTCAAATTTGACCTCAAGGTCACAGAAGCAGGTAAGAGCTTAGTCAGCATCCCTGAGGCTTGTGCTTTGCAGAGGCAGTCCACACCTCCTGTCCCCAGAACAGGAGGTGCACTGAGCTTGCTGTCTTTGCCCTGGCTGTGCCCTACACTGGGAATGCCCTCTCCCTTCTGCAGCAAGACCTCTCTGAGAGCCCCAATCACCTCCCTGGCCTATTCCTGCCATTGTGGAGGTGGAAAAATACAGAGGCAAGCTGACATAGCTCATCCTCTGGCTGGAACCCCTGGGGTGTTGGTCACACACAGATGGTGAGGAGGCGGGCTGCGTGTGCTGGCAGGGGAAGCCCAGGAGGCCTGTGGGTGCCCAGGGAGCCCAGTCCAGCCTGTGGGGGCTGGGTGAGGCCAGGGCCTGGAGGGAGGTCAGAGCAGATGGATCTCAGAGCTGCTCAGGCAGACACTTGGGCATGGGAACAGACGGACTGTGAGGGCACGAAGGAGATGCAGGCTGGCTCCCCAGCTCAGTGTGAACTGCCTCTGAGAGGGGCCTGGGAACCAGGACGATATGGCTGGAAAAGACTTGAAATCTGTCATTCAAGTGAGATGCCTTGTAGACAGTGGGTGCATGATTCTGACAACTAGGAGAGAAAGAAGGCAGAGGAGAGGAGGGAGTCTCTGATTAGAAACTATGTCACTGTCCTACCCTAGCCCCTCCAGAGAAGGCAGAGCCTAGTTCAGCTCCACCTCCAGCTCCTGCTGAGGTTCCAGGAGCCTCCAGAGAAACTCCAGCTCCTGCTGAGGCCCTAGGAGCCCTTGGAGAAACTCCAGTCCCAACCACTGAGCTGGAAGGCAGCACCCCAAATCCCAAAGGTGAGAGGTGCTGGGCAAGAGAGACAAAGTCAGTGGGAAGGGTATCTCGGGACAGGTCTCAAAGGTCTTTGTTCACAGGGCCAAGCTCAGCAGCCCCCAATGGACCTGGCCCTGGGGGTCCTACAATCCCTGACGACCCTATCGGTCTCTTCGTAATGCGGCCTCAGGATGGCGAGGTGACCGTGGGTGAGTGTGGGTTGCTGGGCCCAGGGGTGGTGTGGAAAGGGAGGTAGCGGGGTGCCCCAGCACAGCCTGTCACCCACCTCTTGCAGGTGGCAGCATTACCTTCTCAGCCCGTGTGGCCGGAGCCAGCCTCCTAAAACCACCCATGGTCAAGTGGTTCAAGGGCAAGTGGGTGGACCTGAGCAGCAAGGTGGGCCAGCACCTGCAGCTGCATGACAGCTACGACCGGACCAGTAAGGTGGGCCTGTGGGGCCCTGGCATCGTGGGGACACACAAATGGAGGATAGGGAGAGCCTCTGGAAGTCACAAGGGGGGGCAAGGGGCGCCATCAGGCTGGAGGCACATAGGAGGTTCAAGGAAGGGACCTGGGTTGCCTGGGAGGCAGGTCGGGGGCCAGGTGCACACGGGGAAGAACTGTGGGGCATAGCCTGGGCCTTGGAGGATGTGAGTCCCAAGGGGGCCTTATGAAGTGGGGGAACTCAGGGAACTCAGGACTAGGACCACCAGAAAGCACAAGGAACACCAGCTAGTGAGGTTGTCAAGCCCCGGATACATGGGTAACCCTCAGGGATTAACCAAAAAAATTCCTCGCTGGATAGGCAAAGAAACTAAAGGAAAGGTGAAGTTGTTACTCCAAGGTCTCTCAAAGCCAGGCCAGACCATTAAGCCTTAAACTGCTTATGCTTTGACTCTCAGCCTCTGGCTTCTTTCAATCTCATGCAGTCCTGAGTCAGAAATGGAAGCCTCTAGCAGGGCAAGCCAACACGTTTAGAGCTGCACAAGCTGTGCACTGCACCAAACAACCCCCTCTTAAGTGGATGTCTTTTGCCTGTAGTCAGTTCAGATTTGCATTTTATCACAATCATGTGCAAGCTGATGGCAGTCAGTGGTTTTGAGAGGTAAAAATGCATACAAAAGCTCTGTGGGTTAACTGAACCCCGAGAGGAGAGAAGGCTGGTGGGTATTTGCCTCTTGCCCTGACACCTGCCTGCAGGTCTACCTGTTTGAGCTGCACATCACTGATGCTCAGGCCACCTCTGCTGGGGGCTACCGCTGCGAAGTGTCTACCAAGGACAAATTTGACAGCTGCAACTTCAACCTCACCGTCCATGGTGAGGGGGCCATGGTGTCTGTCCTGGGTTCATGGGGATCCTGGTTCCTGGGGCCTGCCTCCATCTTCCATACTGAGAATGTCTAGCCCTGGCTAGACATGACAGCCAACTCTGTGCCCAGCGCTGCTTGCATGGGCTGTGAAATAAATCCTTGAGGGCTTCCGGGAGGGGAGGGTGCAAGGACCAAGGACCAAGTCAGGATCCCATCTAGGGTGGGACTTGCTTTAGTCATTTTGATGCTCCTGCTTGCTGGCACAAGGCCTGACACCGGGTGAGTGTTTAGGAGCAGGTGAGGGTGAATTAAGGGATGACCACTGTAGGGGGCTGGGGACAATAAGCTGCCCCACCTCCCTGAAAGGCTGAGAAGATGGGATTCTGGGGGAGGTGCCCACCCTCAAGGGGTCATGGGCGGGTGCAGGGCTTCTCCCATGGCCCCCTCTGAAACCTTCCTGTCTCCTCCCTCTCTTTGGTCTCAGAGGCCGTTGGTCCCGGAGACCTGGACCTGCGATCAGCCTTCCGTCGCACGTGAGTGGCCCTCTGTCTTCAGAGGCTGGCCACCGGGGGAGCTGAAGTTTGGGGTTGTGGGCGGAGAGCAAGCTCCCTGGGCAGATGAAAACACTGTTTAACCCCCACAGGAGCCTGGGTGGAGCAGGTCGGCGAACCAGGTAGCCCTTCTCTGCCCTGTGCATGGACCCTGGGGTCTGAGATGAGCAAGAACCCAGGCTGGGTGGTGTTCCTTTGTCCCATTCTACCCTACCTCCCCAAGCCCCTTCCAGTCTCCTCCACTGCAGCCTCATGGGGGTTCCTTTTCATAGTGACAGCCACGAGGATGCTGGGATTCTGGACTTCAGCTCCCTGCTGAAGAAGAGGTGAGTTTGTGGGTATCATCCCCCAGGGCAGGTAGCAAGGCCCTATTTCAAATCCTGGCAATTGTGGCTTCCCAGCTGTGTGGTCCTGAGCAAGTCACTATGCCTCTCTGAGCCAGTTCCCTTGTCTGTCAAGTGTGGGAAGGAGTTAAAGGTCTCTGCAAATGTTACGTCCTTCAAACAACCATCCTCAGTATCCCCCACTGCACCTCACACTTGAGTTTACAATAGCTTACTTCAGTAGACTCCAGAGACCCAGAAGAAGCTGAGAGAGGGTCCCAAAGCCTCAGTGATCGTCTGTCCAGTCTGCCTTCCTAACTCATGTTCTCTTTCTGTTCTCTCCCTTCCTGTCCTGATCCCTCCTTTGTGGCTGATGTTGCTGTGGCCCAGAGAGTAAGGAACGGGTTTGAGACATTGGCACACAGGGCAGTGGCCAGGGCAGAGCTGACCTTTGGGATGGGTACCCATACCTGCCAGGGCTTGGTGAGACTCAGACAGTCCAAGGCGAGGCTCCCCACTGCCAGGGCAAGTCTCTGAGCCTCAGGGTGCTCCCCATTCCTCCATACTCAGCTGTCTGAGCTTAGGAAGAATAAGAAAAGGCAACGCACACCAGAGGTCCATCTCGGGCCTCTGGGGCATCAAATGTGGCCAGTAAATGTAGGGGTGCAGGGACAGGGAAGAAGGAGATGAAGGCCCATGGGTAGAGTCCCAGCCTTGATGGGGAGGTGCCCTGACCTTAATGTGTCCATTGCCCTTTCTGCCCTACCCGGAGCAGCAGTTTCCGGACCCCGCGGTGAGTACCCAACAAGCCCAGCACCCTTCTGTCCCCTCCTTCAAACAGGAGCCCCTCCCTAGCCTCAGCCCCCAGCCCACTTGGTCCCCACGCCTGGCCCAGGGCCTCTCCTCGGAAGGGAAGGGCAGCTGCAGCTCAGTGGTCCTGAGCCAGGAAGCCCCGCCATGGGAAGAGGGGAAAGGGCTACCCTGAGCTTCGGCATGGGCTGTGGGACAGGGACGCAAAGCTGGAGGCACCGCCAGAGGAGGACGTGTGGGAGATCCTGCGGCAGGCACCCCCGTCCGAGTATGAGCGCATCGCCTTCCAGCACGGTGTGACCGACCTGCGAGGCATGCTGAAAAGGCTCAAGGGCATGAAGCGAGATGAGAAGAAGAGCACAGGTTAGCCCTTCCTGCACACACACAGAAAGAGAAGAATCCAGTTTAGCCCAGACACTCACAAGAAAGGAGAGACCAGATTAAACTGCCCCCTTGAGTAGGAAAATGCAGGAATGTTCAAGTTAGCCCCTTTCCACACAGACAGATAACAAGGAGAACAAAGCTTAGCCCAGAGACAGCCAAGAAGAAAAGAACTGAGCACAAGCACCCCTCCTCATGAAGTAAAAATCTCTACCTGTCTCTGAAAAGCAACATAGCCTGGTTACACCTCCTCACATCCAAAGGACGAGGGAAGAGGCCAGCTCAGCCCAAAAATACAGAGGAGGGGAGCGTGCAGGTCCTGGTTAATCTTCCTGCCCTTCCTCCCAGGCAGGCCAAAGGAGGAGGGCCTAGCTAGTCCTTCCCTATCAAGGGTGGATATGAGCCAGGGACAGCGATGGCCTCGCCTGCTTTCTCCCTGCCATTTCCTGAGAGTCTAGCATAGCACCTGCACACAGAGAGTGCTCCATAAATGCTGACTGGTTGGAGGGGAGGGATCCACTTCCCTGCAGGAGGGTGGAGGGTGAGCCCCTCCCAACATACACAAAACACATGTGCTCATGTGGAAGGCAGGAGAGCAGGTGCCTCCCTGCCATCTCGTCTCAGCATCCTTAGCTCTCTACTTCCCTTCCAGTTGCTAGGTGGCCTGGCCCTGACCTGATAGTGGCTCCTTTGAAATCAGGAATCCCCTAGTGGCAGTGTTAGCCTCCAGACTGCTGGACCAGAGGCAACTGATCAAAGACCTGCAGGTGACAGGAGTCACCCCATGGGTCAGAGGAAGCCCTTGGGGACAGGGACATCTTGTAGTAGGAGTCATAATAGTGACAATAGTAAAAAGAGTAAATTTAGTGTAAACTAGGCATTAAGTGCTTTGTATAATTGCCTCATTTCTAATTCTCCCCGTACTACCTGGATATAGTCACTGTTATCATTTCCATTACAATTGAGGAAACTGAGGTACTGAGGGGTTAGGGAACAAGCCCACAGCCACAGAGCATCGGGCAATAGCTCTCTAGCCCCCTGCAGCTGGCTCCAGGCCCAGCTGGAGTGTCTGAGGGCTTGAGAGAGGGGGTCCTTCTGCTGCAGTCTGGTTTTACAAACACTAGAGGAGACATTGTGGGGAAGGCCAGGGCTCCAAACCTAGCTCTGTCACATACCTAGGGGGCCGATGACATGGGTCAGTCTCCATGCCTCTCTGAGCCCTGTCTCCCCACTTTCTGCTCCTCACCACCCTGCCACCCAGCAGCATGGGGCCCATGATATTGAGCTTGAGGGCTGGGTGGAACGAGGGCGGGGGTGGGGGCAGCTGGTAGGAGCAAAAAGTGAGGCTTGCAGTTAGAACAGAGTAAAGAAAAAGAGAAGGTACATTTGTCCCATCCCTGGTTCTCCTGAGAAGCTTCTGTCCTTCTGAAAGCTTCTGTCCCTGAGCTGAGCAGGTAAACAGAATCCAAGGAAGACAGGACAAAGACACACAGAGAGACAGGAAGCAGACAGACAGAGATAAGGAAACAGGGTCACTACAGAGATACAGAGAAGTGGAGGCAAGAAGGCACAGTAAGGTTGGTGGAGAACATGGGTGCCTGCCACAGCTGCTATGGCCAGGCCTGGGAGAACAGGGTGTGGACATGGGGGTGACCAGGAACTGAGGGGTGGCATTCAGCCTTTCAGAAGAAGCTGGAGCCAGCTTACCAGGTGAGCAAGGGTCACAAGATCCGGCTGACCGTGGAGCTGGCCGACCCTGATGCTGAGGTCAAGTGGCTGAAGAATGGACAGGAGATCCAGATGAGTGGCAGGTGCGGGAGGGCTGGGTGGGGTCTGGAGGGCTGGGGGTGTGGGAGTGTGGTCACACTGCCCAGCCTCTCTGTCCACAGGGGATTTCTTTGTCTTTGGCTCCCAGTCCCCATCACTCCCCCCATTTCTCCCTCTCCCTGGGTCGAATTCCCCATCTTTCTGACCCTGACTGTCTCTGTCCATCTCTCTCACTTCCTCACGTGGTGAAACCTGCAATGGCCCCTTCTGTTCTGCAGCAAGTAAGTCCCCTCCTGGACTGCCTGGGGGTGGAGCACGAGGATTGGGATGGGACATCAGGCCCAGGAGTAGCCTCTGCAGCCCTCCTGACATTCTTTATCGCCCTGCCTAGGTACATCTTCGAGTCCATCGGCGCCAAGCGCACCCTGACCATCAGCCAGTGCTCGCTGGCGGACGACGCAGCCTACCAGTGCGTGGTGGGCAGTGAGAAGTGCAGCACAGAGCTCTTTGTCAAAGGTGAGCTGAGGACCAGGGTCCCAGGGAGGGAAAGGGATGCCCACAGAGAGCCCACCCTCACACTGTCCCTGCCTGGACAGAGCCCCCAGTGTTGATCACACGCCCCCTGGAGGACCAGCTGGTGATGGTGGGACAGCGGGTGGAGTTTGAATGTGAAGTGTCTGAGGAGGGGGCCCAGGTCAAATGGTGAGTGCCTGGGCATGGGGGCACAAGGCAGGGATGGGGGTGAGGACGGGGGGACATCTGTGCATAGGAGGCCACAGCCCTTGCTATCTGCCCACTGGCCAGGCTGAAGGACGGGGTGGAGCTGACCCGGGAGGAGACCTTCAAATACCGGTTCAAGAAGGACGGGCGGAAACACCACCTGATTATCAATGAGGCGATGCTGGAGGACGCAGGGCACTATGCACTGTGCACTAGTGGGGGCCAGGCGCTGGCTGAGCTCATTGTGCAGGGTGAGGACCTGGAGTGGGTGAGGGATTGGGCAAACCTGGGATCAAGGCCAGTGTGACCTTGGGTAAGTCACTTGGACACCCCGAGCCTTGACTTTCCCATCTGTAAAATGGGAAGTGCTGAAGTGACCACTTCCTCCTATGTGTTGGAGGGTCACAGAGGCCTGATCAGTGTCACCCTTATCCCCCGCCCCCCGCTGAACACCTGGGGTTCCTTGTGTACACTACACCATCACAGGCACACACGTCACGTGTTTTCACGTGTACCCAGCTACTTGCACACCATCACCCTCCAGCCCACAAGATCCCAACCAGGATCCACAGACCCCCACTCTCCCAAACTCACTGGCTGTGGCCGCCCTCCAGAGAAAAAGCTGGAGGTGTACCAGAGCATCGCGGACCTGGCAGTGGGCGCCAAGGACCAGGCCGTGTTCAAATGTGAGGTCTCAGATGAGAATGTGCGGGGCGTGTGGCTGAAGAACGGGAAGGAGCTGGTGCCTGATAACCGAATAAAGGTGTCCCACATTGGGCGGTGAGTGTGTGGGGCAGGCAGAGACAGAGACATGCAGAGGGAGGGGGAGGAAAAGACAGGCCAAGGAGACAGACACAGGATAGCCCAAGATGGGCAGAAAGAAAAAGAGACAAGAAAGTAGAAATAATGTTGAAAGAGAGAGAAGCATTTACAGAGCGAGTCCGCTGGAGACACAGAGAGCAGAGGTACAAACAAGTGTGAGACAGAGACAAGATCAGGCACTCTTGCCCTTCCCCCATCCCATAACCAGGAAGGGCAGGAGGCCATGTAGGAGGCGGCTCTGGTCAGAGGCCCACTCTCTCCCACCTCTGCCTCATCCCAGAGCATCTGGGCCGGACGTGCTGGACTCCAGTTCATAGAGATTACTGCGACCAGCCCTTGCCTGGTCTCCAAGGGGCCAGCCATGGTGACACTCTGTAGACATCACTTCTGTACTACCTACCTCTGAAAACATGTGAGGGAGCTGGAAAATGCAAAAATAGAGAAAGAAACCACTTTTTATGGGGCTGGAGTGGAGTGGCTCAAGTGGTTGAGCACCTGCCTAGCAAGCATGAGGCCCTGAGTTCAAACCCCAGTACCACCAAAAAAAAAAAAAAAGAGAAACCACTTTTTAAAAAACAAGGACATAGGACAAGGCACAGTCTGCTGGAACCCTGGACTGGGTGTCCCACAAGAATAGGGTTGAGTGGCCTGATGGGGTCCTCTGAGCCACCCCTGCCCTGTAGGGTCCACAAACTGACCATTGATGATGTCACACCTGCTGATGAGGCCGACTACAGTTTTGTGCCTGAGGGCTTTGCCTGCAACCTGTCAGCTAAACTCCACTTCATGGGTGAGCTGGTACCGGGGTGTAGGGGTGTAGGGGTATAGGGGTGTGAGGGTGTGGTGGGGGCCAGGAGCCCCTGTGGCTGGACCCAGTCTTTGCCTTGGTGCCATTTATTCCTCCTCCTTTTGCAGAGGTCAAGATTGACTTCGTGCCCAGGCAAGGTGAGTTTCAGGATCCCTGTGTGCCCCCTTCCCTCTACCCCACCCCAGCATCTCCTCTCTATTCCAGGGAAGAGCAAAAAAGCTCGCAGAGTTAGGGACCTGAGGCCTGGTTCTGCCACCCATGACCACGGGCCAATTATAACCTCTCTGGCCTCGGTTTTTTCATCTCTGAAATGGGGGTGTTCAATAGTGTGCCTCCATAGGGTGGCCATGAAGATGAGCTGAGGTAATGCATGAGAGATGTCAAGTGGTGTCACAGATGTGAGGTCTTACTATCACACCTTTTCTTCTTTTGGAAGTACCTTTCCTGCTTTTAGCTACTAATCAGAACTTTCAGAATTCTAACTTCAAAACAGTCCAGGTTGAGGCCTGCTCTGCAGTTTCCAAACTGGATTCGCTGAACACTGTTAACCCCTTAAAGAAAGGGTTCCTGGTGAAATAAGTTTGGGACACACTGAGCACCTGATCCACCTCCAACTGATTCAGAAGGGGCACTAATGTGTTGGAGGGACTGAAAAATCTAGCAGTGAAGGAACATGCTGGGCTTTGTTTAACCCAAGTTTTCCTAATTTGGCTGTGGAAACCTTAGTATTTTTTTCTGGCAGGATATTGGTGTTCCTCCAAACACAGGGTGTGAAATGCTAGGTGATCTGAATATTACAAATCTCCCAGAGCACTTCCTGGGCTGATGGAAAGTTGTAGATCTTGTTTGTGTTGGTGGTTACACAAGTTTTTGACATTTGTCAAAAATCATGACTGCCATAGTCTCAGTACATAGGAGGCTGATGCAGGAGGATCAAAAGTATGGGCCAGCCTGGGCTACAGAGTGAGACCCAGTCTCAGAAAAACCAAAAAGAAACCAACAAATTGATAACAAAGCAACAATCAGGAACCTGGGCTCCCAATCCCCCCCGGCCCCAGTGACCTGTGCTCTTCCCAGTTTCCTCCCCACAGACCCCCCCATTCCTGGGCCTAGCCCCCTGCCCTTTCTCTGACCTATGTCATCTACCCCACCGCCCCCAGAACCTCCCAAGATCCACCTAGACTGCCCAGGCCGTACACCAGACACCATTGTGGTTGTGGCTGGAAACAAGCTACGCCTGGATGTCCCTATCTCTGGGGATCCTGCTCCCACTGTGATCTGGCAGAAGACCATCTCACAGGTACTATGGCTCTCTCTTCAGTTTTCCCATCTGTAAGATGGGTGTATACTCACAGCTGACCAGCTACTGGGAGCATACAGGTTCCGCTGGCCAGGCCAGGCAGAGCAGGGTCAGGTGGAAGGAAAAACAGAGGGGCCCTCCAGGCTGAGTCAGCCCCTCTGCCCCACTTCTGTCCTTTTCTGTTTCAGGGGAAGAAAGCCTCAGCTGGGCCAGCTTCTGACGTCCCAGAAGACACAGGTGCCAGCGAAGAGTGGCTGTTTGATAAGAAGGTGAGTGAGGCTGAAGGCAGAACTTGACTCGTTGTCCTCTGTCATATCTTCAGTGTCCACCCCTGTGCAAGGACCCCAGTGCCCTGTCCACCTTAGGTGCCACATTGAGATTTTTGAACCAGATGCTTACATGGATGCAGCTCCCCTCAGGCTGTGCCCTGTCCCTAACTCTCCCCTTCAGCTGCTGTGTGAGACGGAGGGCCGGGTACGTGTGGAAACCACCAAGGACCGCAGCATTTTTACAGTTGAGGGGGCAGAAAAGGAAGATGAGGGTGTCTACACTGTCACCGTGAAGAACCCGGTAGGCGAGGACCAGGTCAACCTCACAGTCAAAGTCATCGGTGAGACCAGCTGGGGTCCAGACCAGAGAACATGGAGGGGCAACCCCAGGAAGGGCCCATACAGTCACTCATTCAGTCATTCAGCAAACATCACCAGGCATACTCTGAGCCAGGCAATAGAAATGAATGTGCCACTTTAGAGGGAGATGGAAGCATAAATGTCATTTCCTATGGCACAGAGCAGAGTGTGAAGTGCTATGGGAGCACGGAGCAATCCCCTGTCCCTGGGGACGAGGGGCAAAGTCTGTAGGAGGCTGAGAAGTGGGGGAAGGGCATGCCAGGTAGAGGAGGCAGACTGAAGCTGGTAGATGGGTGAGTATGGGCAGTTGGGAGCCATAAAAAGTTAAGCAGTGAAAGCTTCAGGTTCTAGAAAGACCGCTTTGGTTCTGCAGCTGTGGATTGGGGTTGGTGAGGGGATGAGCAACATTGCCAAGGGCGACATGGGTTCCCCGCCCCTGCAGACGTGCCAGATGCTCCTGCGGCCCCCGAGATCAGCGACGTGGGCGAGGACTCCTGCACGGTGCGGTGGGAGCCGCCTGCCTACGACGGCGGGCAGCCGATCCTGGGTGAGCGCAGGGCGCGGGGCGCGGGGCGCGGGCGGCGAGGGCGGCGAGGGCCTGTGCCCGGCCCCGAGCTCCCATCTCCCCTCCCCAGGCTACATCCTGGAGCGCAAGAAGAAGAAGAGCTACCGCTGGATGCGGCTCAACTTCGACCTGCTGCAGGAGCTGAGCCACGAGGCGCGGCGCATGATCGAGGGCGTGGCCTACGAGATGCGCGTCTACGCCGTCAACGCGGTGGGCGTGTCCAGGCCGAGCCCCGCCTCCCAGCCCTTCATGCCCGTCGGTGAGCCTGAGCCGGGCGCCGCCGCGCCCACGGCCGGGTAACAGCTGCTGCTCTGCTGTTAGGCAGCCGCCACGCCGAGACATTGCATCCATGGTCTCTTCTGATGCTCGGTCGGGGAGGAAACTGAGGCTGGGAGACCATCACCCAGCTGAGACAGTATAGCCCGGGTGACTTTTTGAGCCTTACTTTCTCATCTGTGAGAAATAATGACGCGACTTCATAGACAGTTGTTAGGATCAGATGAGATCATCAGGGCATACAGCTGGTGCTCAATACATGCAGCCTGTTCCCTGTCTCCCACTCCCTCCAGCCCAGGGTTTGTCATATGTGGGATGGGGCAAGGCCTGAGGTGCAAGATCCCTCGAGGTGTGGTTTGCACAGCCAGCTCCTTGATCCCTAGGAGGCCACCTGAAATCCTCGTTCTCCTGAGGATCAGTTTCCTGATCTTTCTGATCTGTGTACCGTGACTGGGAGAGTGGGGCAGATGCTAAAGGTGTGGCAGGGCGCTTGACACCTGGCCTTACAAGGGTGTGTGGGTGGAGGCTGGGAACGGAGTTGTCCCAGCTTGGGGAAATGGCGGGAAACCAGGGGTGCCTGTCAGGGGACAATGCAGGCCTACCTTCTTAGGAAGTGACTTCATGTTTTATACTAACTCGTGTGTGTGTGTGTGTGTGTGTGTGTGTGTGTGTGTGTGTGTGTGTTTGGCAGTACTAGGGTTTGAACTCAGGGCCTCTTGTTTGCTAGGCAGGTGCTCTACTACTAGTCACTCTGCCAGCCCTTTTTTGTGTTGAGTCTTTTCTAGATAGGGTCTCACACACTATTCACCTAGGCTGGACTTGAACCACGATCCTCCTAGTCTCTGCCTTCTGAGTAGCTAGGATTATAAGTATGAGCACTGGTGCCCAGCTCTTTTTTTGTGTGGTGCTGGAGTTTGAGTTCAGGGCTCATGCATTTTAGGCAAGAGCTCTTAACAATTGAGTAACACTATCAGTCTTTTTTTTCCCTTAAATTACATTTATAGCATTTCCTACACTGAAAGAGGTAGTTCCTTATAAATATCCTTGTGAGTTCTTTGTTGCCTTTTCCTATTTAGATCTTTCTTTCATAATTGCCATTGCTGTTTGTAAGTCAGTCTAGAGATGTCTTTTAATGGGAGTCCAAGTATTCCCAAAAGTGCTTGAGAGGTGGCAGAAAGGGATGTCCTGCCTACGAGGCTGGCGGGCAGTTGAGGGTCTGGGTTACTCCAGCTTCCGGCTGGAGTAGACTCTCTCAGAGCCTCTCTGAGCCCTTCCTTGCAGGCCCTCCTGGTGAACCCACCCACCTGGCAGTGGAGGATATGTCTGACACCACGGTCTCGCTCAAGTGGAGGCCTCCAGAGCGCATGGGCGCAGGTGGTCTGGACGGCTACAGTGTGGAGTACTGCCAGGAGGGCTGTGAGTGCCCTGCAGAGGCTGTACCCGCTCCCAGACCAGCCCCTGCCCCTGCTGGGCCCCAGACAGTCTTCAAGGGGTGGGCAGTGGGAAGAGACCCAATGCTGACACAGCCTGTGGTTGCTTTCCCCCGTGTCCACCCCAGACTCAGAGTGGGTGGCTGCCCTGCAGGGGCTGACAGAGCACACGTCATTACTGGTGAAGGACCTGCCCACTGGGGCTCGGTTACTGTTCCGCGTTCGGGCGCATAATGTGACAGGGCCTGGAGGCCCTGTCACCACCAAGGAGCCTGTGACAGTGCAGGAGATACTACGTGAGTGCCCCCTTGCACACAGCCACAAGACCTGCCACTGACCCCCTCTTCCCCCAGGTCCTTGGTGTCTAGTGGAGGTGGAGATAGTCAGGGAGACCCTGCTAGAGGGACAGGCTGCATGCTGGGCAGAGACAGGAAGGTTCAGGGCCTTCATCCATGCCTAGGGCTCAACAGGTGGGCATTACCCATATCCTTTTGAGGTCAGATGGAGCCATCTGGGATAGACTTCTCATTCCTCTGTCCTTGTCTAACAAAGGATTGATCACGTAAGAACTAATGATTCTCCAGGTTAGAAAGAGACAACAAATAGGTGGGAACAGCACAGGGCATAGGGTCTGAAAGCCTAGATTGCAGCCTGGCCTGTGACTTACCAGTTGTGTGATCACAAGTGGCTTACCCTCTCTGATCCCTGTCTTCTTAAAGTCATGTGTTAAACCTCAGGAGGAAGCAGGAGCTTCGTTAACCATTGGGGACTGGGTAGACAAGTTGCTGTAGATTAGGAGGGCGGGGTCCAGGGCAGCTTTCTTCTTAGCTATAGCTCTCTGGGCCCTGCATCAAGACAGAGTGGTGCTGTGGGGCTCCTCAGGGTTGGAGCCATGGAGGACCCTCTCTCAGCCACCTGCTGTGTATCCACAGAACGGCCACGATTGCAGCTGCCCAGGCACCTGCGCCAGACCATCCAGAGGAAGGTTGGGGAGCCTGTGAACCTCCTTATTCCTTTCCAGGTAGCTCAGCCCCTTCCTTGTCCTAAGGGGAAGGCTACAATGGAAGGTCTGTCACAGAGCTGACCAGACCCTGAAGCTTTACCCACATATGTGTGGCTGAGGTAGTGGATGGCCCTTGGGGAGAGCCAGGCTCAGGGTGGAGCTGTCCCTCCCTGTAGGGCAAGCCTCGGCCTCAGGTGACCTGGACCAAAGAGGGGCAGCCACTGGCAGGTGAGGAGGTGAGCGTCCGCAACAGCTCCACAGACACCATCCTGTTCATCCGGGCTGCCTGCCGCACCCACTCAGGCACCTACCAGGTGACAGTGCGCATCGAGAACATGGAGGACAAAGCCACGCTGGTCCTGCAGATCGTGGGTGCGTGGCCCTATGGCATTCCTCGGAGCCCACTCATCTGTCCTTGAGCTGCGCTGCTGAGGCTCAGGAACAAGCCTGGAGACCAATCCAGAGAGTCCCAATTTCCAGCCCAGAGCCCCTGCAGAAGGTGGCAGGCTAGAGGGAGGGACTCCTGGAAGCTGGTGTCCCCCGGACAAGTGGTGTGGTGATCCAGCCAGATCTGTCTCCCACAGACAAGCCAAGTCCTCCCCAGGATATTCGGGTCACTGATTCTTGGGGTTTCAGTGTGGCTCTGGAGTGGAAGCCACCCCAGGATGATGGCAACACAGAAATCTGGGGTTACATAGTACAGAAAGCTGATAAGAAGACCATGGTGAGCCTGGGGGCTTGGGCCCCCATAGTCCCTGTCTACCCGCCCCGATGATTGGTTCCCTCCGCAGTAGAGGTGGAGGCTACTGGTATTCCCCTGGCAGGGGTCCCCAGAAATTCCCTTCTTCCCTCACGTCCTTCAGGAGTGGTTCACTGTCTTGGAGCACTACCGCCGCACCCACTGTGTGGTGTCAGAGCTCATCGTTGGCAATGGCTATTACTTTCGGGTCTTCAGCCATAACATGGTAGGTCCCAGTGACACAGCTGCCACCACCAAGGAACCTGTCTTTATTCCCAAACCAGGTACTGTACCTTTCCTTCTACCCAGGGAAGCCAGGGCAGGGAGGGGAGCCCTCTTAGTATCAAGTCTGACTGTTGTCAACAGGCATCACATATGAGCCACCCAAATACAAAACTCTGGACTTCTCCGAGGCCCCAAGCTTCACCCAGCCCCTGGCGAACCGCTCGGTCATTGCAGGCTACAACACTGTACTCTGCTGTGCTGTCCGGGGTACACCCAAGGTAGGGACTTCAGGCCCTGGTCCAGGTTGACAAGGAGGCAGGGCTCTTGGGTCGTACTTTGGAGCAGTCCTCTTCCCAGCCTGTGCCCTGTCTTCACTCCACCTCTGGGTATCTGCCATCTTTCTTTAAGAGGGTGTTGGCACTCTGTTGGTTTTGTTCATTCCCAGCCTTGGACCTAGTTTGGGACTCCAGTGGAAGTCCCCAGAGCAGAAATAATGCCAGTCTCTAGGTTCCCTGCAGATACCGCACTAAAATGCTTTCTCTCCCTCCCTGTACCTAATTTATAGCCCAAGATTTCCTGGTTCAAGAATGGCCTGGACTTGGGAGAAAATGCCCGCTTCCGCATGCTCAGCAAGCAAGGAGTGCTGACCCTGGAGATCCGGAAGCCTTGCCTCTTTGATGGCGGTGTCTATGTCTGCAGGGCCACCAACTTGCAGGGTGAGGCACAGTGTGAGTGCCGCCTAGAGGTGCGAGGTGAGTGCCTGTTGGGTGAGGGCTTGGGAGGTGGAGAGATCAGGGTGGTGGCAGGAGCCCTGGCCTTGGCTGTGCTGTCCTGGCCCATGCAGCAGCACTGGCCCTGGCCTGTTGTATGGGCCCTGGCATTTGGAGTGGGTATTGGTCCTGGCTTCTGGAAGGCTAGGAAAGTACATGGTATGGCTCTTTTCCTCTTCCAGTGCCTCAGTGACCAGGCTGGCTCCCTAGGGATGGCCAGGTATGTTCTCCAACCACCCTGCTAACCTAGGCCTGAGTCAGAGGCTGAACCCTGGCCCTTGGTCCAGGGGTGGCCATCAGGAAACAGGGTGCAGGAGACCTCAGTTCACTAACAAGAAAGCCTGTGTTGCAGGTACACCGGATGCCAACCCATGTGCCAGAAGCCTGGAGGGAACCTGCAGAAGCCCTCTTCCTGCCACTGGATGTGTGTGTGTGCAAGTGTGCCCTGGATGGGGCTGGGGAGGATAGGGAGGGCAGCAGTTATGACGGTCAGCCGGGGAGCTCTGTGCACACTGATTTCACAGCTCCCTAGGGGCTCGTGGATCCTTGGGTGCCAAGTAAAGAGGCTTAGGAAGTGGTGGCTGGGGGCAGGCCCTTATGGCTGACTTGTCTTCTCAATGTATAAGAGCAATAAAAGCTCAGTGTGGTCACTGAGAATTGATGCTTCTTGTCCAATGTGCTCATTTTCACAGAAAGGCATGGGACACTTGCTTGATCACACAAGCATTCTGTTTCCCAGATGACTACTCAAGACCCAAACAGGACTCCTCAATTTGTGAAACATTAGCACTAGAAGGGGCCTCAGTCTTCTTCACATATTCATTCTACAGATGTGGAAAGTGCGGGAGCAATAGCATCAGAACTGTAGGCTCTTCTTCCCAGGCTCACAGGCTCACTGTGATTCTTGTCCCCGTCACTGAGTGTCACAGAGTAGACCCTACCTTAGTCCTATGTCCCCAAGGCTTGGTGGAGAGCCGCACTGGGTTACTTTGAGGTCCTGGTGAGCAACTCCCACAGCCCATGCCCACACCTATGTAGTAGGATAGAGCAATCCTGCCCAGCTCAAGACACTGGGAACCAGGAGGGTATAAGGAAGGGCCAGGACCTTCTCTGCTCTTATTTCCCCCACAGAGATCCCAAATTTGACCATCAGTTTCCTTTAGGGAGCTAGAAGCCAGCAGGTTTCAGAGATGTTCTGATACTGTGAAGGGTCTTTTCCTATGAAACACTAGTTTTTCCCAAGGCACAGAAATCCCTTAAGGCTGATCCTAAGTTGCTTCTCAAAGTTCTACACTATTGGCCAACAGCCCAGGGCCCTGGGTGTCAGGCTCTGGGAAGGGGTCCATGCCACTGGCAACCCCTCTCTGGACTGTATGGGTAGAAGGAACAGAGGGCCAGAGCTTTGGTTTTTCTGTCACTGCTAGATTAATTTATTCAGGTGTCAACCCAGTTTAGTTGCTCCCTCTAGTGGCCAGTTCATAGCACCCCAGCCCTCTGCAGGGCCCCCAGCTATCGTAGAGAAGGAAAGACCCCTGTTATGGGAAGAAAGTGGGAGGCAGGAGACCGGGCCTTAGTGGGCCAGAGCTTGGATGTGTATGACTCTTCTTCAAGCCTGAAGTGACTTTTTAAAGTCCAGGGACAACCCTCCTCAGGCCTGGGCTGAGAGGAATTGCCATTTAACCCAAGGTACCCAAGAGTCCAAGGTGAGTTAAGGACATTTATTTCACATTCACATCACTGTACATTCTCTATAAATAACATGGAGCTGAACTATTTACAACCATCTGCCCTCAGGTCATCTCTCCCTTCCGGTGCCCAATACCAGGACACACTGCCTCCAGACAGGCATATACACAGTACTTGGCTTTGACCCACTTCTCCCTGGCTCTTGGGGCAGATCAGTCAGTGATCCATCGCCCCAACCACTCCGTCCTCTCACACCAAAGTCCGGGTAGACCATCGTGAAACTGCTGCTCAGCACACAGGAGCCCCTCAGCCTGTCCACCAGAGTGATGGAGTGCTGGCAGGCAGCAGCAGCGCCTGTGGCCACAGCTTGGGAAATGCATAAGGAAGCAGATTGCCACTCACTCTAGCTGCCAGACTCTTCCTCTTCATTCCCCTGCTGATCCCCATCTGGGAGGGTGGGCCCCAAGTTTCTCTCCTCCCCCAGGTGCCCTGTGCCAGATCACAGAGGACAGACTGCAGACTCCTGCACTGGAGGATATAATGCCAAGGACAAGGAACCACAATACAGACACTTATCTCATGGACACACAATGTTGGGCTCACACTGGTCCCACACACACTCTCTTGAGCCCTGAGGGAATAGGAGGCTGGTCTGGGAGAAGAGAGGGGAAAAGGTAGAAGAAACTAGTTTAGTCCTGTGACAGATGCACACAAAGATACACTTGGGAGACATAAAACCGGGAACTAACTAAGCCATGGTGAGGGTCTTGCAGAGAACATACACACCATCCCCTTCTCAGTCACAGCAGCTTTGTGCACTTGGGAGCAGCAAAAGGCAAAGGGGACCCCTGGGCTGGGCCAGTTTGCAGAACCCCTCTCCATCAGCTAGAGACAGGCCTAGGTGGGGTCCTGAGATCTTCTTCACTGCTACGAACTGCAGCCACATACGAGAAGAGACACAACACAGAGTAGCAGATCTCATGTGCCTAGAAGGAGAGAAAACCAGACAATCAGCCACACTGAGGTTCATATACTTCCACGTGTGGAGGGTCTCCCCTGCCCTAGCACAGACCTCTGGGCTATAGTAAGTGCCAGTAAGTCCTCAGAAGCTGTTCCCATGGGAGAAAGGATCAGAGAGAGAGAGAGAGAGAGAGAGAGAAACAGAGAGAGAGAGAGAGAGAGAGAGAGAAAGAGTGTGTGTGTGTCTTTGTGTGTCATCTCTTTGGATGGAAGACTTATTTTTTATGGGGAGACTTGTTTGACTTCAATTGAATCTTTGGCTTCAAAGATTCAAAAGCTTCATTTGACCAAGTTCCCATCAAGGCCCACCCTCCTCCTGTCCAAAGTTCCCCAGGGAATGCTGCGTACTTGGCCTGTCAGGGTTGGGTGGCATACTCACCATTGGTGTCTTGTACTTGTGGCTCACCACTTCTTTAATTTCAGGAACTAAAACCGGACGGGCAAGAGACAAAACAGAAAGTTCAAAACTAAGAGCGACAGTGCCATGCTGCCCCAGGTGGCAGCGCCTGGCACCAGGGTCCCCTTCCCCTCTGTGGCCTCTCACAGTGGCTGCAGCAGCTTAGGCTATGACAGGGCAGAGGCCAGCCTGTCCAGCCAGACTCCTCTGTCTGTCCAGCCAGACTTCTCATTTAGACCTCTGAAGTCTGCAGTGGCTCTTAACTTGATGGTTGTGACTGTACCTGCTTCTTTGAAAGCCCCAGGGTGAGAAGGGCTGGACTTTCTCCAGCCTGGCCACAGTTACTGTTCAGGGCCCTTGAGGAGTTGCAGTGGGGAAGAGAGTGGTCTCTAGCCTGTGCCTCACCTTGCTGAGATGCCTGTGAACTCATCCCTGTCACCAGCCCACAAGTCCAGTCAGGTTACATATGGTTCCCTTCACCTCCAGCCCCTACAAAGGGGGTTGTGAGGCTGGATAAAAAAGTAACATGATACTAAACCCATCAGACTTGAGTGTCCTTCCCTGAGTGGCAGGAGAAGCCCAGGCCTGCCTGTGTGAGGGAGAGCGTCAGAGGGCTCTGGAGCAGACACACCGAGCAGGAAAGACAGGCAAGTACAGCACCCAGGGAGGGAGGTGATGGGGAGCATCAGGCAAATACACACATGTTCACAGCCCAGAATGCAAGACTAGGAGTCGCCCTTGCCCAGCCATGCAGTGGCTCTGCCCAGCCAGAGAAAGGAACAGGGCCTCCCAGCCATCAGTGTGCCCCTAGGAGCCTGAGAAGAGTATGGCGTTCCCTGGGGGCCAGAAAAAAGTAGGATGACAGTTGGCCACACCTTCTTCTGACCTTGAGAGGTAGAATTCAGGGGAACCCAGGGTTAACGAGAATAAACTTATCAAGGTAGAGTAAGATGCCCCAGGTCATTCATTCTCCTGAGTTGAAACAGTCCCCCAAATATCTCTCTGGCAGAAGACAGAAGGGAGCACATGGGGGAGAAAAGTTGGAAACAGTGAGCCAGCACAAGGATGGGGGATTTTGGGAAGGAAGGGGATGGGGAGAGAAAGGATGTGAGCCACTGGTTGGTTGAAGGGAGTCCCCACCCACCCATGGCGGGGCCCAAGGCAAGGGCCTGGGGGAGAGGCAGCACGAGCAGTGTGGTGCCGAGGTCACTTTACCTGCTGGAGAACGAAGGTTTTCATAGCAGCGATGAGGGGTACAAAAGAATGAAGCACAAACACAGCAGGAACTCAAAGCCCCAGGGTGAGACCCCACTATGTCACTCCTTGCACTTGCTGGGAAGGTTGGCTCCAGCTTCCGGCTATACCTGCCCTTCTGCCTCTGAGGTTCACTAGGCTTCTCTGGCCTCCAGTGAGTCTGCTATGACGCCCCATGCCCTCTTCTAGCATAGAGGCCAGGCAGAGCCTAGAGCGGCATCAGGGAGGCTGGGTGGAGTGTTGGGCTGCTAGAGAAATGGCAGCAGGCGACAGACATAGCAGAGTTTGGGGATTGCCAGTCTGCTCTGCCCCAGAACTTTCTGACCACTGGCTGGCTGAGCAAGGGAAGGTGGTACTACTTTACTGAGCCTCGTCAGTACTATTTCTAAACTCTAAACCCATCTAAGGCCCCTGGCTGTGGTATGCTCATTGTGTCTTGTCCTGCTCCTTCCCTTCTCTCTTCTCAGGTATTCCTCCCTGTTGCTCCTGCTCCTCCTGGCCTCTTTGTAAAGGTTCTTCTTTTTTTTTCTTTCCCTGCCCCTAGTCCCTCCTCTGGAGCTCCAAGGTTTGAGTTACTGCCAAGTGAGTCCAGACCTAAGAGCAAAATAGTGTAATTACCAAATTCCTCCAGGACAAAGACGCCTCGAACTGTATTGCACTTTTTAATGTGATTCAGCTCTATGAAAACCTGCAAGAGAGGGAGGGAGGGTGGGGTAAGGCCCAGAGGCTCCTCCCCAGCCCCAGAAAGCCCATTTTCCCAGCTACAGCCCCACCTCCCCACAGGAAACCTAGTTCCCGAAGGGAGGACAGAAGAATCCACGCACACACAACCAAAAGCGCAAAGAAGCGAAGAAAGCAGAAAGGGCAAGTACCTTCCGCTCCTGGCCGGAGGAGAAAGCATGGGAGAGAAATGAAGGCGTTAGTTTTAGTGGTCAAACTCAACCCAAAGGCACCTCTGCTGGCCTGGGCGGCCCACCCGTACCCTCTGCCCAGGGCAGCGCTCAAAGGACACAGTGTCCCCAGGGATCCCCGACTCAGCCCATCAGGTCTCTACCCTTCCATACATCCTCCTCCGGCGCAGAGGGCTGGCACGGTGCAAAGCTCCCTTCAGACTGTCCTTGGGGTGGGACATGTTTGTATCTCCCTTGACACAGGAATCAGGACCTCCCAAGAAGTATGCAATAATATTAACAACAAATGTCACCTACTTGGAGCACTGACTTGGAGTTTTATAAATACTATTCCTAGTGCTTACACCTATGTGGCATAGGCTAGAGTGCTGCCCCATTTTATGGATGAGAAAACAGAATCAGAAAGATTATTTGGCTATGAATAATAAGACTGAGCTTCAAATTCAAGTCCATCCTGACTCCAAGTCTGTGCTTTTCCCATTTGTTACCTCTATGCCAATGGGCTGCAGGCCACTGCCCAATTATCATGTCAGATTTCGAGGCAGACCCAGAAATCAGCTCTCATGCCTGCTGTCTGTAGGATACCTCCCCTAGGGGCCAAGACTACCATTGTGGAACAGCTTGGATATGCTGTGTAACTGTCAAATAATATGTGGTGGGCTAGAGGGGCTGGCTGAGGGCAGGACAAGGAGGTAGGCAGAAATTCTAAGCAAGGCTTAACAAGAGCTCATCTTCAGAAGTGGGGGGCACAGCACTGAAATGGAGTAAGAAGCCCCCTCCCCAGGAAGTGCCTTAGGTAATTCCTTCTTGGGCTAACCCTAAGGTCTTTAGGGGTTTGCTGCTGTCCTAAGGCCCCAGACTGGAAAAACATTAATGGGCTGCCAGGAAGCCTGGGCAGCTATTTCCTGTTAAACCAAAGCTACCCAGTGAGATTCCTGAAAGAGGGGGAGCTAAACTGGTGAGTGGAGGAGAAAGCCACATCTGATTTAGATGTCCACTTCTCCTGAGTTCCTGCTACCTAGCCAGAGGCTTCAGGGCATCATATTGGGACCTGGCTCAGAGCCTTGGGAGAAGAACCAGGACATGAAGGAAGGGGAGGAAAGGCACTTGTGTGAAGAGTCAGAGCCGGGAACGGACCTGGGATGATGCGCTGGCCTCAGAGGGAATTAGCTTAAGGAATGTCCACTGAGAGAAAAAGTAACACTGTGTTAAAAGACCAAGAGAAAAAAAAAAGTCAGTTCCTAGGGTAAGGGGAAAGATGATCCTGATGTGCTCCTCCATCGAAAAAAGGGGCACAGGGCCTGTGGAGCAGGGCACAGAGTGGGAACAACCAGAAGATGGGAAAGAACAGGAAGAAGAATCAGCAGAAGGAAAAGGCAAATAAACACACACACATACTTTAAGAAGACATAGACAAACTACACGAGACACACACACACACACACACACACACACACACACACACACGCTTCATACACACGCTTCACACACACCAGAAATACGTGTGGAGATGGGCCAACCTAGACTCTTAAAGCAAAACCACCAAGCGAAGCACACCCTGGGAATGTAGGAAGTCAGAGACACGCAAAGAGGGGCCAAGTGAGACGCTCCCACTCACACTGTGCAAGTCTAACGGATGAGGCGCACAGCCACCAGGCCTCACTCTCTTTCCCAGCTCCCACCACAGGCTCCCTGCTGCACCTTCACAGAGCGTGGTGGTCTTGACAAGGTGCCCTCCCCTCTGATTTCTCTCAGTCCAGCCATCCACTTCTCCTTCTGGCCTGAGGCTCTCCCTCATGCTCACTGGGAAAGCACTGAGGGTGTGGCCACTGATACTTATTATAGGTGGAACAACAGGGCCAGGAAGTCTTGGACTGCTCCTTATGCCTACCTGGTTGTGCATGAACTTGAGATTGATCCCTTCCAGGGTGACCTGCAGCAAGCCACCCTCTCCAGTCTTCATGTCCTGCACAGGGAACTCTCCACCTAGTTCAGGCCCTGTGGTGAGGGAGGAGGTTATCAGCTAACAACCCAACTTTCTGGCTGACCCCTTACATTCAGAAGGAAGACACTCTCAGGAGATCCTTTATTTCTCACCAGGCTTGATGCTTTGCTGTCGGGCGGCAGCCCGCTCCATGCTATCCTTCACACAGTAGTACAGCTCCCGACACTGCAGCACAGAAGGGAGAGTTGCCCTGTTACAGGAGCCTTCCAGGATTCCCTGGCCCCTGTGCTATGAAGGCTGGGACTGACACCAGGACTCAGACAACTTGAGTTATCACATACAACATCTGGAGGCCAAAGTGTGGCTTCAGATGTGGATTTGGACTTTTTAATTTTTTTTTTTTTTGGTGGTACTAGGGGTTTAATTTGTTTGCAAAACAGTCACTCTAAATTTTTTTTGGGGGGGTGCAGTATTGGGGTTTGAACTCAGGATCTTTCACTTGCTAGGCAGGCACTCTCCTACATGAGCCACACCTCAGTCCTTTTTGCTCTGGTTATTTTAGAGACAGGGTCTTGCTCTTTGCTCAGGCTGGCTTAGACTGCAATCCTATTTTAAACTTCCAGCATTACTGGGATGACAAGTGTGCACCACAGCACCCAGCTGGATTTTGGAATTTTAATTTTGTATCAAGAAATTCAACACTCACTCCTCAATGTCTATCCAATCCCCAACCCAGACTCCTGAGTACCTTCTTAGTATAGAACTTGTTGAGCTGGGTCTCAGATCCATTTCTACGCCACAAGCACAAGACCTTGGTCTTGGGACAGTAGGTCATGTTGATGAGCTTTTCATACCACCAGCGCTCATACACTGTCCCGATGTTACTACGCAACACCACACAGTCATCGCATACCTGGAGAAGTGTACAAAACAGGTCAGTGGTTCTAGTCTCTGAGAGCCTCTTCCATCCCAGGCCATACTACCTTCATGTCCCACTGGGAAAGGTTAGAACAACTGGCCCTGAGAGCTTCTCTATGCTCAGGTTTTCAGTCCTATACTGACAGTCTCCCTAGGTGGAGACACAAACAATTGCTGGATGTGTCTGCTAGAAGGATTACTGAAAGAAAGAGTCATTGAAAGGAGCCTGTGCTCAAGGAAGGAGCCTCATTCTCAATGTACGTGATCTCCAGATGAAAGTATTTGGAGATTATCTCCTGCCTCTATCAGACAACCATGTTTAGGAATCAATTCTGTTGACAAACACAAAGGAAGGAGAGTATGGCAGATTTAACCAAGGAGAAGAAAATGGAGTCCATGTATTTTCTAATCCTTGCTCTGCCTATTCCTATCAAACATTTAAAAAAATTAATTACGCAAGTTAACACATGAACAATGCATATTGCATAGCAATTATTCAATATAGGATGATATATTAAAAAGCAAAGTCCCCTTCACTCTTTTTGTTCAACAGTCTCTCTCAGGTGGACTTACCTGTTCTCATGGTTTCAATTATTGTGGAGGACATTACAGCATGCTGAGTAGGGGCATGGGTTTAAAGTCAGACTGCCTGGGTTTAGACCCCAACTCTACCATTTCCTAGTTGTGTCATGTTGAGTAAGTTCTTCTACATACATTTCCTCATGTGTAAGGTGATGACTATAATAGTAATAACTACATGAAGTTATTGTGAAGATTAAATGAGTTAATGTGAATAAAATTCTTAATGTACACAAAAAAGCCAGGCCCAGAGCTGGGGATGTAGTTCTGTGGTAGAACACTTGCATGAAGGCCCAGATTTGATCCAAAGCGGGGTGAGGAGACTGGAAGCACCCAGTTAGGTGCTGTGACAATATGATTATAATATAAGAAATATAATTATTACTAGCATGTTGACGATTCTTAAATTTTCTCCAAATGTGCCCTCTCTTCCTGTGCTCCTGATCTCTTTTTCTGGATGTCTCACATATAGCACCTGAGATTCACCTTGTCCAAATCTGAACTCAACATCTCCAGAGCAGAACTTCCTTCAGTGTCTCCTTTTGTAGTCAACAACACCACCACCCACCCATGCCAAAGCCCGAAGTGGAGGGATACCTGACTCCTTCCTTTTCCCTGTGCCTGCCTCTATCATGAGTTCTATCAGTTCTACCTCAAATACCCTGGACTGCTCTTCTCTTCCCTCTCTCTACCCATTAACTCTTATTCAAGTTTAAGCTCAGAGGTCACTTCTTCAGAGGGCCTATCCACAATTTCCAGACCCTTTGCAATGTATTCCCGTATTGTCGGTTCCCTGAACGTCTCTCATAATGCTTATCATATTGTACAACTTCTGACTTCTCCTATGGCTTGTCAACTCTAGAGCAGCAGTAGAAACCATGTCAGTCATACTCACTGTTACAATCTCTACACCCAACACAGTGCCTGGCATGTAATTTGTGTCCTATAAATATCTGGTAAACAAATAAGGAACACAGAAAAAACAACAAAAACACCCAGGCATGGTGGTATGTGTTTGTAGTCTCACCACTTAGGAGACTGATACAAAAGGATAGTTTGAGCCCACAAATTCAAGGCCAACCTGGGCAATGTACCAAGATTCTGACTCAAAAAAAAAAATGAGAGAGAGAAAGAGAGATTAAGATTGATTATTGGTGTTCTAAAAGCTTTATGAAGCAAAGGTCAAAGTAATAGAGTAAAAATTGGAAACTTAAATTCTAGTCCAGTCTGACTCTGTGGAAATAGTCCTTTAAGAGCATCATGTAAAGCCTGATATTTAGGAGAACAAATCATCTGAAGGCTACAGAAATGATGTTAATAATGTGCCACATCTGCCTATGTTGCTGATGGAGGTGTAAAGTGGTGCCGTCTTTGGGACGGAATTTGGTAGAATTTATCACAGTTTTGATTGTATATAAGCTTGATCTGGAAATTTCATGTCTAGGAGTGTATTTCTCATGTGACTATGCAAGTATTTATGCTCATGGATACTCAGTGAAATTGCTTCACTGAGCATAAAAAATAAAGTGGGAGGCACTAGTGAAGTTAATTATGGTGCAGCCACATAACAGCTAATGGCTAACTACCTATTTACAAACAGGGAAAGATGTCCATGATATGTCAAGTGAAAAAAGCAATTTATATATTAATATTTGCAGTTTGATACTACTTTTATAAATGCCAGCATAAAATTCTATGTAAATAAGTTGTATTTATACAAATAAGCATTTATTTAAAACTGAAATAATTTTCACCAAACTCTTTGTTTTGAGACAAGGTCTCTCTGTGTAGCCTAGGCTGACCTGGAACTCATAATCCTTCTGTCTTAGCCTTCCAAGTGCTGGGATTACGGGTGTGTAGCACCATGCCTGGCTGCCTCGAACTCTTTCAAAAGTGGTTATCTCTGAGACATTAGGTTTGGGAGGAAGTAAGAAACATTTTTTACTTTAATTAACTATGGAACCCAGGGCTTTGTGTGTGCTAGGCAAGCACTCTACCAGCTAAGCTACACCCCCAGTCCTTATTTACTTTTATATGGTTTGAAATATTTACAGCATATACTACCCTACTTTTTAACTTAAAAAATAAAGGCAACAAAAAATGATTTTTAAAAGTCTTCCCAAATAGCTGTGGATTAATCCTGTGGCCAGCAGGCTATACTCTGAGAAAGGCTGAATTAGAGGTTCACAGCAGACAGCTGATGACACAGGGACGGAGATATACTCTTATTGGCATGGCAACACTTCAAGACAGGGGCATCTTTGAGGGTAAAGGACTCAGTCCCATACTCTAAAGATTTAGCATAAGGCTCCCTTGTACAGTGATGAAATGAGCCCTATACTTCAAGAATCTTCTAGAGATATTTATTTATTTACTTATCTGTTTGTCTGAGACAGGTTCTCACCCAGGCTAGCCTTACTCTTGAGCTGCTTCAACTTCCCTAGTGCTGGGATTACAGACATTAACTACACATGCCTGATTTAAGAAATTTCTTGTTTAAAAGGAAAGCAAATTACCTGCTACCTCTAGTGTGGTGCAGATGTCCAAGTTAGCCCTCAGCTCTGAGAAACACATAGTCAAATTCTGACACCTCAATGGGGTGACATGAAAACAACTCCCTCTTAGCTACACTGACACATGTTCCTAGCTCAGAACAAACTCCCCTGTACTTGATAAACTACCTGTTCAAAAACTGAGTGTGAAAATCAAACTCAAGTAAACTAAAGGGGAACAGATAACTTACAAAGATTATTTTACTTTATATAGGAGTTTTACACTTATAAGTTACTTAAAAGAGATGTTCTTAGTATTAAAACACTAGGGCTGGGAGCATGGTAGAGTGCCTATCTAGCAAGTGAAAGGCCTTGAGTTCAAATCCCAATACCTCAAA
Source organism: Castor canadensis (assembly GCF_047511655.1). NCBI lineage: Eukaryota > Metazoa > Chordata > Mammalia > Rodentia > Castoridae > Castor > Castor canadensis. The sequence goes on along the minus strand of NC_133386.1, from coordinate 182,940,637 downwards.
AAAATTAATTAAAAATGCCAAAGTGAAGAAAACAGCCAGTTTCTTTTACAATCCTGGAGTGAGGAAGGCTTTTTTAAACTATGGCTGAAAGTCCAGAAGTCATAAAAAAAACTTCACTTATATAAAAATAAAATATTTCTGCATGGAAAAAATATCTTAGGCAAAATCAAGAGATGAATGACTGCCTGGTGTTATGGTGCATGCCTCTAGCCCCAGCATTAGGAGGCTGAGGCAAGAGGATCATGAGTTCAAGGCTAGCCAGGCTACACAGTGAGTTCCAAGCCAACGTGGGCTACATAGTGAGACCCTGTTTCAACCCTCCTACACACATACCAAAAGAGAGAGAGAGAAAAAAAAGAAGAACTTGATCAGGTTGCCATATCTGAACCCCTACCAACCACTAGGAAAGAGATGAATCTATGAGGCCACAGGAAATAAATCTATACCTAGGAAGTATTCTTACCAAAATAGTGAATATGAAATTGATCAAATCTCTAGATTGAGCTATTAGTTTATAAGAAATACAAGTGATAGAGAAACATGTCCTCTACACTAAGGAGATGCAATCAGTAAAAATTCTAGAATGTGAGAATTCTCCATGGGTTGATGATCCAAAATTACAAATGCACTGTCCCTTTGATTTATCAACCCCACTCTTGGGAATTCTTAGACATACTTGCACACATATGAAATTAAGCAGGCACAGTATCATTCATATCATTATTATCAATAGCAAAAACCAGAAGCAATTCTAGGGTCCATATGTATTGACTGGGTAGATAAATGATGGCACAATCCCATGGTGGAATACAGGTAGCCACAGAAACAATGAGAAAGCTCTTTGTTCTGTGATACAGGATCAGCAGGATAATGTTTAATGAAAAAAACAAAGTGTAGGTCAGTGAACAGTTATACCTAAAGTAGAATACACTGAGAAGTTTTGCGCTACTTCTCTGTAAGAAAGGAGAAAAATAATAATTTATGTTAAAATTTTATTGCTTGCATAAATATCTACTGGAAGATACAAAGAGCACCAGTAAAAGTGGTTACCTATAAGATGAAGGGATGATGTGAGTGGGAAATTGAGTGAAAGTAGGGATGAGAATGAGCACAGGACCTTCCAAAGTATACTATTTTGCCTGCATTGGTGGTATAGTGGTGAGCATAGCTGCCTTCAAAAGTATACTATTTTGTGATGTTCTGATTTATAGACAATGTGACTATATCACCTGTTCAATACCTATAAAAGAAATGGTGAATCATCTCTTATGTTAACTATTTGTATAATAATCTGATAATTTAATGATAAATGGATCATGAGATAAGTGGGAAAAATATTCTGGCATCAGTTCTAGGAGTGCCTTGTATCTCAAATATTCTTTTGGTCCCCAGCATGAACCACTTACCTCCATGAAAAAGATATCTCCATTTGTGTCTGTTCCCGCATGTACCACAAATGTTTGCTTCTTCATGTGCCGGCTGCCACTGGACCGGATGGAGAGATCACGTCCATGCTGAGAAGAGAGATGTTTAGGAACATCTTAAACATGGATCTAGGATAAGGAATCTCCCATTCAGTAATTAAATTCATATTAGCTCCTTACCAGTCTTATCTATTGGTCATTGGCTATCAGGAAAATGTTCAAGGACTTTTTTGTCTGAGGACCCCTATATCTCTTAAAATTATTAAAGATCTCAAAGTGCTTATGCTATGTTTATGTCTTATGTATTATGATTAGATTTACTACACTAAAAATTAAGAATTTTAATGTTAATTAATTTGAAGATAATAATCCCTTAATAACCAAGTGCATAGTAATGTAAGTAATGTACCTTTTATAAAATGTACTTTCCCTAACAAAAAAAATGAAGAGTGGCAATGTTTTACATTTTTGTAGATCTTTTTAATGTTTGGCTTAATAGAAAATAGCTGCACTCTCATATCTGCTTTTGCATTCAACCTTTTGCAATATGTTGCTTTGATTAATGTATATGCAAAAAATCTAACCTCACAGAAAGGTATTTGGAAAAGGAACTTTATATCCCTTCTAGGTAAATATGCATATTCTTCTTTGCTAGAGAGCTCAAAGAAGCAGGTTTTTCTCTCTTTCTTTCTTTTCTTTTACTTCTTTTTATGGTGGTGGTACTGGAGTTTGAACTCAGAGCCTGCACTTGCTAGGCAGGCACTGTACCATCTGAGCCACTCCCCAGCAATTTTTTTGCTTATTTTTCAAATAGGGTCTTGTGTTTATGCCTGGACTAGGATCCTATTGTTTTCTCTGTTACTGTGATGACAGTTGTACACCACTACACCCAACTTTTTATTAGTTGAGATGGGGGTCTCAGGATCTTTTTTGCCCGGAACAGCCAAGAGCCATGATCCATCCTTCTAATCTCCACCTCCTGAGTAGCTAGGATTATGGTTTTGAGCCACCACTCCTAGCATCAGTTTCTTAAAGTTAGATGCAAGTGGAATCTGAAAATGCATCAATGACATTTTATACTATTATATCAAAATCTCTTTGTTTACCTTATGTTTTGAGTAGATATTTTATCCATACTTGAATCTGTAACATTTCACATTATATTTGGAAAATACTTCTAAAAACTGACACATCTTATTATACCATATAAAAAAATCATATTCATTAACATCATCACTAATCTTGTTAGAATAGTCTTAAAGTACTGGAAAACTTCAAGCTCAAATATCTTCCAAAATTTTCCTTTTCACTTAAAAGCTTGAATCCTATCATTTATTAGTGACAAATACTGTTCACTGTTTCTCCCTCTATTTTCTCTTTTTTGGCAGCACTGGGGTTTGAACTCAGAGCTTCATATTTGCTAGGCAGGTACTCTTACCCCTTAAGCCACTCCACCAACCCATTTTTGTGACGGGTTTTCTTCAAGATCAGTCTTGGGAACTATTTGCCTGGGGACTAGCTTCAAGCTACGATCCTGCCCATTTCTGCCTCCTGAGTAGCTAGGATTACAGAGTGAGCCACTGGCCCTCAGCGTAATTATTTTTCTTAAGACAACTGGCTATCCTGAGTAGCTAGGATTATGGTTTGCTAGGATTAGGGCTGGCTAAGTGGCTCAAGTGGTAGAGTGCCTACCTAGCAAGCGTGAGGCCCTGAGTTCAAACCCTAGTACCACCCAAAAAAAGAGAGATAACTGGCTCACTCTATTACTTTTAGAGAAAGATCTGCCAAATACTTAACTCTGAATAGCCATAGTTTCTTAGTTATATATTTTTTGAGGTGGTGATTCTGAGGTTTGAACTCAGGGCCCCATGCTTGCTAGGCAGGTTCTCTACCACTTGAGCCACATTCTAGCCCTCTTGGTCTTTCTTTAAAGTAAAAATGATGTTTCATGAACAAAGCCGATAGTTCACCTTGCAACTCAAGCTGTTACAAAGTGCTTTTCCTCAAAACAACTATCACACTGTGTCTGAAGCAGAAATACTTTATGTTTACTCCTATTTTGTTACACAGGATATTAAAAAGTATATAATCAACAATCAAGATTTAATAAAAATAATATCCTTGCTTCATTAAGGATATAGAAGTGAAACTGGATTTTTTTTTCAATTTTTTTTTGGGTTTTCTTTGGAGACAGAATCTGGCTATGTAGCCCAGGCTGGCCTTACTGAGTGCAAAGGTCACCACCATGCTGGGCCCGAAACTGCCTTTTTTAAAAATTGAAAGTGCACAGAGGTGAGGTTGGGGCCAGCAGTTTACTGCCATGGTTTTAAGGTGCCAGCACTCTACATATCACTGCTTCTGCAGCATCGGTGCAAATGTCATTCTGGTGAAAGAGACATTTTTTTTCTTGTTTGTTTTGTTTTTGTGCGACTGGGGTTTGAACTCAGGGCTTCACGCTTGCAAAGCAGGTGCTCTACTGCTTGTGCCACACTTCTAGTCCATTTTGCTCTGGTTATTTTGGAGATGGAGGTCTCTCAAGCTATTTGCCTAGGCTAGCCCCAGACCTCGATCCTCCCAATCTCAGTCTCCCAAGTAGTAGGATTACAGGTATGAGTCACTGGCACCCAGTAATAGAGACATTTTGTTTTATGATGAAAATAGATTTTATCTTGTAGATCTTTAGGGGCCTACAGATCACACATTGAAAGTGCTGCTAGGATAATTTCAACGTAGGATGGAATAGAAGGGCTAAAGTCTCATCTAGACTACTGCTTCATTCTTAAAACTAGGAATCAACTGGACTACCAGTCAGAAATGCCCAGTGAGGAAACCTCTGCAGTTGGGCAGAAGGCCTAGTAAGGAAGGCTGACAAGCACAGTGGAAGGGGCCCAAGGAATGGCCCAGTATGCTCACCAGGTTTGCCAACTGATCAAGCACCTCATTGATTTGCTGGCTGTACACAAGTCCAATGTGGGACTTTCCCATTAGACGCCGCACCTTCTTTCGGATGTCATTCTTATTCACCTGGAAAAGTCAAGGCAGGTATCTTAAGGCATCTGTTCACCTTTCAACTGAAGCAGAGACAGGAGAATGTACAAGTTTCCTCCTTTCTCAGAGAAGTGGAACTATGAAGACCACATCACTGAAAATGGGAGAACACTTCCAACGGTGTATTCTGCTACATGCTGGGAAGAAAAGCCCTGATTCTGTCTCTAATTAGCTTCTGCAGAGAAGTGGGTCTTAGAGCAGTTGGGCTTCAAGGGGATACCGCCCCCCTTCCCCACCCGATACCACAAAATTTGTCCCTAAAGGGTTCTCAGAATGTAATTTAGAAATAATGACTGAGCGGTGACCCTGGAACTCAGCTGTAGCCAAGAGGTTAAGGATCATCACCCTTTCCCAGCCAGAGTTAAATGGAATTCAACAGAGTGGGAGGAACCTCACAACAGAAAAGGAAGCAAACAAAGAGGGCATGCAGGGCATTCTCTGCATTTGACCAACTGATCCCTTCATGTTTAGGGAGGTTAGGGAGAATAGGAGGAGAAACTCAGGGGCTTGTTCTCAAAACATCTCTCTATTACTAACAACCCCAAAGCCATGTTTTGCTATCAGAGCAGGATTCCACAGCTACAAAAACCAAGCACAACCAAATCAAACTAAAACTCATCATTACTTTGTTAATGTGTAGTTCTTTTAACAGCTATTAGAAAATCCTATCTGATAAAGTGCTGAAAAATAAACTGAGTACTCTTTCTGAGGTTTTAGAACCTCCTACTGTAAAAAAGAATTCACTCTGTCCTGTGGAGAACTTTACTGGCATTCGAAAACTACTTAGCAAAGGGAGCCCATCTAAAATTCAAAATAAATAAGTACTATGAGATCAATTACCTTTACAACATTCATTAGCAAAACAGCCTGGCAGCTTCAGCTAAATAGATAATGTGTATGCTGGCAGAGGCCCTCAACTTTCAATCAAGAAGAGAGTCCTAGTGAGATAGTTTGACAGTTTCTCGACTGACCCAGAATTTAGGCAATAGGAACAAATCTTGCCCTTACAGCATCGGTTTAACTGGACATAAGCAAAATCTACACTACCTTCATCAGCAGCATGTAGGAGATGAGGTTGTGCAAAAGTGTGGCCAGCAAGCGATCTTCATCATCCTCCAGGCGCTTCCGGTCATGTTCTCCCAAGGACAGGTACCTAAGCAGGAAACCAGACACAAGTCAGTCCTCAGGAGGGAGACCTCAGAACTAACTGAAGAGGCTGAATTTGCATACTCGCATGGGTTTCCTAAGCCCAGTACCTGTCAATCATTTCCTGGGGACCCTGGTCCATACCCATTCCTTCTCTCTCCAACATCACAGCATCTAAGAACGCATCTTCCCAGAACTGCATTTGATCCCATAAAGTAGAACGCTCTTTGCCTATGTAAAATAATAAAATGGTTTTTTTTGGGGGGTGGGGTACTTATTTAACATTTGAAGAATATAGCTGACAAATGAAAATAAAGACAGCAAACTCCAGATAAAGTGGGAGTTTTACTCCAGTTGAGTCATTTCAAATTTCAGGGCAAAGGAAATGAACCTCTCTAACCCAGATCTAACATTCTTTTTTTTTTTTTTTGAATTTTTTTTCTTTTATTCATATCAGATCTAATATCCTTATCACCAGCCCCAGAAGCCTCCAAGGCCCAGCCCAACCCAAGTAGGAGGGATGAACACAGCACACAAAGAAAGGTGGTTACTTATAGAAAAGGTCTCCATAGCAGCATCCTCTAACTGGTCCCACATCGATCCTTTGTCCCTTCCTGCCAATTTGTGAGCAGGAAGGACCATGGTAGCAAGAAAGGAAAGAAAGGAAGACAGAAAGACAGAGGCTATTGATTAATGCCAAAATTCAAACTCATCTAGTTTTCACCCCGATTGTTCCAGGTCCCATAAGTTGCTTGCTTCAGACATAAAATGTTATTTATCTGACATCAGCACTGAGATCAGAAAAAAGCCAAGGAGCACTATTTAGCACTACCTTCTCCCATGGCTGAGCCCAGTTTTTTTACAGTGCAACAGGCCTGCCCTGTTTCTTACCTAGGAGTCCTTCATAGAGATAGACTCGCTGGCTTACATCTTCAGAAGAGCGAACTGGGCTGCCTGCCAACTTCTCCTTTGGCTTCAAGCTGTGGGCTTTACCCTAGAGAAAGGAGGTAACAGGTCAACTGCCAGAGGTACCAATGAATAGGGGCCAAGTAAACCACGCACCCTACTAAGAGGCTCACATACTAGGCATCATCCATTAGCAACACAACTCTGGTAACTCTGTTTCTGCTACTATGCTTGCCTCTAGGATTTAACCAAAAGTCAACCTGATAATCCTGCCTTCTGTTACTACTTTTCATTATGGCTTATGTTTACTCCTTACTCTCTGCAGGACTATTTTCTCTTTTTTCATTATGGCTTATGTTTACTCCTTACTCTCTGCAGGACTATTTTCTCTTTAAAAAAAAAAAAAAGGGCTGGTGGAATGGCCCAAGTGGTAGAGTGCCTGCCTAGAAATTGTGTAAGTGTCTGAGTTCAAACCCCAGTATCACCAAAAAAAAAAAAAAAAAAAAGAAGAGCTTTAGAAGAAAAGAAAAAACAAACAAACAACAACAACAACAACAAAATCAGGCTAAGCTAGGCAGATGGCTCTTGCCTGTAATTCTAGCTACTCAGGAGGCAGACATCAGGAGGACTGAGGTTCAAAGTCAGTCCCAGACAAATAGTTCATGAGTCCCTATTTTGAAAAACCCCATCACACACACAAAAAAGGCTGGCAGAGTGGCTTAAGTGGTAAAAGCACCTGCCTAGCAAGTGTGAGGCCCTGAGTTCACACCCCAGTGCTTGGGGAAAAAAAAAATCAGGTTAATTCTCTGTAGCAGCATGACATAGTACAAAGACATCTATAAAAGGAAAGCTAGAATGCCTATCTGACAGAACTAGTGCAAGGATTAAATTTATTGAATTTTTTTAAAGCTGGGGATGGAACCCAGGTTTTCACACATGCTAAACAAGTGCTCTACTACTGAGCTATTTAAATTTGAAAATAAAACAAAACAAAACCAAAGAAACCTTTCAACAGTGACTGGCACATGGTTGGTAATTGATTAAAAAATGTTAAGTCTCATTTTTCTACCATTTTTTTCTGTCCTTGAGAAGTACCACTAATTTTATTAGTCACTTCTACAATATCAGAATTCAAAAAAGACTTTCACCTAGGTAAGAAGTAGGTAATTATCATGCCCTTTCACAACACAGGGAAAAGAATTAAGCAGAGAAGCAACTGATCTAAGGTCACTGGGCAATATCTAATTAGTATGACTAAATGCCAGTCTCCTGATTCAGAGCCCAACACTTTACTCAATGGGTAACACTGGTTTGATAGAATTTATTTCTTGTAAAAACAGCCTTTTGGGAGCTGGGGATATAGCTCAGTGGTAAAGTGCTTGCCTAGCATGCATGAAGCTTCTGGGTTTGATTCCTAGCACCGAAAAAAAAACCAACACACACACACACACACACACACACACACAGAGCTTTTATTGAGCCAAGAAATTTAGGTAACTACTCTCAACAATTCAACCGCACATTGGAAGGATTTTATTTATTTATTTATTTACTTACTTATTTGTGTTTTTGCTTAGTTTAGTTTTTTTGAGACAGGGTCTTGCTATTGCAGCCCAGGCTGACCTCAAACTCAAGATCTTCCTGCCTTAACCTCTTGAGTGTTGGGTTTACAGACATTTGCCACATACCCAGCTACAAGGATATTAAATACTCCTATTAAAACACCCTGTGTATTCTCAAGTACTGCAAAACAAAAAACAAAAACAAAAAAATTGTAGCCTATGTCAAGGTCCCTCCCTGCTGACTCAATCCTATTCTAACCTTCACTCTGGAAGGTCACTAGCTCATATACAGAGGGTCCTGGGGGTGAAAATGATCACCAATGGTAAATAATTCATTTTATTTAAATTTCATATTCTAGTCTCCTCACAAACTAAAGACAAGGTCCTATGCTCTTATAGAGAATATCCATTATCCTGTTTGTTTAACAAAGTAGCAAGTGTATCAAAACACATAACTGCTGCTAAAGAAGTGTGTAAATAATACAAAGCAATGTGTCTAAGGCAAGGCCTTAAAAAAATTCATTTCAGTCAGGCATTGTGGCATACACCTGTAATCCAAGCACACAGGAGGTTGAGACAGGAGGATTCAGAGTTTGAGGGCAGCCTGGGCTACATAGTAAGCTCCAGGCCAACCTGGGCTACATAGCAAGCAAAATAAATAAAATTAATTTTAAAAAATCAATTTCATTACAACAGACCAAAGCCTTATTGGATGACCATTGGCTATTTTCTTGTTATTTTGTTGTTTTGTGTTTTACAATGGTAGGGACTTGCATATGCTAGGCTTTACCAATGAGCAATACCCCTCAACCCCATCTTTTCCTTCTCATTGTCTCTTAACTTTTCATTCTTTACTAACCCACTTCCCTGCCCCATTAAAAAAATGGCCTTCTTTTGTTAGTCAATAAATCTTACAAAGATGGTGCTTGTGGCAGAGTTGGTCTCAATTTCACTATCAGACAAAGTGCCCCGAGAACCTGCCAAATGGGCACTGCCTTCGCCACCTGGTCCATCACCTGCATTGCTGCTCAGGTCACTGTCTGCTCCAAGGGTCTCTCCAGAACTATTACTTACCTGGAAAGGAAAAAGGTAGTAAGTGATATTCCCCAGGGAAGGGCCCCAGAAATGCCACACTGTTAGAGCTCTCTACTAAAATAAAAATGTATTGAATTTTACAGGCATTTCAGTCAGCTTCTCCAAGTACTGTCTTTATAAAATGAGGAGAAGCCCTGGGTGAATTCCCACATACACACCTACACCCACGATGGGTACATGACACTACCATGAGAACCATGCTGACCAGAGACTAAGAACAGACTCCAAAGACAAAGAAATCACCTTTTCCAAGGGGAAATCCATACCCCACCCACCAAGATGCCAGTGTGGTGTTCCCCTACCACGGTGCTAACTTCAGAATCCTGACTTGAACTGCGAATCATAACAGCTGGACTCACTCCAATGACAGAGTCACGATCAGTCCTCTGAAATAAGACATAGGGACACCAATATCATACCCAGAGGATCACATATTAAATAAATGCATTCTTACTATAGAAAACACATGAAAGAATAAAGAAGTAAAGCCAGGTGTCGGGGGTTCATGTCTATAATTCTAGATATGTGGGAGGCTGAAATAGGGAAGATCTTGGTTTGAGGCCAGCCTAGATAAATAATTTGAAAGATCCCATCTCCAAAATAAACAGAGAAAAATGGACTGGGAGGTCTGGCTCAAGCAGTAGAGTACCTGCCATGCAAGAGCAAAACCCTGAGTTCAAATCCCAGCCCCCCACACACACACAAAAAAAAAGAAAATAAGAATAAGCCATAAATCTACCACTCATGTTAACTACTGTTTTTAATATATTTTCTTTCAGTTTTTTCTAAATTTTAAAAATAAAATTTGAATCATATCTTTACAAACATTTCCCATGTCACTAAATTTTTGAAAATGATCTTTGATAGGTACTAATATTATTACATAGATCTATTATACTTTAGTTTCTCCCCTATTTTTGGGTATTTATGTTGTTTTGAAGTTGTAGGTTTTTTCCTTTTAACTTAAAGAGGTATTCTGAAGGGCTGGAGGTGTGGCTCAAGTGCTAGAGTGTCTGCTTGTCAAGTATGAAGTGAATTGAAACCCCAGTACCACCGAAAAAGAAAAAAAAAAAGGAATGAGGCCCTAGGTTTTCCCCATCACCACCACCAAAAAAAAAAAAAAAAAAAAAAAAAAAAAGCATTCTGAGATAGCAAATTTAATCCTGGCAATTTACAACAAGGTTGTCACAAATTGTCACAAACCTGGGAAGCAGATGTCAGGCTCACACCACTGTCTGCGCTGATCTGTGACTTTTTCTCCTCTGTCTCACCAAGATCAAAGGCAGGTTTGACTACTTCTGGCCCTGAGTAGGGGAAGGCCTATGTTACTCAGCTCACAAAGGCTTGAGGCAGGCTGGTGAAGAGAGTGGGACAGCAGTACAGCCTGACCCCAGACTTGTTCAGCATATCCCAGTCACCTTCCCAGGGACTGCCTCTTCCCCAACCCACTGGAAGAAGATCCCCAGATGTCTTAAGAACCAAGTAGGACAAATTAGACCTGGTCTCAAAGGACTCTGCAGCATCTTCTCAACCTTAGAACATTCTGAATAAATCATCCTAAAACAGAAAAGTTCCACAAACAAACATCTAAACCACATTCCATGGCACCCAGAGTCAGAGCTTCACTGGTGCCTGAGACCATACAAGGGTCTCCAGGTCACTCAGTGCTTCTCAGACAAAGGTGTCCAAAGGGGCCAGAAAAGGTTAGGCCGAAAGAGAGAAAGAAATTCCTTGTTGTAGTGGGCACTACCTACTCCCACCCTACACCATGTACACTTGAGATAAAAAACACCTCCATTTTATCCCATCCACCCACAATGGTATGGCAGAAGGACAGAATGACAGAAAGCAAGAAAGCGTGCCTAGGCAAGTCACCAGAGAGAGTTAGGCAGCTACAGACTCAACATGGAAGGGACAGCAACCATCTCTGCCAACTGTGCCCACAGGCCTCCTAATGGTGAGGAAGGTATGAGCCAATGAGGGACACTGCAATCAACAAAGGTTCTTCCCACCGGCTCTGCGGCAATAGAAAACCATGGTCTAAGGAATTTTACTCAGTAGACAACCTGGTTGCTATGAGGGGAAGAGCAAGAAACAGCCTACAAACCATACACCTAGGAGTCACACATCACCTACCTGCTTTCAGTCCAAATACCCCCCAAGAGCAAATTTGGGGTGGGGCTGTCAAAGGGAGCCTGCCCCAACTGGGCCTGGGGAGTTGGCAGGTATGGGAGACTTGGGGACAGGAGGGGGCATTTGTTCCTTACTCTGTTTTTCCAAAGCTTTTTGCTTTTTCACTTCCTGGTGCTTGTTCCACAATTCTACCCCAGATGCAATGCAAGCAGGAGAGAAAGACAGAAAGAGTCAGAGGCTGGTCAGACAGACGAAATGGAAACCCACCCACCCAAGCTGGTTCAGTTTCAGGCATAGCATTACCAATCAAAAGATATAAAGATATCTTCATCTGGGGAGGGGAGGGGAATCAAGAGATCCAATGCCTTTCCCCAAATTCACGAACTAAAAACTCCAAATTTCTAAACCTAATTGTAATGTAACAGTAAAAACCCGGCAGAATGTTTAAGCCGGAAGGGCACTGCATGAAGCTCCTTCATTTGCATGAGGAAACTGATTCTATAGAGGCTGGGGCACATGCCCAAGGGTACGTAACTTAAGACTAGTTTGACTTCTACTACACCATGCTCTCTCTGCCAAATGAACTGAGAAACAGCTGTTTTTACAAATGCCAGATAAGAGAGATGATCATCTCAAGTAGCAAAAGAGTTTCAGAAGCATGAGCACCAATCTGTTCGACTCACTGGATTGGACACAGGTCAACTCCTATAGTCAGTTAGTGTCCCTCCTAGCTATATCAAACAACCAACTTACCCTCAGAACCATTGCCTGTTCTAACAGGATACCCATGCTAAGTTAGTTGTTTGAGAAAAATGCTTCCAGTAGAAATAATAAAGAATAAAATAGGTTAAGCAAGCATCTCAGTAGGGCAAAGGAGAGAAACTACCAATCACAGCAATTCTTTTCTGGAAAGGACTTCAGAGTTTACTTAGTATGATCTTCTTTCCCAGATGAGGAGACAGACTCTGAGAGGGAAGTGATCTGCCCAAATCACATTCTTAGTTGGGGGAAGATACAGGACTAAAACTCCAGACCTCCAGACTATCAGGTCAGTACTTTTTCTAGAACATCACTAGGTAGGAGAAAGGGTTTATTGCCTCTAGAAGAATATTTGCTGACTTGAGAAGTGCAGCTACCCTAAAAAGGGAACTGGTTTCTCATTACTATTTATGAGAATTTAAGGCAACTGCTAGTGGTTGTGGCAAAGAGGCATCATTTGGAAGCATAGTGACCAAGGACCTAGAACCAGAAAAAGAAAGATATAGCCTAGATGACTCAAGGGTCAAGTAGGAGTGAGACAAATAGAGGTAACATAAGAAAGTGAATGGAGAAACAACAAAAATAAGCAAGCTTCTAATCAAGTCCAGGGAGGAAGGGTGGAAAGAAGAGCTGACTCAGAAATCTATGCCTGCAAGGTGCAGAACCCAGACATACCACAGAGGAACAAGTTCCAGAGCAGTGTAATGCTCAGATGGGTGGGTCGGTGGGGAAACGACTGGCTTCAGACACCCAGATGATCATAATTTTATAACTCAAAAACATATCTATAAATTTCCTTGTATCTTCTAGGAACTCACAAGGCCTCTCTACCACATGAAGAAATCCAGACATAAATAAGAAAGACCAGGAATACAGCTCAGAATCCCAGAACTAAGCCTCACAGGTCTCTAAACAAAACTTCTGGGAGTAGGGATAAAGGAGAATGATGGAGGGGTTGAATTCACCTACCATACATTGTAAGAACCTTTGTAAATGTCACAGTCTACCCTCAGTACAACAACAACAATAATGAACTTCCATCCTTTTAAGATGCCAGTGGAAAGAGTGGCTATATATGAAGCAGAAGGGATAGAGAAGTATAGAGGAACACCATTGGAAATGGACACAGACCTATCTCCCTCTCTAGAAAGCAAAGCATGGGGAAGGATTCTGATGAATTGAGAGGTGGGAGGGATATTTAAGAAGCCAGGACCCCTCCAGCACATCAAACACAGTGATACCTACCAATAGATGCTACAAAATTCTCTTCCTTTAAACTTCTGGAGTCCAGTTCCTTAGGACCCTTTCCTGTAGCATTTGGTGCCCGAGGACCTAGCTGGGGGACTTTCAGCTGTGCCATAGCCTTTGGGTCCCCCCGCCCAGCTGGACCAAGATCCTTGCCAACTGGGGTATTTATACTTTCTGTTGGACTTCTCTTCCGCTTGTCTGGTTCTGAGGAAAGATCAAATACAGAAAGTTGTCAAAAGAGGTAGTTAGGAATCAAAATAGGTAAATAAGGTGGGAAAAGCCAAGCTACAGGAGGAGGTGGAATAGTATTAGTGTAAGGAAAGAAAAGGTTTATTTTTTAATTTTTTTTTTTTTTTTTTTGGTGGCACTGGGGCCTCACTCTTGCTAGGCAGGGTGCTCTTACTGCTTGAGCCACTCCGCCAGCTCAAAAGCCTTATTTTTTTAAGACAGGAAGATATCCCCTACATTTAATCATGTGCCAGAAAACAAAATGCCAAAGCTCGAAAGGAAGCAGTGGGGCACTGGGAAACCTTCCATGGGAGCAAGTACACTGACTTTTTCACAGTTAAGTGGGAGAGCTGTGGATGGCAGGCTGCCCATCAGGTATGATCCCTACCTTTACTATAGTAGTGGGTCTGGGCAATCTCCAGGAGCCCGAAGATGCTGGCCATGCCACCCAGACCTGCATGGGCATAGGACTGCTCCAGACTGAGGACTGTGCACTTGAGGAGGTCTAACATTCCCTTGTACACCTTTCGACTGATCTCCTGCAACAATAACCAGGGCCTGGAGTTGGCACATTCCCTTTGGCATCCACAGCCCTCTACCCAGTTGATTCTGACTCTGCAGTCCAAACACTGACCACATCTGGGATGACTTCCTGCCGGGCATCATCCTCTGACTGTACTGTGCGGTTCAGCTTGCTCAGGACAAAGACTCGCAGCTGCTCGCTCTCCAGTAGCCGGCGCACCTTTTTCATGTTGAGCCAGCCCACTCCCTGGCCATCCAGCACGCTGTGCACCACTTCCTTCAGGAACTGCTGATTCTCACTATGGGGTCCACATACCACTTCTGTGCTCATCTGCTCCTTGGCAGAACATCCCCCCTTTCACCAGACCAGATGCTTGCCTCCAGGGGCAAAATGCAAAACCAAGTCTCCAAACATCCTCAACAGCATCCCCCATCTCTCTAGATACCTGGTTTGCCAAGTCCCTACTGCTGTAGTTCTACCCTCAACACTGCAAACCATTACTATTACATGGTAAGTGAGTCAGGATGGGAATTGCTGGGGCCAGGGGAGGTGGCTCATGCTTGTAATCCCAAGATGGAGAAAACAGGATCACAGTTCAAGGTCAATCTGGGCAAAAAAGTTAGCAAGACCCTATCTCGAAGGACAAGCTGGAGATGGTGGTACATGCCTGTAATCTCACCTATGGAGAGGCCGTAGGTAGGAAGATCATAGTCCAAAGCTGGCCTGGGCAAATACCACAAGACCTAAAGCTGTAATAACTAAAGCTTGAGATCCTGAATCAAAACCCAGCATCAAGAAAAAAAGGAAGTACTGGCAGGAAATTGACTTCGTTATTTACCCTGAGAACTGCGCTCATAATGTTTTAAGTCACTGGGTTTGAACTCAGGGCCTCATGCTTGAACTCAGGTGCTCCTACCGCTTGAGCCACTCTGCCAGCCTCTCACAGTCTTAAGCATCCCTCAGGTTTCACATAGGAATCACTAACTCTATCTGAGAACTTTTAAAACTGTTCTGTCCTTTATTACCTAGAATTGCTGGATCGGCCCTGGGGTGATGGAGGTTCCCTTTTTACTGTTGGGCTGTGTTTAATGACAGATGACTTCTGGTCCACTAAGGCCCTCCTGTTTCCTATGGAAGAAAAGGTAGAAATGAGAGACACCATTGTCCCAGTGTCAGGAGCTCACATTAGCACACAGATCGCCATGTTCCATGCCCATTCCCCAGCAGGACTGGGTGGGGAGTGGCACCAGGGCATCACACACAGGTAGAAAGCAGCTGTGATAATGTGAAGGAGGTGGGAATAGAGACTCAGGCCACTCCACATGCACTGGCAGCACACCCCATGGGCAGCATGGGTGTCACAGGGGATGGGCAAGGCAGGTCACTCATGTGACACCACTTGCTCCATGAGGAGGATGGCCCTCAGGCAGGCACGGAAGATGCTAGGAAAAAAAAAATAAATCATGCACAGCTCACGGGCAAAACCCACCTTCACCACTCCCAGGGCCGGCTTCAGTAACAATCTCCATTAGAGTATTTAGCCCAAATACTGGGACACAAAATACACAATTAGTAGGTGCACCGTAATACTGCAACCCCTGTACCCCTTGATGGAGCAACAAGTCAGATCACCTGAGCATTCTCCCAAAGCTTGAGAAGTGCACATAACCTTGGTTCTTGGGCACAGCAGAGCTGGAAGCCAAGTGACCAGGAGACAACCAAGGGTCTAAGAAAGACCATCCTTAAGCCTGGGGCCTCTCAAAGCCAGGGGTAAGGTAAATGACACAGGGAGCCTTCAGGTACTAAACAGGCACATGCATAAAACAGGGATCACTAGTTTTTTTATAAAACACCTAGCACAGGGTTTTAGAGGGCCTGTAGGTATCCACAGGGAAGAGACATCTTGCGGATGCTGTCATGGGAAGTAGAGTGGGGTTGGGAGGATAGGATGTGGGTAGGGGGGTAAGTGCAGCGAATGAGATGAAGCATCAGCATGCAATGAAAGAGTTTCAATTGCTCTTCCCTTCAAATGTATCAATGAGGCCAGGACACTAACACTTTTTCATCCCTAACCTGCTCAGCCATGTGTGGATTCACTGTAGCAGTGTTAGTTAAGTTTCCTATACTACCACTCTGATGTTCTTTTGCCCACCTATCCCATGTTCCCATCTGACAAAAGAACACTCCTTAAACTTCTGACATTTCTAACCACTGGGAGTGATAAGTCAATTAAAAAAATACATGGAGCTAGCCAGGCATTGGTGGCTCATGCCTGTAATCCTACTCAGGAGACAGAGATCAGGAGTATCACAGTTTGAAGCCAACCCGAGGCAAATGGTCATCAAAAAAAGGACTTGTGGAGTGGCTCAAGTAGTGAAAGCTCTTGCTTATCAAGTGTGAGTTCAAACCCCAGTACTGCCAAAAATAACCCCATGGGGTACATGAGTGTAACCTCAGCACTCAGAGGGAGGAGACAGGAGGATCAAGAGTTCAAGGCCAGTATGGGCTACATAGTGAGAACTCATCTCCAAAAACCAAACAAAAAAATAAACCATGGAGTTGCTTCTCACTATACTTCCTACAATTATTAAATATTTCAGCACAATATTCAGAGGAAATAAAGTCAAGTGAAATTCAGAAAAGCCCCTCAAACTAGAGAGATCAAAAGTGAAACTAAAATAAGGTCTTAACTGGCTCCAGAAGCCAACAAGTACTACCTGGCTACTCACAGGCCCCAAAATGACATGAAGACACAGTAAGAGGTTAGACTCCACAAACACTACTGGGCTCCCCACAACCTTCCTCATCCAAAGTCCTTAGGATGGACTTTGTCCTAAGTTCATGCAATGGGAACCTGCAGATGACTAGGGGCAGCCAATGATCCCATCAGTACATACCTCTGACAATGTCCTGGCCACCAGAAGCAGCAGTAACATCACAACAGACAATATCCTAATTATAAAACAGGACTTTCTCAAACTACAAAGACCTCTTCCATCTGATAACCATCAAGAGCCTATGATGTGCAGTGGAAGCCATGAGAAGCACTATGAGGGACAACAGCCAGGTCAAACGATTCATGGTTCACAGGGCTCCTGATAAGCACCCATAGGCCTGCCATGTCTCCCAGAGAAACTTGGTTTGGCAAAAGAAAGCTGGAGTTACCTTTCAGACTGGGAAATGGAGTGGTCTTCTCCCGGGCACCTTTGGTTGGCAGTGTGAGGTTTGAAAGACTAAAGCTCGTGCTGTGGTTCCGATAGAGGCTGCCTATTAAGGGAAGAGTGTGAGAGCAGTGAATTAGCGGGACAAAGCATTCTGCTTTGGTGACTGTAGCATCATTTTCATTTCCCTTTTTTCACACAGCATCATAGTATGCTAGATCAGACAATCTCTGATCTACCTTAAGAGATGATGAAGTCTAACTAAGGACAAACAAATGAGCCATTGCTGGGACTGCTCAAAACCCAGAAACAACTTTCTCTGGGTACCTCCCATGCTAGTATCCAATGCCCTCATCTACTGATAACACAGCATGAAAACTAGTGGTAATATACTATTACCACCAAATGAGTGCCATCCCTCCCTAGCTTCTGAAATCACTCTTTTCCCCTAGGGGCACTCTCTCTAGCCCCTAGTCTATCTCCATCTTTAAGTGGTGCCATCCCTCACTGCTGGAAATCAACCTCATATAAATTTTAAAGCATGTTCATGAAAGTTCCTCACCAGGCAAAGAAGATATCAGATATATATTCAAATCAAATTTGATCAGAATATTTCCATAAATCATATGTGTTAAGTGTATGACTTTTTAATTTAATACTTAATTTTCAGTTGACTTCTCAGCTATCTTGCCAGAAATAGACTGAACCTCCAGGTGACAATAATGACTAATCTGACTGTCCTTTATTGACCTCGTCTATTCCACTTCCATATCTCAAGTTCCAAGCAACATCAGGCTCTACAGTAAAGGAAACAGAACACAGGAATGAGAGAGCTTAAGACACTTACTGGCAAAAGACATGATGCCCCCGAAGCCCTCGGTGCTGTTGTTGGAGACGGTGGAGTTGGGAGAGCTTGCTCGGGAGTCTGACTCTGCATCTGAGTCACTTGCCAGTTTCAAGCTGTTGGGCCGCAGCAGCTTTTGAGCCCTTGAATGCACAGTGGCACCTATAAGCCCCTGGCAGGGGTATCTATCTTGGGAGAGGGCCTATGCTACACTGAAGTTGCTGCTCCCTTCCCACAACTCTTAATTCCCTGGATCAAAGCACTACCCTCTGTGAATGGCAGGACCGCGAGAGTATTCAGAACTTCTCAGACTTTATTCACCCTTGCCCGGGGTCCACTGTAGTGAGGTCCTTCAGTCACCCATCTAGAAGGGATCCCCAGGCTCTCACCGATTGCCATTGACATGTTGGCTGAATCGGGGAGTGTAGCTTTCCCCCTGCTCATCATCATCTTCCTCAGGGGGAAAGCCATATTGGGGCTCGAAGTATGGATTGTCATAGGTTCGCCGGCGCACTGACCCCTCTCCGATCTCTGTCTGATGCCTGTCCATGTTCGATTTGCCACTGCTGGGAAGCACAGGAGGGAGAGGCTTGGAGTCGCCTACTGCTGCCTTATCATCCATCTCCATTGAGTCAGAAGGTTCCTAAGGGTCACATTAAATAAAAAGTGGTCACCTGGTGTCCAGTGACACCTTCCCAGTCTCACTTTGGCACATCTGGGCCAGACTTGTCAGATTCCCCAGCCTGTGAAATGTATGGGAAAAGATCTCTGTGGCACCCTGGGTCTCTGTCCTCACAAACTGCATAGGTAGATCAAAGCACCTTAAAAAGACAGACCAACGACCTCCTTCTGGAGTCAAAACTACATCCCAGAGGCTCTAAGTCACAGGGCCTATGGAGAGGAGGAAGAGTTTGAGGAAGGAGGCAAATTAATAGCTATAGTATAGCTTTCCTAACAGCCTCATCGCACCCATCCACCTTTCCACATGCTCACGTACAGAAGCAGCTCCATGGATGACAGTGCTAGGGCTGCTGCTGGCAGTGGTGCTGGAGATAGAGCGCAGTGGAGGGTTTTCCTGAGGGTTCTCACTGTCCAGGCCAGGCTCCTCTGTTTCCTTCTGGTTCTGCAGCTCATCAATCTTCACCTCACTGGCATCCCCCAGTGCCGCGTGCGTCAGAGGGTCCACATCTACCAATACCCAAAAGAGATAGGTATAGACCTCCTTATCTCTAAACTCCAACCCCTGCCCAGAGCTGGCCAATCTTCCCAAGCACACTTACTGGGAGTGTCACCATTGATGTCACATTTCATCATTTCACTGACAAAGTCACCAAGGGAGGAATAAGAAGAGCTTGAGTCATCATAATCCATACTATCACTGCCACTGCAGAGTGAAGGGAAGAGAGAGAGAGAGAAAGAGAAAGAATGAACCAGAAAGGGGCAGACAAAAGAATCTTCAATCAGTACTTGGGAGAACACACCTAAACTCAAGGTCAGGGAACAAGATAAAATAAGAAAGTCAAGAAAACCAAACAAAATATAATGTAAGGCTTTAAAGACTGACACCTGACTGTTATGAGATTTTGTCTTCTATGTGCTAAAGAAGGGGTAATGTGAGGGGCTGCTCACCTGTCATCAGTGGGGTCAGAGTCAGAGTCACGCTCTGGTGGTATACTCAAAGCCTCCGCCAGCTGAGAATTGCTATCATAGACTCGATAGTGGATGGGCTGCAGCTGGTGAGCGTACCACTTTGGCTTGTCACCAATCAGGGCTGGATCAAACATATCTACCCAGAGAGAAAAAAGAATAGTTACTAGCAAGGAAAAAAGGTAAGCTATAGCCAGGCACTGGTGGCTCATACCTGTAATTAATTCTAGCTACTTGGGAGGCAGATATCAGGAGGATCATGGTTTGAAGCCAGTCTGGGCAAATAGTTCATGAGACCCTATCTCAAAAATACTCAACACAAAGAAAGAGCTGGCAGAGTGGTTCAAGTGGTAGAGCACCCATTTGGCAAGTGTGAGGCCCTGAGTCAAACACCAGTATCACAAAAAAAAAAAAGATGAGCAAGGGAACAAGCAAAGGTCCATGATGACAAAGACAAAAGGTGGAGTGAGCAGAGTTGGACTCACTGTTATGAATTCGCTGAAAGGCATAGTTGGTGGGGTTAAGAATCCATTCTCCAAAGTACTCCACAGCCTGAGTCCTGGCCAGTTTTTCAGCAAAAGGAGTTTGCCGGGGACGCGAGGCTAGAAAGGAGCCAGCCTGGAAAGCTACCACAGGCCGAGGGAAGAGTCTCAAGGTACGCGTGTGCATTTGAAAGCCCTGTAGCACATTAGCGGAGTTGAAGAAACGTACCATGGCCACTCTGGAGAAGAAGAGAATGATGAGATAACCTGAGACCCACACCCTGCAGAATAAGGATTCCCATGATCCAAGGTCTTAGACCACCTCCCAACACCATCATTTAACAGACTTCTAACATCAAGGGGAGAGATATCTTAAAGAACCATCAGTCCTTCTCTTCAGGCTGAGAGTGTGATTAACTATTTCTTCTCTTTGCTTTTGCTACAGTGGAAACCATAACCAAGTATCATACATTTTATATATATAGAAACTCTGAGCCATTGGCTCACTCCTGTAATCCTAGCTACTCAGGAGGCAGAGATCAGGAGGATTGTGATTTGAAACCAGCCCAGGCAAATAGTTTGTGAAACCCTATCTTGAAAATACTCAACATACTGGGCTAGCAGAATGGCTCAAGTGGCAGTGTGCCTGCCTAGCAAATATGAGGCTCTGAGTGCACACTCCAGTACTGCAAAAAAAAAAAAAAAAGAGAGAGAAGAAATTATGGCTCTGGGAAGTAGTCTGCCCCAAAGTCAAGAGAGCAATGAAACCTGGATGCTGGTGGCTCATGCCTGTAATCCTAGCAACCCAGGAGGCAGAGATTAGGAGGACAGTTCAAAGCCAGCCCAAGCAAATAGTTCGTGAGACCCTATCTCGAAAATACTCATCACCAAAAAAAAAAAAGGCTGGTGGAGTAGCTCAAGGTGTAGGCCCTGAGTTCAAGCCCCAGTACCACAAAAAAATAAAAAAATAAAAAAAAAGAGAGCAATGAAACAATTTAGAAACTCATGACTTTGTACAATTGATTTGGTCTTACCTAGTTGCAACATCCACTGAATCCACATCATTGCCATAGATGAGTGGATTGAATTCAGTAGAAGGGGTGGACTGCAGGTCATTAGAAGGCCTTCCCAAGAGAAGTGGGATCTCTTGGCCCTCATGAAATTTCTCCAGATTGAGAATGGGCTGAGTGTTGAGACTCATGCTA
This sequence comes from Castor canadensis, assembly GCF_047511655.1. Classification (NCBI taxonomy): domain Eukaryota; kingdom Metazoa; phylum Chordata; class Mammalia; order Rodentia; family Castoridae; genus Castor; species Castor canadensis. The sequence continues at coordinate 182,919,226 of NC_133386.1, read as the reverse complement.
GCTAAGGCCTGTGAAATGAACAAGAAATTCCTCATATAAGGCACATTCCTATGCGGCAAGCCAATCTTGACTCCTAATAAAGAGCCTTGTTATAGTCTTTCACATCACACTCTCTAACCAAAAAATTCTCAACAAGCCAGTAATCCTAGTTACTTGGGAGGCTGAGATCGGGAGGCTCACAGTTTGTGGCCAGTCTGGGTAAATACTTTGCAAGACCCCATCTCCAAAATATCCAGAGCAAAATGGACTGGAGGTGTGGCTCAAGCAGTACAGTGCCTGTTTTGCAACTGTGAAGCCCTGAGTTCAAACCCCAGTCCCACCAAAAACAAACAAACAAAAAAAAGCTCTCTCTGCAGAGAGAGAGTTCTCAACAAAATACTGTGATCATTTGCAAATCATGGCCAACCCATTTCATCTTTGAAAAAGAATCCAGTATTTTAGCCTTTAGAAAATAAATCAGAATTATGTAGCTCTCCATCCCAAGTCAACCTAGCTCAAGACAACTTGACCAAACCTGAAGCCTAGGACAATAGTTTTGAATTTATTTCAGTTTTTCAAACTGAACTGAAAAAAACAGAGCTCCTCTGAAGACATGAGGAACAAGAGCCTCAAGTGCTCAGTGTTCACAACCTAAATCAGCCCTTCAGACTCCATGGGGCAGTTTGAAAAACACTGGTTTAGATCAGCAGTGTCTTTTAAGTGTTGGAATCACCTGGGATGATGTTAGGGCTGCTGTTAGAGCAGATTCTAACTCAGTATATCTGGGATGATTCTGCACTTTTAACAAGGCCAGGTAATAATGCTGCTGGTACATGAACCACACTTTGAGAAACAGGGCGCAGAATATGAAATCAATGGAGCATAAGGATCTTAGTTCCTACAAACATTTAAACTAATAAACAGACATCATTCTACATATTAACCTCTCCATCTCATTAGTCATTCTTACGCAATCATTAAGAACAAAAATGCAAGGGAAGACAGAGAACTTTCTGAACTTGCAATTCTTACCAGACTCTGCAGCAACAAGAAATCATGTTACATCAGTAATGGTGAAGCAAGTGAGAGTGAGAGGGATGATACAAAATGACCCATTTTAATCCAAACAAGATACCACCAGAGGGACTTCAGGCAACACAGAAAAAAAAAAAAAGAAAAAATTGTTTTAAAGACCCTTTAAATGACAGCGGGATTCCTAAAAATAAGCACAGTACTATCTACTGGTGGTCCTACTTCACACATGCAGCAGGGAAGGAAATGGAGCCTTGTCATGTTTTACCTTAAGGTACTGTGTTTGGCATGCAGAAGAAGAAAATCAAAAGAAGAAAATCAATCAATGAGAAATGGATGTGAGGTATTATTCAAAGAAAGGAATTTTTGAGGAAAGGCTTCCAAAGGGTCTTTTGGGATCAATTCAAGAAGATAATATAAAAGCAGCCAGACTGTCCAAACTATTAACTCCTACCTTACAAGACTGAGAATACTCTAAGGTCATGCCTGTAATCTCAGCTACTTAGGGGGCAAACAGGATAGATCATGGTTCAAGGCCAGCACGGGAAAAAAAGTTAGCAAGACCTCATCTCAACAAATAATCTGGGTGTGTTAGTGATGTCTATAATCCCAGCTACAAGGGAGGCATAAGTAGGAAGATCATGGTCCAAGGCTGGCCCTAGGCAAAAACAGGAGGCCTACCCAAAAAATAACTAAAACAAAAAAGGACTAGGGGTGTAGCTCAAGTGGCAGAGCACCTGCCTAGCAAGTGTGAGGCCCTGAGTTCAAACCTCAGTACCACAAAAAAGTGAAATATTATTTTATACAGCATCTATTACTCCTATTTTCCCTTCATTCATCACCTACCTGCTTTAAATGTTTTTTCAGTTCTAATGATTCTGGTTCTGGCAGGATGGGTAGCATTTCTGCATTAGTTGGGGCAATCACCTACACCAGAGAAAAGACAAGAGGCATGATCTTACAATGAACTTATGTAGGGTAAACAATAAGCACAGAACATTTTATACATATACACATATATACATACACACACACAAATAAATGTACACACATCATCTATATATGTTACACTGTATACCTGTATGTATAACATGTACATACACAGATAGGATATACATACACATCTGAAGGGAAGTATGCCTAAATGTTATTGGTGACTACCTCTAGATAATAGGATTGTGGTTTTTCTTTACACTTTGTTTTTATTTTCTAAAGTTTTACTATGAACACATATTAGGGGTTTCTACTAAAGTTTTAATGTAGTCAGATTGCAAAATGACAGTTTCTTACTGGAAACTATACTGCAGGAAAACCATTAGGAGATTATCCACACCATATATAAGGATCCCACAAAAGTAACTGCCCTGCTTCTCTTTGAGGATACAGGAGATGCTCTTAATTCTGGAAAAATTAAATCCTGTAATTCTTTGAGTGCTAACTGAGAGTCAAACTGGCATTAGAAAAAAACTATTTCAATAAGCCTTACAATAGAAATCATCTGAAAAAAGAGGCATCACAGGATTGGATCTAGAACACAATCTTAATCTTGTTCTGACAATGCTTCAGCCCAGAACCTCACCCTATTGCTGTCCAGATCCACTAGCCACACATCATCAGGCATTTTGAAGTCTAGTTTGTAGAGGAAGAAGCTGGCAGGGACCCCAATGATGTACGGAGTTGGAGCCAACAGCAGCTGTGGAAAAGATAAAGAAGATAAGAAACCTATCATGAGTACTTATCAAGTCAGGATTTTCTAGATAAGGAAATGCAGACCTACAATCCCTTCCCAAAACACTTGAGCTAGGTGCATTTCAAAATTCAGAGTTTTTCAGATTTTAGAAAGACAGCAATATGCACTTTATGTATAACATGGAATATCTGTAGCAGTGTAACAAGTAGTCTATAATCATTAACTGTGATAAACAAAAATTATACGTAGTTTTGTCACCATCTCAGTTCAAACTGATCATACAACAAATAAATTATAAGGGATTGAGGATGAGTACTGACTTACAGCTTCTCTGGGCTTTGAGCCTCCTCCCTCAAGAAGATAAGAAGTGACAAAATCAGAAGACATCTTGAGACTCACCTGCTCTGCTGATGCCATGCAGGTGGGAAGCAGTGGAATGACAGGAAACATGTACTCCAGGGGGTAAATCATCGCCACAAATGCCATCACAGACATAGAAAGTGCGTTATAGTCTCGGGACTGTAGCACCACCTGCCATAGCCACCACAAGGGTCAGTCAACAGCATAAGGTTTATGAGGAAATGGCTTCTAACATTACAATTTAAATTCTGTCTCATCATGCCTACAACTGCAGCTTACTTTCCAATCACTACTTCTCCATGCCCTATCATGCCTGCTACCTCCCAACCCAAGCCCTGCAGTAATCCCCCTTGAATCATTACCCTCTTAGCTCCCAGGACCATACATTGAAACAGAACTACTGATATTTCCAGGGAATTAGATCAGTATAATTAAGGATAATTCATCTAAGCAGCAAGTTCTCTAAATACATCCCACATGATACCAGTGCTTTAATTCACCAAATACCTGCTTTGTATCTGGCATTAAGTTACCTCCTAGAAATAAAAAGATGAACAAGGCATAGGCCCTGTCCTCAAAAAGCTCATGCTCTAGCTTCTGCTGCATTGCAAAGCTCCTTCCCTAGAAAGGTCTGTAAAGATGACCTTCTCACCTTGTGCTCTAGCAGGATGCAGGTTAGCACCTGAAGACAAGCATCCACACCCAGAAGTTCCAAGGGAAGGTGAAGTGGGAAATCTACTAGGGTGAATCGAGAGGGGTCTGGAAGAGCAAAGGTCAGAGCCGGCTGGAGGTCCTGGGGCAGGACCTCAATGTCTACTCTCTTCTGCCCAGAGACGGGGACTGGGGAGCGCAGCAATCGATAGATCCAGGCCTCAATCTCTCGAAGGTCATGCAGAAGGGCACTTGACTTCTCCTCCACTAGCAGTGATCCTGTGAAAATCCTCCACATGGTGTCCCTGAGGAGAGACAAGAATCAATAACATAAACATCGGGAGCTGTTACCCACTGCAACCCATTATTACCATGGAGGATATAGTGATGAAAGTTGGAAAAGGGGTATCATTAAGAAAGCCCCCTCTTTGAGCTCAGATGGGATCAGAGGGTATATACCAAGAGCAAGAACAAGTGTAAAAATGTGTACGTGGTAGGACTCAGTGTTGTGCCACCATGAAAGATCAAACTCCTCAGCATTACTCTAAACGTTGGCAGAACGTACAGCTTTCTCTGCAGCAATCTTTTGCTCAATAAGGACTAACATGTTTAAACAGGTCTTAAAGGACTGCGGGCTATGGAGGAAATTTCCTATGTCCTTCCCAGACTAATGATAACTAATCTCTAAGTGCTTCCCCTCTCTTCAGAGCTCAAGAGGCAAACCTTACCTCTGTACACCTCGAGGGATGCCCAGTTTCTTGCCTAGCAGCCGTTCACTACAGCAGTCTACCAGCCGTTTGAGGGTATACAGACACTCTCGGAAGGTGGAGAAGAAAGAGTAGTGGCTGAGCACACACAGGGATGTCAGAGTACTGTTGCGGGACCGACTGCCCCCTTTGGCCCGGCGTTTGCCCCGAGGAGAATGGTTCACATCGGGGGTGGAGTCAGCAGTAGGAGGCTGCAGGGATGAGCCACTCTCTGAACTTTCAGTGCCAACCTCTTCTGAGGCACGGGTGGCACGGGTCCCTTCCTTCCCACGGGACCCTGCCCCACCATCCCCCTTTTCCTTAGGCATTCGCTTCTGGAAGGAGCGGTAAAAGTTAACACAGATGCCATAACGTGTGACTCCAGTGTCCTTGTCAGTGAGGGTGAAGACAAAAGAGGTATCATCCCGAAGGGTCATGCGACGCTGCCGCACACTCAGACAGCCCTCAGGCTGGCAGAAGAACACGACGTCTGGGGGCAGCGGAAACTCAGCATGATCTTCTAATGGGTATCGCCGTAGCAGTTCAGGAGTCTGAGCTACACTGTCACTGCTCGGGTGCCTGACGAACACAGAGACAAACTCAGCAGCCTGAATGGACAGAACATACTATCAAGTTTTAACCAGAGTCAACAAATAAAGCTCAAAATGCTCTTTTGCATAAAATAAGCTAACCATAGAACCTTGGAAAGTGTAAGTACTCCTTGCCACATTAAGCTGGCAGGCTAAATGAAGTCTGCACTGTCATGAAGACAGCTAACCTAAAAAGAAAGTTGCAATAATAAAATGATTGCTGACACCTTACGATGATTAGCACCTTTCAAAGTATATTAGCTACCATAATAGCCTTTGTAGGTACAGAAAAAACACAATGTACTTTTCCTTTTTACAAAAAAAGAAAACTCAGGTATAAAGTTTTCTTTATAACTGACAAATTTGCTTAAAATCACAAAGATGGGAGTTAAAAACAGAATTTTGGTCTCTGTCCAGACCAGCACTCTCAACCCACCCCACTACTGTCATCAATGCTCCCATCAGGGTAAAATAGGAGGGAAGAATGAGATATGCAAAGCAACATGAAAATAGGGAAGGGGAATAACTACGGACTTTGTGCCTGCCCAGATGACAAGACAATGCCAGTCTTCTTGGTTACCTGGCCCCTACGATCACCAGATAGTCAAGTAACCGAGGGCAGAACTTCTTCTTTTGCACCATGATTCCAATTCATTAGTTCATCTCAGAGAAACTTGAGGGCAGCGAGCAAGAAGTAAGCATTCCCAGGAGGAATTCTGATATTACCTGAAAATTCAAGTTTAGTAGGAAAAAAGTACTGATAAGATCCATTGCTATGCCTAAGGGAATCATCCCTCTCAATTTCATCCCAGCCAGGAGCACAGGTCAGAAGGCTTCCACTTTAGTACTAAGGATAGGAGAATTTGACACTTGCCTAGCATAGTGAGCATCTATCTAGGCCTAAGAACTTCCAGACTCAAATGTCAAATAGGATAAGGGGTGGGGCTGGGAATGAGTAGCTCAGTGGTAGAACACTTGCCTAGCAGCACATGGCCCTGGATTCAATCCTCAGCACTGCCAACAAAGCAGGAGAAGGACAAATAATGGCTCACCATCCCCCATTCCTACCAATCAGCTCATTTCCAGACTAGTCCCTTGGGGATCTGTTCCTGAAAAACAAACCTAGGCAAACTAATCTGGGGTCAGTTATTATGATAACAAAAATTAAGTCACTTTCAGGACCACTCCAGGGATGATCAGAATCAAACCAGATTCTTCAATCACCATTAATCTGCACTTCTAGGTCTAGAGGGAAACCTAATTATTCTGTTTCAACAATCTGCACTCAGCTTGATGTGAGACTACCATATAGACTTTTTAGTCAGTTGTACCCAGACAGTAACAACAGCTGGCTATTTTAGCTCACGTGATCTCACATGAAGAATGTCTGGGCCCCAACAGCCTCATCTCAAGCAAGAAAGGGGTCCAGTGGCTACTGCTACTACCTCTGCCCTTGGTGCTGAACTAATAGTTCTCTATTCTGATCTTGGGATCAGAATCAGAAATACAGTACACATAGATGAGATCTTGTTCTACTCTATCTTACAAAAATTATGAATTAGGAGAAAATACTAGGATTTCTATAAGGGTAGGGAGAGGTGCTCAGAGATATTTCTAAACTATTTTTAAAATTATGAAAAGCTTAAACAATTATCATTTCCTTTTGGGTCTCTATATACTTCTCAAAATAAAATGTTTCACTCCACTACAAGGTTTTTTCCAATGTGCCAAGATTCTGTCTCTTACCCTTCACAGTGGCTGCACTGCCACCTTATTGACTGTAGATACAAACAATTCCATTACAACATACACACACGCACCACTCCTTCATTTGCTATTTTGTGCACTCCCATCTCACAGACATATATACTCCCTGCATGTGTTAAGGCCCTATTTGATTTAGATAATGAGTAGACGTTCTATTTTTTCTCCTCGCTGAAGTAATAATAAAGAACACCTATTTACACACCTCTGGTACCCTCAAAATAGTGTTCCCTCTATTCCCTTGCTCCTAATACAGGACCTGCAGGTAAGAGGATTCAGTCTGGTCTCCATAGCGACTCTAGATCTCAGCACTATTTATAGCAGAGCTATAGTCCCTCCCCTGCTTGGTGACCGCACAGTGCTAGCAGCTGCTACTCCAGAGTCCTCCAGGACCCACAGCAACTCGTTCTCCTTAAACCTGGAGACACCTCTTCCACTGGCAGCACCTGCTAAGAATTAGTTTATCTTCTCCCCAATTTGCTGTTAGTTTGTACTTTGTCCCAATTGTGGCTTTTGATAGATAGCTCCTCCCCACCAAATTCCTGAGCATGTTATACACCCACACATTTCTGGGAGTCATCATTGCTAATGACCCCAAACAGTCCTTTGTTTCTCCCAAATGCTAGTCATGAGCATACTGCAGAAGGCAAGGCACCATTACAGAACTGAGCTGAACTCCTCCTAAGCAGAATGAAAAGGGATAGAATGGACACATGGAATGGGATATAGATGAAAACATAATTTGTTCTATAAAGAATTATGTAGAAATGTTTAGAGTGAGAGCCAAAATATCTTAAAGCAAAACAGAATTTATAGGACCAGAGCTCCTGACTAAGTCCTAAAATGTAGGTTTATATTGAAAACCAAGAGCCCTTTCTGGCTAAAGTTGCAAAGATGGGACCTGAAGCATCTCTTACTAATAAATTAGGCACTGGGGCCTCTCTAGCATTGGTGGGATCCCAGCCCTTATTCAAACTCAAGTTATTACCACGTACTACCACTATCATGTTCTGTGGTCCTCATCTTCTTCCAGAGCTGCAAAAACCCTGGGATCTTGACTATTCCAGCTGTGAGTGCTAGGATAGATTTTTTTTTAGCCACGATTCCTATCTCATCAACAGCCACTGCCTTCAGTTATTCAGAGATAACCAAGGCTTTCCTTTTCATTCTCGCCTTTTTCGCTTCCTCATAGTGTCTAAATTTTCTAACACCACCCATCAGGCTCAGGCTCCACCTCTCGCCTCAACCCTAGCTTCCTGTAGTCGAAAGGCATCAATCTCAAAATATATACCTCTCTGCTGAAGTCCTATATCACTATCCACATCTAGAATCCACAGACGTTTAGGTTATCTATGCGTTTTCAGCTTACAATGAACATACTAACCAACCCTTTTGGATACGTCCCTCATTTGGGACAGGATTTCATAGTAAAACCACAGGAATCCGACCCGAGGGCGATATGACATCTTTGCTGACGTGAGCACAACGGGAGCCTCTCCTCCCCAGGCAGTGACCTTGCAAAGCTCATCAGCACAAACTGGTCCAGCGTGGGGGAGAACTGGAGCAATGAGGCCAGTGATAGGTAGGGTTGGGGAAGGAGGAGGGTAGGAGAAGGAGGAACAATTCAGATGCACGAGGATGGAAAGGCGAGCAATTGCAGGAACGATTAAATGGTGTTCCCATTCTTCAGCGAGTCAATATTGAAGTATGAAATTAAACATACATATATAACATTTATATAGCCTATATACACATATATTGAAAAACCAAATGTGGTTCTCCACATCGTAACCAAATATAAGGCGCACGCTCCCACGCACGCATATACACACGCACACAAGCACACACGCCAGGGGCTAGCGCTGGCTCGGGCTCGGGACCCGACAGCTCTGCCCGCCCCCTCACCTGCTGGACAGTTCCCCGCCCCCGCCCCGGAACCAGTGCCGCCCAAGCGGCAGGAACCGAGAAGCACTGGAGCCTACAACCCGTGCGCACCCCTCGGCTGTCAGAGCGCCCCACCTGTGGTCGCGCCCCCTCCCTACTTGGACCCCAGCCCTCTGGAGACTCCACGGCCCCTCAAACTCCTTCAGGGCCTAGTCAAAGACCCTCTCCTTGTGGAGCCGCGTTCCCTCTCAGACCCCGCTTTACCCTAGGAATTTCCAAATACCCGTTAGGGCCCCCAATGGCTAGTACTCTCCTACCTCCCCGAGCCTCGGGGAACCTGCCAGATCAGCAGGAAATCCCTCCGGCCGCCGAGCGTCCCTAGCTCTCCCGCGAGGCGCGCCTGCAAGCGGGCGCCAGTTCCGCGTCCGCACCCGGGGGGGCGCGTACCACTCCGACCCGGTGCGGGAGGGGGAGGCTAAGGGGGCCGGGGCCGTACCACTCACTACCGGGGGGACAGGACTGCACCAAGCCGAGCGCTAAAAGGTGGAGCTGCCCTCGAGAGGATGGCAGCTGCGCACACACCTATCCGTGTGGGAGTGGGAACGAGATGGGTAGCGCTGGGCCAGCCCAGAGCTGGTGGATGCCAAGGGGAGAGCCCAAAGGAGAACCTTTTGTTTAGAATGCTCAAAAAGATTTTAATTAGACATGATCACAGATCCCGTTTCGACGAAATGTTGATTAATCTGAAAGTGACTTCTCAAGATAAATCGCCCATGACACTTTCTGGCCGTCTCCCCAAACCTCACCTCGTTCCCCCCGCACGCAGTTTGGAAGTGCTCGGCCTCCCGGGCTGGAAAGCCGGCAGTCCGGTCGGTGGATTCTACCACTTCTGGGCGGCGGGGGGTGGGGGGTGGGGGGTGGGGTTGGAACTGGAGGCTGGAAGGCGCGGCCGCAGTATCACCTACACTGGCGTGCACCGAGGGGGCGTGAATGGTGCCGCGGTGCCCGCTGGGAAATGGAGTCCAGTCCTTTTGAGAGCGCAAACACATAGGGAAGACTCCGTGGCCTCGGCCTCGGGGTACTTTTCTTCCTGTCCCCAGGAAGGATTTCCTGGTCCTAGTTCTTTCAGATTGTGCCCCTTTTCAGACGCTAATGAAAAAACCAAGGCATTATGCGCACGTGTGAGGTGCAGGCTGAGTTCTGAAGCTCTAACTCCTTACCCACAGAAAGATTAAAGGAGAAGGGGTATCAAAAGCCTTGTCATTTCACACGTTACAATTGGGCTAGTGAGAAGAAGCCCCCTTTTACTGACACTCTTGGCAGTCAGTCAGTCTTGACTTGCCCCTCTCCACTGAGTCTAGAGCCAGATCCTAAAGGATCCAGACTCTTTCACGACCACGCCCCACCCCCAGTCCAGAAAGTGGTTTCTATCTTGGTCTTCCTGTTCCAAGTACCAGATCTATCCGTGCAGCCTCTAGGCATTTATGGCCAAGCCACAGAATGACAGTGGAGAATTTCTTTTGGGGCCCTTGGGTGAAAAACAGGAAGTGGTGGAGATAGAATGGGCAGGGCCCTGGAGAACGTTGTGCAAAGTGGTCCCCAGGTTCATCCATTTGGTTGGGTCAGTAATTTTGTCAGCTGAAGCCCAGCTTTAGCAGGGCCCCCCCATTGCCCAGCAGCCACAAAACTCCCAACCCTTTGACTTTCCTTTAATACCACATGAGGATCTTTTTCACCCAGCTCCCAGGAATGTTTGCCCTTTTCAGTCTTCTCCACCTACAAGAGGCAGCCCCTGGCCTCAGCCATGCAGGTCCAGAACACATCAATCACTCGTGCACATCCCAGATCTCAGAGAGTAGTGGGGGAAGCTTTTTGTCCTGCAGTCGTAGTGCAAACACTTGCTCTGAGTGGACGCTGCTCAGCGTCCGGAGGCTTACCAGTTTCATTAACATCCGTGGGAACATCAGTCGGTCCTGGAGAAAGGAATGGGACAAGTCTAGCCTTTGCTTCTCCCCAAGGAAGGAGGCTGAGGGCGGGGGTGGGGACAGAGAAGGTTGTGGGAGAGGTAGGGAATAGTGGGCGCTACACGTACACAGGTTCTTGAAGGGAAAGTATGCATTTCAGGGAATGTGCCAGTAGAGCAGAAGGGAAAGGCACCAGGGGGAGACTCACATGGGGGTGGTGGATGGAGACATAGGCATGCAGGGCCTCCACATATGTGTGTTGCAGCTTCTCTACTTGGAGCTGGTCCTGCACGTTGGGCCGGTCTATAGGTCACCAACAGAGTTGAGGAGCAGGTCTGGCCCGGGTCTTAGTTCCATATCCCAAATCAAAGCCCCCCAAAAGAGACATGTCCCAACCAACCTCTCAGCCCCAAAGAACACAGCAAAGGCCTCCACCCTCATGATTTCTGCCCTGTGGGGCCTGCAGCCCTCCCAGGTGCAAGTCTCTTAGTTTCCCTTTTGCCCCTCCTGCACACCTGCAGAGAAGATGCTGATGGCAATGAGCAAAGCAAACTCAGCATCATTGAGTTGCAGCTCATTCATGGCTCTGGAGAACTCGAAGATGGGGTTGATGAACTCCACCTGCAGTCCTGGGGAGGAAGAAAGGAGGCTGACAAATGGCAGGAGCAGCAGGAACTTCCTCCAAATCCTCAACTTGGGGAACTACTAGGAATTCAGTAAGATAGACATCTGGACTCTCCAAGGGCTAGTATCTGAATCTCTTTAAGCTTCCTCTGGGAAATGGAAGTCATAGCTGAACCTATCGAATAAAACTGTTGTGATGGTTAAATGACAAAGTGTGCAGAAGGCTTAGCACTGTGTCTGGTACATAGGAGTTGCTGAGCTACATAGTAGGTCTGGGATTTTTGCTGTTTGTTTTTGAGATAGTTTCTCTATGTAGCACAGGCTGGCTTTGAACTCCCAATCCTCCTGCTCAGTCTCCTGAGTGCTGGGTTTATAGGCATGTCTCACCACACCTGACTAAAGTGTTATTCTTATAATTCTACATTTCTAGAAATAGAGGCATCTCTTGCCTTTGTCTATAAAAATAAGCCCTTTTTGCTGGCAAACAGCTTTACCTATCTGAATACTAGAGATATATTTTCACGTATATATTTTTATTGATTGGGGTGATGCAGAAAGCCACAAATGAGAAAAGGACAGTGGGGTTTCAACAAGTGAATAAAAAGTTATTTTCAACATATAGATTCATATTACAACACACCAATACTGACAGCATTCTCTTGTGTATTTTTGGTACACAAAATAGTATCTCTCTACATAACCTTTCAAGGCTTCAGAAACCAAAATATAAAACAAAACAAAACAAAAAAACCCACCTCAAAACAAAACAAAAAACCCAGCCTATTAATTTACAGTTTGTTTTTAATATTGTAAGACACTGCAAGTTCTAAACTTTTAGTAGTGCTATCCATACACAACTGTCTGGTCAAGAACTCAGTAAAAGCATCCCCTTTTCAGGAAACTTTGCAACAGTAGAGTTGTGCAATATGGAAAAAAATTACACATGGCACACTTTCACTCATATTTTGTAACATAACAAAATGTAATATAACATTTCAGCAAGGTGCTGGTGGCTCACACCTATAATCCTAGTATTTTGGGAGGCTGAGATCAGAAGGATCATGGTTTAAGGCTAGCTTGGGAAAATAGTTCTCGAAACCCCACCTCTAAAATAACCAGAACAAAATGGACTGGAAGTATGGCTCAAGCGGTACAGCACCTGCTTTGCAAGTGTGAAGCCCTAAGTTCAAATCCCAGTTTCCCCCCAAAAAAAGTTAAAACATTTCATATATCAAATCCTAGAGGGAATACTGCATGTAGCTGAGGGTGTGGACTGTGACTCTGGTGCCAGACTACAAGGATTTGAGTCACGGACCTTACCATTTACTAGGCTGTGTGACCTGGAGTAAGATATTTAATCTCTGTGGGCCTTGGTTTTCCCATGTGTAACTTGGAGATAATAATAGTACCTACCTCAGAAAGTCCTTAGAATAATATGTGGCATTAGTGGTATTTACCATGTACTTGTTAAGTTAAAGATGTTTTGAGGGGAATAGTACTAGGGTTTGAATTCAGGGCCTTGCAGTTGCTCGGCAAGCACTCAAGCACTTGGGCCATACACCCAAGCCCTGAAAAAGAAATTTAAAGGAACCAGTTTTCTTTCAGAGAAGTCACCAACATGCAATAAACCATGGCCTAAAGCCAGGACACGTAGCAAACACTTCTCCCATAAACAAAGTCTCTGGTTAGGCGTTGGTGGCTCATGTCTGTAATCCTAGGTACTTGGGAGGCAGAGATCAGAAGGACAGCAGTTCGAACCTGCCAAATAGTTTTCTAGACCCTATCTCAAAAATACTCAACAGAAAAAAAGGACTGGCGAGTGACTCAAGATAGAGCAAAATAAAGCCCTGAGTTTAAACCCCAGTACCACCAAAAAATAAATAAATAAATAAGAATAACAACATAAGGGTGGCCCTGAGTGCACAGTGTCAGACTCCATTCTTCTTCTTTAAAACAAACAAACAAACAAACAAAAAACGTCTCTGCACCCAAACTGTTTTCTAGGCTTTCTCAGACTTCTTTTAGCAACATCTGCAGCACTTTTCCATTCTCGGCTTCTTGATGAGTCACTGCCTGCACTTTCACCCTGATGTTTATCAAGTATGTTAATCCACTTAATGGACAAGCCCCGTTTTATAAAGCATTTCTTGGTCCCCAAGTGTGTCAAAAAGCTCCTTTTCCACAGATACAAATTCTAGAACTGCGCCATGCCCCTGTGGAGGGCCTGCTGATGCTCACTGGAGGGACACCTCAACTGGGACCAGTCCACAGCATTAGTCATCCACTGCCCACACCATATGGTAGTGAATGTAGAGTCGGGAAGGAAACCAGACAAAAGAGAGACACTGGTAGCAAAATAACAAAGAAAAAAAACAATAAAACAAAGCCCCTGTTCCTTCTCCCCAAGACCTCACTGATGAAATGAGAAAGTCAAACATGGTAACATCAAAACTGCTTAAATAGCCAAGTGTGGTGATGGACGCCTCTAATCCCATTTACTCAGGAGGTAGAGGCAGGAGGATAGACAGTTCCAAGCCAGCCCTGGCAAAGGTAATGGTTGAGAGTCTGTCTCAAAAACAAAATGGCTGGGGGTGGGGCTGGAGGAATGGCTCAAGTGGTAGAGCACCTGCCTAGCAAACACAAGGCCCTGAGTTCAATGCCCAGTAAAGTAATAAATAAATAAATTTTTAAAAAGGGCTGGAGCATAGCTCAAGTGGTAGAACGCTTGCCTAGCAGGCACAGACCCTGGGTTCAATCCCCTCCACCAAAAGGAAAACTGCTTAAAGAATTTAAACCTGGGCATGGTGGTATACACCTATAATCCCAGCACTTAAGGCTGAGATAGGAAGATAGAGAGTTCAAGGTCAGCATGGGCTACATTGTGAGACCCTGTCTCAGGAAAAAAAGAAAGAAAAAAGAGAACAATCTATAAAAAGGTGCAAATAGGTGCAACTTTAGGTAGCATAAATCCCCAAGTGCAAAAAGGAACAGAGATACTAAAGGGCTCAGGAAGGAAGGTGTTCTGAAACAGGAGAAGGTTAAGAAGCTTTGGAATAATGACTGTTGGGGAAACAGTGGTTAGGTAGAAAAGGGGGCCAAGACTGGGCTTTAAAGCTGAGTGAAGCCAACAAATCACCCATTAGGTGCCTACACATTCAGGCAACACACCAGGCACTACAGAAGGCAATACGGGCCAAAAGAGCCCTACCCTGCCCTACAGGTAAGGGAGGCCTTTCTAGAAAGCTCACTGGGTGTCCAATGTTGGGACAAGAGGCACATGAGCTGGCATGAGTCACAAGAAACCAGGGAAAGCTTTATGAACTCTGACCTGGAACTCAGAATCTAACAGCTCTCCGAACAGAGTCATAGCATTAGCCATATTCTACAAACCCACTCCCTCAGCTGTTAAGCTAGTCTGTCCCTTTAAGCCTCAGTGCCAGTTCCTCCCAAACTCTCTTGGCCTTCTATCCTTTCCCAGCCCTGATCCATTCTATAAGAGAAAACCTCCCTGCTCAGTCTCAAGCAAGAATAGAATGGTGAGCAGCAGTGTGAAACAATTTTTCAAGAAAATACTCCAGATACAGGATGAGGATAGATATCCTACCACTGTCCCATCTGGCATGTTTGTCATGTTTCAACTCCAGGTGCACAGCTTATCAGAAAGAGCGACAGAAAAAGAGTAGAAGGCAGTGATCCTGGATGATTCTTAAAGCGCACATCTGAAAAGGTTTGTTCATTTTTTACTATACAATAGCTTTCTACAGTAATTTTCAAACTTTTTTTCTAACTATAAAATCTGCTAGGAAAAGGGTATCTAGAAGCACAAGATAGAACACAGATTTCCATGGAGCTTCCTGTTTTTTTAAAGTAGAGATGAAGGCCATTCCTCTGTCTCCCAGTGTCTCCTCAAAACTACTGCTTCCATACACCCCTTAGGTTTCTCAGGATGCAGTTTGAAAACAATTGACCTCATGTAACAAAGGACAGGGGTCTATCCAGAGCAGTTGAGAGAAGCCCAATAGCATTCCAGCCTTTTCTTCTGGAAAACCAACTAGAGCCTTCCCTTTATAATTGCTGAAACGTTAGGTCCATGTGACATAAAGCACCTGTCCAACCCATCTCAGCTCTCACCTGCTTTGGCAAAGTCTTCTCGGTTATAACTGAAATCCTTGAGGAAGGTTATGCTCTCACTCCCAGGGTTGTATCTTCGAGATGTTTCCAGAAGCATCACCTGCACACAAGTAGCAGCCCTCAAACAGGGACAAAGAAGGCTGGTCTTGATTCATGGCCCTTCAAGGGAAGGCAGATTCCCTTTTTCCCTACTTCCCAATGGATTGGGCTCTCCCAGCTGGATGTCTGGAGTCTCTGCTTCCCCACTCCCCTGTCCCCTGCCTCCAGGACAATCCCACTCTGCTTCTCCCATCATCCCTTGCCCTCTCCAGCCACCTCGATTGCAGAGGTCTTCAGCAGGGCAATCTGGTCCTCCCGACTGAGCTGCAGGAAACCAGGGAGCTGTTTGGCAAAGTCAACAATCTCCTGCACAGAAACGATGGCCAGCTCAGTGAAGTGGGCAAAGCGTTGTTGACGGGCCTCCCGGCTGTGGGGATCAGGTGCCATGGGCCAAGGCTACCCAGAAGAGCAAGAAGGAAAAGGCAAACCACTTTGAGTCAGACATGGAGAAGCCAACTGGTGCTCCGGGTATGGCTAAGTCTACCCAGGCAGGTCAAGTACCGTGACTCGAAGTCGGTCAGAAAACGAGCGCCTGTTACACTGTTGCTGGGCAGCAACCAACTTCTCGATCATGCCCAGTTGCTCAGGGCTGAGCCGTGGTGGGACTTGGGGAGGTGATGAAGCCCTTGGG
Organism: Castor canadensis; assembly: GCF_047511655.1. Classification (NCBI taxonomy): domain Eukaryota; kingdom Metazoa; phylum Chordata; class Mammalia; order Rodentia; family Castoridae; genus Castor; species Castor canadensis. The sequence goes on along the minus strand of NC_133386.1, from coordinate 182,903,081 downwards.
GGTACTGATGTGGCCTGAGCCTGTTCCTCTTCCTGCCGCTTCAGTTTCTTCAGGCGGATCTGTTCTTCTGACAGGACACCTAAGGACAGGCCCAGATGTGAGGAGGGGAGAAGAGGAGGAGGGAAGAAGCAGCACAGTGGGTGGTTCCAGGTTCCAGAAGTGCAGAGTGTTGTTAAAAAGAAGAGATTTTTATCCAACTCAGGGACTAGCTAAGAAGCCCCTACAGGTACAGGCACCCACCTGCCTCACATCCAGGCACCCCTCATTCCCATCAGCCTCTCCCCGACTCTTGCCCCAGACACTCACACTCCTCCCGCATGCCCGCCTGGCGGCATTTGCGAAGCCGACACTCCTGGCACTTGCGACGCATGTAGGTGTCCATGGGGCAGTGGCCACCACTGTGGCAAACATAGCGTGCTCCCTTGATGACACTGCGGCGGAAGAATCCCTTGCAGCCCTCACAGCTCAGCACGTTGTAGTGGAAGCCTGAGGCCTTGTCCCCACACACACTGCACAGCTCATTCCCCAGCATTTTGGGAGCTGGTCCCTTTTTCCGCTTTTGTGGACGGAGCTCTAGATACAGAGAAGAACCTTAATGTTCTCCTTTGCTCAGTCACTGTCCTGGGCATTCAGTGACCTTCATTCCCTTCATATGAAGGAAAGTCTTTCTCTTTCTCTTTTTTCAGATGAGGTCTATGTTGCCCAGTCTGGCCTTGAAATCCTAGGCTCAAGTGACCCTCCTGCCTCAGTATCCCTAGTAGCTAGGATTACAGGTATGTGCCACAGTGCCTGGCTTAAGTCTCTTTATTATAAGAACAGTAGCTCTTATTCACCAGGGGCCATTTTGTAGTAGGTACAAAGTATAAGTTCTTTACCTGCACTGATTCCTAGGATAACCATAATTATTCATTTCATTTCACAAATAAGGAAATTAAGGCTGAGAAAGGTTTAAGGTAGAGACAAAATTTACACTCAGATCCCTCAGGTCTATTTGACCGAAAGCCTTTGGACTTAACCATATTATAAGGCAAAGGGCCCCATGGTCCTCCTCCCAGATCCAGAGAGCCCCTACCTCCTCTAAATCCAGAAACTTCTTACCTGTGGGCTCTGGAAGGGCCTCCCCCCTGGGGAGTGGGGCTGTGGGCTCTGTCGCCTCCGACCCCATCCCCAAAGTGCCCCCAGCAGACTGGGGCATCCTGGCTTCCTCCCTGAGAAAGTCGCTGCCTCCCTGGGCCTGGCTGCTTGCATCTTGGGCATCTGGCTCCCACAGCTCCACTGCAGAGTCTGAGCCCAAAAGACAGACACGAGGAGGTCTCAGGTCCCATCCAGGCTCCACTTCCCAAGCATGTTGGCTGGGCAACTCCAAACTTAGCTCTACTCTTAGAGGGCAGTTAAGCCCAAGCTCATGCTGTGGGACTCCAGGGTTTTGTGGGCTCCAGGACTGGTCAGTTGTAGTCCCTAGTACATCAAAACCTTAAATGAAGGTGTTAGCCTTTATTCCCTTGGAGGCTGGAGGGCATCCATTTCAGAGATCAGACAGAACTCTCCAAAGCCAGAGCTGGGTAAGCCCTAGATGTGCCAGCTCTCCCCAGCAGCAAACCCAGATTAAAGAGGAGTAGGCAGGAACCTCCACAGATCAGGAACCAGAGCCAGGACAGAAAACAAGCACCACCAAGAACAGCTCTAGACTACATTTTGGAGGACAGAATGCAGATAGTGAAGGAGGCTGATTTCCTGAGGGAGAGCAGCTGAGGCCTGGGTTCAGGGGAAGGGCTGGAACAAAGCAGCTTACCTGGAGAAACATCAGGCATAGGGGCCTCCAACCATAAGGACATCTTTTCCTGGAGTCCTGGACATTACCACAGCACTGTCCTGCAGGAATGACCCAGGTTACACTCTTCCAGAATGGGCTTCTTCAGGCCTTAGCTTCCTTTTCTTATGCCTTCCTTTTATGTAAGTTCCCACATTATCAGCTGTGACTTGCCATGTATTAGCCCATACTGAGGCTCCACATGCCTTCCTTATCATATCCCTAAGAGGCCGGGACTATTCCTTTTTTTTTTTCAGTCCTGGTGATTGGAGCCAGGGCCTAGCGCATGTGAGGCAAATGCTCTGCCACTAAGCTACACCCCCAGTCCTGTCAAAACTATCTTTAAACCCATTTTTACATATAAGGAAACTGAGGTTCAAGAAATTAAGGGAATTGCCTATGGCCACACAGTTAGGTGGTAGTAGAGACAAAACCATAACCCTGATTTCACTGACTCCAAAGCCTAAGCTTTCAGCCACTGTTCTACCCTTATTCCCCTCACCCCAGGCTCTATCAGAGCTCTTTCTCCCTCACTCTAGTACTCTCCCTCACTCTAGTACTGGAGACAGCCAAAGTTGGGCAGCACCCAACTTCAAGGTTCACCCTATGAAGACAAGTGCACTGCCTGTTAGAGAATCTCACTCCTGTCAGTTTCTGAGGTCCAGCACAAGCCTCTTACCCCAAGAGTCTTCCCTAATTCACATACAGGACCTCTTCCCCCAGAATTCCCCACAAGTTTTTCTGGGACATAACTGGAACCCTGTCCTTCCCTTCTCCCCACAGACCCGGCTGTAAGATCCCAAGAACATCCTTTCTCCCCACCCCAGACACTGTACTCAGAGCCCCAAGTCACTGCTGGAGAGAGACCCACCGAATCCCCAGGCCACCAGACTTCCTGGTTGCACAGTCTCTGGAGCCCCCTTGCTGGGAGAGGAGGATGGTGCAGTCCACTGTCCCCAGGCCTCAGCCAGCAGGCAACCGGAACTGAGTACTGACAGACTTGGAGCCCCAGAGAAGTACTAATGTGGGGAAAGGCTGAGGGGAGGGACTGCCAAGGGGTCGGGCCACATCTCCTTCCTGCAGACCTACTGGAGCCCTGGTTGGCTTGGCCCCCGCCCACAGGGTAGCTTCCCCACCAGGCTGACTCCTCCCCAGCCAGCCGCCCCCTCAGCCGCACCACCTCTGCGTATCCTTAAACAAGACAGTTGCATTTCCCTGTAGAACCCAGTTCCATCTTTCCCTTTTCTCCTCACCCTGAAGGCTCTTTGTTCTTCAGGACTGTTTCCCAGGCACCCCCACCCCAATCCCAGTAGTCTCTAGAGTCAGTGTTCCCTCCCCTCCATAGACACCTCTGAGAGCAAAGGTCCCAGCACAGCACAGGCTAGAATTGCGACACCAAGTTCTAGTCTCCCTCCTCCTCCCTGCCTTTGGGAAGCGGCCAAGCTCTCCCCACTAGCCAAGCTGGTAAAACTCCAAGGGTGGAGAGAGGCAGGTGTTGGGAACTTCCAGGGAGTCTATATGTGGGTGCTCTGCAGGGGCCAGAGAGGGAAGAGGCCAGAAAAGAGGGAGGAAGTCAGCTCTGAGCAACAGCAGGCCTGGGACAGGGGTGAAAGTAGCAGACAGCAACAACCCAGATACCAGCCCAAGATGAACCCGGAAGGCATGCAGGATGCTTCATCTAGAGAACAGTCCCATCTGAGGTGGTGGCAGGATGCACTGAGAATATAGTCATAACTTTCCTGAACCCTGAAGAAAGACCTCATGTTCCCTTGATTTTTATCTCCTCGGGGGAACAGGACCTGGCTTAGAGGAGGCAAAAGAGTAGGTATTGTTCTCCTGTTTACTGAATGAATAAGTAAACAAAAAAAGTATGATTCTCTTCTATCCTGTACTTGTTAGCTCTTCAACTTAGCATGATTAGCATTTGGGCTGTGGGCTCAAACTCTGGTCCTACCTCCCATTAGCTGTGTAATTTTATTTTTTTCCTGCGTGTAGTATTGGGGATCCAACCCAGGGCATCAGGCATACTCCACTGAACTATGCCTCCAACCCATCTGTGTAGTCTTGATTGAGCAAATTACTTACTGTCTCTGAACCTCTGAGAGTAACAGTAAGTTTTTACCTCATAAGGTTGTTGTGAGAATAAAACATAGCACAATTGTGAGGCACAATAATAAGTGTTCAAGAACCAGCAACAGTCATCATTACCCATTCAGCTCCCCCAGTGATGGGTCTTTCCATCACCTCAAACACATATGGTGTTAACCCTCTAAATCTGTTTCCATATACAAACCCCTGACTGTCTCTTTCAATTCTTAGAACAGCTCCAAGAGGGAGGACGGGTAAAAAACTCCATTGACAAAGAACTCGGAAGCTCACATGAGGGCCTTTCCCAAGATAAGTTAGTGGCCAAGCTGGGATCAGAATCCAGAGATCCTCATTCCAGTCAGTCCCTGTTCTTTTTCTCCTTTGTCAGAATCCAGGTCTGATGGACCAGTGAAGTGCTGAAACAGAAGAAGCTGGGGCCGGTGGGCTGCAAGGGGAAGAGGTGGAGAGCCCTGTAGATGCTTCAGTTCAGATGAAGGCAGCAGCAGGAGCTGAGGTTACTGCTGGTCGTTCACTCCCTGCCCCATTCCCAGTTTCCTGCTCACAGGCTCTTCCTGTTTTGCTGTGAACTTCAGTTCCCATGGGCCCACATTAAAGCACAGGACAGGGTCCAGGGCAAGCAGCCAGAAGGCCCAAAACAGAGATGAACAGGGCACCAGGGAAGAGGAGAACAGAGGGAACAGGGAAAGAGTAGACATGGGGTGTGGGGGATGGAACAGGATGGGAAAAGAACAAGAAAGCTGAAGTAGAAAAGGGACTTAGTGAAAGATGGGAGGAAGCACAGGGTGGGACAGAGGAACAGGCAGGGACTGGGAACACACGTGAGAAGACGGCAGGCTGAGGGGGGTGTTGCAAAATCTGCCATGTGTTCATTTTCACATTTCAGAAAAGCCCCTCTGATGGCTCCCGTTTCACACTTCTGCCTCCAAGCTTTTGCTCTTGTTCCCTCTCATCACAAGGTCATCCCCTCACAAGGCCCCACCCTGGTCTGGGCACTTCTGAGTCATGAACATAAGGCTCTCCATTCCTCTTACATGTTCCTTCCCTGATTTTCACAAGGTCTCGCTGTCCTGGGAAAGTAGAAACCAGGGACATAGGCCACTGGGAGACTGTAACTGCTTTGTCCCAGCATTCTCGATGTAGCTCCTTCCCCCTGCCCAAGCTCCAGCACAGCTGCACTGTCAGACATGTCCCAGAGACATCCAGTTTTAAGCTCAGAATGTAAAATTATTTTGGGGCCTGGTGACATGGCTTGTAGGAGTCTCCCTCATTCATTTCTGACTCTCAACTCCCTCTCCTGATGCCCTAGGCTTCCCCCAGGTGGCTTCCCAAGACCCAGGACTATACACACAAGCGCCAGCTGCAGCCCTCTGACCCTGGCTAGAGCCAGCTGCTGAACTAGCAGGTGAGAACATGCCCCCAAGCTAGGGAATCAGCTCAGATTCATCTCCTGTAGAGAAGGTGGCATTACCAATGCTTTGCAGCCACAGGTTCCCTTTCAGATTGCAAGGGGTCGAGGAGCCCCTCACAAAGACAGAAAGGGAGAGGAAAATGATGGAAGTAACTGTTGGCAGTATCTTCATAGAGTTTCTGGGCATCAACCACTGGGACTTCTGCCCCAAGCCAGGGCAAGCAATCAGGTGATCAGCAGCTGTAAACACATGCCTCACTTTGTCAGCCCCACCCTCACGGCACAGTTCCATCAGCCCACAGAACACATTAGGTCCAAAGCATCCCAATTCTATGGGCCTTTCCTATGTCTCCTTGGCTCCTACAGAGGCAACATCCCTGGGAACACCCTTGAGGCTTTCCCAAACCACATTTCTGATCCCCCAAACTTCCAGAGACTTCTGGAAGTAGAAACAGTAGCATATGTCAGCCCACAGTCACCTGTACTACTTAGGTAACTCCCCTGAAGGCACTCCTTCTCATGAGGCAGGCCACAAGGTACAGTTTGCAGGGATGGACTGGGACAACTGCTGCTTGATCGCTCCTTCACCATTCTGGAAGGGTGAAAGTGTGGGGATTATATTACAGACCACTGGGTACCCACTCAAGTGAGTTCTGCCCAAGGTCCCAGTAGAAAAGAATCCAGGAATTCCTGCTTCCCAGACCTGTAAGTCAGAGGTGATATAGAAAATAAAGAAAATAACATTTACTTAGGCTCATCTACATAATTTATCTTTACATGTATTATTTCATTTATCTTCCCAATTTGAAGATAGCTACTAGCAAGGCACAAATATCAAATGTGAACGTAGGTAAAGCTGACTCAGAATCTCAAACTCAAAACAAACATTTAAAAAATAAAAACTGGCTTCATTCCATAAAAGTGCCTTCCAAGATGGGAAAAATGGTTAGCTCACCTGGATTTGGGTAGCTTCTGTCCACATAGGATAGAGCAGTGGTTCCTAAACCTAGCCTCACCTTCAGAGACTGGTTTATTTGGTCTGGGGCAGTGCCCTGTATCCATTTATCTACCCATATATATGCCATTTTTTTTCAACTACAATTAGGAATCAAGATGTAAAGAACACAAAATCATCTGGTATAAGTCATCTGGTAAAAGCTGGGTAATCATGAAATCAAGACTTGGCCAGGCACCTGTGGCTCATGCCTGTAATCCTAGCTACTCAGGAGGCAAAGATTAGGAGGATCACAGGTTCGAAGCCAGCCCCAGGCAAACAGTTCTGGAGACCCTATTTCAGGAAGCCGCTCAAGTGGTAAGAGTGCCTGCCTAGCAAGCATGAGGCCCTGAGTTCAAACCCCAAAGCTTCCAAAAGAAAAAAATCAAGGCTCTGCTCCAGGCCCATCTACTACCATCTACCTTCTCTTTGTAATTCCCACCCTTCCTGGAATCATTTTTCACTATAAAAAATGAATAACATCTGCTTCACCATGGGATACTTGCAGACACAAAGGATATAGACATACTTGAGCAAGTGGGAAGAAAAGCAAATCAGGAACTTGAAGGATTTTTGTTCTACTTACTAAAATTTGGTGAGTTAAAGATTTACATTCTGAAAGCACAATGATCTGGTTAGTTTGCAAGGAGAGTAAGGGTCACACTAAAACAAAACATTCTTTAAAAAAAACTATTATGCAATACATTGCCAGTCGGCCATGCCCCCATTCAATCCCACTAATGTGAAAAGGTTTTCTTTGATAGAAGTTTCAAGGTACTTTAGGGCTACCAAATATAATTGCAATGCAGTTTGAGTACTTTCAAGAACCAGCCTATTCTAGACTATTTTAAGTGGGAATCAGAAAACTAAAATTCCAACCCAATCTCCTAACCGTGTAAATTTAGGCATTTCCTCACTCTAGACTTGTTTCTTAATATGTAATGAAAACGAGGTTAGATCTGTAATTCAGAGATGCTGATTTATAAACCTATGAAGGGTCTTTGTGAACCTTTTGGGATTATATACGAAATTCCATTGTGTTTATTATGTGTGGACATTTTTCTGGAGGGAGAGAGGACTAAATTTTTGTGCAATTTATAAAGGAGGTTGTGGCTAAGAGGGTTAACAACTATTTGGCTACCCAACCTTCTTATTCTATTCACTCCTCAGCCTCCTTTCAGACAATTTTGAAAGCAAAGTTTAGATCGTGAGGTTGGTTTGCTTCTACTGGGAGGATCTGAGTCAAAACATGCCCAGGGGCCTATAATTTGATCTCCCAGAACTATGCATCACTCCAAAGCTCCCGATCACAAAGCCCTGAGGAGCTCCAATTCTGTATAAACTTCACCTACTCCCACTCTATGTTATGTGTCCTCCCCAAAATATCATTGCTCCAGTGGTCTGAAATTCCTCCCTTAGGAATTCAGTATTTTTGAGTTTGGAAAAGTCTGAACATCCTGTGCAACCCAACTCCTTTGGGAAGAAACGTGACGTCTTGAGTCTTATTAACTGGAACTTGAAAGTAGACGGGAGGGTGGGCAGGAAAAAGATTGGAGAAGGGAAATGAGAGGGTTACTGAAGTTTTGCTCAGGGCATTAAAAAAAACAGACCAGCCTGGGACCAATCTCAAGGACACAGGGAGTCCAAAGGGCTGTTTACACACTGTGTCCTACAACCCAAACAAGACAACTCCCGGGGGACAGGGCCAGAGCCAAGGCTCAAATCAAACTTCACCCGGAACTTCCCAACCCCTCGCCCCAGTTCTGGACTCGCTCTGGTTCTAGGGTCGGGGCAGCAGCACCATAGCCTTGAGGAGGCGCTTGCTCTCCCGGCCAAGGTCCTGCCCAGGGCATGCACCACTTTGGTACAGAGAAGAGGCAAACCCGACCTCGGGCCCTCTTTACCAAGACGAAAGGCCTTCAAGCCCTTTCTGCCTCGCGAGGTCGCGCTACATTCCCACGCTTCTCCACCACCGCTAGATCGCTAACCTCCTCGGTGTATTCCCTCCCAGATTCCGCCTTCTCTCACCATACCAGCCCCTCCCTTAGCAAGATGGCGGCAACCGCACTTCCGGCGTGTGTCCTTACAACTGCGTCCGGGCGGTTGCAGTAGGTGCCAGCTAGCGCGTTCCGGTCTTTGCTGCACAGACTACAATGGTGATGGCGGGCAGACAGTCCGGCTGGTGCCGGGCGGCTCTTTTCCAGCTTCTTTTTGGTGTTAATCTGATGGTGATGCCACCCACCCAGGCTCGGAGTCTGCGCTTCGTTACCTTGGTAATGGGCGACAGAGTCACCAAAGGGTTCACCAGAGTTAGAAAGGCAAAGGCCTGCTGTTGGAGGGAGGGGCAAGGCTTGTGCTGGATGTCGGGGGTCTCCAACGGGGAAGAGCGGGTTTAGGAGACAATTGGGGAGTTCGAAGGGCTGGGTTCATAATTGATGTGGAGTCTTGAGCCATTTTGAGGGGCAGGGTGTCCGAGTAATGAGTTCTCTTATTAGGGGATAAGTGGGATGAGTCTGTCTTGGGATGGGGATGTAGTTAAAAAGGTTAAAAGACTCATCCCTAAAGATGACTTTGGTGATGTTTTCCCCACCGAATGCATCGATTTCACAATTCTTCTTTCTTCCTCCCTGAGCCTTTGCCTGTGGTTTCTGGTTTCATTGCTTAGCCAAGTTAGGATCTTCCCAAACTGTGCTCTTTTGCAGTGGGTAATGGAAGGCTTCCCAAACTGAGGTTTCCTTCCCCAACATGGGTCACAGGTGGGCCCTGTGTCCCCATCAAAGAGATCCTTTTGACCTTCAAGAAAACCATTTTCTTTCCTTAGCTGTACCGACATGGGGACCGGTCACCAGTGAAGACATATCCCAAGGACCCCTATCAAGAAGAGGAATGGCCCCAGGGGTTTGGTCAACTAACCAAGGTAGATCAGAAGCTAGCCCATCACAGGATGAGCTGTACAATGAGTGGCCTCTGGAGCAGGCTACAGAACTTCGGGCTCCCTAATCTGCCTTTCCCACGTGGGTACTGATTGACCAAATTTTTGTTTGTGGTGTTGGGGATCAAACCCAGGACCTCTTGCATGCTAAGCACACTCTACTACTGAGATACATCCCCAGTCATGACCAAATTTCTTAACTTTACTATGTGCCCAGGACAGTGCTGGGCACAACTGGCCACTTAACTTCTGGGATCAGATTAAGCCCTTTCTGTTGCACGAAGTCATGCTGAGCATGACCCACTCCTCCTTTCAGCCAGGTAAAAACTTAAAAAGCAAGAATGCCTAAACCTTGCAGGATTTGTGAGCCATCCGTTCCTTCTGGACCCTCTTAACCCTTGGGTTTGTCCACAGGAGGGGATGCTACAGCACTGGGAGCTGGGCCAGGCTCTGCGGCAGCGCTACAATGGTTTTCTAAACACCTCTTACCATCGGCAAGAGGTAAGGCTGGGAGAATGAGAGGCAAGAAGAACAGGATCTGCTGTCCTCACCCTCTGCCTTTAAGGAGCCTGAGGGTGAGGCTGGGCACTCTGACCTCTATCCTACATTTTTGTTACAGGATAAGACATCAAATTGCTGTCTAAAACATAACCTAGAGGCTGAGTTGCCTCTGCTTGGCTAGGAAGAGTCAAAATTGATCAAGGCCAAATTATTTCATCTGAAATAACAGACTTTCCATCCAAGACATTTATTGAGTACTATAGGGGGCAAGGGCTGAGCTAGCACTTTACATACAGTGGTGTACCTCAGATAGGCTCTCTGTCATCAAGCAGCTTATTTGAGCTTAGAATGTAGGGAGAAAGTAAGCAGACAAAGGCAAGATAAAGGGGAACAGTGAAGATTGGCAAGTATTCTAGCTCCTTACCCCAGGGATGGGGGTAGCAGTTCCTCTGCTTATTACTCTCAGCCACAGCTATCTCTACATGTTCTTATTATTCCCTTAAAGCCCAGCTCTCTCCTGAGAAAGAGAAAGGGAGGAAGAAACTGTCCTTCCCCAGTTTCTTCCTCCCTTTTCACAAGCCATTCTCTCTATTCCTTATTTTTTCTCCCTTATCTGTAAGCTAGTTTTTAAAGGGGAAGGGATGTACTGGGGAGTGATTTATGCTGTCAGGAAACAAGTGCTGTTATAAAACCACAGACCAGATAATCTACTAATTTAAGTGCTTTTGACTAGGAGAAAGGAGTATTTGAACTAGAACCATTTCCACAATCTGAGTTCCTCTTACAGTAGAGACAGCCCTCAGCTGAGTTTGAGGCCTTAAGGGATGGGGAAGGCCAGAAGTGGGGGAGATGTATGGTGGGTTTACAATGTGCTGGGTAACCATCAAGAACAGGTTCTCCCTGGGGTTCCAGTGAGGGGCCAGAGTGCCCCTACAAACACATAGGTGAGACTCATGTTGTCATCTCCACAGGTTTATGTGCGAAGCACAGACTTTGACCGTACTCTTATGAGTGCTGAGGCCAACCTGGCTGGACTCTTCCCTCCCAATGGGATGCAGCGCTTCAACCCCAATATCTCTTGGCAGCCTATCCCTGTACACACTGTGCCTGTCACTGAGGACAGGGTAAGACTGGCCAACCGTTTCCTGGAGGTGGTGAGGGGGACAACTGGTCATGGGCCTGCTGATTGCAGATTCCTTTTCTGCCTCTGTTTCCCCTCTTTGATATACAGTTGCTGAAGTTCCCATTGGGCCCATGTCCCCGTTATGAGCAGCTGCAGAATGAAACACGGCAGACACCAGAGTATCAGAATGAAAGTACTCAGAATACAGTGAGTGGGGGCTGAGTTGGAGGGGCATGAGACTGCTCTTTCTGCTGGGTAGGACTGATGCCCTGATCCATTTTTCATAGCAATTTCTGGACATGGTGGCCAATGAGACAGGACTTACAGACCTGACCCTGGAGACTGTTTGGAATGTCTACGACACACTCTTCTGTGAGGTGAGTTTACTGGCGTGCCCAGTGGGATTGCTCTTCTCTCCCCCTCAGCAGGTCCAGGTCACTAGGACAGAGAACACAATGCCTGGATACCACCATTCCCAATGTAGAGGTTCAGCAAGCTACTGCTTGAGAAACCTGGGGACTTCCCTCATGGGTGAAAAGAACCTCAGAGTGGGAAACAGTTTACTAGCTGTCAGCAGTTTGTACTCCTCTCTGCCCAGAGCTCTCATGGTATGAGACTCCTGCTGAGTCTCGCTCTTTGTGCCTGAGCTTCCTTTCCTATGCCCTGCCATCTGCCATGTCTGCAGCTGCAGTCCCTCTGTCTCACTCTTCTCTCCTCTCCCTTCCCCACACACACAGGCACCTTCCCTCTGGGAAGAGAGCTACCCCTGGAGAGGCTCTGGCCTAGGCCTGGGGAGCTAACCTGCTGGCTACAATATACAGCAAACCCATGGGCTGCTCCTGCCACCCTGGGCTTCACCCCAAACCATGCAGCGTCTGAGCCAGCTAAAGGACTTCAGCTTCCGCTTCCTCTTCGGGATCCATGAGCAAGCAGAGAAGGCCCGGCTTCAGGGGGGTGAGTGACAAGAACAGCATGTCACTTCCCTGCTCAGGACCCTCCAGCACTGAAAATCTGCTATGGGGGCTTCTCACACATTTAATTTTCTGCCTGAAATGTTTCTGCTCTTTCAAAACCACATGCTCCCTTACCATCCCCTTTAGTTACTCAAGTCTCCCCAATTCTGACATTTAGCCTGTGTGTCACTGTGTGACCACAGTCAAGTGTGCAGGCTTCTTTGCTGCCATTCTTATTTTCACCCATGTCAGAAGACCCCCCTCCTCTACCTCCACTGACTGCATACTTCCCTCCAGAGAGCCACTAGGGCACTTTGAAAAGAAGGCTAGAGTAATACATGTGCCAGTTTCCTCATTTGAGTACTCAAGGGCATGCCAGCTCTCAAATCTTTGACATCTCAGTAATTTTCAGAGCCTGGATATGGCAGTTACCCTGGCATGGAATCACTACCTTGTATGTTGTAAACAGTTTTAAGTTTATACTTTGTTCCACACTAGGGTAATCACACATGGGCAGGGCCTCATAGCTCATTTATAAGTAGGCAAGTTTCTACATCTGTGTTTAAATATAGATACCTTGCTTTATCTTGCTTCCCTCTGTAAAATCAAAAGCTCTTAGAAAGCAGGGGGTGGTACAGAGTTCCAACATGGTCCCTATGAATCTGAAGAGTTCTCTGAGTTGGTGATTACACTCAGGACTAGCAGATGGTAAGAGGAGCAAATCAGGCTGAGCATTACCAAGGACAATGATGGTTGTCCTTTTCTTCTTCAGGAGTCCTGCTGGCTCAGATACGGAAAAACCTGACCCTAATGGCAACCACCTCCCAACTCCCTAAGCTGCTGGTTTACTCTGCGGTAAGCTCATAAACTCACCAGCACACTTATGTTGAGCCAGGAGTTGGATTTCTTCTCTATTTAGTCTCTGCAGGTATGGGGGAATAGCGCTCATCGCAGCCCCTCTCCTTTGCAGCACGACACAACCCTGGTTGCTCTACAGATGGCACTGGATGTCTACAACGGTGAACAAGCTCCCTACGCATCCTGCCACATATTTGAGCTGTACCAAGAAGACAATGGGTAAGTGGAACTACTGTGTGAGCTCCAGAGGGGCACTCAGGTGTGGCTGAGGGCAGCCTAGGGACTACCAGCTCCCATTTTACTCCTTGTCAACTCTTAGGAATTTCTCAGTGGAGATGTACTTTCGGAATGAAAGCAAGAATGCCCCCTGGCCATTGATCCTACCTGGCTGCCCTCACCGCTGTCCCCTGCAGGACTTCCTTCGCCTCACAGAGCCTGTCATACCCAAGGACTGGCAGCAGGAGTGCCAGCTGGCAAGTGATACTGCAGACACAGGTGAGCATCCATCCATCTGCTTCTGTGTTAGTTATGTCCCAGATCAATGTTAAATTCACATCCACAGATCTTGAGGGAGTTGTCACACTTCCAGCCATCTTGCATTTCTCTGGACAGCTTCCTCTTCCACCGTGAGATCAGTTTTACAAAAACAACAACAAAACCATTTTCTTGGCTTCTCCTGTTTATTCTCTCAACTTACTGGTAGCTTCCTTACTAGCTTCCCTCCCCACTAAACAATGGATGGCCCAGGGCTTGTCTCCAGCCCTTTTCCCACTATACTGACTCCCAAGGTGTTCTTGTCCAACCTCATGGCCTCCATATACCATTTACAAGCTAAGTTCCATGTTTATGACTTTCAGATTTATGACCTCTTCTCCAAGTCACACTCATACACCCAGCTGCTGACTTGAGGTCTCTACATGTATGTCCAGTGAGGCATTTAAGTTGATGTCTTAAAAAAAAAAAAGGTCTTCCTGTCAAATCTGCTTGCTCACCCTCTAGTCATCCCCATTTTAGTAAATGCTACATTAGTCACCTAGTTGCAGTGTAATCCTAGACATTATCTTTCTCATACACCACATCCAGTCCACTAGCAGATCCTATCAGCTTAACCTTTCAGATACTGTGCTCTTGCTTTTCCAACTTACCGTATCATTTGCTCTTGTTTGAACTGCTGAAAAGCTTCGTAACATTCTTTCTAGTTCTATTCTTGTCCCTACCAGTTTCAATACAGCAGAGTTAATTTCTAAAAAATTATAAATTGGCACATCACTATGCTCCTCAGAATCTTCCAATGGCTTCCCGTAACACAGAGAGGGAGGCCCTGCCATGGCCTCCCTACTTGGCCTGGTCTTTGTTCCATCTCCTACTTGCTTCTTGCTTACTTTGCTACAGTCATATCTTCTTGCTGATGTCAGAACTGTATCAGGGCCTTTTGCACTTGCTTTTTGACACCCCCCCCCCCGCCACTTCCTACCCCAGGACATGCTACTGTCAGATTTTGTATATCTCACTAACTCCAGGTCTGTTTTCTCACTTCTTCAGTGATGCCTGCCCTGACTGATTTACCTTGCTCATAATATTCATCACTAACCTTTCATCCTATCATTTGCTCATTTATTACATCTCCTTTCCTAGAATGTACAGTACATGAGGGCAGACTCCTAACCACCTTTGTGTATCCCGTGTTGTGTCAGAACAGTACCTGACATGTTAGGTGCTTGATATTTGTTGGATGAAGGCTAACATTACCTTTCTCTCCCCATCCCACTACCCAGAGGTGATCGTGGCTTTGGCCGTCTGTGGCTCCATCCTCTTCCTTCTCATAGTGCTGCTCCTCACTGTCCTCTTCCGGATGCAGGCCCAGCCTCCTGGCTACCACCACATCGCAAACAGGGAAGACCATGCCTGACAACCACTCAGCCCCCTTCCCTCTGCCTCCTAGGGGAGGTGGGCTGGGCCCCTGCTCTTGAGTGTTGCTCCCCAGCCCATGGACAGCAGACCTGGGTTGAGCCTCCTTGATTACCCCAGATGAGTGAGTGGGGTGTGGCTTAGCCCATGGCACCTGTCACTCAGCATTCACATGCCTGATGTTTACCAAGTACTATGTGGACATTGACGTTCTCCAAACAGGATTTGCCTCTTCCATACTCCCTAAGGACCTGAAATATGGACAAGCATTCAGGTTTTACTCAGGACCTGGGATAAAAATCTGAAGGAGCCAGTGCTTGATCTGCCTTGCTCTTCCACCAGTCCCTGCTCTTTCTCTTCCAGCCCGGAGTCTTTGCCAAATGGCTCAAAGGACATTGTCTTGCCTCTCAGTACTTATTTAGAGGGAAAAGTTGCCCATCACTGGGGGGTGCAAACTGGCTGTCAAGGAACTGGATCACCCAAAAACCAGCCAGTCACATTTTTCCTTTGGTTGACTAAAGCTACCATTAGTGTCAGCACTAAAGGTGCTCCAGGCACCTTTTGTTCCCCCTTGCTTGAGCAGGTAGCCTGGTGAGTTGGAAGGATGTTTGTATTGTATGGGGAGGGAATGAGGGGAGTTAGGGGAGGAATAAATCTTAAAGAATTAGGAAATTATTCTCCCTATCAGCTGGGCTGGGCTTTCTGGGAACCTGGGGTAAATGCAGGCTCTTGACTGTAGCCCAGAATCGGCCTGAGGCAGCTCTGAGAATGAAGTTTTGGACTGTGAGTGCTGGTTCTGTGCCTTTTCTTCATCGCTTAAGCTCAAGGAGCCCTTTGACCAGGTCAATGCTATATCTACTTGCAAGCTCAGTTGGGTGTGGTTTTATTGGCTATGTCAACAGTGAGCACAAACAAAAAAATACTACCTGATCATTCTGCCACCACACATCAGAGGGGAAAATGTAGCTGGAAATACAGCTCAGCAGTAGAGCACTTGCCTAGCATGCACAAGGCCCTAACACCAAAAGGGGGGGAAACCCTAATACCAAAAGGGGGTTAAAAAAAAGAGGGAGAAAAGTACCTTGGCTCCAGGCTAGACATAGCAGGAACCCTTAAGGCAGCTGTGTCACCCTAAGTTTCCAGAGCTAAGTCCAGAGCAGTGCTATGCCAGGATTCTAGTCTCAGTGCCCCATGCAACAATGCCCTGCTTCAACCCTAATACTTGAGTACTTTTGGCCCATTAACAAATAGCTGTCTCTTCTCGCAGAACTTGTTCCCATTTGTGGGCTCCAAGGTATGGCTTGGCCCACACCTTCTTCATTGTCTTTCATTTTCTTTCTGTGGCCCAGCTTTCTCCTGGCTCCAAATGAGAATGTGATAACCTAGGATGACCAAAGAGTAGACTGACTTGCACCTTCCATTCTCAGTCTCAGAGCTTGGGGCTGGCCTAGGGAACCTAGGTTTTTGTAGCAAATTCTAGGAAACTAGACAGCAACTAGGTATTGCCATGACCAAGATAAAGCAAGATGGATAGAGGGCTTAGGCTAGAAAGACCACTGTATCTTGGGCTTTTTTTTTTTTAAACTGGCTACTGCCCTGGGGTGTTTGTGGCAGGCTAAGGTGAGTTTACCCTGCTGAAGCTTTGGGAGGGGATGTGTCCAGGCTTGGCCATTCTGAGATATGCATCTACTCACCCATGGCAGAGGCCAGTGTGTCCCCCATTGGGTTGAATTCATTGAGCTGCAGAGATAAGAGTATTGGCATTGAGAAGGGGTGAAGGTTTTGGCAAAGGCAGAAGGACACACAAGGACTAAATTCTGGTAAGATAGGTTGAATCACTTCTTCCCATCACTATTTGAGGGCCCAAGCCTTACCGAAATGATACCAGAAGATTCTGGGTCATAGAGCTGACACATCATCTTCCCTGAGTTTCCATCAAATACATCAATCGTCCTCAGTTCATAGGGGGCACAACTTTTGAAACTAGGATCTGGATAACGGCCTGCAACAATGAGGTTGTGCCGAGGATGCCAGGCTGCCTAGGAGATAGAGAAGTTGGTCACAAGAGTAAAGAGGGTCATCAAAAGTATTTTTTTTCCCCCACTAACAGGTCAACATCTTAATATTGGAGGTAAAACCTATGTGAGACTATGAGGATGGTTTTCAACTGCATGTGCATCTACCATTGCCAAAAAAAAATTTTTTTTTTTTTTTCTTAAATGACATTTATTTCTCACAGTTCTGATGACTGTGAAGTCCAAGGTCAAGGTGCTGGCAGATGCAATTCTTAGTGAAGGCTCCCTCCTGTCTTGAAGACAACTGCCTTCTACTTGTGTGCTCACATGCCTTTCCCTAAGTGTATGTGCATGTAGAGAGCAATTACTCTCTTCCTCTTATAAGGACACTAATCTTATAAGGGCTACACCCTCATAAGCACATCTAAACCTAATTACTTCCCAATTTCTTAATGTCAGATACCATTATATTTGGAATTAGGGTTTCAACATAAGGGTTGTGGGGAGGGCACATGGATTTAGTCCATAACATCTAGACATGTATCTACAGGAGTTGCAGAACTTTGCCCTACTGCTCAGGATCTTCCAGGGAAGGGTACTGTCAAGCATTTTGGAGCACAGGGAATTTAGGCTAATAAGACATACAGGTCAAGGCTGAGTAGGAGGGTTCTCTCAAGTGCCCTACCAACATGGTACATTTCTCTTTCTGAAGCCTTAAAAAGCAGGACAGCAGTGAGGGGTTATGGGGTCACCACCCAGGTCACTGTGAGCAAATTACAACAGGAAATGTTCTCTTGTGCTTTATGATCCAACTTAGTTCATGCCTTCCTCTCCATTGCATTTGTGTTTGTGTGTGTGTGTGTGTGTGTGTGTGTGTGTGTGTGTGTGTGTGGCATTGGGGTTTGAACTCAGGGCTTCAAACTGGGCTCTTCTCAATCTCTACCTCCCAAGTAACTAGGATTACAGGTGCAAGCCACTGGCACCCATTGTCCATTACAAATTTTTAATTCCCAGCTGGTCTCCCTGGCTCTTAGAACATCTTCAGATCTTCTTTCTCTTGTATTTCCTGAGATACAAACTGATAAGTGTGGGTTTGTTTGGTTTGTTTCTTGTTTTTGCAGTGCTGGGAACTGAACTCTGGTCCTTATATACACTAGGTAAGAGCTCTACCACTGAACCAAATCTCCAGCCCTTGATAAATGTTTTAATATCAGCCTGGCCCAAACCTTAACCTAAGAGGCAAACCTGTAACAAAACAAAATGCCTCTGATAACCAACTAGAACATAAGTTCTGAAGTAACCCCATTCCTACTAAACCTCCTCTATCCATGTGAATTAAGGAAGAGTTAAGTGTAAAATTGCTAATGGAGCCAGGCACTAGTGGATCACACTTGTAATCCTAGCTACTTGGGAGCTAGAGATTGGTAAGATCACAGTTTGAGGCCATTCCAGGCAAATAGCTCATGAGACCCCATCTCCAAAACAACCAGAGCACAATGGACTGGACGTTGGCTCAAGTGGTAGAGTGCCTGCTTTGCAAGCGTGACGCCCTGAGTTCAAACCCCAGTCCCAACAATAAAAACAAAAAAAAATCACTCGTGGCTAAAAAAGGAGAAGAAGCCTATGTTCTCCTGTTCTCCAAATCACTCCTCTCAAAACAAATCTGGCAGTTATTGGGATGACAGAATTGGATGGGATTTTTCTAATAAATCTCAAGGAAGTTTTGATATCGAATATATGTATGTTTTTTTTTTTTTTGAGACAGGATTTCAAAAAAGTTTGAGCCAGGCCTCAAACTTGCAATTGTCCTGCCTCAGCCTCCTAAGTGCTGGGATTACAGTTATGCACCACCACTCCCAGATTTAAGATAGTTTTGAAGGAGGAAAGACATGGTTAGCAAAAAGAAAGAAATGATACATACAGTGGCTTAGAAATGAGCCACTAACAAATCACAGGTGGAAGTTGGCCTGCTGGATACAAAGGGGTAGATGAGGACAGATGGATTGGCAAGAAAACCAACTGGTGAAGGAGTCTTGATATTATTTATTATTGGGCTTGATTTGAGGTGCATGGGTACTAAATCATCATCTACCAAGTTCTTACCAGGTGCCCAGTGCTTTAAGGAAACTGATTTATACTTACAACAAACCTATCACAGTTAGATACTATTATTCCCTTTTTACAAATGAAACGGAGATCCAAATTGGAAAAGTTAGAAGCCACCTGAACCTGCAAGACACACTGAGAAGATGAAAGTTTGTGGGATCAACTGCAAACACAGTTAACTGAAATAGAGGACAAAACAGAGGATGAGGATCGCAGAAAATGCCCACTATGAGATCAGGGCTGGGCTGAAACAACTAAAAAAATAGCTTATTAGACATTGAGAAAGCTCAACAAAATAGAATTGCAGAAATGGGAAAAAAGGAGCAGAGAGAGCCAAAGGGTTAATACACTGTGTCAGGGCAAGAAGACTTCTGGGATTGCAGGTTGACCATGTCTGCCCCTCTCTATACTTTGGGCAGACTTGACCCATTCTCATGACTATAGCCCTCTTCCCTTCGTTACTCACCTTAATAGGTGTGAGGTGCTGGAAGTGACGGTGAGGGTGGGGGATAAGTCCAAGGGGGCAGTCCCACTGGGAGGCAGAGTAAACCCGGATCTCACTCTTCTGGTCAGTAGTTAGGAGGCGGGCTCCATCTGGGCTGAAACAAGCTGACAAAAAGCCCCTAAGCTGAAGAAGCTCCAAAGTCCCTGTTGTCCTGGCCTTCTCTAGTAGGGGCACATTCCCATTCTTCTCTAGACAGGAGCGGAAGTGAGAGGTGAATCCCAGCTATAGCAAAAATATTCTAGAAACTGCAGTCAAAGGAGCAGCCAGAGCCAGAAATGTTCCCAGACATCAGCTTGGCAGATCTCATGGGGAGGAGAGGAGGTTTGACCTAACAGCTTCCAAACTTTTAGGAAAAAAATCTAGAAGTGATGAGATAGGTAGGGTCTGCAGGAAAGATGGGATGTCACACCTGCGTTGACAGGATGCCTGTGTGGCAGCGAGAAGAGGAAGCTGGCTTTCCCTCTAACCTGGCGCAGGTCCCAGATTTTCACTGTTTGATCTACAGAGGCTGTGGCCAGTAACCAATCACAGCAGGGGTTCAGAGCCACATGAGTCACTTTCTTTTTATGCATTCTGAGATTCCAAAGCTGCAGAAAAGAGTCTGGTTCAGGTGGGGACACAAGTGACACAGGGGTAAGGGAGGGAAAGGGAGGATCTGGGCTAGAGTACCTCCTTGCCATCTGTGTTCAGCAGGATTACATGCCCCACATTATCTCCTGTGACGACCACTCGGCTTTTGGCAGACACATCCAGGCTGCAAAACCAGACACTAGAGGAGAGAGCAGGCTGTTAAGACTCTTAGGACTGATACAGGTCCATTGATTCACTTTTGCAGCTCCAGTGTCTAACCCATAGTAGGCATTCAATAAATATTTATTGGATGAATGAAAAATTGTCTTGCCATGGACTTCCAGTGAGGAAATCTCTGTCTACTGCGCAGACAGAAGGGAGATGGTATGTCCAGTTACTGCTGGGCCCCGCATCCTCAACTAAAAAGAGTTGCTGAAGCCACCAAACCTCAGATCCACAGGCAAGTCCCAAGGCTAGCTTGCCCCCCACAGCCCAGGTTCTGAGGAAGCCTTGTTTACTATTCTGTCCCCAATCACTCTTTACCCTCTGGGCTAAAGGAGATGACAAAACCAAACAGAAGTTGTCCAGCTCTGGTCTTCATACCTGGCTAGAGAGGAATGTCTGCCCCCTTCTGATCATTTAGGGAAAAACATACATAACCCAGAAGCTCTTTCCTCTACTTGAAGATGAGATTTAGAGAAGAGGGTGCTTCATGGATTCCAATCACAGCCAGGAGAGCTCTGGATCATATTGTTTCTCTGAAACCTTCAAACCTATGACACATTGCCTTTTGATATTCTCCCTGAATGTTAGCAGAAAGCTTCTCAGGGAAGAGTAACCTAGAGCTGAGTCCATCCAGTCACCTGTATGTTTCTTGTATGTTTCTCACTCCTGTGGGGCAACTCAGGATAAAACTCAATGCTAGTTAGACCCCATATCCTCACTCATTCCTTAGCAGTCAAGACTTGTGTCTCTGGTTGAAATCAAAATGACTAATATTTTGTAATTTCTCTAGTTACTTTCTCTTAGGAGGGGACTATCCATTTATGCTTCAATAGAGGAATTGGTGAGGTCATTACACCCCAATAAATGTAAGGCATTAAGACTTCAGTTCTTAGTTCCTGCTCCACTCTCTAAGTGGCTTTCTAGGCCAATACCCTGTTTACTTGTTCTATAAGAGTCAAGGTCTACTCTAATACAGATATGACTTACAGAAGAGCTGAAGCCCTTCCCTCACTAAGAAGGGGTAAGGTACCTGAACACTTTCCAAAAGCAATAACCCACCTGGACTAAGATCAGAACAGTCAAAGAGTTTGAGGAAGAAAAGAAGGGGCAGAGAGTAGCAAACACTGCTCCTTTCTTCCCTGTACCAGATCTGGGTAAAAGAAATGGGATCAGGATGCTCTGGCCAGGACTACACCTTACAGCACAGAAGGTCTTTCCTTTACTAGTTAAACTACTCACTTGCAGGTGTTTGAGCTGGTAAAAACTCGGACAGTGTTGCCTTTAAAGTCTTGCAGCCTAGTTGTTCCCTCCATTGAGGAGGCAAAAAACTGGTTGGTATTGAGAAGATTAAATTTCAGCCCAGTGATGCTCCCTCCAGCTCCAATCTAACATGAGGAAGGAAAAACCAGTGAATGATGATGAGCCAGTGAGTGAGGGAACTGGCCTGGCACATATATTGTGCTCCAAAAGAAACCCCAGAGCCAGGCCAGTTTAGACACCTGACACTAGGATGCTTTATTTTTGCTTTTGTATTTTAAGATACAGTAAATAGGACTGTTTTGGATTTGAATAACCACCACAAAAGTCAGGAACAGTTCTATCATCCCATAAAACTCCCTCATGCTCTCTCATTGGATCCCACCCTCCACTCACCCCAATCCCTGATCCACTGATCTGTTCTCTATCACTATGGTTTTTGCCTTTATGGAAAGTCATATACAGGAAACATATAGTATGCAATCTCTTGAGCCTGCCTTCTTTCATTTTGCTGAGCAGAATGCCTCTGAGATTCATCCAGGTTGTACTCAGTTCATTCTGTTTTATCACTGAGAAGTATTCCACTGTATGGGTGCACCACAGTTCCATTATTCACACAGCTCTCTTTTTTGAAGAGCTTCAGCTCAGAACAGTGGCTAGGTTAGGAGGGCAGGAAACAGATCTATGTTCTTTCCTATTCTTCTAGATATCCAGCAAACATGATAAAAATAATTGTGATCAAGTTGAAGGTTATAGCTTGTGGTAGAGCACTTGGCTAGCATAAATGAGGTCCTGGGTTTGCACTCCACCACCACAAAAAAAATTAAAAATAAACAATCCACTAAAGGGGGGAAAACCATGATAATATCTATGGCATAACCTTATTAAGTTCTTATTGCTTTATAAAACATTCTAACCAGTGCCCACAGTCTGCCAAAACCTTGGTGCTAGTAAGACAATCTCCTGTTCCCACCAGCTGATCAGGTTTCACTATTCCATGCTAGATAACACCACTGTCACTTACCCCTTGTCCCTGCCTAAACAGAGGCTCTTCTTACTCTGCTTGGGCTTTGACTCTATTGCTGAGCTATTACTCTGACACCACCTACAATGATACCCACTTCAGCTTCATACTATGTAAATGTCTCTCTTGCTTGGCTCTGCATAATATCTTTTGGTCTGAACTGTTCAGGAATGTAAGGGATCAGGAAGATGAAGAAAAGAAAGAGACTGGAGGTGTGGCTCATGCCGTAAAGTGCCTGTGTATCAAGTGCAAAGGCCTAGGTTCAAACCCCAGAACTGAAAAAAAAAAAAAAAAAAAAAAAAAAAACAGAAGAAAAAGAAGGAAAAGAACATCAGTTTTAAACTTTCCATTGTCTAGAAAAGAAGGAATAATTTCCAACCTTATAAGGTGAGCATAACCTTGATACTCAAATCTGACAAGGACTTACTACAAAAGAAAAATTACTGGGCAATTTTTACACATGAACATAGATGTAAAAATCCTAAATAGAATATTAGCAAACTCAATCCAATGATACTTAAAACTCAATCCATTGATCCTTAAAAGTATCAATGTGGAGCTGGCAGAGTGGTTCAAGTGGTAGAGCCCCTGCCTACCAAGTGTAAGGTCCTGAGTTCAAACCCCAGTACCACCAAAAAAAGAATAAATACAAAACAAAACAAAGATAAAAAGGAGGGCTGGAGGTGTCGCTTGAGCAAGAGGGAGCCTGACTCACAAATGAGAAGCCCTGAGCTCAAACTTGAGTACTGCCCTAAATAAATAAATAAATGAAGGATAAATACATTATGACCAAGTTGGATTTATTCTGGTAAGGCAAGGTTGGTTTAAATATTAAAAATTAATCAGGCATCAGATTGGGAGCATAGCTTAGCGAACCTGCATAGCAAGCTGGAAGCCCTGAGTTGAACCACAGTACTACCAAAAAAATTGTAATAATTAATCAAGCATCAAAGGAAACAATCCAGAGTGAAAAAGCAAACTATGGAATGGGAGAAAATATTTGCAAGACATAAATTTGAAAAGGGGTTAATATCCAGACAGGTGATCTACCACTTGAGTCACACACCTAGCCCAAAAGAGATGGGTGCTGGGGATCAAACCCGGGGCTTTGAGCATGCTAGGCAAATGTTCTACCAGTGAGCTATATTCCCAGCCCTATCTAAAATCTAAAATACGTTAAAAACCCTCTTATAACTCAACAACAACAATAAAACAAATATCCCAACTAAAAAAAATAGGCAAAGGACTTGAATAGATATTTCTCCAATAAAGACATACAAATGGTTAATAAGCATATGACAAGGTGCTCAACATCACTAATCATTAGGGAAATATAAGGCCCCTTAACATGGCCACTATAAAAAAAACAGAAAATAGAAAATAGATAGTGTTGTGAGCATGTAGAGAAACTAGAATTCTTGTACACTGTTGATGGGGACATAGGATGGGATAGTCATGAAGGCTATTGGGGTTCCTCAAAAACAAGAAACAGCATTACCATTTGATGTAGCAATTCCACTTGTGTATATATCCAAAAGAATTGAAAGAGGATCTCAAAGAGTTTTATGTGCACACCCATTTTCATTGCTATTCATGCACAATGGAATATTTAGTTTTAACAGAAATGGAAAGCCAGATACGCTGGCATATACCTACAGTACCAGCACTCAGGAGGCTGAGGCAGAAAGATCGTAAGTTTGAGGCCAGCTTAGGCTTCAATACTGAGACTGTCTCAAAAAAGAAAAAAAGAAAGAAAGAAAGAAAAGAAAAAGAAAAAAACATGATGGGAAAGAATATGTGGGTATGTGCTATAGCAACTATTTACTAATGTACTACAGGTCTTTGTCAGTAACATAAGGAGGAAAGTATAGAAGTGGTAAAGAAAAAAAGCAAACTCATTATTTGTAGATAACTAGATTATACAGGAGTTTTTTTTAGGAGACAGAATTTTACTATGCTTCCTATCCTTAAACCCCTGGGTTCAAGCAATCCCCCTACCTCAGGCTCCTTAGTACCTGGGACTACAGGCACATGCTACTTTGCCTGCCTTGTGTAAGGAATAATTTTAAATCCTCAGATAAACTATTAAAATTAATAAATGTGCTGGGCACCAGCACATGCCTGTAATCCTGCTACTCAGGATTACAGAGATCAGGAGGATCATGGTTGGAAGCCAGCCCCAGGCAAATAGTTCAGGAGACCCTATCCTGAAAAATCCCACCACAAAAAAGGACTGGTGGAGTGACTCAAGCAGTTAGAGCGCCTGCCTAGCAACCATGAGGCCCTGAATTTCAAACCCCAGTGCCACCAAAAAAATAATAAATAAAATAATAATAATAATAATAATAATAAATGTGAATTTCTGTTTCCAGCCATGATAGCATCAGAAATCAAATATACCTGAACTAGAAAAGTGGAGAAAATACATGAAACAAGTTTCCAGACTCTAGACAACAGGCAGCACAAAACAAAGGGAAAGAAATGGCATAGGCCTGCAGCTGTGCCAGCTTATTGCTTAGAGAGGGTATTCAGGCTACAAGAGGGAGGTGCAAGTGGTGGACCAATTTAGATCTACACTACAGGCCGTAAGGCAGGGGAGGAGGGGAAGGAAAATGAGGAGTTAGGAGAAGGAAGAAGAGAGGAGGGGAGGAGGTGGAGAAGGATGGGAAAAAAACTATTTGAAAAAAAAAATGGCCTAAAAATTTCCAAATCTGATGACAACTATAATCCACAGACTGAAGCAGCTCAATGACACCAAGCAGAAGAAATTCAGAAAACGAAGTACGTTGTAATCATTTTAAAACAGCCCCAAAAAGAAAGAAAATCATATAGAGAATATGAGGAGAGCAAACTTCTTACAAGAAAGCAACTGAAAGAAAGGTATGAACCAAGAGCACACTGTATGCGATAAATATACTCAATTTTTGTCAATTAAAAAATTAAAAATTTTCTATAAACAATGATCCTAGAATTCAATACCCAACAAAAATATCTTCCCTGAAATAAAAGCAAAATACTTTTTCAGTACTTTTCCACAAAAGTGGAAAGAGCTGGGTGACGGTGTCTCACACCTGTAATCCTGGCTACTCAGGAGGCAGAGATCAGGAAAATTGAGGCTTGAAGCCAGCCCAGGCAAATAGTTCGAGACTGTATCTCGAAAATACCCAACACAAAAAGGTGTGGTGGAGTAACTCAAGTGGTAGAACACCTACCTAGCAAGTGAGTTCAAGCTCTAGTACTAAAAAAAAAAAAAAAAAAAAAAGTGGAACGAATTCATCACCTAACAATCTGCATTATAAGAAATGTTAAAGGAATTTCTTCAGGGACAAGGAAAATGTTTTGAAAAGGAAATTTGGATCACAAAAAAAAAAAAAAAAAAGCACTGGAAATGACAATATATGGGTAAATATAAACATTATTTCTCACTTAAAAAATATCTTTGGGGCTGGGAATAGCTAAGTGATAGAGTACATGCTTAGCATGCATAAAGCCCTGGGATTAATCCCAAGCATCACACACACACACACACACACAATGTTTAAAAGATCCTACTCTAGGACTGCGGGGTGTGGCTTAAGTAGTTGAGCACTTGCCAAGCAAAGTACAGTGCCCTGAGTTCAAATCCCACTACCTCAAAAAAAAAATCCAAATGTTTTTTTACAGGTGAATGGATAAATTGTAATGAATTGTTACAATGGAAGGCTATTCAAAAAGAAAAACAAACCTTTGCTATTCATAAAAATGTAGATGAATTTCAAATAATTATACTGGTAAAAGTAGCCATACCAGCCAGGCACCGGTGACTCACACCTATAATCCTAGCTACTCAAGGGCTGGTGGAGTGACTCAAAGTAGGCCATGAGTTCAAACTCCAGTACCACAAAAAAAAAAAAAAAAAAAAAAAGCCACACCAAAAAAACAAAAAGTTGAGCTGGTGGAATGGCTCAAGTGGTAGAGCACCTGCCTGGCAAACGCAAGACCCTGAATTCAAACTCCAGTGCCACCAAAAAGAAAAAATAAGTGCTAGCATTCTATAAAAATGCAAATTAATCTATAGGGATAGAAAGAGCAGTAGTTTCCAAGCAGCAGGAGCAAGGGTAGAGTGCACTAGGAAACTTTTGGGGGCAATAGATATGTTCATGATTTCAATGAACATATTTTAATGAGTATTTTAATGGGCTCACAGCTGTATCCCTGTCCAAACTGAATACTTTAAACGTGTGCAGTTTACTGTGCAATTATACCTCAAGAAATAGTTAAAAAGAAAAAACTTCCATACCTAAATGACTTTGCTAATTTTACAAAAAAAAAAGCAAGGAAGAATATCAATTCTGCACAAACTCTTCCAGAAAACAGAAACAGAGAAAATACTTCCCACCTCATTTTATGCGGTCCGCATGAATCTTATATCAAAACCAAGGCACTATTAAAAAAAGAAAATTATGGGATATTTTTAAAGGTCATCTTCTGATACGGTAATGATTAATATATGACAAAATATTTATGTAATACTAGAAGGAGAAGAATGGGTGTGTATAATAGTGTATACATGCACAGACAAATGCTGAAAATGGGGAATTTGAATCAATTTACTTTTTTTTGGTTTGAGACAGGGTCTCACAATGTAGCCCAGGCTAGCCTCAAACTCACAATCCTCCTGCCTTAGCTTCCCAAATGCTGGAAACACAGGTATGCACCACTATGCTCAGCTCATACTTTTCTCTTATTGTTTGAAATTTTATGAAGATGAAGTGTATAAAAATACAATAATGCTGTCTTCATTTTGAAAATATAACATATTCCTTAATCAAGGGGCCTGAAAGATGTCAAAACTACAGCCAAATCAGATGACTAAAGTAGTGACAAAATGTAGCATTGCTGCTCCCCCAGTTACCTATCTCAAATCAACTTTATGCTGTCAGTATCAGAGAGTTAACACGCAGTTCACAGACCAGCCTATGCTTCCTCTCGTCCAAGCTAATTCCCTGCAAGTCACAAGATTCAAATGCTCACACCAATCCCGTGAAGGTATAAGGAAACTTTAGTTGTATGCGTATTGTAACAAGAGGTGATACAGGATGTGGCTTATTAGTAGAGTACATTCAGCATGCATGAGGACCTTGATTTGATCCTCAGCAACACACATGCGCACACACACATCACAAAAGCATGTGCCCAAGTTGGGCCTCCGTCTGGCCCAAGTTCAAAGTAGTCATCATTCCCCTTTCTGTAAGGAGGCTCTTTCCCTAGAATATCCTAAGCTACTTTTTGCTACCTCTAGGCTTAATCAAATTTTTCTACTCCCATGTCCTAGATTTCTAGAAAAAATAAATCCCTTCCAGCCTGAACTCTGGGTTCTGACTTCAATTTGAAGCTCCCCTCCTGATAGTCACCTGCTTTATTACCTACCTTTTTAGAGGGACAAAAAACTTACTGAGCCCTGTTTCAGCACTCCTCTGGCTGTCTTTCCTCTGGCTTCCAGTATTTGTTTTATTTATTTATTTATTTTAAATTTAATTATTATTTTGTTGGGCAATACTGGGGTTTGAACTCAGGGCCTTGCAATTGCTAGGCAGTTGCTCTATCACTTAAGCCATGCCCCCAACCCTTTTTCTGCTTTATTTTTTAGGTAGGGTCTCTTGTTTTTAACTGGGGATCAGACCATGATCCTCATACTTAAAGCCTCTGGTATAGTTGGGATCACAGGCAAGCATTGCCATGTCCTGGCTTATTGGTTGTGATGGAGTCTCACTAGCTTTTTAACCAGGCTGGCCTCAACCCTTGATCTTCCTGATCTCCTTCTCCTGAGTAGCTGGGAGTATAGCACCTGGCCCTGGCACTTATTTTTCTTAACAACCATCTCACACCTGGAGTCCAAGCTTCCCATGCCTATCTAACCTGGCTTTTTTTTTTTTTTTTTTTTTTTGGCAGTACTGGGGATTGAACTCTGGGCCTTGTGTTTACCTTCCAGGTGCTTACCACTTGAACCACTCCACCAACCCTTTATATATACTTTTAGGATTTTTTTTTTTTTTTTGGTGGGACTGGAGTTTGAACTCAGGGATCCACGCTTGTAAAGCAGGCACTCTACCACTTTAGCCAGACCTCCAGTCCATTTTGCGCTGGTTAGTTTTGGAAATGGGGGTCTTGGGAAGTATTTGCCTGGGCTGGGCTGACCTGGAATCTTAATCCTCCCGATCTCAGGCTCCCAAGTAGCTAGGATGATAGGCATGAGTCACAATGCCTGGCACTTTTAGGTAATTTTTAAATAGGGTCTCACTTTATGCTCAGGCTGGTCTCAACTGTGATCCTCCTATTTGTGCTTCCCTGCATAGCTGGGATGACAGGTATAAACCACTGTGCCCAGCCAATTGGTTGAGATAGGGTCTCTCGAACTTTTTTCCTAGGCTGTCCTGGAACCTCAGTCCTGATCTCCACCTCCTGAGTAGCTAGGATTATAGGGCATGAGCCACAGTGCCTGGCTTAACTTGGGCTTTTCTGATGGGCTACTCCTCAAAACCTTGCATTTATAAGAGAACTCATCCCAGATTCTCCCTCATATCATCCAAACTCTAAGCCAGAGCTGGAAAAATGGTGAGCTGAAACACAATCTAGCTCAGATGTGTACATAATTTTATTTAGCCCCAATATTCAAAAGCTTTGGAGACTGGTTACAAAATTTACTTAATCCCAGTGAACTGTAACTTAAGCAGTTAGGTCAGGCTTAGTGGTGTTCATCCAAGCCACAGCTAACTGGGAGGCTGAAGCAGGATGACAAGAAGAGCATGAGAGTGCAGGGCCACAAGGGCAACATAGAGAGACCCTGTTTCAAAAAAAAAAAAGAAAAAGTGGCTAAGATGGTAGATTTTATGTTATATGTATTTTATCACAACTTGTAATAATTTTTAGAATGGTAAGTTTTAAGTTATGTACATTTTACCATTAAAAAAAATCAGGAGGGAGGACTTTGCAAAGTCAAGGCCAGCCTGGGCCAAAAACAAAACGAAACAAAAAAGCCTCAGGATGTTTCATGTTTTTAAAAAAATCTGTATTTCAAAAAATATGTATTTCTTATTTGTTTATTCATATGTCAAAAAATATTTTTAAAAATATGTGATACCACAAGACCTATATTCTTGTATGGTAACAGTCACTAGTTTACCAGTGCCCAACCATCATAACCTGATTCTCTTTTAAATTTATCTTTTTGAGTCTATTGAATTTGAGATTCCTGCTCTAAAACCAGCAAATCACTTTTTTAAATCTTTTTTTTTTTTTGGTGAGCAGCAGTACTGGGTTGGAAATCAGGGCCTTGGGCTTACAAAGCAAGTGCTGTACTGCTTAAGCCATGCCCCCAGCCTTTTTTTTTTGCTTTAATTACTTTTTAGATAGGGTCTCTTGCTTTTGTCTGGGCCCACCATGGACAGGATCCTCCACTTCCCATGCAGCTGGGATTACAGATATGTACCACCATGCCCAGTTTGTCTTTATGAGATAGGGTCATGCTAACTTCTTTTGTCTGAGCTGGCCATGAACTATGATTCTCCTATCTCTGCCTCCCTCTTTGGCTGGGGTTATAGATGTTCATCACCATGCCCAGGGAGAAAGTCATTTTTCACAGTATAGCCCTCCAATTTCAGCCAAAGGTCTTGGAGGGCACAACACAGTTACTCCTCAGCAATAAACACTAGCACCTTTTAGACCAACCCTAAGGGGGCTAATGGTGTAGCTCAATGATACAGCATTTGCCTTTGAGCCCCAGCAACAGCAACAGCAACAGTAGCAGGGAGTGGGGGAAGAGAATGACCAAAAGATCACCCCTAAAAACTGCCAAGCCTTGTCTCAATACACTATGCCTTTCCTCCTCCTTTCTTCATTTAATTAAATATTGTTCTTCCTGACTCATCCACGAAGACCTCTCCATCAACCAGGTTCTTCCTTTTTTTGGGTTGTGGAACATTTAGCATCTGTATTGTTAGTTATGTTGTATGTATACATCCCCTTTGCCCAGGTGCACTTCAAGCCCCTTATTCATTCCACAAATACAAAACAGCTACTGTAAGTCACTTGTAGGCCCTGGAAATCTGGTAGTGAACAAGACAAGGTCCCTGCCATCATGGAGCCTATTTTTCTGTGGGCAAAGACACACAAAGAAATACAGTATTTCAGATACCAATAAACATTTTGGAGGGAACGTGAAGTAGGGGAATGATCTAGGGAATGATTAGGTGGGGTGAGAGCTACTTTCTGAGTAGAAGTGACAGTGAAAGCCTCTTTATACAGGTAGATTCAGAGCTGGAAGAGGTAGCTCCCAGATACTCAGGCCACAGCAATCAGGAGGATCATGGTTTGAGTCCAGCCCAGGTAAAAGTTAATGAGACCAACCCCCTCCCCTAATCTTAACCATTGAGCCAGGTTAGGTGGTACACATGCGTGGTCCCAGTTACAGACAGGCATAGATAGGAAGATTGAGGTCCAAGGCCGACCTCAAGCAAAAAAACCCACAAGACCCTATCCGAAAAATAACTAATGCTGGGGGGATGGCTTAAGTGGTAGAGTGCCTGCCTAGCAAGCATGAGACTGAGTTCAAACCCCAATACCAACAAACAAAGGTTGGTTAAACAAAGCCCTGAGCTATTAGAGGAAGCCAGCCTGGTTCCTGTCTCTGTCTCTCTCTCTCCCCCTCCTTCCTGACTACCATAAGCTGAGCATCTCTGTTCCATCATACCCTTCTACCAGGTCCAGAAACAATGGAGGCAGCCAGCAGAGACTAAAATCTCTGAAACTGAGTTAAAATAAATCCTTCGTTCTTTAAATTGTTTCTCTCACATATTTGTCATGGTGCTGAAAGTCTGACTAACACAGGAAGGACAGACAAAATAAAGACAAAGAGGTAAGATCACTCTGTAAGTGATCACTAGTCTATACCTTCTAGTATTTCAAGGGCAGGCATTCAATAAGTAATTAATATTATTACCATTTCCATGTTTGAAAATGCCCAGTTATTTTTTAATCTTAATCATCTTGCTCCTGGATAATGTCAACATTCCTTTCATTCCTTCAATGAACACTTCTTTAAGCACTATCATCTGGCATGGAAACTGCTTACCCCTTTAATGAAGGTGGGTTTGTCCTTTATGCCAAAGTTCCAGAGCATGATATCTCCTCCTTTGGAACCCACAGCCAGGGTGCTGGGGTGAGTCGGGTGCCATGCCAAGGATGTAGCTCTCCTGTCAAAGGGCGCAGCTTTTTGGAATATCTGGTAAGAAGCCAGAGAGTGCAAAAAGGACTGCTGGAGACCCTGATGAAAAGAAAAAATAAATTAAAAAAGAATTAGTTGCACCAGGTGCCAGTAGCTCACGCCTATAATCCTAGCTACTCAGGAGGCAGAGATCAGGAGGACTGAGATTCAAAGCCAACCCAGGCAAATAGTTCACGATATCCTATCTCGAAAGAAACCTATCACAAAAAAGGGCTGGTGGAGTGGTTCAAAGTGTAGACCCTGAGTTCAAGCCCCAGCACCATTAAAAAAAAAAAAAAAGAAGAAGAAGAATTAGTTGCATTCAAACTCAAACTCAAGTTCTGGGTAAACTGTCAATCTCTGACTCCTTTATAGATGAACCCAAGTGCTTTCACTAAAGGAAGGTGGCCTGGCCTTGTACATGAATATCTGCAATGTATATGAACTGATCTTGGAGACAAGGGGACAGAGTGCATTCCAACTGAGACCTTTACAATACTTTTCTCCTACTGAATGCCCAGTAGGTCAATCACATGGCTGGGGGGG
The DNA here is from genome assembly GCF_047511655.1 of Castor canadensis. NCBI lineage: Eukaryota > Metazoa > Chordata > Mammalia > Rodentia > Castoridae > Castor > Castor canadensis. Next base: position 182,870,996 of record NC_133386.1, on the reverse strand, counting down.
TCATCTGACCACTCTGACAACCTGTGGAACCAACCCATCATCTAGTGTTGGAATAGCCAATAGTTGAAAAGCTGAACAAAGCCTTGAGCTCTTGAACTAGGAAAATGCCTCACCTGCTGTAGTGAAGGCCAGGCAGCTTCACCCAACTTATGCCGGTAGAGGTCCCTGATGATGCTGCTGCACGGTGGTGGGACTTGCAGGCTAGCCAGCCCTGCCCAAAGGCAGCCTGAGTCACCTCTCCTACTAGAACCTGCCAAGAACAACAGACACATATTTTCCTTTCCAATCTCAGAAAGGTTTTTCGGCGAAATCTCATAAAGAAAGCCTTGTTGTTTTATTCAGCATGGCCAGTCTGTCTCCTCACCTCTTAAAACTTTTCCATGGTCTGTTTAGTCTCACTCAGCACAAGAACGAAATAATGAGCACAGATTTGACCCTTCCCCAAAACACTTCCCCAAACGGTAATTTTGAAGTGAAACTAGATGTGATCTTGCAGCATTCCTGAGAACTGAGCCAAAAGAATACACAAGAATAAAGGCCACAGCACTCTTCCCAGTATGGGATGGAAAATGGGTTGGAAGACAATTTTAAAATCACGTATAATGCACGATAAAAAGATTTTAGGACAGTATGTAGAAGCAACTGTTCAGGAAGTGAAGCATTTTAATATAGGATTTACTATATTAAAATAATGTAGAGAGAACTGAGGTGTGGTGGCTCATTCTTGTAATCTCAGCAGTGGGAAGGCTGAGGCAGGAGGATTGAGAGCTCGAGGCCAGCCTGGACCACATAGCAACACCTTATCTCAACAAAACAATGACAAAAAATAATGTAGATGAGACCAACAGTCACCCCCAAGTCCCCCGTAGAGTCTGGAATAGCTCTAAATTAACTAGGTTACTCTGGAGAGTAAGTCAAATTATAGTAAGAATAATGCAACTCTGAATCACCAAACTGTATTGTGGACCCAATCTGCAGAGTCCTACCTCTTGACAACCAGTTCTTACTTCTACATGGACAAAAACCACCTCATCACCACTCCTCAACTCCTTACAGTTGCAGGTTAAAGCCCTGTAAACCTCTGAGCATGAGCTTTTAGAAGGAAGGGAGCTGCTGCACTTTCACAGCTGAAACCAAGGACGGACAGCTAACGACTCTAAGGAAACAGCAACCTAGGCACCTGGAAAGGTAGGATTGTTTCAAGCAGTCTCGGTGTGTAACAATCCTGGGACAAATGAGGACCGGAAGAGTCCGTGGCAGGGCTACTGGAGCCCACCTGCTTCTTTCTGTCACCTGGGATGAGGGTGGGGGTAGGGCGCTGTCACTAAATCTCGGGTGTCAGTGGACCCGCCGGCAAAATGCATAGCCTGGGGCGTCGGGGACCTGGGACCGTCTAGGGACATAGGCGCGCCCCCCCATTCCAGCTCCGGCGTGAGCACCCCAAACGGCAGATATGTAAAGTCGCAGGCCCAGGCAGTACCGGAGCCCTTCACACGGAGCCTCTTGGCCTGAGGCTCCAGCTCCCGGGGGCTTCTGCTCCTCCTGCTCCTGAGGCGCACGACCTCAGGGGACTTCTGGGTTTCTGGGCGTTTCTTGGAAGCCATGGCGTATTCCGTGCGGACTGGTACTAGGTCCTACATCAAGATCATAGAGTGAAGACTGAGAAGCTTCCGGAGAGAGACCAGGCGCGGATTCAGAACCCGAACGGCTGCAAGTAGCCCAGCTAAACCAACTTCCCGCCAAAAGTGCCCGTAGCTAGCTGGCTTCCAGCCCCGCCCCGCCCCTCAGAGAAGGGCCCGCCCCTTCCGGGAAGGCGGGGCGCGCAGGGGCGAGACTGCGTGAGGGGCGGGGCCGTCTGCTCCCTGACGGCGTAGGGGGGTGGTTTCTTTATCTTTGCGAAGAACGGGCCATAATTCCGTGGTGGGCCTGACAAAACTTGACCGGTCCTGTCCTAACACAGGCAAACATGAAGGTTGTCCTAATTACGAAAATGGCCAAACATTTCCCTCCTTTGGCCCATTACAAAGCAGGTTCTTTGCCAATCACAGATTTAGCTTTGCTTCCTTCCTCTCGCTGTAGAGAGAGGTGTTCTTAAAGAAGGTGGTAGGAGAGGGCTGGGGATGTAGCTCCGTAGTTTAGTGTTTACCTAGCATGCCCGAAGCCCTAGGTGATCCCCAGTATAGGAAAAAGATGCTGGACGTGGTGGGGTACGCCTGTAGTCCTGGCTATGCAGGAGGCTGAGGCAGGCGATCATGAGTTTGAGGCCAGCCTTGGTTACAAAGTAAGAGCCTATCTTAAAAAACGAAAACGTTCTCATGTGGTATTGCACTGCAGGTGACTGTAGACGATGATAATATATTGTATATTTCAAAAACCTAAAACCGGGCACCGGTGGCTCACGCCTGTAGTCCTAGCTACTCAAGAAGCAGAGATCAGGAGGATCATGGTTTGAAGCAAATAGTTCGTGAGACCCCATCTCGAAAAAGGGCTGGTGGTTGGAAAAAAAAAAGAAAAAGTGCTGGTGGAATGGCTTGAGGTGTAGGCCTTGAGTTCAAACCCCATCCACAAAAAAAAAAAAAAAATTAGAAGGATAGTGAATATTTTCACCAAAAGGAATTGATAGATGAGGAGATATGTTTAACCTGATTTAAGCAACACACAACATATACATGTATGGAAATGTCGGATGGTACCCCATAAATATATATAATTTTTACATTTTTATATATCAGTTTGAAAAAATAAATTTGAGCCTGTTGCAGTGGCTCATGCCTGTAATCCCAGCTAGGAAGGAAGTAAAGGTAGGATGAAAGTCCAAGAGACTGGGGCGTGGCTCAAGTGGTACATGGATCGCCTACCAAGGGTGAGGCCCTGAATTCAAACTCTAGTATCCCAAAAAAGTAAAAATAAATTTTAAAAAACTACTGTAGGGTAGGAAAACCACCTACCCTCTTAGGGTTCGTGGTTGGGCCTAAGAATTAAACTGATATAAGATTAACAGGAGGAAAGCATACAAATTTTTTTTAATGGAGGGTTATGTGGCAGTGATTTTATTTATTTATTCATTTATTGTGTGTATATATATGTATGTGGCTGGGAATGGAACCCAGGACCTGTGCACACAAGGCAAGTGCTCTACCACTGAGCTATAACCCCAGCCAGTATACAAATTTTATTTAATGTTTTTGCATGTACCTAGAAGACTTCAAAAAAGGAAAATAAGGACTGAGGACATGGCTGAAATGGTAGAGTGCCTGCCTACCAAGAACAGGGCTTTGAATTCAAACCCAGAACCACCACAAAAAGAAAAGGAAAATAAAGACCCAAAGAAGCCATTAAGCCCAAAAGCTTATATTATATACCCTTTTACACAAAGAAGAATCAATTGTAATAAAACAAAGTCTTGAACTTAGGACAGTAAATTGTTAAGACAGTGACTAGGAAATCTGTGGAGGAAAATAATGGATTAGCGTTATTTTAGTAAGTTTGTACAGGTCGATTTCAGTATGCACTCTGATGATAGGAATGTTCTCTTCCTGGTACTTGAAGGGCACCTTTCTCATGGGAAATCCCAAGTGCTTTCAGCTCAAAATAATTAGGATGCCACAGTGGTGGGCTGGAGGCGGAGCTCAGTGGTACAGCACTTCCCTAGCAGGCACAAGGCTCCAGTACTGCAAGAAAACCAAAGTCGTGTTATTTTGGGGTGGCATGTTGTGGATGCCTTTGATAGACAATCATAGGATTCACACACACACTTCCTGAAATCCTCCAATCCAGAGCAAAGCCCCACTTCCTTGAACCCTTCCCAAAACAATCCAATACAAGTCGAACCCTAGAACTTCCTTCTAACACCCTCTTAGAGCTGTGACCCACCTTTCCCATGGTAGGCATTCTCCATTGCAAAGAGCCATAAACCCACATTTCAGCGACAATAGAGTGTGATAAGCTATGAGAAAGGAAGCATCTGAGGAAGAAGGGGCACATAAAAGGGACACTTGAATTCAGCTTGTAGTGGGTAAGGACAGGGTAAAATCAAGAAAGTTTTCCCAAAGAAGGTGACACTTAAAGGTGAATCTTAACAAATTCAATGAGAGAGAGGAGGAGGGTATTCCAGGCAAAGGAAGCAGGAAATACAAAGGCAGGAAGGTAACAATGAGCTGCGATGGATTCATGAGCAAGAGAAATGTACTGCTTCATGCCAGGTTTTCCCAGAACTTGTTTTTAGGGCTGGGAAGTTTTCCATGGTGAATAGAACCATCTGTGAGCAGTGGAAACCTGCCTGACACATACCAGGAAAGCATTTTGTTTGAAGTAGTGCTTTGAGGCACACTTTAACTCAGTTCCTCTTGTTTCACAATGAAACACCTGCTAGTGATTTGATGTCATCCATCAAGTCATCTGATGAGCCATCAGGTGCCAAATGGACACACACACACACACACACACACACACACACACACAGCTAATCTCATAATGGGGTGAATAGTACAACATTGCTCTAGTTCCATGCCATGGAGAGGCTGTGCCATGAAATGCCATTTATAGATGTTTTGGTCCTATCTGTGATATACTCTTGGCCTAAGATATCACAAGGCAACTCATTCAAAAGCTGCTGGTGACAGCAAATCAGGTCTCGTGTCCACACTGGAAACTGGGCAGACCATGAACATGATCCCAAATAATGCCAGTTTCTTTGATCTGCAAAACAATATGTGGCTTTATTGAGGCAGATTCTAGAACAGACAGTATAGCACAGTGGAAATGCATTGTACTAGCCTCTGTGACCTTGAGCTGATCATTTCACTTTTCCATGCTTTGGTTTTATCAACATAAGATGAAAGGGAGAGCCAGGCACTGGTGGCTCACACCTGTAACCCTACCTACTTGAGAGGCTGAGATTGGGAGGATTGTGGTTTGAGCCCAGCTGGGCCTCAATGGTGACTCCATCTCCAAAATAACCAGAGCAAAATGGACTGGAGGAGTAGAGCAAGCTCAAAGCCCTGAATTTCAAACCCCAGTCTCACCAAAAAAAAAAAAAAAAAAAAGATGAAAGGGAGGAACCTAGGTGGGCCCTTTCAGTTTTATAATCTGTGGTCTTGTGACTTGCTGCAAAGGCAGCAAAAGCCAGCTTTCAGCTCCAGCCTCCCTGTGGGAAGTTTCCATCTAGTAGGGATCATTTTCCTGGTGCAGGCTGATACATGACTCTGATTCTGCTCAAGCTCTCTATGGATCCACACACTTTGCTGAGTCTGCAAAACCATCCATAATCCACACATGATGTTTGCAGGCTTCCCACACATACAGTTACTGCAGCCAGTGGTTTGCAAATGACAGCCTCAGGGGTTCTGCAGAGCTTGCAGGGAACTGAAGTTCAAATTCCTCCTTAAAAAAAAAAAAATTCCTCCTAAAGGATTTGAAAACAGACTGAATAGAACTCAAGAATCCAGAGCTCTCGTTGCTTGGCATTTCCAATACATGTTTAAATGCCCAAATATAAACAAATTCATAGAGATGTTAAAAGAAGACCTGATTCCCTCTGGAGATGTTGAATATTATATTAAAAACATAACTTGGGGAAGGAGTTTTAACTCAGTGGTACAGTATGTACTTAGTATGCATGAGGCCCTGGTTTTGATTCCCAGCACCACAGGAAAAAAATATATATAATTTTGGAAGTGTTAGACAGCTATGTAAATGCCAAAACAAACAAATAAATAAATAAACACCTTCTGTCCTTACTGTGGTGGGTGAAGCACCACCTAGACACTAAGTCAATATCCTGTCATGAAATACCAGGGTAAAAAGGTTGCCAGGGATCTCCTCCAGACAGCCAGATGTGCACTGCAATCACCAGAGTGCTGAAATAATCTATGTGAGATACTTTGTGATCTATGAAGTGTTCTGCAAATAGAAGTTGTTATATAATCTGACAATATGAAGTTCTTTGCTGGTCTCAAGAGCCCTCACTAGTAGGAAAGTCATGGTAGAAAGAAGGGGGGACCAGAGTCAGAAATCAGGGGCTTGAGTTCTGAGAGTGTCTTTTACACACTCTTCTACACATCCAAAGGTCTCTCCCAAGGACTGCAAAAATCCCAAGTGGCAGTACAGAAAATGATTCTCTCTGTATTATAGCTGAGCCGGTTTCCTATGGGTGGATGAGTCACCTATTACTGGGACTGGGAGAACTGCCTTTACATTCCTTGACATTCCTCTCTTCCTACTCGTCTTTCCACTGCCCTGCTTTGGCTCCTGTCCCTACTATATGACACTGTAATTCCAGGAGCATGTGACCAAAAAAATAAATAAATAAAAAAATCTTGCTCAAGGAAGGCCAGCTGTTTCTCCATGTAGGGGAAGGAGCAAGCTGCTTGGGTAGCTATGGTTCTTACAGGTGAAGCTAACAGCCTGGTGAGGCAGTGTCTTCATATAAATCCACACACATCCTCCCAACATGCCAAGCTTTGAGTAGGCATCCTTGCAAACACATTTATTTATAATGCATTTCCTTTCACGCTCAACTATCCCTGTGTCATAAGACCCCAGAATCTGAGAGTTTTCTCATAATTATAGGCAGTCTAGAAGACCAAGTCACATTTGTGTTGGGAAGGCTGCCGATGAACCACGTGAAGAAAAGCTACTTTTTTGTTGTTGTTGGTGGTGGTGGTATTGGGGTTTAAACTCAGGCCTCTCACAAGTGCTCTACCATTTGAGACACTCCCCCAGCCCTAAGGCTACCTACTTTTTAAGCTCGTGAAGCACTGGATGAGATTTTCCAAAGCTAACAGCTGTGGTCTCCTAGCTAGCCCAACACAGTGATTTGACTGGTGGTCCTTAAAAAGGTATATGCACATCCTAACCCCTAGAGCCTATAAATGTTGCCTTTTTTGGAAAAAAGTTCTTTGCAGATGTACCTAGGGATTTTCAAATGAGGCAATTATCCTTCATTATCAGAAGAAGCTCTGAATCCCATGACAAGTGTGCTTGTAAGAGTGAGGTGGAAAAAAAAAAAAAGAAAAAAAGAGTGAGGTAGAGATATATACGGGTAGAGACAACCCTGTGAGGATGGAGACAGAGACTACAGTGACATGGCTCTAAGCCAATGTCTTTGGTGACAAAGATTGCCAAATTGCCAGTGGCCACAGAAGCCAGGCAAGGAAAGAGTCTCACCCAGAGCCTGGGGCAGATGTGACCCTGCCAACACTATGATTTTGAATTGCTAGTTCCAGAACTGTGAGAGAATCAATTTCTGTTGTCTTAAGCCACTCTGTTTGTGGTCATTGGTTATAAGAGCCCTGGGAAATGAATACAGCAGTCTCTGCCATGAGTACTCAGTATCACCAATGCAGGAAGCTTGGCTACTTCCCTACTTCCTAGCTGTGTGCTTGGGCATTTCTTAATACCTTTCTCTGCTTTTTAGTTTATTCCTTGGGGATACAACTGAAGAATAGGTGCCGCTCTACAGGGTTTGTGTCCTGAGACTCAGGGAATAAAAAAGTGTTCAGCAGAATGCCTTGGAGACTAGAGACACTACTTCCACTTGAGTTCCCATCCTTTCTCTTCACCACCTGCATCCAGCTTCACAGCAGGCACTGAACTTCCATTGCAAGGTTGAGGACTATGGTTTCTATAACTTCCTCGGGTCTCCAGGCACTGGTGATGTCTAGAATAGTGCATGGCCCTGTCTTTTTGACCTATCCACCTGAATATCACAGAGCATCTCAAAACCAATGTGTCCAAAAGTGAACTCTTGAAAATGAGTTCTCAGTAAATGGCATTTCCATTAAAATGGTCCAGATCAAAACCGGGAGTCATTTTGCTTTATTTGTTTTAGTTTATTCTAACTTTTAAACTGTTTTCCTTGTTATGGTGCTGGGGATGGAACCCAGGGCCTCACAAAAGCTAGGCAAGCACTCTACCACTGAGCTACATCCTCAGTCACTGCTTTTTCATTTTGAAACAATTTCAGGCTTACAAAAAAGATTATAAAGAATTTTAAGATACCTTCCCCTCATTCCTCAAATGTAACATCATTTAGAACCACAATATAATTATCAAGATGCAGAAGTCAACACTAATAGCACTATTATCTAATCTATGAGCCTTATTCAATTTTTGCCAAATGCTCTATTAATGTCCTCTTCTGGTCCAGAATTTAATCCAAGATCACAAGTTGGGGATCATTTTGAAATGTCTCTCTCCCTTATCACTCACCTTTAACCCATAAGCAAGTTCTAGTGGCTCTTTTTTCAAATTGTGTCACCAATCCATGTACTTCTCACACCTCCACAGCTACCACCCTAGAACAAGCCGCTGTCGTCTTGCTCTTGATGACATCTGTGACTTCCTAATTGGTCTTCCTGCTTTTGGTCTCTCTCTGATCCATGAGTCAGCCTAGTTTTTGTGCAAAGGGCCAGCCAGTAAATATTTTATGTTTGATAGACCACACAGTCTCTGTTTTGACTACTCACCTCTGCCATGGTAGTGTGAAAACATCCAGAGATGACTGGGAAATAGGTGAATATGGCTGTTTCCAACAAAACTTTACTTATGGACGCTGACATTTGGCCATATAGTTTTCCTACAAAATATTCTTCTTTTGAAGCAGGTAGAGTACCTGCTTTGCAAGATTGAAGTCCTGAATTCAAACCTCAGTACCACCAAAAAAAAAAAAAGTTAAAAAAAATGTAATGACCATTCTTGGCTTATGGGCCATACAGGCCATCATTTGCTGACTCCTGGCTCTAGTCACAGCATCCACAAAAAACCATTCAGTCCAATCCTTGGCTTACAGCCCTCCCAGAGCTTCTTTCTGAACTCAGAAGAAACTCACAAAGCTTGGCAGTATCTGGGTGCTGTGGCCTCTGTTACCTCATCTTGCTCACCATGTCCCCTTTATCTAGAAGGTCAAGGTTCCATTTCAGGGACTGTGCACACATCAGTCCTCAGTTCTTTGCCTGGAATGCTCTTCTGTGAGTTCTTTTGTCCACCTGGCTGACATTTGAGTCTTTTGGGGGACAGAGGCTTAAATTTCCAAAGAAGTCTACTTTTAATCTCCCCACTTGAACTTGGTCTTTCATAGCCCTCTGCTTTTTTAAAAATATTTTTTTTTCAGTGCTGGGGATTGAACCCAGCTCTGGCATATGTAAGATGCACTATACCACTGAAATACACCCCCAGCCCCTCACTCTGTCCTTTTCTCCCATTTAAAACATTTACAATTTGTAATTATGTATTTGGATCTTTATTTGATTTTAGTGGAAGATTCCATGAAGCGAGAGATCTTGTCTGCTTTCTCAAATTGAGGGCATGAGCACCCAGCATGTTGTCTGGCATCCAGTGGGTGTTCCTGAAAGCCTGCTAAATAAAATGAAAGGGCTCTTCACTAGTACTGCTTGTCACCAGCAAAGGAGGCCCCCAGATGCCTGGGAAGCAGACTTGCCAAGCAGAAGCCTCCCCCTCCAGAGCTGAAAGGTGGACTACGATGGCAGCTCCCAGAGCACCTCCTGCCAACAACATGGTACTTTCCAAAGATTCTGCCCTGGGCAATTCTTTCCTCTGGAGAAGCTTTCTTTGTAGCTGTACTCCAAAACCTGTTTTGTGTTTTCACTCTAGTGCCCTTCCTCTGTTGCTCTTCCTGCCATCCTAACGCAGAAACACCTTCTCCCACTGAGGGTAACCGTTCTGGATAACAGGACCAGTTTTTCCATCTGGGGTTGACTGAGGTCCTAAAAACATAGCTGTTGAATTAGGATAATTTGGTACTTTACTCAGCTGCCTATCAGGAATGCTGGGACAATGTTCAGAAACCTAGAGAAACTCGAGAAACAAGACAGCCTTCAGAGGAGCCAGTCCTACTTGCAGCCCTATCTGTGCTCTAATTTACCCTTTATGGGATGGCCAGAGTTATTTTTAAAAGTTTAAGTCTGGACTGGGGGAGTAGCTCAATAATAGATTGCATGATTATGCATTTAGCGTGTGTGAGGCCCTGGGTTCAATCCCTAGCACCAAAAAAAGAAAATAAAAGGATAAGTTGGGTGATGCTCCCCTGTAATTGCAGCTACTTGGGAGGCTGAGCCAGGAGGATCCCTTGAGCCCAGAAATGCACGGTCAGCCTGGGCAACATAGTGAGATGCCCATCTGAAAAAAAAAAACCATTAAAACTTAATTCTTCCGTCACCCTAGCCACACTCCAAGTGCTCAACACCCATCTATGGCTGGTGGCTATCATATGGACAGCATAGCTTTGAGTATTTCTACCATTGTAAAAAATTCTATTGGACAACAGTGTTTTGGAATCAGCATCTCTTATCACCCCTCCACCCCCTACACATAGGTACATTCACAATGCAGATTATTTTTTTTGGTGCTGGGGATTGAACCCAGGGCTTGTGTATGCTAAGCACACTCTTAACCACTGAACTATACCCGTAGCCCCTCATTGTAAATTTTCCGATATTGAAAAAAAAAGTCCCTTATCAATTCCAGACCTCTCCCTAGAGATGACTACCAAAATCAATTGAGTGTATTTTTCTCTCTAAATATTCTGTACTTTGCTTTTTGTTCAACAGCGTCTTAGAGGTCCTCATAGAAGAACACCTCCTTCACTGTGGCTCAAATGAGTTCAAACCCCTGACTGAGTTCAAGCCCCAGTGGCCTCCCTCCCCCTCCCCCCAAAAAATAGATTACTTCCTTCTCCCTTCTCTCCCTCTCTCTGTCTTGGGCTGGGGGTTTAGGTTAGTGATAGAGCATCTGCCTTCTAAATGCAAGGTCCTGGGTTCCTTTCTGGCACTGACACACAAAAAAGTCTCTCTCCACTTTGTTCTCTAGTTACAGAGTAATCCACAGCACGGGTGGATGAACTTTAGGTTACTCAACTATCTCCCTTGTGATAGACATTTATTTCCAGTTTTCCCCGATTGCAAACACTTCTTATATGCAAACATTCTTGTACTTCCTTCTGCACTGGTACACATTTGTGTAAAGTAGATGTCAAAAAAGTAGAATTGCTAGGTCATAATTCATACACAAATACCCCTGGGGTTTGACACACCCTGATATTCGACTAGCATGCCTTTCCACATGACTAATTCCTACTCATCTAGACCAATCAAGTGTCATGTCTTAGTGGAACCTGGTTTCTCCTCCCTTTGCTTTCCCATGTAAATGCTGCATTATTAGGGCTTTGCCTTATTTCTCTTTGTATTCCCAACACCTAGCATAGGCTGTAGCATAGAGTGAAATTCAAATATTTTTTTGACTGTATAAATGAATGAATAAATAAACAAATGAAGGTACAATGATAAGGACATACCAGGAACTCAAAGTGAGTCTGTGAATGTCCTGATAGTTGGCTGTGGACCAATCTACCCTGAACCAAGCTGCCTCTCATTAGGTTTCTGCCTTCATCTGGTCCTCTGGCCCTGAGCATTTCATCTTGAACTCTATTTGGGTTGGGGATGGCACTGACAGAACAGTGTGTATTAAGGACTCTGACCATAGCACATAGAAATCTGAATCATGGGGGCTGCAGTAGCTGGGAGTTGGGTTTCCAAGGCAAGCCTGTATCCTTTCATCTTTGAAGAAGCCCAGTATGCTCTGGGTTTTGTTTTGATTTTTTTTTTTTTCTCCTACAGTACCTTAGGGACAATTCAAATCAACTGCAACATTTCTGCTCTCTGCTTCCAGATTTAAACCCCAGGGAAGTCAGATGTTTTCCACTCCTTCTTCTTGTGTTGTGATGAACCGCTCTATTTTCTGAGTCTCTATGCCCTGGATTCCCTAGATTCCAGAGCCTGGCTGCCAGCTTTATTTTTAATGAGGTTTTAATAGGCGGCTCCTATTAAATTTTCATTCTTGTATTTTCACACTTTCTGTCTAGGTGCCTAAAAGCCCCCAGGCGCTATGTGGGATGTTAACCGATTTAAAATAATACAAAACACTGTGACTGTCATTAGAAGTCTCCCCAGCTCCTCTCATTTGCAGATAAGATTAATTAGTGATTAATCATTAATTAGCTGGGGCACATAGCCCAGTGTAAGGTCGGCAGGGTCACCTGTTAGGTTTTTAGTGGCGGAAACAGAGATAAGGAAAGAAGAGATTTGTTCAAACCCCAAGAGGGAGTGGGTGTTGAAACTGGTTTCAGAAGCCACATCCTCAGGTTTCAGATCCATACTCACATATGATTTGCCAAACTCGGCCAGAGTCCTCAGGCCAAAGGTGGCGCGTCTTAGGAACCCCGCAAGATCTTGGGGAGGCAGTTTCAGGCTTCTACGTTAGCTCCTCAGTAGCTAATGTTACCCCTAAAATTACCCCTTCTGCAGGTCCCTTTGCATTTTGTGAGCAGATTTATCAGGGTAAAGAAAGCGTCAGTGATTGCTCCCGGATTTAGAAGCAACAAGATTTGTCTATTTTTAAAGCTGCCTTTTAAAAACCCGCGCGCACGTAGTCACACTCCTCAGGGAGTGGGGGCTGGGCTGGGAGAGTACGCGCGGGAGTGAGAGCTGCCAGGCCCCCTGCGCTCGCGCGGTGCCCTGGGGGTGCATTCTTCGGGTCCTGGTGTGGGGAGGTTCTCCAACCCCGAGCGAATCTGCCCTGCCGGGACCCTCTGATCGGCAGTGGCATCTGACCCTGGTGGCCCGCTTTCCCGCTCGTCTCCCCGGCGCAGGGCATCGCTGCTGGGTCACCAGGCCCAGGAGGGAGCGGGAGGGGCAGGGAAGCCGAGCAGGTGGCGATTAGGTCAGCCTCGGAACATTCTTGGACCGCTCCAGTGGGTATAAATAACAGACAGGCAGGCTCTGAAAAATCCCGGGGGGCTTGGTGGCGGTGCGGGGGTGAGGAAGAAGGTATTTATTTAGGGTGGGGTGGCATCTTGGCGATTTGGACAAACCTACCACATTGAGAAAGGAGGTGGAAAGGCGACGGGATTTAAGAATGAATCGTGGTACAAAGATCTGGGAATAACACAGAGAGGGAGGAACTCATGCCTTTTTGTCCCACCCACACCTCATGTTTGTCCCAGACCGCAGAATGCGCCTCAAATTAGCAGGCATAACTGTGCCTGGATAGGGCACGATTTTGGAGTCTTGGTTCTATCGGACTAGAGAGATGTCGGCAAGCCGCTGAAGGTCTCTGCGCCATCTGTAAAATGGGGATCCTAATGCTTACAGGGAGTATGGGTTATGAACCTTCTGTAACCTAACTTTTAAGAAAGCTATGTTTAGCAAAGAATATAGCAGTGTAGCCCCGGGATACCCCTCCGGGGAGTGCCCCTGCAGATCTCCGCTCGCTCCCACCAGTCTCCCAGGCTCTGCCAGGACCGAGAGGGGCAAAGCTGAAGTCTGATTCCCAGTAGCCTCGCCGCGCTACCCTGGGGCATCGGCCTTGGCTCTTCGCACACAGGAGCAGACCCCAAGGCCCGCGCCCCCAGAGCCGCCGGGCGCCACGATGCCTGCAGCCCTGCAGTCCCTGTAGCCCCGCGGCCGACCCGTGGGGTGGGGGCCGCGGCGGCGCGGAGAGGGCGGGGCTGGGGGCCGGGCTTCCCGGGGGAGGGCCCCGCGCTGTCCGGGAGGCGGTGGCTGGGGCTGGGGAGCTGTATGTAGGACTCGGGCCGGAGTGTGGCCGGACCCCCACCCACCGAAGGGCCTAGGGAGGACGTGGTGAGTGCCCTGGAGGGGACACGCGGGGACGCGGTGGCGGGAGCTCTGGCTCTAGCCCGACCTCTGGTCCTCCCGCTTCTGAAGTTTGCAATGGGACCGACTCCCGCCCGGGGAGACCCTGGCCACCCCCTCTGCGTGGGAACTGGAAGGGCTACCCGGGGGGAGGAGGGTGGCGTCTCATCTGCGGCGCAGCCAACTTTGCGATTCCTCAGGCTGGCGAGGTGCACTGGGACGTCGGGGCTGGAGAGCCAATCTATCTGTTGGGGTCCCCTCGAAGGCTCCAAACCTCCCTCCTAGCGCCCGTCCTGGGGTCACAGAAGAGGCCTCGGTCCCCGGAGACTCCTCGTCCTCTGCCGAGAGCCTCTATTCTTGGGGTCGCCGCCTCGGGCCACCATCTGGAGTCCTCCGCGGGGCTGGCCCAGACAGAGGGCGACCCCTCCCCTCCGCCGTGATCGGCTGGCCTCACCCCCACCAAGTTTAACAAGTTTGGCCAAGAAGTCTTAGAGCCTCCATGGCTAGGCCTGGTGCTGCCGCTCCGCGTGGGCTCCATGGGCTCTGAGTTGTGCAGCGTCGGACCAGCAAAGGGGAGAGCCGTTCTCTCCAGGGGCGCGGTCCATAGGGGTCGAAGCCAGAGACTGGCAGCCCCTGGGCTCCAAGATTTGGTTTGGAGGCCCGAGGTTTGGAGTGCGTCATCAGGGAGCAGGCACCTCAGCCGGCAGGTCGGGTTTCCAAAAGTGCCCCTTTGTTATGCCCCTCCCTGGCCCTGCCTCCTTCTTTCGCTGCGCCACCCCTCCCCCAGCCTCTGGTACACGCCGGACTCGGGTGCCAACCCCACAGACCTAGCTAAGTGTCCCTCTTCGGACCAGCGACTACTACCTCTTGTTCTCTCACATCCTAGGGCTGTGGGTTGACTGAGAGGCGCTGCTGGGGAAGAAGCCCTTGGGCGCAGCCTGTGACTCAGGACACAGGATTTGCAAGGCAGAGTGGCAGTGCTCCCTCAAAGAGGCATACCCCCAGGTCCTGGCAAGGGGTGGGGGCTGGCGTGGGGCTGGGGTACCGGAACTTAGTTGGGGGAGTGGGTTCTTAAAGCCCAGAACTCCCTACCTTGGCCCCAGCAGGAAGGCCATGGCAGTAGGGAGACCTTACCATGCCCACAGGACTTCTCTGGACCCATTAGGAGCCAGGGGCCCTGGGCTGGGAAGATTTCATTACCTGCTTTCTGAGCTCTTGCCTCTGGTAGAGTGTGTTCACCCAGATTTGAGTCTCTGTTGAGGTCCTGGTCAACAGGGACTAAGCTGTAAGGCCCACCCCCACTGCTAGATGAAGCTAGGCCCTGGGACCTGGCTGTGCCTGGGCGGGTGTTTGCTCTGCGAGGCCTGAGGGAGCCATGCCAGCCCTGCACACACAGCCTGCTCTGTTCTGAGGCCAGAGAGAGGGAATGGGTGGGGGGCAGCTCTCTGGGGAGCATGGAGAAGGAGGCTAGAGCAGGCAGGGGCCCCAGGCCCTGATGGCTTTCTGGGACAGCTCCAAAGGCCCTGTGATTTATGACTGCAGCTCTCTTTCTTCCCATCTGGCTAGCAAGCCCTTTCTGGACAAGTGGGGAAGACCCCAGAGGAACAGGTGAAGAACTTGTTGAGTCCTGGTGGGGTGGTTGCTCAATGCCCAGGCACCTTCACTATCTGTATCCCCTTGGGGGTCTCCAGAAAGGCCTGAGGGCTTCCTTCTACCAGCAGAGGCAGGCCAGACTTGCTCACTACACCAGTGGGCTTCCTGATCTTCAGGTGGACAACTTTCCTTTTCCTTCTCCCTTCCTTTCCTTTCGCACTGAACCCTTGGGCTTGAGCATGCTAAGCACATGCTCTGTCCTATACTCCCAGCGCTTCATTTTCTTATACAGCTAGTTTTTATGATTCCAGTGCTTGGGGAAACATACACAAATTAGAACCATACAAGTCTATCAATGACTTGGGGCAGACGCAATCACAACCTATGGGATGTATGCCCTGACTGAAGGATCACATGGGCTGTATAGGAGCCCAGAGGATGGAGGAACAGGGGGAGCAACTGTGGAGACGATGCCCCAGTTGAGTTTTGAAGGATGAGTAGAGCTCTGTTCATCAGTTAGGAGAGAGCACTGTGACAGAGCCCTGCTTTGGGAGGAGCAGGCAAGACCTGACTGTCCTCTCTGGGCTTTAGGCTTGCTCAGAGGAGGAAGCAGTTTCTGTCTAGGGGGCTGTGAGTCATTTGGTGCTGGGACAGCTGAGACTCTGCTCAAAGGCAGGAGGGGAGTGGCTGCATGCTACTGTGTCCATTGAGGTAGTGGCTTTAGAGTTGGAATTCACCTTGCCTTCCTCTATGATTGTGCAGAACACTTGTCTTACTGGCTGTAGCCTGCGTGGCTCCCCAATGCTTGCCTCACTCTAGGCTTTTTGAAAGCAGGACTGAGTTGCTTGTTGTCCATGGGGCCCCGTGGGACCTTGCTGGGAGGGAGATGTGTATCTCCTTGAGACTGCTGGGTCCCTGTCATTTCTCCTCTGTGCCTGGTTTGAGTCTTACATCAGTGTTAGCATGGAAGCCAATCAGGTGGGGGAATTTCCACCTTAGAGGGAGCTGAAGCTCCCTTAGAACAGTAAACTGCAGTTGTCCAAGCTTCCTGGCCAAGATTAGGGCTCAGGCCTCCTGGTGCTCTTTCCACTCTTCCTAGCAACGGCAGCTACTGGCTGGGCACCCTCTGACTAGGCCTGATGTGCTCACAGGGTGGTCTTGCCATTTAGGGGGCCCTGATGGAACAGTAGTCTTCTTATTTGCAGTGGAAGGAGTGGGGCCTTCTGTGCACTACCCAACCCTGCTTGCCATCTAATCCCCTATCGGATCGTGTGACCCGCCTGGCATTCTCTGCCAGGAATCTAGCGCTTCTGACAGCAGTTGCTATATTGGGGGAACTGGGCACCGCCCTGGACATTGGAGGCCTCTGCCCCACCCTCATCCCCTGCTGTGCTCTTGTTAACTTTAAGGCAGAGTCACAGTGGCAGTTTGGAGATTTGGACATCCGGGTCCCTAGACCCCAGGTATGTGGGGCGTGGGTGGGGAAAGGCAGACCCAAGGCAGGTGGACCAGCTTTGAAGCTACCATCTTTACCTCTATTGTGGCTCCTTCTGGGGACTTTCAGTCCCCTGCTGCTCAGTCCTAGCTGTGATGGTTCTGTGGTTGGGCAAAGCCTAGGAATAGGAGAGGGCCTTTTCCTAACCCCCAAAGTATTGGTCCATCTTTCCTGCTTACCATCTGCCCTCCACAGCCCCAAAACTGCCACCATTCCGTGCTGCGGGGACACCATGGCTCCAGAAGAAGACACCGGAGGGGAGGCTTTAGGGGGCAGTTTCTGGGAGGTAAGCAACTGGGGCCTGGGTTTGGATGTCGCTGAAATGCCACCTGGGCTCAGCCACCTGTCCGGGAGAAGAGCCTAGCTGTCATCACCAGTATGAGAAGGGGCTTCTCCCTGGTAAAGCCACCCTTCTCGTATGTGCCCCAGGCTGGCAACTATAGGCAGACTGTGCAGAGGGTGGAGGATGGGCACCGACTGTGTGGAGACCTGGTCAGCTGCTTTCAGGAGCGTGCCCGCATCGAGAAGACCTATGCCCAGCAGCTGGCTGAGTGGGCCCGCAAGTGGAGGGGCACTGTCGAGAAGGGTAAGCAGCCTCTTCTTCTCTTCCTCCTTCTCTTTCTTCTCCTTCTCTTTCTTCTTCATGTTTTTTTTTTGTTTTTTTTTTTTTTTTGGTTTTGCAGTGTTGGGGATGGAAGCCAGGATCTCAAACATGCTAGGCAAGCATTCTACCAATGAGCTAAATCCCCAGACCTCTACCCATTCTCTAGAGGAGAAACTGGAAGTTCAGAGAGGCTAGGGGATTTGCCTGAAGTCACAGAGCTCAGAAGAGCTGAAAGTGGAGCTCAGGTCTTCTGATTAGATGGAAAGATCCTAGGTGCATAGCATTTATGTAGTGCACTTGGCTTTGAGTCTGAGCTCCATTGGTAGCTGTAGTGCTTTGAGCAAGTGAACTTGACTTCTCTGGGCTTCAGGGGTTTTTTGCCTGTTCCGAGTTGATAATGATAGTGTACTCATGGTAGTGGTGAAGACAAGGGTCTATGCTACTGTCCATGTCAGGGCACACAGTAGGCATCTGGTATGCAGCAGCTGACAGTGCTGTCCATCTTTGCCACCTCCACCATGCTTCTGCTTCTGTCTGGTCCTCAGAGCAGGACCCAGTGAGGTGGTGGGGTCATTTGGGGTGGTACCCCAGCCTGGCCCAAGCCCCATCCCTCTACAGGCCCCCAGTATGGCACACTGGAGAAGGCCTGGCACGCCTTCTTCACTGCCGCGGAGCGGCTGAGTGAGCTGCACCTAGAGGTGCGGGAGAAGCTACAAGGGCCCGACAGTGAGCGGGTGCGCACCTGGCAGAGGGGGGCCTTCCACCGGCCAGTGCTGGGCGGCTTCCGGGAGAGCCGGGCTGCAGAGGATGGCTTCCGTAAGGCCCAGAAGCCCTGGCTAAAGAGACTGAAGGAGGTGAGGTTGGGAACAGTGAGTATTGGAGGCAGGCCACTTCCAAGGCTGCATGGGGCTCCAGCGGGCCAGGGCTGGCATCCAGGGGTCAGAGTTGTCCCTGTGCATGCCAGGTTGAGGCTTCTAAGAAGAGCTACCACACAGCCCGGAAAGATGAGAAGACAGCCCAGACCCGGGAGAGTCATGCGAAAGCAGACAGTGCTGTGTCCCAGGAGCAGCTACGCAAACTACAGGAGCGGGTGGGACGCTGTGCCAAGGAGGCAGAGAAGGTACAGACCCAATGGCAAGGGCTTCCTGGATGCGTCTTGCATCCTGAATGTCTTTCTGGTCCCCAGCATGCTTTCTGCTCTAATTCCCATGTGCCATTCTCTCTCCAGATGGCCATTTAAAGGAGGAAACTGAGGAAAGGTGATTCGTTCCCCAAGAGAGAACTGATGGGGTTTCAGGCACTGGGGTGTCTGAAGTTGAGAATTTCTAGTTCTTTCTTTGCACTGTATAACACCTGTGATGAATTCTCAACATCGTTTGCTCTGCCTGGAGTGCCTTTTTAGATTGCATATCTAAATTCTCTCTGTCCTTTGAGGTGCTCCCAGTTTCCACCCGCTCCAGGAAGCCTTTTCAGATTTCTCCCACTGTTTCACATAGGCTGACTCTGTCTCACTCCATCACACTCTTACAGGTGCTGTGCCTGAATGTCACCAATCTTGTTAGGCTGTTTAGGTCCTTGAAGATAAGAACTGGGCCTCAAGCCTGAGTGCCTCTGGTGGCTAGCTCAGGGTCTAACCCGTGGCTATACCTGGTAAATATTGGAGCAGTCCCGAGTGGAAGGTGGTCCATCCTCACTGGGTCCCTTCTCTCCCACCCAGACGAAAACCCAGTATGAGCAGACACTGGCAGAGCTGCACCGCTACACTCCACGCTACATGGAGGACATGGAGCAGGCCTTTGAGAGCTGCCAGGCTGCTGAGCGCCAGCGGCTTCTATTCTTCAAAGATATGCTGCTTACCTTGCATCAGCACCTTGACCTCTCAAGTAGTGACAAGTAAGGCCTTTGGGCTCTGGCTGGGCTGAATGGAATTGGGGTACAGGGGCCCAGGACTTCCCTGTCTGATTGAACACCTTGAGCCGTAGGTTCCATGAACTCCACCGAGACCTGCACCAGAGCATTGAGGCAGCTAGTGACGAGAAGGATCTGCGCTGGTGGCGCAGTACCCATGGACCAGGCATGGCCATGAACTGGCCACAGTTTGAGGCACGTGCTGCAGGCTGGGTGGGACTTGGAGGAGGGTTGGGGTCAGTGCAGGTCCTAGGAGGAGGTGGTGCAAGTGGTCCAGATGGCCCTGCTGCCACCACAGCCACAGGCCCAGGCTGACCCTAAGCCCTTTCCCCACAGGAGTGGTCCTTGGACACACAGAGAGCAATCAGCCGGAAGGAGAAGGGTGGCCGGAGCCCCAATGAGGTTACTTTGACCAGCATCGTGCCCACAAGAGATGGCACTGCACCCCCACCCCAGTCTCCAGGGTCCCCAGGGTGAGAGCTGGAAGCTTGGCTGAGACAAAGAAACAGCTCTGTCCCCTGCTCTTTCCTCTCTCTCCTTTGATTCCTTCCTTTCACCTCTGAAGTGGGTTGAAAATTGATGCCAGGGACCCAGGGGCCAACTTAGCAGAGGTAATGATGCCAGGTTTCAAGAGGTTACTTCTCAGGAAATACTCTCGTTCCCACAAGCTCTCATTGCACATCAGCTCTGTGTGCAGGAATTGTACCTTGGCTCATAGTTGTGAGTGGCAGAGGTGTGACTAGTCTGCCCACCTGTCTCTAGCATCCCTCCAAGGTGCGAGCCCTTTGCCTGGAGTCCTGGGCGAGACCTCTTACCTAAAGTCTTCCTTGGACCCTGAGGTTTCCCCTTCTGTTTTCCCCTTCCAGCAGTGGGCAGGATGAGGAATGGTCTGATGAGGACAGTCCCCGGAAGGCTGCCACTGGGGTGCGGGTACGGGCCCTGTATGACTATGCTGGCCAGGAAGCTGATGAGCTGAGCTTCCGAGCAGGTACCTTGGGGCCCCTTTCCTGTCCCTTTCCAAGGTTTCAGGCCCTGCCTTACCAGGGTATCGAGGAGGGAAGTCAGATGCCCCTCCTCTCAAGGGCTAGCTCTCTGGCTGGTCAGACTGTTCTGGGTCCAGCCAGTTGGTGCATGATTGCTGCCTCTGGGATCTGGGATGGGGTAGCTTGTTGCTTTCTCATCCCTGTCTGACCCAGGTTTCTTCTAGTTGGCAGTCTCTCCTTTATTTTTTTGGCAGTACTGGTGTTTGAACTCAGGGCCTCACACTTGCTAGGCAGGCACTCCATCACTTGAGCCACTTCTCAGGTCCCATAGCTAGCAGTCTCTTATACTACCCCATCCCCCTCAGTCCTTGACACGGTTGCGGAAGTGGAAACAGTCATCCCGGGCAGTTGGCAATTACCAATCCCCTTTTCCTCAGGGGAGGAACTGCTGAAGATGAGCGAGGAGGATGAGCAGGGCTGGTGCCAGGGCCAGTTGCAGAGTGGCCGCATTGGCCTGTATCCTGCCAACTATGTGGAGTGTGTGGGTGCCTGAAGGCCCTGACAACCCTACTGCAGTGTCTCTCCATCCTGGGTCAGAGCCCAGCTGCTCCTGGACAGCCAGACCTGAGGCCCTGAACCATCATGCTGCTGCTGCCCTCTGTCCCTGAAGAGGGTGGAAGTCCTGGGACTCAGGGAGGGGAGGGGCCTGTGTCTAGGAAGGGTCTGGTAGCGAAGGGATCTAGGCTGAGGGCAGGATGGGAGGATGGAGGTGACAGAAGGGTTCAGGGGTACTTGGCCTTCCACAGCACTTGGGTCTTTCCAGGAGAAGAGGACCCCATTCCTGGCCTCTGTTTTGGGATTCCTAGGATGGGTTTGGGGTGAGTGTAGTTCTGGGTTAGCAGCACCCTATTTTGTGACTTGTTCTAGTGTATATTAAACTTGATCAAAAAAAAAAAAAAAAAAGAAAAACACCAAAAAACACTGTAGCGTTGTGTGGACCTTTTTTTTTTGGAGGAGTGAGATTTGAGACAGGGTCTCACTATGTAGTCCAGGTTGGCTCTCTTTTTCTCCGGCTTTCCGAGTGCTGGAATTATAGATGTCTATGAAAACGCAGAGCTTTATATGTATCTTTTGATACTCCACCTTTGCACCTGGAGGGAGGCAGGCTCTAGGGGAGGTTTGTCCATCGAGCGTGTGTTATGGAGCTGGGGTTGGGCATGGGTTTGCCTCCTGCCCTAGAACTTCTTGAATCTAATCTGGGCTGGAAGGGTCTCACACTTCCAGCCCAGATTAGATTTGGTTTGTTGTGAGTCTGGATAATGGGTTTTCACCTGAGCGGGGACTCCCCCTCCGGGGATGCCCTCCTCCCGTCCCTCGCCCAGTGTGTGTTCCCTTTCTGGCCGGTGGGACAAGAAAGACTTGGAAAACTGCTAGTCATTATTCATTTATCCATAACTGACCCAAGATAGGCCCTGGGCCTCCCGTCCTCTTGCAGCTCACGTCCCCACCTTCTGGACGTTCGGGTGTCTGAGCGGCGCTGGCGAGGAAGTTTGGGCCGGCGCGCGAGCCGTCGCCTGCCTGGCTGCGATTGGCCCGGCGCGGAGGGGCGTTCACTCTCTTGACCATTGCAGAGCTCCCAGCTGCTGACGTCGTGTTCCTGTCCCGCCGGCTGCTCATTGGTCCAGATCTGGTGGAATCACCCCACCCCCTGCTGGCCGGGACCCCGCGGTGGCCGGCGGGGTTAGCCCGCCTTCCCCGCCGCGGATTGGCCCGCCGCAGCACGCGTCTGTCGCGGTTGTGTCTGGGAAGGAGAGAAAATGGCGGCGGAGCCGAGCAAGACCGAGATCCAGACTCTTTTTAAGAGGCTTCGCGCAATTCCAACCAACAAGGTGCTTAGACGGGAGGGGCGCGGGGCCAGGCGCGGGCGGAGGGGAAGCCTCCCGCTCCCTGGGTCCTGAGGGAGGGAGAGGAGCGGAGGCAGGTGGTGTTCTTGGGGTTTTAGCGCCGGCCTCGACCCTGGGCCTCTGACCATTCGCTTACCGTCTCCTCTATTCAGGCCTGTTTCGACTGCGGCGCCAAGAGTCCGAGTTGGGCCAGCATCACGTATGGTGTTTTCTTGTGCATTGACTGCTCTGGGGTGCATCGCTCACTGGGCGTCCATCTCAGCTTTATCAGGTGGGTTCTCCGCGCCGTTGCTGAGCTTCCACCCGACCTGTGATCAGCGAGAGTGGCCACTTTGACTTGGACCGCTCCGAATTTGGTGTTCAAAACATACGGGCTGAGCCGGGTGTCTGGTAGCCTCCTGCGGGAGGGAGCCGCCTATGCGGGCCCCTTGCCACATAGTCAGCTGTCTCCGCCTTAACTCCATTCTTTCCTCACATACTTGAGAGTGAGCGTTAGTGTAGGGAAAGTAGCTGCGTTGGCCTTGTTGCAGATAGATCGGCCGGCCCAACAGTTCCCTAGTGACACTGTGACCATCCTTAAGGGGAAAGCCAAATCCGAGCTTGCCTGCCTGAGAATGCGACCTCCTTTCGGATCTGCGGAAGTAATTAGTACCCTCTGGAACAGGTGAAGAACAAAGCTTTCAAGCACAGGGTAGAGTGGAGGAAATGGGGGCAGTGACTGATGTATGTTTCCTGGACGCTTACAGCAGCCCAAGGCAAATGACAGGTGTGGGCTTGCCAGGGATGCTTGTCTCCGAGTATCGGCTGGTAGGTGACACACAGCCCTTGTACACAGGTCCACAGAGTTGGATTCCAACTGGAGCTGGTTGCAGCTGAGATGTATGCAGGTCGGCGGGAATGCCAATGCGGTAAAGCTCCTTTTACCTACCCTCATCATCTCCCTATGCTTTTGCCTGGGTACTAACGTTGCAGTGACTTCCTTGGACTTTTTTGGTTTCTCTGTTTAGAGGGTTTTCTGGTCTATACCACCAGTATACACTTGTTTCCTAAATTTGGAAATTGGTCACAACTCCTCTCACAGGTACTTCAAATTCAAACTAAACTGGGAAAAGGCCAGGTAGCTGGGGCCTCCATAGTCATTGAAGTCTTGGCAGGCTTCCTAGAAGGAGGACAGGTACAATGAGCATGGTGTGCTGTCCTCAGTCAAGGTTGGGTGAGGACTGGGCTTCATTCTTTTTTATCTCAGGGTATAGGAGGAGGCATGGTATTTTTTTGCAGGAATTTTGGAAGAACTTCACCTCTCTGAAAAATTGCTGGTGTCAATAGTGTGTCATCCTGTAAAATAATAATTCAACTATTAAAAGGAGGCGTCTCATATAGACAATACATTTTTGTCAGGTGAGAATTATCTATAGCACTGTTCTTTGCTTTGCTCTAGACGGCCTTTTTCCGCCAACATGGATGCACAGCCAATGATGCCAACACTAAATATAATAGCCGAGCTGCCCAGATGTACCGGGAGAAGATACGTCAGCTGGGAAGTGCAGCCCTGGCTAGGCATGGCACTGATGTAAGCGCTTCTTCCTGGACTTTTGGAGCAATTAGGTAGGGTTAGGGAGGTATTCAGTGCCCTGTGTTTTATGGGGCTTTCCCTCTTCCAGCTTTGGATAGACAATATGAGCAGTGCTCCTAGTCACTCCCCAGAGAAGAAGGACTCTGATTTCTTCACAGAACACACTCAGGTGAGTACCAACAGGAGAAATTTACCCCAGTTGTTCCTGACAATTGGATTACTTACCAAGACCAAGGCCTCTGTGATCATGGCAAAGATGGCCCTTGCCTAGAATGTGATATTTCAGAGAACGTCTGGGGCTCACTGAGTTGGTGACTGCTGCCTGCTAGGGAGACCAGCAGGTAGGCTGCACCTACTGCTGGTAGGTGTTTCTTCCTTCTGTGAGTAGGAGTACAATAGGAGGATCCCATGTGAAATGGACCCCTGTGAATTGGGGTGGTGGAGAGGAAGAGAAGCTTCTCAAAGGCTCAAGCAGTCTTCAGCCACAGACTTTTTCTCGATTTTATAGAAAAGCACTTTAGTTGGGGGACAATGAGAGATTTCCCTCCCCTGTTGGCGCACTGGATGTTAAAGTCAGATTCTCAGTTTGCATCCCTGCTCCTCTACTAGGCATTTCTTTGATGTCATATCATTTAACGTGTCAGAACCTCAGGTTCTAAAATTTTGACATGGTGTGATTAGCTATCTCATAGGGCTTGTTGTAATGATAAATGTGTTTGTATGTGACTAGTTCTTAGACTTGTGCCTAGCACATGGTAATTGCCTAAGAGTTGTTAGGGGAATAGGCTTCAGTCCCTTGACTGTAAGTAAACGGTTAGGTGTTGGGGCGGGGGGAGTGGGGCTTGCATCATTTTTCCATGGTGAATTGCAACTGTAATTTTACCTGCTAACCTCCAGTCTCCTTTCCTCATGGCTAGTAGTGGGGCCTTGTACCCACAAGGTACTTGTAGGTTCTTGGTGCTCCTTGCCAGCAGGAATGGCTCACCGAGGCTTCTGGCCTCCTTTTCAGCCCCCTGCCTGGGATGCGCCAGCCACTGAGCCTTCAGGGATCCAGCAGCCAGCCCCGTCTGCAGAGAGCAGTGGCCTGGCACGTGAGTTCAGCCCAGATTCCAACTGAGTGCCCTGGCCTTGGGAAAGGACTGGGAGCTAGGAAGGGTCTAGCTAGCTAAGGGAATAGGAATGTATGTGAGGGGGTGGGTGGTACTTCCTATATCCTTGGGTGGGATGAAATTCATATCAGTCCCTTGGAGGAAGTGGTGGGCTTGTATCTTTTGGTGACCAGCTGAGGAAAGCCAGTGACTCTTGTTCCATCACTTCTCTTAAGGGGAGGTTGCAGGATGCTAGGATCTCAATACCTAACTCCTGTCATTGCACCTACAGAGCCAGAGCATGGACCCAACACTGACCTGCTTGGCACCTCACCCAAATCCTCTGTGGGTCAGTATAACAGCTGGTGGGTGTAGGGTGGCTAGGAGAGGGTGGGCCTCAGTGTTCTTTCCAGATCTGTGCTGCCTGGTCATACGGATTAAGGCCACAGGAGACTGAGCTTCTGACTTCTGGGGTTGGGAATGTGATTGACTTTAGAGCTGGTTCTTTGAACTGTCAAACGTGGATGGGTTGCCTCTGAGTGTGGAGCGGGATCTAGCCAAAGAGACTAGCATGAGACCAGACACTTATCTCTGATATCAAGCAGGGCTGGCCTGTCTGTTCCACTTCATGGGGTGGGGTGACAGTTCTGAACTGCTGCTGATGGCTAGAGGTCATGTGACACTGTCCTTTTAAAGCCAGTACCTGTCCTTCAGCTCTTTAGCTCTTTACTTTCTTTTTGGCAGTACTGGGGTTTGAACTCAGTGCCTCACACTTGCTAGGTAGGCATTCTATCACTTGAGTCACTCCACTAGCTCTTTCCTTCCTTCCTTCCTTCCTCCCCCCCACCCCACACACACTGGGGCTTGAACTCAGGGCCTCAAGCTTGTTAGGCAGGCACTCTACCACTTGAGCCACTCAGCTCTTTTCAACTCTTTGGTGGCCTTCAGACTTGGTTAGGGTAAATAGTCCCTTTGCTGACGTTGGTTCTGTTGACTCTTGGGGGTTGGGGCAGGAAGTCAGCAGAGTGACTGTCCAACTCATTCCGTGAGAAAGCTGGTATAGTTTGGTTCGAAGCAAGCCCTGTGTAGGCCTCTGGGCTTGGGAGGTTCTGAGTTGAGCTCCATGTTAGCCATAGTCTGTTTTTTCTCCAGGATCCGTGTATTTGTCAGTGAATGGGGCCCCTCCTGCCAAAGGTAACAAGCAGTTGCTTGGGGAGCCTGGCCCTGCACACCAGCTCCCTACTGTAGGAGCTGAGGCTAGCATTTAGCATCTGCCCCTGCCTAACAGTCTTCACTTTGGTTTGGGGACTTTAGTCGCTTATGCTTTAGGTCTAGGCACCTGTTGCAACTTGCTGGGAGCAGTAAGCTCCCCTAACTTTGTCTTTGGCCTGGACACCCTAGGTTGGAACTGGTGGTGGCAGCTTTGTGTTTCCTTGTCTGAAGCTATTCTTTTTAGGTGCTCTTGCCATGAAGCTGCATGGTGTGGACTGAGCTGGTGCTTCTGACCTTCCTTTGACCTAGCTTATGCCCATCCTCTTTCTTACACAGAACTGAAAAGCTCCATCATTGGCAAGAAGAAGCCAGTAGCAGCTAAGAAAGGGGTAGGTGGGGGGAAGCAGTGTGGTAGGGTGGTTAGAACTATAGTGGACTGCCTGAGTTCACCCTTGGACTCTTACCACGTACTAGCTGTATGACTTTGGCAAAGGCATTTAACTTGTCTGAACCTTGTCTGTGACCGGGATTTAAAGATGTCCATTCTCAAGAGGCTCTTGGGAGCAGTCAGTAAAATTGAGCACATCTAGTACTTAGCAGAGTGCTTGATACACAGCAGGCCCTAGTCAGCATTAACTGATGCCCTTATTCTCTGTGGCCTCTGGGGTTAAGTGAGGCATGTCACTCCCGGCTCCAGCAGAACCACTGTTCTCTGGCCATGCTCATTGGGCTCCCGTTTCTGACCCTAAACTTTAAGAAGGACCATTCATTGTGAGTGTGGCTACAGTGTCTATGCCTGGGAGGGAGCAGAGGAGACTGGTTGGCAAAGTTCCATGTCACATGGTTCTCTCCCCAGCTGGGTGCCAAAAAAGGCCTAGGGGCCCAGAAGGTGAGCAACCAGAGCTTCAGTGAGATTGAGCGGCAGGCCCAGGTGGCAGAGAAGCTCCGTGAGCAGCAGGCAGCAGACGCCAAGAAGCAGGCTGAGGAGTCCATGTGCGTGTTCGCTGCAGAACCCCTGGCTTACGTGGGAGTTGGTGGGTAGCATGGGTACCAGCATCTGACTGTTTATTTTCTTCAGGGTTGCTTCTATGCGTCTGGCTTATCAGGAACTCCAGATTGATCGCAAGAAGGAGGAGAAGAAGCTACAGAATCTTGAAGGGAAGAAGCGCGAGCAGGCTGAGAGGCTGGGCATGGGCTTGATATCCCGAAGGTGAGGCTCAGCCATAGTCAGGGAAATGCTATTGTTTTTCTGGGAACCAAAGCAGAGTCTTCCCAGCAATTTAGGATTCTGTCCACTTAGTCTTTTATTTTTTGTTTATTGTCTTAAAGCACCTAGTACAGCGTTTGGCACACAGAAGGTATATGCCCTAAATATTTGCCATATGAGTGAATAGGATCATGGGCTATTTCAATACATTTAAGAGTTTAGAATGGTGTTTATTTGTGAGGACACTAAGGGCATATTGAGTGGTGAGACAGTTCTTTACTTTTCAAGATCTCCCTGAGAACTATAGGGGTTTAGTGTCCCTGCTCCATCCCTGGCCACTAAATGCCATTTGTGCTACCAGACAGTATAAAAACCCAAAATACTCCCTGTGGTTCAGATGCCACTGGGTTGGGCAGGTACCTTTCTGTTTCAGAATCACTGGGATTGTGTTGCTGTGTTTTTCTTAACAAAAGCAAGTACTGGAGAGCCAATGCATTTTGTGCTACACTGTGAGTTAGCATCTAGAGATTTTAGTAACAGTTGATTTTTGATCCCTCAAAACTGGGAATATTCAATAGTACCAGGGCCAACAATTTTGGCTTCACTTAACCTGTGCTAGTTAGTGGCTGGTCTTTTGAGGAGTAATGAGCTTATTATTGTTATGAGAAGTTACTTACTCAGACATGATGGTACTGTGCCTGAGGTATAGCAATCCCTTTTGTACAAATTTTTCAAATTTGTTGTTATTAAGCAACTTGCTAAGTCTATAGATACAGTAGATTTTGAACACAAAACTGATTCCATATTTGGTATTTTTAGCCATTGTGCTCTACTTCTCTGGAAGGAGATAAGGCTGGGTTTTTTTTTTTTAATTATTTTTGGCGGTACTGTGTTTTGAACTCATATCCTCATACTTGTTAGGCAAGCCCTCTACCTCTTGAGCCACTCTGCGCCAGCCCAGGGCTGGGTATTTTAACTTAATCTTTTAAAATGTTGATTGTGTTTTTCCCTTTCAGTCTGTGTGGTGCTAGTGTATTCACAGACAATCAGACAAACACACACTTTTAATTCTGAAAAGGGATTGAGGACTCCTCCCCTTTCCTGTTTTGGTCAGTGGGTTAAAGTCCATAAACAACTTTCCAGCTGTTTTTTTCCTTTCTTTTTTTTTAAGACAGGGTCTTGCTGTGTAGCCCAGGTTGGCCTTGAACTCACCATACTCTTGCCTCAGCCTCCTGAGTGCTGGGGGAATTACAGGCATGAGCAACCATGCCTGGCTGTTTTTTCTTCTTTGTAGTTCAACAGAATCAATTAATCTCTCTCTCTCTCTCTGTAGCTCTCACTCTCACTCTCAGTATTGGGGTCTGAACATGGCTTTGAGCTTGTCAGGCAGGTGCTCCATAATTTGAGACACACCACAGCCCCAGAATCTCTTAACTTAAACCCAGTTCACCCTATTTAAAGCACACTCCTTGGAGTTCTTCAGCTAGAAGTTGTTGATAATTTCTAATCAATTTATTTGAATCATATTAATCCTGAAAGTGCCTCACTGACAGAGCAGTGAGGCATCAAGAACCGTACTGCCTGCCCATTCCAGGCCTTCTCTGGGGGAATGCTGGGACCAGATCCAGGTCTTACGTCAGACTTTGCTAGGAAATGCTCTCCTACTCTTCCTCTTTGTTTTCTTCTTTGTCATGTTCTTCCTTGTGCATGTGTGTATCTGTCCTAGGCTCATGTGCAGCAAGGCTGGGAGAGACCATTCTGGTACATTTTGTGTGTGTGTGTGTGTGTGTGTTTTGCTTTTAGCGGTACTGGGGCTTGAACTCAAGGCCTTGTACTTGCTAGGCTTTGCTAAGCAGGCACTCTACCACTTGAGCCACTCCACCAGCCCTATCTGGTGCATTGTTATTAAAATGGTTAATAGGAAAACAACCATTGGCTAGGAAGCACATTTTTGAGAAAACAAAGCAATGTGTCTACACTTCCAGGGTATGCTCCCCAGGTCATCATGCAGTGCCTAGCAACTTCTGCCTGGTTGGCCCAGCTGTGCACAGGCAGAGGGAGAAGGCTTTGGGTGATGCCTGAAGTAGACCCAGCAGCTGGGTGGCTGTTCTTGTGAAGTGATACTGATGCTCACTAGTGGACTCATGCCTGTTCCACTTTCCTACACAGCTCAGTCTCCCACTCGGTGCTGTCTGAGATGCAGGTGATTGAGCAGGAAACCCCAGTGAGTGCAAAATCCTCCCGCTCACAGCTGGATTTGTTTGACGATGTTGGAACTTTTGCCTCTGGACCCCCAAAGTAAGGCTATTGCTGGGGCATGGACTTTGCTACTTCATTCCTTATTCAGATTTTCTGAGCCACTCTGCTGTCTCCCTAGGTACAAGGACAACCCCTTTTCCTTGGGGGAAACTTTTGGATCCCACTGGGATACAGATGCAGCCTGGGATATGGACAGAGTAGAGGAGAAGGAGCCAGAAGTGACCATTTCAAGCATCCGGCCTATTTCAGAAAGGTAGAGTGGTTTAGGGCAGCACTGTCCCGTAGAACTTTCTGGAGTGATGGCAGTGTTCTGTATCTGTACTGTCCAATGTGGGTAGTCATTAGTTCTTTGGCTGTTAAGCCCTAACCTAAAAATGTGGCCAGTGCAGCTGAGGAACTGAATGTAAATAGACACATGTGGCTAGTGTCTACCTCAATAGACAGTGCAGGATTCAACTTTGGTTTGAGCTGTGCTTTATCACAGGGAGCCTGGCAGCTTCTTTTGCTTGGAATCTGGTTTTGTGGTAGGAGGGGCCTGATTTTATGATTCAGCCCTGACCTCCTTCATGAAGGCTACGTAATTCTGGTCCCTGTCTTACTGATCAATTGCAGTGCTGGGAATGAAACCCAGGACCTTATACATGCTAGGCAAGCTTTCTGCCAGTGAGCCCCTTATTTTTTTTGAGCTTTATTCCATCTTAATCTAGGCAATGTTTTCTTAGTAAGTTGCCTGCAGATAATTCATTTGTGAAGTGGAGAACTACCACAGGGTTGTTGGAAGGATTAAATGTAATGAAATTTGTAAAACCCCCTCGCCCAATGCCTGTGCATAATCAGTGCTAGAACAAGAGTGCCACGTACCTTTTCATCCACATTCGGATGCTTCTGGGGGGTACTATTGATAATCTTTGCAGGAGAGTAGGTATAAATCCAGTGTTAGGAAGATTATGTAGCTAGGAGTAGGATAGCAGCAGTGATGACATAGCTTCTTACACCTTCATGAAACTTTAGTGGTTAGGGGCTGAAACCTAGGCCCTTCCAAATCATATTTCCACTTTGCCTAATGTAGGTAACTTAGGCTGTCTGTGCCTTGGCTTCAGTGTGGAGAAGGGAGTGGGGGGGGGAGGGGCTTCCTGGTATCCCTTTGGAGGCTCCTCACCAGGGGAGAGGGTCCCTGAGACCCAAGCCACAGACAGAATAGAGCATGGTAAGCCATGGCCAAAAGGCCATCAGTTTTTTTTTTTTTTGGCTTCTGTACTCTGCTTCCCCTGGTGGTAATAGGAAGAGTCAAAGATGTTCCCTATCCACCCCTCAGAGCCACAAACCGGAGGGACGTGGAGAGCCGGAGCACGGGCCTTGAGTCCAGTGAAGCACGTCAGAAGTTTGCAGGAGCCAAAGCCATCTCATCTGACATGTTC
The DNA here is from genome assembly GCF_047511655.1 of Castor canadensis. NCBI lineage: Eukaryota > Metazoa > Chordata > Mammalia > Rodentia > Castoridae > Castor > Castor canadensis. The sequence goes on along the minus strand of NC_133386.1, from coordinate 182,840,085 downwards.
TTTGGGCGAGAGGTAGATACTGAGGTAAGCAAGAGCTTCCTCCCTGCTTGGGCTTTGGGCTTTAGTACCAGTTTGGCTTGGCCTATATGAGTTCTTGAATCATTGGCCAGAAGATCCCAAGGCCTTACCTTTTCTTCAATACAGTATGAAGCCAGGTCTCGGCTACAGCAACTTTCCGGCAGCAGTGCCATCAGCTCTTCAGACCTCTTTGGGGACATAGATGGAACTCATGGAGGAGGTAGGGCTCCAGTAGAGTTATAGGTGTTGAGTGAGGCCTGTGAGCACAAGTGGAGGACTGTTGACTGGGAAGGGTTTCCTTCAAGACTCTGGGTTATACCTTCCCTTTCTTTTACAGGAAGTGTATCTCTAGGGAATGTGCTCCCTACAGCTGACATTGCCCAGTTTAAGCAGGGTGTCAAGTCTGTGGCTGGCAAGATGGCTGTGCTGGCCAATGGTGTGATGAATTCTTTGCAGGTGAGGCTGGGGAAGAGGCCTAAAGAGTAGTGCCTGGAGATTTGCCTTCTACTGTGTTGAGACACTGCTTCTGGATAGCTGCTGGCAGCCTTAAAGAAAACATTTGCTTTTCTTGAAGTGGCAGCTTACTTCTTTTCAGCCCTGAACTGGGCTGGGTCTCAGTGAACTGTATCTGCACTGATTTCCCCTTTGTCACCTTTACTACTCTTTCTTTTCCCTCCCAGCTTCAAAGGGGGTAGCTGTTATTTTGATTAGTGCCCAGCTTTCCCCTGCCCTAGCTCTAGAACTCCTACGGGGGCACCCAGTCCCCTAAAGTCTCAGTTCTGCAGCAGGGTATGTTGGGAGGCAGTGTGCATGCTGGGAAGCTGCTGCAGGTTAGAGACTGACTTTGTTTTCTCCCTGCTCCCAGGATCGCTACGGTTCCTACTGATCCATGATTCAGGCCTGTGGTGGTGACAGCAGCAAGAACCTCATTATTCCCAGGCCAGGGATACCTGCCTGTGGAAGCTGGGGACTGTTACTTTTTCTGTGTGGTGTGTGAGTGGGGTGACCTTGGAGGATCTTGGGCGAGGGAAATGGTCAGCATCAGCCCTTGTTCTTTGCCTATGGATTGAGCCCCTAGCCTCATCCCCTTACACCCTCTACTCCATGCTAGTGTCCTTCCAATCCTGCCCCAAAGCTGCTGCTCACTTGACCTGCTGTACTGGGAGTGAGGGGAGGGATTCCTTTTGGGTGGCTTATTCTGGGCCTAGCCCTTCCCTGAGCAGGGAAAGTACAAGGTTTTTGCAGGCTGAAGGATCCTTGTAGGTGGTCTGGGAGCTTAGGCTTCCATACTCTGGAGTTGCGGAGGCCTAACAAGAATTCTGCTGTGGACCCCAGGCTGGTCTGGACTTGCCACTGCTTTCATTGCTACCAGTGGCCTCTTCTGGGTGCCAGGAGAGGACAGAGGGAGGGGAAGGACCTTTGGGCCTTATTAAGGGCTAGAAACATTACCTGGCCCGTTTCATTTTGGATCGGCCTGGAGGCCTGAGTGATCTCTTGTCTTACCATCATCATTTGGAGCTGACTTCTGCTAGGGGTCTCAGAGCTCCTCCCTACTGTAACTGTGGGCCATGACACCCTTTGTCCGTGCCTGAGACTTTCCCTTCTTTCCCTGGTTGGTGCCCATGGTGGGTCTCATTTGCCCTGTGTCCTGACTGGATGCTGTGAGCATGCTCCTGGCCGGGGAAAAAGAGGCCATGAGAGACAGGCCTCAGCAGGCTTCTGGGACTCAGCTTTCTTCTGCATCATCCTGGGCTGAGAGTTCCCTGAACAACACCACACCAATGAGGGGCCTACAGCAGGCCTCACCCTTCGGCAGCTGGGCCATGCACTGTGTCATCCTTGGTGCCATCTTCCCCTGCCTTGTGGCAGTCTCGGCCCTACCTGCTGGTCGTAGGTTGGGCTCCAAACAACACAGACCACTCTTCTCCCATCCCTTCCCCAGAGGGACATGACTTTCTTTCAGGACTGTTTGTATTGAAACAAAATAAAGCCCCCACGGGGCCCTGTAGGTCAGTGTCCTCTCCATCCTGCCTCCCTGCCCATTGCGGCCCCTTGCTCACTCTCTGGGTTCCCACCGATACTGGTTGGGCGTTGGTGCTGAGGGCACTCTCTCCAGGGCCTCCAGCTTGTCTCTTCTCTGAAAGGCAAAGGCCCCTGGCTCCTCGCCCCTGTGCTGCTGTGCAGTCCGGTGCAGCCTCGACCTCACCACCCTGTTGCACGCGGAGGAAAGAGCTGGTGTTAGTTGGCCCTTTAGTTCATCTGCAGAGCCTTATGACTTGAGGGTGTGTGAGTGCCCTTGGCAACCCTATACCTCCCCTCAACAGGAGGTAGGGCTGGGGACAGGTTACTCATTGGAGTTATAAAAATATAAATATTCAGATTTGAGTGGGACCCTTTTAAGTCCTGGAAGAGTGAACATGTTTGTGTATACCCTGGCTTTGTTATCTCTTTCCTTATAGGAACCCCCTTATAGAGTATGGTTATAAACTGCTGATATGGGAAGTAGAGTGTTAGAAAGGACAGAGAGGGAGCAGGAGCCATGGGGCTCTAAGCCAGGGATTTCCAGTATGTATTGGAGGCTCTAGCTTTGGAATCATCTGGAGTGTTCATAAGAAATAAAGGCTTTGAACTCCATCCTAAGCTGGTGGGATGGGACTCAAGTTCTGTAATTTGCACAGCAGAATTAGAGAAACCTCCAAGGCTGGCAGAGGGAGCTGCTTTAGAATGGGCTTCCCAGGCCTAGCCTGGGCATTGCAAGGGTTTGGAAACCAGTTCTTGTACTTACCCAATGGCTGGTCTGGGCAGGGAGGAGCCCAGAAAATATGCCCAGTAATGATGACACTGACTTAGGAGGCTGCTTGCTTTGCCTGGATAGGTTTTACTTTCTGGAGGATAACCCTCCCTTCAAGGAAATTGAAGACTACCTGCCTTGCTTTCCCCAGTTTTAGGAAGCTTGTACACCTCAATTTTGTTTTGCTTATAGCTGTATCCCTACTCCCTGAATCCCCTGTAGGTGCTTGGCAAATGCCTAATGAAACGTTTGTCTAGAAGGCTGTGCAGTGCTAGCCTTTTGTGGTCAGGATCTTGGAAGATAGGGAACCTGGCATTGAACCCTCAAGGTGTTTCTTAAAGGCCATTCCAGTTGTGCACATCTCTCCTTTGAGCAGCTGCTCTCACTTGGGAGGCCAGTGCCTCTGTCAGCTGAGGCAAGTCTCCAAGCTAGAGAGGCCCACCTCCTCCCATTGTGCCAGAAAACCACACAAACCCGAACTCTCCTGATGGCTTTAGACTCACCACTTACCAGACACAAGGGACTTTATTCATTTCACAGATTTAACTGCTAGACACAAAGGAGACTTGAAGCAGATTTTGAAAGTGAGCTTCTTGCTCACCCTCCTCCCTTCCTCCTAGTGGATGACATCACCAGAAGGCCACAGTGGTATGTCTTTCCAGTACTTGCTCTCAGGTGTCAACCTTGACCATGCCAGGCCCTGCATTGCTATTGATCCCCCTTTCTGGAGCTACTGTGAGATGACCCTTTAAAGGGGACTAGCAGAGGTTAGCTGAGAAGAAACTGTTCTTAAGAGGTTAAGGAGGACTGCCAATAAAAGGCTGAGGTCAAGTCCCTTTCCCAGTGATGAGGTGGCTTGTCAGCCTAGGGCTTGACAAGCCCAAACAAGGGCTGACAGGGTCAGAGCTGGCTATGAAATATCTAGGGTCACTGCTTGGTTTGGCTTGGCTGATCACAGGTCTCTGGATGTGGCTGCTATTCAGCCATTTCATCAGCAGAGGGCAGCACAGCAAGGCGCTGGAGGAGGTTGGGTTGGGGTGCTGCAGGCTGGGCAGGAGCAAGGTGCAGGGTATAAAGAGGGCCCTTCAGACTTCTCAAGTCTCAGATTCGTCTGTCTCTTCAGTGGAGCCATCACTCTCTGCATCCACTTTGCGGGAGTGATGGAGAGATTTCCAGGGGGAGCCAACCCGGGGAGGGGTCCGGGAAGGGAGGCAGCTGGCCTCTGGAATGGTAGTGACCGAGCTGATAAGGCCTGGGACCTGGACCAGCCTGAAGGAGGGAAGAAGCCCGGAGGGCAGTGAGCTGCCTCCTGTTCAGAGACTAGGACCTCCACGCTCACCTCTGTACTGGAACAAAAACTCCCAGGGCTTGGGATACCTTGACCCTCTGGTGGCCCCCAATCACCTCCCTGACCAGTGTGGTGTGTGTGTAGGCGGGGGGGTGTGTTACAGACAACCCACAATGTGACCTACAATTGGGCACAGCCATGTCTGTCTGAGGTCTGCCTCCCACAAGGGGGCAGCATCTCCTCACTTGACACTTACAGCCGTTCTAGCTCCTCGTCCATGGCTGGGTCATGCATCAGGTCCCCTTTGTCAGGCAAAGCTCCTAGGAGATAATGGGGTGGGGAGCAGAAAACTGAACCTGAGGGTCCTTCAAGTAGCAGATAGCAGATACCTCTGTTCCCCTCACCTTCATGTCTGCCTACTCTGCTGACCCTGGGGAGGCTGATCTAAATGATCTGAGGACTGCTAGGAGCCAAAAACCCATTGTGGGGTAGGAAGTCCTGGGTGCCTTCCCTTCTGTACTTGGGGCAAAAGTGACAGCTAAGAAGATATCCCCAAAGAGGTTGATTCTGTTCTAAGAGGAAGTGTGGTTTCTGAGCTGGTGCTGGGGGTGGGGGTTATTCTTGAGGTCCCAGGTACTGAGAAATGATCTAATTTGGAGTTCCAAAGTCAGGGTGACTCTTGGAGACAGATGGTTAAAAAAAATGCTGCTTCTGGTCAGGAAGGAAGCTGTCCCATCCTGAGGTCTCTTACTCAAACCTCTGAGAAGCTTCTTTCCCTACAAAGGGAGAGGTTAAATCCTGGTAGGGAAAGGTGAGGGAAGAATGCGTGGCAAGGGGAAGGTGAAGTTTTCTGGAAGTAGAGTGGTTTGGTCAGTTAATGATGCTGGGCTTCAGAAAGACTCAGTCTTAAATTTACCCATCTGGTACAAGTTCAGTTTTTGACTCTTGCAAATCTTTTTCCGATGATGCTTCTTGGCTTCCTTTGCTCTAAGTGGGTGTACTTACTGTCCCAGGGAGCACTATCATTCTTTTGGAGGGGGCCTTGGGGAGGGAACAGGGCTACCTAGTCCTGTCCACAGTTGGCTTCCTTCAATCAGGGTTATTTCCAGATTTTTATTTCACACCATATGCTTCTTTGTTCTTTCTATCTTCCACTCCTGCCAGCATTAGTGCTCACTCAGTAAAAGTTGCCTGAGAAGTTCCTCCCCCATGCTGTGGATTAAATTGAGGGTTGTTTTTAAAGGCCCCTGGAACAAGTGAGGAGCTGAGGTTGATCCAGGCTATGATCCAGTTGCTAGTTAGCTTTTCCTTCATAGCAACTGTCATTGGCAGGAAGGAAGGGCCGTCAATTCCCTAGGACTATGAGAGGACTCCCAGCTCAACTCCCCCTCACTCTTGATGTTTGACTCCCTACACTTGCCTTCTCTGTAGCCTTAGAACAGCCAGCAGCCTTGGCTACCAACCTCATTTAGTTGAGGGGCCCCTGTCTTAAAATAAGCAGGCTGACAGGTGGCATGCATGCCCAGGTCAGCACAGGTTTAGCGCCCTTGTGTCTCCCCGAGAATGTGGGCAGGGGATGTGGTTGGGTTTGATTAAACATAAAGTCTCCAGCACAGCACCTGACCCCTGGTGGTAGGCATTTAGTGAATGTTAACTTTCCTTCCCTTGACCTCATTCCTTTGACATGGTGGTGGTGGGGGGTGTTGCCTGTTTGGTCTCAGGAACCTGAATCCCAGCACACAAGGAGGATCTCTTGAGGAAAGAAACAGTAACCACATGAAACTCTAGGGAGGGGTGGGGTGGGGGTGGTGTCTTGCTCTTCCCCTGGGAAAACAGTGGCTGAGTACAGAGGAAGAGGCCAACCAGGGAGAATAAAATGACAGGCAAGAAAACTGGGCCAGTGCAACCTTCCCCACCTTTTTTTTTTTTTTTTTTTTTGTCTCCTCTTTTTCGCATTAATCAGAATTTGCCCCCAAGCTTGGGTGGGGAGGGGTTGGGGGGGAACCTCTCAGACACACTTCTGCCCTGTTTCTAAGTGGGCTAAATAGGGTTTAGGTCTCTTTGATACATAATTTCCAAAGGCAGTGGATAAACTGTGTCTGCCCAACATGCAGGCCCTCCCAAAAGTAGAACCAGGGATCCTATGGGGAGGGGTTGGGGCAGAGCCTTGGGTGGGAAGGCTGTTCCTTACCTGGGAATATAAGAAGCCTACAAGGGCAGTTTTGGGTTGCACACATTCCGACTTCCTGGGAATCACAGGCTGGCCCAGAGAAGCCAAGTTAGAGAGAGGGATACCTCCTACCCCGCATGGGGCCATGTCTGCCAATAGAGGTCAGCTGCTACCTGTATTGTGGGGAAGTGCAGCTGGCGATAGGTAGCGCTGGCTTACCTAGGGCTTGATTGATTCCATGATGCTTTGAGAGGGCCACAAGGAATCCATAGAAGGTCAGTCTCTGAACATTGCTTAGGATCTCTTTGACAAGTGCTGGGGGTGGGCAGCTAGAGAGGAGAATACAAGATGCCAGATTCAAAGACTAGCAAATTGGAGTGCCATCTTTCCAACCATACCTTCAGGCTTAGGGGGATGCCCAAAGCCAAGACTGAGGGACCAGCTATGGGAACCAAGGGGAGCATGGCACATCTGCAAGAGCAATGCCCTGACTGAAGGAAGACAAGAAGGGCTGGCATGTGCTTTTCTGGTGCTTTTACAGGGGGCGTAGGAGGGACAGAAGGACGACATGGCTACTGATGACAGCCTCCTTGGCTAGATGCTCTGTCCCTAAGGGAACTTTGCACCACACAAGGCAGATGAACTTTCCCTTTCTGTGGAGAAGTTTGGAATTGGAATAGTGAATGTTCTTTCCTTAAGAAGTCAGGGCCAACCTGTCTCCTGGCAAGCTGGTCATCTACAGTTGATCTGCCCAAGTGAAAGTGCTCCCTTCTAAGTGAGCAAATGGGGAAGCCTTTCAGTCACAACCTGCTCTGGGGGCAAACGGCCCTGTTCCAATTTGCTTCATGACCATCTAGGGCCTTAGAAGCCCCAGACCAATCAGAACATCCTTCTAGAGACATGTTCCCAAGCTAGCAGCCTGTGATCCCTGAGGCTGAGGTGGGGTCTGTGTGCCTGTTTCCTACCTGTACTTGTGCCGGTCACACAGGTTTTCCAGGCACTGGTAGAACAGTGACGCCTCCACTCCCTCCAACATGCTGGCCTCACCCAAGGCAGGTCGCTGGCGATGTTGCCCACTGGATGACGTTGGCACAATCACTGTGTTGGGGTTCTTGCCTGACAGCAGGTCCTGATAGATGGCAGCCACACTGTCCAGAAATTCTGATACCATGGGGGCAGAAGGGTACAATTCAGGCAGGGAGCACTTGTTCAATGACAAGTTTTCTGTTATTTAGTCTTGTCTCCTTGTTGGAATGTAAGTTCCTTGCACACAGGCAGGGGTCATGCCTTGTTGACCTCTCCTCCCCAGCACCTAGTACTGAGCTGGTACATATTAAATACTATACTTATTTTGTATTTTGCTTTGTACATGTACACATTCCCACTGGTAAGCCCCATCTTGTGAGGCCACCTGTCTTGCTAACTTAAGAAAGCATGTTGGAATATCAGTGAGGAATGAAGAAAGCCTGCTAGCTGCTAATTTAGTAAATCATTTGAAATTGTTATCAAAGTGTTATAGTCACACAATTGTTAGTAATCAATGACTTAAGGCCCTTTTTATCTCTAACACACACCATAATGCAGTATAATGAAGCTAGTGGCACAAGAAGGCTGCCCAGTCTTTATGGGAGTGCTGTGAGAGGAGGGACAGGGATTCAGAGAAGAGAAACGGTTCTCCCAAACATGGCTGCTTCTCTAGAGTCAAAGAGCTTCAGAGCACCAGGAATAGATGCCTGGTGCTGCTAGGAGCAGGTGGTAAGACTCCAGCCCAGGAGCTGCCATCAAGTAAACAGAATGTGAGACCTTCGCAAGGCCAGGCCTTGGCAGGAAAGCCATCTCTAGGCTTCAAGGACAGCCTTCCATTTATTAGAAGAGCCCATTTTACACAAGTTTGTTTATGGACACAGCAATTTTTAAGCCCCACATTCCACTTGGTGTCACTTGTGTGTGAGCTTATGCTCATTTCCATTTATCTTTTATTTATTTGTTTTTGCAGTGCTTGGGTTTGAACTCAGGGCCTACACCTTAAGCCACTCCACAACCCTTGTGTGATTTTTTTTTTTTTTTTTTTTTGAGACAGGTTCTCTTGAACTGTTTGTCCCAGCTGGCTTTGAACTGTGATTCTCTTGATCTCTGCCTCCTGAGTAGCTAGGATTACAGGCGTGATCCCAGCTGTATTTATCTATTTTTATTCGACGTGACTCCAGACGGGATTTAAGGGTGCAGCTGGTGTGAATTCAGAAGAGTGGAAGTGTGAAATAGGCCTGGTGAGTGTTTTTTTTTTTTTAAGAGAAAAGGTCCTCATGAGCTCAGAGGCCTGAGTTAAACCCTAGTACCATCAAAAAACCAGAGAGAGGGTCTTGCTATGTTGCCCAGGATGGCTTTGAGTGCCTGAGCTCAAGCAATCCTTCTGCCTCAATTTCTTGAATAGCTAAGACTACAGGTGTGCACCCCTGTGCCTGGTTTGGTGTGTCCTTTTTAAAAGTTATGAGAATAGTAGAACGTGTGCTACACATGTGAACAAAGGCCAAGGAAGTAGCTAAGTACACTGGCTTTGGAGTCAGCCTTCTGTTCAAGTCTGGGCTCCACTGTGGAGCTGTATGACTGGTTACTTACCTCTGCAAGCTTATCCCCTAAAGGACTTATTCCTTAAGGTTGTTGAAAGGATTAAAGCCCTTAGTGTTATACTTGTGACACAGTAAGTTTTCAGAGTGAATGCTATTGATGTTTCTGTCCTCATTACTTAAATAGATTTGTTGTGCTGCTGACTGAAAGCTGTGTGATTTTCAATGTCTTCTGAAGGTTGAATCTTGTGGCTAACAGTGCAAGTTAGATATGTTTAGTGGCCAGCAGTGAAATATACCTCTAAAGATGTAGAGAAATGTCTGTGCCAGGCACATAGATGGAAAGGACAACATGGTGGGAAAGGGAGACATGGTCCTATAAACAGGAGCCACATGGGGCCTCGAACACTCACCTGAATAGTAAAACTGGATCTGGAAGGCAAAGAGAAAATCTGAGAAAGACATCAAGCAGTCCATAGCATCGTCCATGAGTACAATCCTGACAGAGAAAGAGAATATGAGTTTGTGTGTGTGTGTGTGTGTGTGTGTGTGTGTGTGTGAGCGTGTGCGTGCACATGGAAAGAGAGACAGAGCATAAGCACAAGCCAGCCATTCCTGAGTCTCCAGTCCCCTGGGCAGCAGAACATTTGGGAGAGGGTTCCCAAAAACAAGCTCCTCCTAGTCTTACTTCAATTGGACTCTGCCACTGAACTGAACAAGAACACCCTGCACCAAGCATGGCTCCCAATCCAGTCTCAGTGGCACCAGCTAGTGGATGGAGCGCAGGCAGAGAGGGCTTGGGATAAGACAGCAAGGAGAGGGTGCAACTGTAATGCAGCCAAGATTTCTTTTCGTATACTTAAGCAGTAAATCCTTTCATTCTGCAGTGAGGACCATTTAGTTCAGAATAAATACAGCTGATCAGAAAAGGCAAAAAGAACAGCCAAGAGGTTTAAAGGGGTCTTGGCAAGTGGTACTGAGATTTAATAAGCTACCAAAATGGCCAGAACAGCAACAGGCACCTCCACCCTGGGACACAGATGGCAGCAGAAGGGAGATGACGACTCTGTACTTGAGAGGGGCGCTGTGGAGGCACAGCCTTTTCTTGCTATCAACTTTCACAAGCTGACCACCTTCTGGTTTTTCCTGTCTCTATTCCCTCCCACTGGGCACCCACCTCACAGGAAGAAAACCATTTAACTAATAAAGGGATCAGACCAGGGTCATGTTCATACTCAGGGCAACATCTGAGGGGGACAGGAAGAGCAGGAAATTAGCATTTGCTAGGCTTCATCCATGTACCAGGCAGGGTGCCAAACTCCACTACTGGAGTGGAGCTGGGCCCCCAGTTTGTTTCTGACTGGGCCCTTCTGGCTTTATCTTTTCTTTTTTAAACTTTTATTTTGCTATCTTATGTATTTTTTCAAATCTCTATATCCCTGTGTCAGAGAGAACCCAAGTTGGCAAATGGAGAAGCCCTAGAGAGCCAGCATTGCTCACCCCTGGGAAAGGGGCTTTACGAAGAAAACAATGTGACTGGTGCCTCAGCTCCTGGAATTGTGCAAGGCAGCTGGCCTTTGTTTCAGATCTCCCTGAAGGGAGAAAATGGTTTCTAGGTAGTCTTCAGTTGTAATAATAATAAAGTAATACAAGCAGGTACCATTTACTGAGTACCCTACTCCACAGGAGGCTCTGTACAAATAAAAGTATTTAGCCACATTAATTAAACTTTAATTAATGTAGCATACTATGCAAAATATGAGGTGGATCTTCTTATTTCCATTTTACAGGTGTAATCTTAAGTCTCAGAGTCAGTATACCACAGTCACACACATAAGGTTGGTAAGTTTATCCGCAGGCTGAGTACTTTCATTAGGTCACACTGCCTCCACTGGGATTTGAACTTGCTAGGTAAGCACGCCCCCACACTGTTTTTTTCTTTTTTTTCTTGGGGGGAGGGGTTGGGGTTTGAACTCAGGTCTTTAGTGCTCTACCACTTGAACCGACCTCCAGTCCATTTTGCACTGGTTATTTTGGAGTTGTGGTCTTGGAAAGTTATTTGCCTGGGCTGGCCTCCAATCACAATCCAATCTCAGCCTCTCAAGTATCTAGAATTACAGATGTGAGCAACCTGCACTTGGCTACTGCCTCTTGTTAAATGAAGAAAAGACACAGAATAGGAATACTAGCATTTTACTACTTAGCTTCTGTGAATAATTAATTTTCCTTCTTCTCACTTACATCTTTAGGGCCTTAACTATTTCTCATGTGTTTCTTGGGGAGAAAGAAAACTGCCTCTGCCGGGTGCTGGTGGCTCACATCTGTAATCCTAGCTACTTAGGAGGCAGACATCAGAAGGATCGTAGCCAGCCTGGGCAAATTGTTCTTGAATCCCTATCTCAAAAATACCAAACACAAAAAAGGGGTTGACGGAATGACTCAAATGGTAGAGCCTGCCTACCAAGTGTGAGGCCCTGAGTTCAAACTCCAGTATTGCATCCCTCCCGCCCCCCTAACCTCTCCCAACCCTTCCCCCCCAAAAAAATCTGCCTCCACTACTGGGGTGCAACAAAATTCCAGCTGGAAAAAAATTCAGGCCAGAGGGTGAGAAGAAGCAATGTTAATGAGGCACACTGGGGGGCGCCCTGGTACTTCCATCAGTGCTTAGTGGACTAGGGGTCTCATAGGCCTAGTGGTTATCTCACTTCTCATATCTTGAGAACCCACATGGGCAAAAGGAAGACAGGGCAGAGTGAGAACAGTTCTAACATCTGGATAAGAGGGAGAAGAGAAGGCAGGGAGGCAGAGAAGACTGGAGTTGGCAAAGACTCATACTAAGAGGAAGAAGGAGCACTCCCAGGAGTGGCCTGGGAGGAAGAGCCACTAGCACCTCAGGAAAATAGAAGCCAGACATTTCTTCCTGCTCCACTCCCAGGACAGCCATAAAGCTAACGACTTCAGGACAGTTTGGGGCTGATAGCATCTCCCTCAGAAAACATAGAGGAGCCTTTGAAGCTTTTGAGGGTGATATGCATGTCTCTCATTTATCATCAATCTGGAACCCAGTGCTCTTGTTTACCTTCATTATCTTTATTCGTTTATTATATTGTATGTAATTAATACCCTTTAAAAAAGTATGTAGTTCAGTGTTTTAGTATACTCAAAAAATTGTGCACTTATAACCACAGTCAAATTCAGAAGTTACCTCCCTTTGTAATTCTTACTCGTCAGCATGCTCCTGAGACAGGCCCTGCCTCACCAAGGCTTTGAAGTAGATTGCCATGGGCATCTTCCTCTTTCAGAGACAGGTAGGACCATACGCTGCTCAGCACCTCTCTGGGATGTAAGAGATGAAGGCGCCCTCTTTAACTTAGACTGGGGCAAAACTATGCACACCCTCTGAGCCTCAGAACTGGTCCCAGCTTTCTGTCAGAGGCTGTTTGTAATTTGAGCACTAGCCCCATTTTTTGTTACTGTTGTTATAGTTTTATTTAAGCACTAATAAAATATGCACATGAGTTGTCTATTCATTTTCTTTCTGTGCAGTCTGGCATTGGGATTGGTGACCTCGATGGCCAGAGAGAAGATGATTCCTAGCCAGCCTCTAAGGCTGCTATTTCTAGGACTGCTTTGCCATTCTTGGAGGAAATACTGAGCAATCTCAGCACAGTAGGGTTGAGGCACATCAGCAGCACTTCCAGCTCCTTGACTTTATGAACTGGGAATTTCTTTGAACTTAGTTGTCTTTTTTCTTATTTTTGGCAGTACTGAGGCTTGAATTCAGTGCCTTACGCTTACCAGGCAGGTGGTAAGAAGCTAGAAGACTGTGCCTCCAGTCCTTTTTGCTTTAGTAATTTTTCAAATAGGGTCTCATGATTATGCCTGGGCTGGCCTGGAAAGCCATCCAACTATATATCCTGTGTAGCTAGGATGAGAAATGAATGCCATCATGTCCAGCTTTTATTGGTTGCGATGGGGTTTTGTAAACTCTTTGTCTGGGCTGGCCTTGATCTGCAATCCTTCTGATCTTCACCTCCCAAGTAGCTAGGATTACAGGCATAGGCCACTGAACCTTAACTTTTGTTTTCAGACAGGTCTTGCTATGCAGCCCAGGCTGGCCTTGAACTCACAATCCTCCCGCCTCAGCCTCCTGAGTGATGTGGCTGGTTTTCTTATTGCTCCCATAACCAATGGTGGGCATTAATATCTGGCCCTTGAATCTTTTGTGCACTCTGGGTTTCTGCAAGTTATACTTAATTTTGACATACTGGTCAGACTTGTGCCAGATAAACTTCTTGGTCCTCCTTTTGGGCTTCATGAGAAGTCTGAGGGCATCCATGATGCTGAGTAGGAGCTGGCTGCCCCTCTGTAGGTACTGCCAAAGAAGAGAGGCCAGCCCCTCTTTGAAGACGGTGCACTATGGAAGGATAGAGTCTCAGAAGGGCAGGCAACCTGCTATGCTCTGCTTTTATCTCTGCTTCTTCCTTTGCTGAAACTTACATGGGTTGGGAGGGACCAGTCAGAGGAAGGAGGCTTCTTTCTAAGGGATATGTAGCTGGATTCCAGCAGCAGGGCTAAAGAATTCTGAGGGGTTTTCTCCATTGCAAACAGTGACTCGGTGCCACGAGACAAGCTAGATCTCGGCTTTTCTTAACGGCAACACTAGCCACTATTCTGCTCAGCCAGAAACCTGGGAGGCATCCTTGACATCCTGGAAACTCCCTCCCTCACCCATCCCCAATCTATTCCCAGGTCCGACTCATCCATGGCCAAATTTCTCTTGAGGCTATCTACTTCTCTCCACTTCCACAGGTACCATCTCTGCCTCTTTCTTCAGGACAATTACATAGCTTGCTATCCATGTTCCTTGCAATTACTCTTGTCTCTCTCTCTCTCTCTTTTTTTTTTTTCCTGAGATAAGGACTATGTAGTACAGACTGGCCTTGAACTTGGGATCTCCTGCCTTAGCCTCCTGAGGGCTGGGATTACAGATGTGCACTATGATGCCCAGATTTTGCCTTCTTTTAATTGAGCATCTATAATGTGACTGGAAAGATATTTTGAAAATGCAAACTTGGCCATGTTACCATTCTCTAAAACCTCCATGGGCTTCCTGTTGCTCTTAGAACAGACTTTCCCATTCTAATCCTGGCTTATGAGCCCATCAGACCATGCTTTGCCTCCCCTCAACTCTGAAGACTTGTTGGAGGCCACAGGCAGCATTCCTCACTATAATCTGGCCATGCTGATCCTTCAGTGCTTCCCCATGCCCTCCTTCCTCAGGGCCTCAGACTAACCAGTCCCTCTACCTATAATGCTCCCTACCTCCAAGCTCCTCCTTGTACCTGCCATGTGCCCAGACTTCAGGGGCAGCGTGTTCATCACCTCTCAGTGAAGCAGGAGAGGAAAAAACCCTCTCTAGCCCAGCCTGGGCCTAGCCTCCCTGCTACCTGCTTCTTTCTGCAGTTCTCTGTTACTTCCTCACACTGTTCATATCTGTCTATACCCTAGAACTTCAAGATCTACCACGTAACACTTCTGTCTTCCTGCTTGTTACTTGATTCTGGGGTTCAGCATAGTTTCTAGCACAGAGCAGGCACTTAGTAAATACTGTTGTGTGAAGGAAGGCATGAACAAGGAAGAAAGGCTACGTTATCCTTTTCTTTTTACTGGCCAGGGAATGTACACTCCATTCAGCTCTGGATAGTCCACTTATAGGAGCACTAGAGTAGAGTCAGAGAGAAGGGGGTCAGAGTGGTGCAGAGTCTAAAATTCATGATGTCAGACAAATGGCTGCATTTAGGCTCTTTGGCTTGTTGTGAGGAATTGGGAGGAAGTAAGGGCTGAGACCCAACTCCTCTGAAGAAGATGTCAGAGGGATGTAGAGTTTGGCTGTAGAAGACTTTTCCAAGCTGCTTAACTCTGGGATTTGTAGCTGATTTGTGGAGGAGCGAGCTGCTTGTTGCTAGAGATTTTCATGAAGAAGCTAGAAGGCTCGTATTTCCCACAGGGATTCCTCAGCCCCTCACAGAGTGCCAGTCAAGCCAAGGGTGGACAGAACTCCCACATTCTCCTGTTAGTGCTGGTTCACGTGTAGGGAAAGATGGCTGTACGAGGGCTCTGGCTAAAAGACTGAATGATTACTGGCACATGCCTATAATCCCAATTACTCAGGAGGTACAAATAGGAGGATCACAGTTTAGGCTGGCCTAAGCAAAAATGTGAGTCCCTATTTGAAAAGTACCTAAACTGAAAAGGGCTGGGGACTTGGCTTACATGGGAGAGGGTCTACCAAGCATGAGGCCCTGAGTTCAAACCCCAGTACTGCCAAAAACCAAACCAAACCAAAACAAAATATACCATATGGGCTGGGTATAGTGGTGCACATCTGTAATCCCAGCACTTGGGAGGCTGAGACAAGAGGATTGTGAGTTGCAGACCAGCCTGCGGTATATAGCAAGACTCTGTCTCAAATAAAAAACAAAACAAAACAAAAAGCAAAACATCCACTATGTGCAGCACTGACTATCCCCCAAACAAGTGCTGTAATCCATGAAAGTTCTGGGCATCTGAAGCTTGCTTGGAGCCTCAGCAGACCTGTGGGAAAAGGTAGGCAGGAAGCCACTGGTCTGCCTTTGTCTTCTGTGACAGGGACAAGGCCAGGCTGTGGGCTCTTCACCCACACAGACAGCAACTTCATCCTGAACTCAAACTCATCACCACCCCCAGAGGGCTCAGGAAGGAATCTTCTTGAAGCCGAGGTCATCCACATGTGCTGTTTTCCAGTGAATGGCAGTTGGCTCAACAGCCCATCCTGCCACAGGCCTTTTGCTAGCATGCCAGCTGCTTCTGACACCTGGAGGAGCCTGGCCGCCCCTGCTTTGAAGTGAAGCCAACAGGGAGCTGCCTGCCAACAAGTGTCTGTACAAATCTATTGGATCAGGGAGGGATTCTTACAGGCCATGCCTCCAGGCTAGAAAGAGGGCCTTTGGGGCAGAAATAAAAGCACTCTGGTTCTGGCTGGCTCTGAGCAGAACCATGTGTAGGGTGGAGTCCAGGGCAGGCAACTGGAATGAAGACAGAGCACTTGGCAAGGTCCAAGCTAATCCCAAGGGGCTGGCCACTCTCTCCATCCCGTGCTGACTTCTAACAGCTGGGATGGGCTGGCTGACTGGGAGGCAAGTGGGTGCCAAGGAAGCAATAGTTTCCAGCCTGAACCCACTGACTTGCCAATTCCCTCTGTACCCCTGTGGATCAGTGTCTCTGCTCTAGTGGCATGAGCTGCACCGTCTTTCCTAAAATTCTGGGTTAGATGACCCTGGGATCAAGTTCCAATTCAGTTCCACCACTCACTGACCAAGTACCTTTCCTCTCTGCACCTCAGTTTCCTCATCTACAAAGGATACTTGAAAAACCTCAGTGTGATGAGGTACTTTGTATGTTATAGACACTCAAGTCTTACCAAGTGTTAGTTGCTATCAAAAAGTGTATTCTATCTGGTTTAAGGTGCTGGAAGAGCCCAAAATAGCAAATAAAAACAGCTCTGAGGAAGAAAGTGCTGCCAGCTCCCAACCAGGCAGAGGCTGTGAAACAGAAGCTAGCTATTTAGTTTCGAGTCCACTTTTGGGGGAAGTCAGCCCTCAGGTAGGGACAGAAAGAAAAGCCACCTTGCATGACTGGATTTTTCTGGGGAGGTCACATGATTACTGTCCTTCACAGGGACAGGTGAAGCTTATCCCCAAGACTCCTGCAGAGACTCCTGCAGTCTCTGTTTTAATGTCAGAGCCATGGGAGAGGGGCGGCAATGAAGCCATCCTGTGTTACCTGCCCCAGGTGGGAGGAACAGGCTACTGTGATTTCCTGGGTCACTTTCTAAGGGTCACCTCTCTTCTGGACTATGTCAGAGGGACATTTTTGCTGCACAAGTTGACTCAAATCCAGGCCCTTAAACAGCATGAGGCGATCAAGGTCCCTGCTGTCCCCTGGCTCCAGCCAGTGCTTTCAGGGTACCCAAAACCTCACCTGCCCTGTAGGTCCTGACAAGCTTGGCCCAGAGGGTCTGGGCAATATTAATAATAACAACAAAGGCCAGCACTCATAGGGGCTTACTCTGCCAGCACTATAACCTCTAAATTCATTTTCACTTAAATAATTTTGTGAGGTGAGCTCAGTGAGTACATTTACTAGAACACAGAAGTACAGGGGAGTATAGAAACTATACAGAGATTACAAGCTATAAGCAAAAGAGCTATAATTCAAATTCAGACCTCTCTGACTCTGACCACAGGCCTTAGACCACCTGCTGCTACAGCTGGTAAGAAAAAAGTAATTCTGTGCGCCCAAGTGGCAATAAACCTCCCTGCTCCTGCTCTTGGTGTTGGCCATCAGTTCTGGCACCTGCCCTGAGAAAGGCCAGAGGCTCAGGACCTGGATGCTGCTGCTTACCTGCAGACAGCTTGAAGGCTTCACTATCCTGGAACCTCCCAACAAGCCTGACAGCTTGGTTGAATTGCTTCTCGGGTCTTGGGTAAGGACCTAAATAGCCTGAAGGTCCTGTCTTTATCCTTCTGCCCCTTTAACTCCAGACCTACGGGCTTTGGCTTTCAGCTTCTACCAGTTTCTCAAGGTTACCACTGGTGAAAGTCCAGATGCTTTTCCACCAGGATGCTCACTTGCCTAGAAGGCTTTCCCTCTCACTGTTCGCTACATAAATCCTACCCATCTTTTTTTTTTTAGGTGGTACTGGGAGTAGAACTCAGGGCCTCTCACACTTGCTAGACAGGTGCTCTACCACTTGAGCCACTCCTCCAGTATGCCTATCCTTTTTGATTTAGATGCAATACTTTAAATCTCAGAAGATTACAGAGTATAACTTAATATCTGTATCTCCATTAGCCAATTCTATCAAACCTTAACATTTTGCCACCCTTGCTTCAATTTTTAAAAGCTTTGCAAAATATTATGAGTATCATTTAACCACCTGTACATCCCTCCTTTTTCCCCAGGACCACCAGGAATTTTGGAAACTTAAGAGTTTAGCATTCCTCTGCATGTTTTTATACTATAGTAACTCATACAAATGTCTGCATTCTTAAAACATGATATAGCTCTGTTTTGCTTGTTTTCAAATTCTGCCATATTTTGAGATTTATCAATGTTGACATATACATATCTATCTATTGACTGGAGGCTGGAAAGAATTCCATACATGGGGCAAGGACACCACACTTATCCTTTCCTTCTGCAGAGGAGCCTGCAGGTGTTCAGTGGTGGCTATTATAAACAATGTTGCATTAGGGGAACCTCTTGAACTCTTTTAGACTTGTCCAAATTGCCTCAAAGTGATTGTACCACTTTACACTCCCATCCACAATTTATGAGTTCCCACTGTTCCATATCCTCACCAATACTAGTGTTACCAGACTTCAATTTTTGCCAATTTGATAGGTGTGAAGTGTTACCTCAATTTAATTGACAGTTCCCTAATGAGTCTGGGCATTAAAATATGCCCAAATATTTATTATTAATTAATATTCTCCCGTGAATTGCCTGTTTTTCTACTTGGGGGTTCTTCATCTTTTTTCTTATTGATTTGTAGAATTTTCTTTTTTGTGGTGGTGGTTCTGAGGGTTGAACTCAGAACCTTGCACTTGCTAAGCAGGCACTCTTATCACTTAAGCCATGCCCTCAGCCCTTTATGCTTTCAGTTATTTTTGGGATAGGGTCTTGCATTTTTGCATGAGTCAGCCTGAACTGAAATCTTATTTATGCTTCCCACATAGCACCAGACACTCAGCAAACACTTGACAGGCGCATGCCACCATACCCAGCAAAGTTTCACTGACTTTTTGCTCAGGCTGGCCTCAAACCATGATCCTACTGACCTCCACTGCCTATTACAGCTGGCATTACAGGTGTGAGCCACCATACCTAGTGATTTGTAGGATTGATTTGTTTATTTATTTAGAGTGAAAGAACAGAAGTTTATTAAGCAGAGAGGAAAAGAGAAGAAAAGCCCCAATGTGGGAGGGCCCTGTATGAATTCTTTATTAAAAAAAGAAATTCTTGTGCCTGGCAAGCACAAAGTCCCGAGTTCAAACCCCAGTACTATCAAAAAATAATTCTTAAAACTAAAAGTTCTAGAGATTAATCACTTAGTTGACCTTTTTTTTTCTTTTTTTGCAGTAGTGGAGATTGAATCAAGGGACTCATGCTTGCTAGGCATGTGCTTTACCATCTAATCTTCATCCAAAGACCTGTTGGTTGGTCTTGAGACTAAAAAATTCAGAGACTAATATATAACAGATATCCTTATCCAGTCTCTGGCTTGTCTTTCAACTCTTTTTCCGTTTCTTCCCTCCCTTCCTAGATGGGGTCTTCCTATGTTGCCAAGGCTGGTCCCAAACTCCTGAGCTCTAGTGATTCTCCCTAGTAGCTATGACTACAGGCATGTGCACAAGCTCCAACATTTCTGGGGGAGAGGTTACTAAAGAATGAACTCGGGGCCTCAAGCATGCTAAGCATGTTCTCTGCTACTGAGCTACACCTGCAGC
Organism: Castor canadensis; assembly: GCF_047511655.1. Classification (NCBI taxonomy): domain Eukaryota; kingdom Metazoa; phylum Chordata; class Mammalia; order Rodentia; family Castoridae; genus Castor; species Castor canadensis. The sequence goes on along the minus strand of NC_133386.1, from coordinate 182,820,701 downwards.
CCTTCAACCTTGATTATGGTATCTTTTGTTGAACAGAACTTTTAAATTTTCTGGCCTAGTAGTTAGCATTTGACTCTTTTACTGTTGTGGCCAGGGTACAACTTGCCATTAGGGAATTCCTGTTTCCTTGCTGGTGTTTCTTCTCTCTCATGGTCAGCCCCCTGAAGGCATGGACTTTTAGTTCACTGCTCTATCCTCAGCACCTGGAAGAATACCTGCCAGGCGCTGGTGGCTCATGACTTCATGATGCAGTGGTGATGTACCTGTGCAGAAGGATATGCGGGAAGAAGAAAGAAGGGAGAAAGAAAGACAGATACCAACAAAGCATAAAGTGCATCCTCAGGGCATGGCATGAGGTCTGGCAGATACCAGACACTCAGAAAACACTTGAAGAATGACTATAGGGATGAAATGTCACTTCTCACTCACTGAATTATATTTTTTAAAAAACAGGTAATGGGGGGTATGTGACAGGTATTTTAATTATCCCATTAAATCCTTAAAACAACTCTATTTAGGTGGGTGCTACCATTATTTCCATTTTATAGGTGAGGAAATTGAGGCTTAGAGAAGCTAAATAACTTGATCAAGTTCATAAGCTAGTTGGTAAAGGAAAGGGGATTTGAATCCAGGGCTGTGTGGCTCCAGTACCTTAAGGCTATAGTAGGGTTTTGTGATATAGGGACCAGCTGAAAAACAATCCTTGAATGAAAGTTGAGTGGCTATGTCTAAAACTAAATTCTCTAGGAGCTTATGTGCTCTCAAAGCACTATATGTATTCATAACACAATCATGACAATAGAACTTTTTCTATTAAATATATGTCACTCACCAAGGGGCTGGTCTTTGGTGAAGGAGAAGTTATACAGTATTTCAGATGACAAAAGAGAAGGAAATGTAATCAATTAAATACAACCAATTCTAAAATGTGAGAATGAGACTGCAGGCAACACTTTAAATCAGTGGTTCTGGAAGTGTGGTTCCCAGACCATCAGCATCATCTGGGAACCTCCTGAACTCTAGAGGTGGGGCCACCACATGAGGTTTAACAAGCACTGCAGGTGATGATTCTGATGCATGCTCCAGTTGGAGAACCTCTGCTTTAAATCTCTACCCCTAGAGCAAAGCTTCCCAGCCCTCTGTCACTTGGGCTTTGAATAGTTTACAGGTGTGATGGTCCCCTTGGCCTAGCTGGGAGGAGGGCCAACTGCAGGCCAACCACAAGCAGCCTTGTCTTTACCCAAAGTTTTTGTTATATATTATATTCCAAGCATTGTGAAGTGAAAAAAGGCCAGAAAGAACTGCTTTTGGGAACCCAGGAACTTCTCACTTTTTTTTTAATCTGGTAATAATAATAATACCAATATTATTAGAACAGCAAGCAATTATTGTTTATGAATGTGCTAAGCAATCACATACTTTATTGTTGAAATCTCATAAATACCCTATGGCTATTATTATTACTCCTATTTTCCAGATATGGAAACAGGGTTTGGGGAAGTTAAGGGATATCCTCAAGGCCATCCAGTAATTGGGGCCCAGGTGGAATGTGCACCCAGGTCTTTGTAATGCCATTGTGCCTGTGCTCTAAAGTCAATATTAATACTGGTACTTCTAGCAGGGTGCCGGTGGCTCACACCTGTCATCCTGGTTACTCAGGAGGCAGAGCTCAGGAGGATCATGGTTTGAGGCCAGCCTGGGCAAATAGTTTGTGAGACCCTATCTTGAAAAACCCATCACAAAAAAGGGCTGATGGAGTGGCTCAAGGTATAGGCCCTGAGATCAAGCCCCAGTACCACCAAAACAAAACAAAACAAAACCCAGTACTTCTAACATATATGCAAGGTTACTCTGTGCCAGGCACTACTTTAAGCACATCATAGACTTCTCCTTCAATTATTACAACTACTAGTATCCCCAGTTTGTCAAAGAAATTCAGTAACTTACCCAAGGGCACAAGCTAATAAGTTGTGGACCATATTTGAACTCAAGAAGTCTTGCAGGATGCCAGTGGCTCATGCCTGTAATCCTATCTACTCAGGAGGCAGAGATCAGGAGGATTGAGGTTCAATGTCAGACCAGACAAATAGTTCTGTGAGACTCTATCTCGAAAAACCCTTCATAAAAATAGGCTAGTGGAGTGGCTCAAGGTGAAGGCCCTGAGTTCAAGCCCCAGTACCAAAAAAAAAAAAAAGTCTGACTCCAATTGCATGTTTCCTCCCGCCCCCCCCCCTTGGTGCCTCACACATGCTAGACTCTACCACTGAGCTACACCTCCAGCTCCTCAAGTGCATGCTCTTAGCCATTAGGAATGCTTCCCAGCTTGGAGGAAGGTGAGATGGAGATGCTAAAGTGATTGTTTAGGGAAACAATTATCTAGCTGCTTCTACTGCTGCAGGAATGATGAGGTGAAGGAGGCTCCTGTGGTAGTCTGTTTGCTCTTTCCTTTTCTGTGGTTCCAGCTCACACCTGCTGCCCTAAGGCCTGGTCATGATGTTTATAACCCATGAGGCAGGCGCATGTGAAAATGCCATGCCCTGCACAGGCTCTGGTTTACAGATGCCTGTGGATTACATTCTTTTATGCACACATCATTGCAGACTGCAGCCTGGCACAAAAACAGATATGAAGACCAGTGGAACAGAATAGAGGACCTGGATATGAAGCCACACAACTATAACCAACTTGTCTTTGACAAAGGTGCTAAAAATATATGATGGAGAAAAGACAGCCTCTTCAATAAAAACTGCTGGGAAAACTGGTTAGCAGTCTGCAAAAAACTGAAACTAGATCCATGTATATCACCCTATACCAAGATTAACTCAAAATGGATCAAGGATCTTAATATCAGACCCCAAACTCTAAAGTTGGTACAGGAAAGAGTAGGAAATACTCTGGAATTAATAGGTATAGGCAAGAACTTTCTCAATGGAACCCCAGCAGCACAGCAACTAAGAGATAGCATAATAAATGGGACTTCATAAAACTAAAAAGCTTCTCTTCAACAAAAGAAATGGTCTCTAAACTGAAGAGACCACCCACAGAGTGGGAGAAAATATTTACCAGCTACACATCAGACAAAAGACTGATAGCCAGAATATATAGGAAACTTAAAAAACTAAATCCTCCCCAAATTAATGAACCAATAAAGAAATGGGCAAGTGAACTAAACAGAACTTTCTCAAAAGAAGAAATTCAAATGGCCAAAAAACACATGGAAAAATGCTCACCATATCTAGCAATAAAGGAAACGCGAATTAAAATTGCACTAAGATTCCACCTCACCCCTGTTAGAATAGCCATCATTAGCAACACCACCAACAACAGGTGTTGGCGAGGATGCCAGGGAAAAAGGAACCCTCCTACACTGCTGGTGGGAATGTAAACTAGTACACCCACTCTGGAAAAAAATTTGGAGGCTACTTAAAAAGCTAAACATTGATCTACCATATGATCCAGCAATACCACTCTTGGGGATATACCCAAAAGACTGTGACACAGGTTACTCCAGAGGCAACTGCACACCCATGTTTATTGCAGCACTATTCACAATAGCCAAGTTATGGAAACAGCCAAGATGCCCCACTACTGACAAATGGATCAAGAAAATGGGGTATCTATACACAATGGAATTTTATGCAGCCATGAAGAAGAACGAAATGTTATCATTTACAGGTAAATGGATGGAATTGGAGAACATCGTTCTGAGTGAGATTATCCTGTCCCAAAAGACCAAAACTCGTATGTTCTCCCTCATGTGCAGACATTAGATCAAAGGCAAACACAACATGGGGATTGGACTTTGATCACAGGATAAAGTAAGAGCACACAAGGGAGGGATGAGGATAGGTAAGACACCTAAAAACACTAGATAGTATTTGTTGCCCTCAACGCAGAGAAACTAAAGCAGATACTTTAAAGCAACTGAGGCCAATAGGAGAAGTGGACCAGGAACTAGAGAAAAGGTTAGTTAAGAAGAATTAATTTAGAAGGTAGCACACATGCACAGGAAATCAATGCGAGTCAACTCCCTGTATAGCTATCCTTATTTCAACTAGCAAAAACCCTTGGTCCTTCCTATTATTGCTTATACTCTCTCCTTAACAAAATTAGAAGTAAGGGCAAAAAAAGTTTCTGCCGGGTAGCGAGGGGTAAGGGAGGGGGCAGGGGGAAGGTGGTAGAAATGACCCAAACATTGTATGCACATATGAATAAAATAAAAATTTAAAAAAAAACTGGTGGTTTTTAGAGAATTCCATCACATACTCTAATCACAGTGTTACATATACTGGATTGTTTGGAAGGATCTGGGAAAATGGGTGGGGCAAATGCAAAGCTGTAACTGCTGGGGGGCCTAAGAATCATAAGGAAGGCTCATCCTCATAGCTTTGCCAGATGCCATCAGGAATGGAAAAGAAGGACAGTGGCTATTCTGGAGTGACAGAAACCAAGATGACATATCAAAAGTGGTGGTAGGCAGTGATCAGTACTCAAATGGTCCCACTTTAAATTAAATGCCCTTAGGAGCTATATCTTATTGATGACTATATTCTGTGTGCAGAATAGCATACAAATTGGCACTCAATTTGATGAAATAAAGTACTGACACATGCTACAACAGGGATGATTCTTGAACACTTTATGCTGAGTGCAAGAAACCAGTCTCAAAAGAACCATGTATTATATGGTTCTACTTATTTGAAGTTACCAGAATAGGCAAACCTACAGAGACAGAAAGTAGGTTAGTGGTTGCCTAGAGCTATGGTAAATGGGGAGGGGGAATGGAGAGTAATGGCTAAGGGGTAGAGGATTTTTTTTTAGGGTAATGAAAATGTTCTAAAATTGATTGTGGAAATGGATGCACAGCTCTGGAAATATACTAAAAGCCTTTAGGTGAAGGGTATGGTATGTGAATTGTATGCCCCCCCAAAAAAAACTATTAAAAAGAAATATTTGATGAATAAATATATGAACAACTGAATATAAGATATAGTTACTAACTAACTCTTATTCTTACAGCTACTTCAAATCATGAACTACTAGAACCATGTAAAATGCCAGACAGGGAATATTCACTCATACATCTATTCAGCAGACATTCATGGAGTGTCTGGTACTAGACATAATACTAAGTGACAAGGACTTAGCAGCAAACAAGACCAGTAAAGATCCTGCCTGCTCTCCTGGAACATACACACTCTTATGCATGGGTCGTTTATTTAGGAATTCTTTAGTTAGAGTAGTGCTTTTATTGTTGAGTCAGTCTTTAGAATAATGAATTTCCACCCTCCCACCACATACAAAAAAAAAAAAAAACAGTGGGGCTGAGTATTTCTTAAAATGATCTGTACTTAAAAGAATAAATACTATGGAAATTTAAAGCTAACTCTACTTGGCTGCTTTTAAGTTACAAGAGATAATCTCCCATGATGGCTTTTTTTTTGTTTTTTTTTTTTTTCTTAGCAAAGAAAAAATTTCAAGTTGGGTGTGGTGGTGCATACCTGTAATCTCTGCATTTAGGAGGCTGAGACAGGAGGATCTTGAGTTTGAGTGTCCTGGGCTACATAGTGAGACCCTGTCTCAAGAAAACAAACAAAATAAAAGAAATCCAAACCTCCTTTCAATTTCAGATAAATGAAAATAAAAAAACTCGAACTAGAGTTTTTATCAGTTGCCAGTTGCCATTGGGAAAAATAAGTATCCAGTGAAGAAGAAAGGGGAAAAAAAAATCTACAAAATTTTGGGTGTGTGATTACTAAACAGGTTTTACACAAGACCAGCAAAATTAGTTTGTGAGCTGTGAACTGCAAAACACCCTGCCGCAGTGTAAGGCTGGCATCTGTTGCTGCTAGCAATGTATTTCCAAGTCAGTGGCTGGCTGGCTAGATTGTCTCAGGAGCATTAAAGTGTTTCTTAGTGCAGTATAGACAATTAAGCACGATTTGTGGAGGCCAAATCACAGAGAAGAAATAATGCATGATGCAGAGGCAGGAGCATGAAGGACACAGAGAGCAAAGTCTCTGTATTAAAACAACTCATGCCTCTGCTATTTACAAACATTAGTAAATTAGGGCAACAATAGTTGACCTCTTTGAGCTTCAGATTCCTCTTCAGTGTAGTGGGAACTAAGCTTTTATTAGGATTAAGTGAGATAATTGAGATAAGCAAGAAAATTTAAATGGAACAATGAAGGTAAATGCCTTCAATATGATTTATGGAAGCTGGACATTTTTCAGAAAACAAGATTTTTCTTTTTTTCTGCTACACTTGCATTTGCAACCCTAGCTCAGATTTTGTGTTAAGTTAAAGTTAATTGAGGAATAGTCAATTGGTTAAAAAATGTGAATGGCAATGAAACCAAACACGGAAATTAGGGACTCTTAACCATCTCTGCCAAGTTCTGGTCCTAGGCTAATCTTGGAAATCTTCATTTAGCATAAATGATACAATATGCCCTTCTCTCAATTGGGGTATTATGTTCTTCACACCTTTCCGGTCCCCTACCTCAACCTTCTCCATTACACGTCACTGCTCACTCTTGGCCCTCTCTCAGAATGTGTGTGTGTGTGTGTGTGTGTGTGTGTGTGTGTGTGTGTGTGTGTGTGTGTGTGTGTGTGTGTGTGTTTGCCTCTTCATCTTAACTCTTGGTGTGTGTGTGTGTGTGTGTGTGTGTGTGTGTGTGTGTGTGTTTGCCTCTTCATCTTAAACACCCTCTGGCTCTGTCTTCAGACCCTGTGTGTGTGTGTGTGTGTGTGTGTGTGTGTGTGTTTGCCTCTTCATCTTAACACCCTCTGGCTCTGTCTTCAGACCCTGTGTGTGTGTGTGTGTGTGTGTGTGTTTGCCTCTTCATCTTAACACCCTCTGGCTCTGTCTTCAGACCCTGTGTGTGTGTGTGTGTGTGTGTGTGTGTGTGTGTGTGTGTGTGTGTGTGTGTTTGCCTCTTCATCTTAACACCCTCTGGCTCTGTCTTCAGACCCTGAAGTTCCCCTCAGAAACCACTAAGGATCATTTGGTTTTCCTTAGGAAGCACAGAAAGTATTATGTTTTTGGGTAAACCTCAAGTAGACCCCTCTCTGAACACCAGTTTCTCCCCTTCTGTCTTGTATATGGTTCAGATTTCTCTAAGAAGCCCTAGTCCACAGAGTGAGGAGTTCGCTTTAAGAATCTAGGAGACATACCTGGCTGCTTTCTGAGTGAGCTCCAGTGGGAAATCTGGACACAGTAACTGAAGCAAACAGTGATATTCCCTCATGGTCAGCAAATCTATAGTGAAAGGGAAAAGAGCACATTAGGTCTTTGCATTTCACGTCAAGCTCTTTCTTTGGTTTCAGACCCATGCTTGGTAGAGCTGCTTTTTTAAAGGTGAATCAGTGTCAAGGGAGGAAGATTTGAAAACTGTTCTAAAAAGCCTTTCCTAGATAGAGGCACCAATTACAGTGTTTTGACTAAAGGGGCTTCACTGGTTTGAGAAATGGTCGGGTGAAGAGAGGAAACAGGAGAGGCACCTTCATCAGGCTTCTTAGCTTGGTTCTCTTTGAATATAAAAATCTGGACGAATGAGTCATGTCAAAACTGGCAAAGTGTGTTGAAATTCTCTGGCATGGTAATATTCAGCACCACATGTCCAAAGACCATCCACAGAATATCTGGAGGCAGCACTAAGGCAAACAGTCTTGCGTATACAGAGAAGAGTACAGCACAGAAACCCACAAACTTTATTACTCTGTCATTTGGGATTGCAGCAGGCTGGCTTCTTTTGGATGCCTGCTCACAAATCTGGTCATCCTATTATAGGAAGCCAAGATAAAGTTCCAAGATATACAATCAAGGCAACCAAATGATTCCTGAGATACAGAAACAGTGCTGTGGGAGAATGGAGCCAGGAGGCTCTGCGGTCCAGATTTGCCAAAGAGGCAAATCTCAGAGAGGTTTATAGGATCCCAAGGGAGAGGAAATACACTGATGCTTAAACGTTGTTTTGTTACTGCCTGTTCTAAAGCCAAAGGTTTTGGATCAGCCAGGCAGCAGCAATCTACAAGTTCCAAAGAATTTCAAATATGAATGGGTACATTAATGGTCAAGCAAGAGCAATCCATTCTGAAGCTATCCTAACTGGGAGGAGGATGAGTAAGAGAAGGGAATCCAGAGGGCATGGCCACACTTGGGGGATGAAGATGATGATCACAGGCACTTGGTTTCTTTGGACCTAAGTTAGCCCAAGCCACAGGAATCCAGATCTCCTACCCCTACTAGTTTGGTTGATGCTTTTCCAAGAAAAAAACCCCAAATCTCCAGGGACAGGACTATGTTCCTACTACTTTTTCATCAAAGCTCAACTCAAGGTGGGGGCATAGAGTTAAACTAACCACACTGCCAAAGTCAGGGACACCAAAGGAACAGACTCAGCGTCAATGTAGGTCAAAGGACCAAGATGGCTTTTGCGGCTTTCATCATGGCCACAGTGGGGTGTGCACTTTTCTCTCCTCACTGGCCTGACCTCAGGCACAGCCTGGCAGGAGGTCTTGTTCTTCAAGGGTAAGAGCGAGTAATAGTCCTCACAGACTTACGGATTTGGGGTGAGGATCAAGAAAGGCGAAAGAAAGGGAGAAAAGCCACTTAATCTAATGGCTATCCACTTTATTCTCACTCCAGAACTCCATAGAGAAGGGAGTACTTTCTGGCAGGGAGTAAATAAAAGAAAGTTCTGCTTTTTTAATCATCAGTGCTTTTCTAGGTTAAACTTTGGTTGATGTATTTGATACCATTCTTAGGGGCAGGTATTTCATAGGAATTCACATTTATCCCTCCCCAGTTTACAGGAAAATAATCTTGGGATGATAAATAGGGTGAAAGAAAATGAGAAAGTGCATGAAAGAGAGAGAAACAGAGATAGACAGACAGTGGGAGGGAAGAGTGAGAGAGACTGAAAGGTAGGCAATCCCCACATGAAATAAGGAAACACACCACTAGGAATCATTCTTAATCTCCTGGTTTCCAGAGCCTAGGCTGGGGTACTGGGGTCTGAACTTAGGGCCTTACACTTGCTAAGCAGGCACTCTACCACTTGAGTCATCCTGCCAGCCTTTTTGTGCTGAGCATTTTCAAGACAGAGTCTTGTGAACAATTTGCTGGGACTGGCTTTAAACTGTGATCCTCCTGATCTCTGCCTTCTGACTAGCTAAGATTACAGGCATAACCCATCAGCTTCTTAGGTTCTTGATGTTGTTCTAACTCATGTACTTCAAATACTTGCTTCCTAAGGGAAGAATTTATAAAAATCACTTTGTACCTCTGTTATGTAACAAAAGGGTCTTAAAACAACTAAAAACAGAACATATCCTGCTCACCACTTCTGGAACTTGACTCTCCCAAAAGTTAAGTGAAAAAGATGGTTATATAAAGAGATTCATGAAAATGCAAGCAAGCAAACAACTTTTAATTGTGAGAGTAGTTCTAATTCTATTAAAAGTAATGGCCAGATAATATCAAGGCCAGAGGATTGCAAGGCAGAACTGCTCCTATGCCTGTGGGGATTGGAGGAAATGGCAAGTGGTAAGACTTGTTCAGAAAAATCAGAACACTTATAAGCATATATAGGCTAGGTTTCAAATCTTGGCTCTGCAATTTACCAGTATGTAATTTTGGGCAAATTACATAATCTCTCTCAATCTCAGCTTCTCAGTTGTGAAATGGGAATGATAATGCTTGCTTTTCAGGGTTGGAGTCAGGTGTAAAAAAGATGATTTCTGTCTAGAATTTAGTTAATACCAAACAATGGGAGTTGTTTTGGGTTTTATTTTTTAAGTCTGGGGTAAAGATAGGAGAGGAGAGGAGAGCAGAGAGGTGATTTTGCTGAGTTTGAGTGCTTTAATCTAAAAGTGTGCTGCCTTGAAAATTCTCTCAGGCTGCATGAGCAAATTAATTTCCAAAGTCTCTGCTGCTGTATTCATTCATTTAACATCCCCACGTGCCTTCCAGGCATTCCAGGCTCAGCATTACAGTGATGAACAAGCCACAGTATCAGATCTCCTGAGGCTTACACTTACTTGGGCATTCATGAACTCCAAATGCTGCTGTGTACATTGGGGTCTTTGGCTCTTAGTTCTCTCTTCAAGATTTCAAAGGCCCTTCCTGGCAGCCTTTTGTGCTGCAGGAATAACAGTAACGAAAGTGAATAGTCGTCAAGCTTTGTGCTCAGTGCTTGAATTAGTACACTTAACCTTCACAGTGCGCTTATGAAGCAGACTCCATTATTCCCAGTCACATTTTACAGATAAAGACATGGAAGCTTACAGGATGCAATAACCTGGTGATCAAGGACAGGGGAGCCCAGAGTTTGGGGGACAGAAAGGGGACCTGTCTTTCCAGAGCAAGATCCCAGGATGGAGGCAGGGGAGATGGAGTTTGAGGCCAAGAGATTAATGAAGATGACAACTGCTGGTATTTCTGAGCATCTGCTATGGGGCAGGCCCTGCTTGCCTTGGGTTTTACATGCACTGCCTCATCTAATCTTCACTATTTTTATCCCCTTTTCACAGACACATGAACTCAGATTTTGCATGAGTAAGAAACAGAACTGAAATTCAAACCCTGGAGGTCTGGCTCCAGAGTTTACCCACCTAACACTTTTTAGGACCTTGATCTTTTAACCCTTATGTGGGAAGGCTTAGGAGCGTGTTTTCTCCTCCAAACGATCTGCAGCAACTAAATAGCTCCAGGTGAACTGGATCAAGGAGACAATCTAAGTGAATTGGGTGTTTTCAAATGAGAAATTGAGGCTGAAAGGTTCTAATTACCGTCAACAGGAAAAGACTGAAGCTCTGGCTCAGCAGCCCCAGACCTAGCTAGGCGGGAGGCCCTGCTGGGGAGGACTGGTACAGCAATGAGTACACCTGTGCTGTTGCCTACACTGCAGCTCTCATCCTGCCCACCTGCTAGCCACTCTGCATCCTGCAGGTGCAGGGAAGGTAAGGGGTGTGTACCAACAGATGTCTTCTCTAAAGGAATCCCCCCACAATTAGGAAAATTCAGCCAGCAGGTACTGAAAGTTCAAAGGCAAAGGCATAAGAAGGCTTTGGTATAAGATCAAAATCAACCCTCTCCACAAATTGGTGCTTCTCTTTGTGTGGGTGGTCAGAACTGTTAAACTCTCTTCTAAGTCTAGTAATAGGCTCACTAACTGGCACCTGGCTCAGGACTGGAGAAGGTTTTACACTTTGCAATCAGATGACTTGACTTCAAAACCTGGTTTCACTATTTGCTACCAGCAAGTGTAACTTAGACAAGTTACACAACTTCTCTGAACCTTGGTTTCCCCATTTTAAAAGTGTGAATAACCAAGTACCTACTTAATGGAATTGTAAAAAAATCAAGAGAAGAAATTTAAATATAAGGTATCTTTCTGAGAAAAATTAACAAGTGCCCAATAAATGGCAGTATTATTTTATAAATATCGGCAGTACTGGAGTTTGAACTCTGGGCCTCATGTTTGCTAAGCAAGTATTCTACCATGCCTCCAGCCCCCATTTTATAATTACCAACTGATTCAAGTCCTTAAATTACGGAATCTTTGGACTGAACTAAACCACTCAGCAAAATGCCTGACACATCACAGTATCTGTTGAAGAATGAATGAATAAAAAACACGTATCACATAACCAAAATTTATAGAGGAAAAGTTTTGGTTACTGTATGAGCACAGAGATGGAGATGTTGGGGCACAGGAGGCAATTCTACAAACTTAGGGTGTGTGTATGTGAGAATCCAGGAATTGTAGAGAGCTGAAAATGGCAAATGTCCTTTGGTAGACAACTCTCAACAAACAGAATAAATCATGGCAGGAATACTACAGTTTATGAACTTGTTGACTTTTAGAACCTTCTCACCAAGTGCTTAACTTGATTAGCTTGAATATTTTCACAAGAATGTATCACCAATTTTACTGTGAACATAGAGGAAGCCTAGGGTTCACTTCACAGAAATGTACTTTACCAAGGCTTCAACTCTAGCAAGAATACTATTGCTTTCAAGACAAGCACAGCCATGACTCAAGATACTCTTGTTGGTTATCTCTACCCTCATCCTAAAGAGTGATAAATGAGGTGATTTTAGCCAAGAAAATTAATCTAGTGAGATTAATTAATCTAGTCAGATTAATTTTCTAGTCAGGGGCTAACTTTTGGTCTGATTTGTAGGAAAAGAAAGATGGCTTTTCTACATCTGGTCTGCCTTCTTGCTGTGGCAATGCCTCTGAAGCTCTGTGGGGCAACTTAGTCATTTTTACATCCTCCTTGCAGACCACCATGTGTGTCCACAACATTTGCTCACAAGAACTGCAGTGGTATGTGGTTGTAGACTCAGAGTCCTCTGTCCTCCCTAGAAAATGGTGCCTCTGTCAGGGTTAGAGTGGTATCACTACAGAAGACCAGTGGAGGAGTGCCAGATGGAAGGAATTCGAGCCATTTCTTTGTCCCTTCCTCAAGGCTTCCTTGAGTCAAAGGCTTTAGCTTAAAAAATGTGGGGATGCAATAGGGTTTAGTCTGAACTCATCTGTGTGAGTTGCCTGTGTGTTGGCTGCATGAGTTGCTGCTGGACAAGGGATGTAGATAATGAAGTGCTACCAAGCCACAGAAAATCCAGAGGACCAGACAGACTCTAGCTGGTTGGATGCATGATTTCAGTAGAGACTACCACAGAGGCCAAAGAATACCACAGCCCATGAGTGGACTTCCAATATTTAGTTGCAATTGTTTTTATGTTCTTTTAGGCAGGGATTGTGAAGGCTCATTCTAAATGACACCCTCAACCAGGCTGCTCTGCCAAGAGATGCTCGGAAGGACATGGATAGTTCAGGGTATGACCACACCACCCCTTCCCATCCCTAGGGCATGGAGGCTTTGTTACCAGGCCACAGCTGAGAAAATACTTCTCAGTGCTACTCTGCAGAGGAGGGGGAGGGGAGGGAAGAAGAGTTGGGGAAGAGGGAAGAAAGAGGCAAGACATCCGACAGCTTTGCTCCCCATGGAGTACTTAGTATCACAAGTCACAGAAAGATGGTGATAACATCCTAAGGGCTATGTTCCTGTCAAACAAAGCCCAGAAGAGCAGTCCGTGTTCTTAAATTTTATCTTCTTTAGCAGCACTGTTGCTTTATATTATAATGGAAGGAAAAGATAATTAGTTTACTGACAGGGAAATGATCCTACAAAAGAAATAAGAAGGAATGGCTTCTGGTAACACCTGTGGGGTAAAGTGCTGACCTGTTATTAACATTATCCTTTGTCAACTCATTATTCCTCAGACATCTTTAGTGTGTTCAAACAGAGGCAGAAAAACAGACCCTTCAGTTTATATTTTATTATGACTAAGCCCAGCCCCAAGTGAGAAATGTGTGTTTGGTCAGTATATATATTCTAGGCAAAGTATTAAATCAGACATAATAATTTCATGGCAATATTTAGAATGAACAAAAGCAACTTCCTATGATTATATCAGATAAAGATTTATAGAAATGCAGGCATTTCTAGTCGGAGTACCAAAATTAGATGACATGTAATGGCAATCATAGTCATTCCTAGCCATCACTGGGGACCTGAACCAGAGGCCTGGTGTGCCAGGCTAAAAATCCCCAGTGAAGTCCAATGGCAGAGAAGGCAAGATATTACTCCGGGAGAAGCCACTATCTGAGAAAGCTTTGATTACACAAAACACAACAGGTCGCACAGGTCTAAATTGACAGCATATGGCATTGAGGAAGGAGGCACTAGTGCCAGGAGAAAAGAAAACCTCTCTAGTAGCAACAGGGCTGGCTACTCTGGCAGGGCACGGTCTTTTACCTTTTTATTGACGGAATAGGAAGTAGCTTTGGATATCAAGATGTGGAGCAGGATCTTGGCATCATAAGCTCCCAAAGGGGAACAACAGCACATCAGGGAAACAACACAAGCCTTGCAGTCCTCACTGCCACTCATAGGCTTATCAGCTCTGCAGGTGGTGGTGGTGCATGTTTTGTTGGAAACTGGAGGACAGATTATGCCCTTTTAAACTGATACTTCAGAGCCAGGTAGAATTCTCCTCCAGGACAAAGACGGTGCTGTTAAGCACCTGCAGCCAACTGTGCTCTCATTTTCATTTTATATTTTTTTGGCGATACTGGGGTTTGAACTTAAGGCCTCATACTTGCTAGGCAAGTGATCTACCACTTGAGCCATCTCAACGGCTCACTCCTGCTCTTAAGTGAACAGAAGTGGTTCAACAGGAGAAGAGCTATAGTGGAGGATGAACTTCAGTCCCTTTCTCATGGTGACTAAAGGTGAGAAGTCGTATCTGCAACAGCCACTCAGTCTCTGAAAAAGACGGAGTATTTTAAATTGCCTTATATGTGTTTTTATGGCCAGAATTGGGGTTTTCATGTTGTTTTAGCAAGGAAAACTTTAACTCAGAGATACATTATGATACAGAAAAAATAATCTGATCTGGGTTCTGTGAAGAACTGATTGCATTCCTCTGGGCACTTTTCCAGACCTCAGTTTTCCCACCTATAGTTTTCCCACTTAACAAAAAGAAAGTTATAGTATATGAGGGTGAAAAAAATAGTTTGAGATATACTTTTTCTTTAAAAAATGCAAATCTTATAGTAACCTTAACTAAACTATACTGTAAATAAAAAACAAAAGCTTTCTTATCCAACTTTGTCCTCAACTGCCCTCACCCAGGCCTGATAGGGCAGGGAGGAACAGCCTGAGGCACCGCCTTAAACTCTAGAGCTCCAACAGGGCAGGCCAAGAACCAGTGGCCTTGAGCCATTAGTGGGTAGTTAATAGTGTGGGTTTCTAAATCAGCCAGGTCCAAAACCTCGTTCTTTAGTCAACTAGCCAAATGACAATAAACAAGCCAATTAAAACGAGTGAATAATATTAGTACTATTAATGACATTAGTAGCATGATAGTATAAATACACATGGAGAGTTTTTGAAAGGACTAAAAGAGATGATTACAAAAAAAGAGAGATCGTAAATTTAAGTGTTGGTATTTAGCACAAGGAATTTCTCAATAAACAGTGCCTGCTCTTGTTACAACTTTTCTGCATTAGAGGCACACAGGTGGGATGGCACCCTCCTAACAAAAGGCACAATTCATAGAAAGTTCTCCTTCAGCTTAGGCCAGTGGGTGGCTGAAAACAACCTCACTCCTTATCTCATGAAATTTTATCATGCCTTTGTTCTTTATTGATGAGTGAGTAACAGACTTCCTGCCTAAGGCAGGTGCATACTATTTTCCTTGATAGCCAAAGTTCTGCCAATCCTCTACTGCCTCACTTTTAATAGTGCTGATGGCTTATATTTGTAGAGAGACTGTATAATTATACCAACCATTTTCACTTTTGATCCCTATAAGAAACTGTGTGGCAGGGAGAGGAAAATGGCATGCCCCTCCCCCTCCCCACTTTTTTCAGTGCTGGCTTTTAAACCTGGGGCCTTACAAATGCTAGGCAAGCACTCTACCACCAAGCTATGTCCCCAGTTCCCTATTTTACAGACCAAGAAAATGAGCCTCAACAAGGGACAAGATCACCAAATAAATGTTAGTGCCATGATAAAAATCAAGACTTCTCTCTTTAGGGAAGGCCTCCTTCTGCTACACAGGCTAATTCTCAATGACGTCCTTTTCTTTCTGGCGGCAGGTTCCTGAGAACTCAAACTGCTTTTCTTTCTTTTATGGATGAGAAATACCTAGGCCCAGTGAATTTTCATAATGAGAACTCAGTAAAATGTTAGCTGAAATGGCTATTATTTTTATTGTTACTAATGTTTAAACCTACCACTAGCTATTCTATCTCTTTCTGACATGTTACAGGCTGGCTCCAGAGGCAGATGTAGTCTGTCTCCCAGCTTCCTTGCTGTCCCCCAAACTGATAGATCTTTTCTATTTTAAGTGACTTGCTGCTAATGCATATAAGAAAATAAAGAAGGAATAACAAAACTAATGAACATCTGGAGCCATTATAAACCCATATCTACAATTTTAATAGAACTAGAAACAGCAGGGCACCAGTGGCTCACGCATGTAATCCTAGCCACTCAGGAGGCAGAGATCAGGAGGATCGTGGTTCAAAGCCAGCCGGGCAGACAGTTCTGCGAGACCCTATCTCGAAAATATCCATCACAAAAAAAGGGCTGGTGGAGTGGCTGAAGGTGTAGGCCCTGAGTTCAAATCCCAGTACCACAAAAAAAAAATTAGCAAGAGAAAAAATAAATATATATATTTTGCGGTAGTGGAGCTTGAACTCAGGGCGTACACCTGCAGCCACTCCACCAGTCCTATTTTTGTGAAGGGATTTTTGAGATAGGCTCTTGCGAAACTATCTGCCCGGCTGGCTTCAAACCGCGATCCTCCTGATCTCTACCTCCTGAGTAGCTAGGATTACAGGAGTGAGCCACTGGCGCCCAGAGAGAAAAATATATTTTACACGAACACACACACACACACACACACACATACACACTTCTAATTACCTTCTTACCAATTTAAAATCAGGTTAATAGTTAGGATAGAATTTTATAAGCTGTCAGCAAAGCTGTCTGATGAGGTCTTAAGCAAGCAAGCCACAGACAACAAAAACTAATTAAAAAATTATTATTTCTGAGTTTTCCACTGTCTAAAACAGCCGCAGGATAAATAAATGGACCAGATTATGCATTTGATTTGCTTCAAATGCGTTTTCCTTCTTTTCTAAATAAATATAAACAGAAGCAGTGGCTAGTGGGTTACTCACTGAGGCTGAGTTGAACCAAGACAGACTAAAAATAAAAAAACAACCACTTAAGTTCTTTGGTTCTCAATGGACAGGCAAATAGGGGAAGGCTGTTGCCAGCATGTAGGCATACTGCTCTCCTGTCAGGATCTACTAATGATAATGCTTTACGATTACCCACAGACTCAAAGACAGTCTTCAGAAACAGCAATGGCAAGAAGTAGGAACAGGGTTGGATACAGATAAACATACACATCTCTTCAGATGAACCCACCTTTGTCTTTCCTGCCGTTTCTTGTCTTTTGTGGGCATATGCAATGTACCATGTCCATAATTATATATGCATATGTGGGTAAGAGAAGAGGCAGCTAGAGACAGAAGAGTGTCTCTTTTGGGACTGGAGGAAAGAAAATTGATGTTAGCAGTTTGTGCTCCTAAAAGCCATCAACTTTGTTTTTTAAAATATGGTTTTCCTGGTAAAAGATCCTCTGCCTATAATGCAAGTGAATCACTCATCTTATTTTAATAAAAAATGTGAACAAAATGATATGCTCTGCATCCTGAGAAATGCATGACATGATAGTTAGGCTTTCTGAACCTTAAGCCTTACCTTTCACTGGAACTGGCAGGGATACAAAAAGAAAAGGAAAAAGATAAAAAATACCCCAGTGGCATCAAAGCTCACTGATTTCTTTTATGCACAAATATTATAAAAGACCAAAAGTCTGATCTACTCAATGGTGTTAGGATTAGGTACCTGGCTTCCAATTAGATAGCAACTCTTTGTGCCTCAGTTTCTGTATCTGTCTTGCCTCACATGTAAATGATTAGCGCTGATTAGGTAAAGTGAAATATATTTTAGGAGGAAGGATGGGGAATGAGAACATAATGGAGGGAGTGAACTTGTACAAAGTATACTGTATAGATGCACGGAATTGTCACAACGAAGCCCCTCGTATTAGTAATGTATTCCAATTCACAAAGTTTAAAATATATATATATATATTTTAGAGTATGGGGTTTGAACTTAGGGCCTACACCCTGAGCCAGTCCACCAGCCTTTTTGGTGAAGGGTGTTTCGAGATAGGCGATCCTCTTGATCTTTGCCTCCTGAGTAGCTAGGATTACAGGGGTGAGCCACCAGCGCCAGGCTAAACATATTCTAAGGAATGCAAAATTGTGTACCTTTTTGACCTTTTGAATTTTTGTTGTGCTCATGTATAGTCTATTTTGAAAAATAAGAAAATAAGCAAAAGTATAAGCAGTGAAAGGACATCAAAGTGTCTTTAAAAAATAAGACCATTAAGAATTATTTAAGCAGTCAGGTGCCGGTGGCTCATACCTATAATCCTAGCTACTCAGGAGGCAGAGATTAGGAGGATCGAAGTTCAAAGCCAGCAAGGGCAAATAATCCTGCAAGACCCTATTTCAAAAAACCCTTCACAAAAATAGGGCTGGTAGAGTAGCTCAAGGTGGAGGCCCTGAGTTCAAGCCCCAGTACTGCCAAAAAAAAAAAAAAAAAAAGAAAAAAGAAGAATTATTTAAGTGGGGCACAGTGGTATGTGCCTGTAGTCCCAGCATGTGGGAGGTAGAGACAGGAGGACTCCTTCAGCTTAGCAGTCTAAAACCAACCTGGGCAACATGTGTCTCAGAAAAACAAAACAAATACCCAAAGAATTATTTTAAAAATGTGCAAACCTTTTATCTCAATAATCCCAGGTTCTTTTGGGTCTAACATTTTAGAATTCTTCACTGTAATTCTCTGTAGTTGAGACAGTAGCACAAAGATGGGGAGGGCATAACTTGAATCCAAGGAACACAATTCTTACTAGAAGAGTGTGAATGCTGTGATGCATTGCTTCAAGTAACCAAGAATGTGGATTTGGAATTAAGTCAACCCTGGGTTCAAAATGCTCTACTATTTCCTAGTGGTAAAGTTTGGGCATACTTCTTTGAACTCTAGTTTCCTTATCCTTCAAACATCATAAATTCTTTCCTCCCAGACTCTACGACTCTACTCAATGGGGACTCGACTTTATTCACTACTTGCTCAGAATATTCCAGCTTTGCTGATCCTTGAATATGTCAAGCATGCTCTTGCTTCAGGCATTTTTTTTTTTTTGTGTGTGTGTTGCAGGCATCAAACCCAGGGCCTCCTGCAAGCTAGGAAGCACCCTCCCACTAAGCTAAACTCCCAGACCCTTGCCTCAGGTTTTTGTACCTGGTGTCCCCTCTTTTCCTAAATACCTGCATACCCCTTACCTCCTTCAGGTCTCTGCTCAAATGCCATCTGGTCAGTAAAACTTCCCTGGCTATTTCCTGCTATTCCTGTCTCATTTCCCTTGCTTTATTTTTCTGCATATCACTATATGAGCTACTATATATTTTTAAACTGCTATACTAGTCAGCTTTCCATTACTATAGCAAACACCTGAGATAATAAGGGAAGAGATTCACTTTGGCTCCTGGTTTCAGAGGTTTCAGTTCATGAACACTTGGCCCTGTTGATTTGGGCTGTGGTAGCACAGTACATCATTGCGAGAGCATGTGGTGGAAGAAGTTGTTCACCTTACAGCAGATAGGAAGTAAAGAGAGAGAGAGGAAATATCCCCTTTACTGGCATGTCCCTAATGACCTAACTTCCTTCCACTAAGCCCCAACTGGGGTTCCTAGAAGTGGAAGATTCTACTTCCAGGCTGGTAGAGTAGCTCAAGTGGTACAGCACTTGCCTAACAAGCATAAGACCCTGAGTTCAACCCCCAACGTCCAGAATCTCAAAAAAAAAAAAAAAAAAAAAAAGGTTCTACTACCTCCCAATAGCACCAGGGGCTAGGGACTAAACCTTCAACACATAGGATCCAAAGTATAGTAACTAGACAGTATTGCCTGTGTCCCCATTAGAATGCAAACTCCAAAAGGGCAAGGATTTTCACTCTTTTATTCATTGCTGGTTCTTAATAATAATTGTACTTGTGAAGCTCTTAGCACTCACTGTCTATGAAGGTTTTGTTTGACTTGAACTGTGTTTTTTAAAATTGGAATCAAAATATTAAAAAAAATCAAGATATTTTCCAAAACACAATCAAGATTTCAGGATTTTTGTTGTTGTTGGGGATTGAACCCAGGGCCTTGCACATGCTAGCAAATGCTCTACCAATGAACTACATCCTCAGTCCTTGGTTTTCTTGACATAGGGTCTTGCTAAGTAGCTCAGCCTGGCCTTGAACTTGAACTTGGTATGTAGCTTAGGCTGGCCTCAACAGAGAGATCCTCCTGTCCCTGTCTCCTAGGTGCTGGATTATAGGTGTGTGTCACCATACTTGGCACCTCAGGTGTCTCTTTTTGTAGAAACCAGAAGATCTGGCAATACTAGGTCAGCATTTCTGTATGCCACATCAGCTGGAATTGAGGATGAGGATACCGTTTTCAGCTTACCACTAAATGACACTCGTGCTTCTTATGTACCAGTCTGGCCACTGCACACCTCTTCCTTTCAACCCCAGGTAAAGACTTTCTCCCTGGAAACTCACAGTAAAGATTTAATTCAGCTTACTAAATAAGTTTATGATAAAAATAAAATAGACCTCATGATATTAATGGAAAATGTGATCCCATCTTTGCTTTAAAAAATTTAAAAAGAATATAAATTTACAAAGAGTGGAATATACAAAAGTTCTAACCACTTGAGCTACTTTACCAGCCTGGAAGTGGAACCGTCCACTTCTAGGAACCCCACATGGGGCCTAGTGGAAGGAAGTTAGGTCTTTAGTGCTTAACTCTGGTTCTTGTGATCAGAATAATAAAATTTGTTTCAGAAAAAGTCACCCAGGCTTATGGTATATAAAATATAACTCAATAAAGCTGTCAAAAAAGAAGAAAGAAGGAACAAAAGAAGGGAGGTGTGAAGGGGTAAGAGAGAACACATCCAGAGAGGTTGTTATGTCTGTTTCCAGATCCCTCATTCTCAGTGGGTCTATCACCCGAGTACCATTTAGTTCCTTTCTTATACCTTGTTTTGTCCATAGTGGAAAGCAGGTACAAAGCTGGTAATATTTTATAAGCTTTATATACTTTTGTATTTTACTACCATGTCCCTTAGTCATCCTTTATGGAGACATTCAGGCTTACAAGTGGCACAGTTCAGGCTCACTGCTGGCCCAGTAAGGTAATATACCCCTTCAGATGAAGTAAGAAATGACAGGAAAAGCACCTATCAAAGTCAAGGCATAGAACTGAGTAGTTATAATACTCCCCAATAGATTTCATTTTTCTAATTGTTAGCTGTGGGGAGTGGACTAAGAGAAGTCTATGAGAGCTGGACCTAAGCACAGCTGTGCCCAATGTTCTGTAGGCTGAGTTCGGCACATCCCTAGCCACAGACTAGGGTGCTCCACCCTGTTTACCACTGGATATAAAAGACTCCTTGAAGGAGGATGCAAAGGCTTTTGGCTTTTTGGATGTGAGAGGCTTTTAGAAGGGAGGATTGCTGAAGGGAAAATGCTGAAGGGAGAATTGCTGGAGGGAGATTGCGCAAAGGGGAAAATGAATGGATAAAGGGGAATTGCTAAAGGGAGGATTGCTGAAGGGAAAAGAATTGCTAAAGGGGAAATGCTAAAGAGGGGTTGATAGAAAGTCTGCACCTAGAACTTTATATATAGGCTTTAGAAAAGCTCAGCTAAAGAAAAGCTAAAGAGAACATAGGACAGTGCAAGTCCTATGTCTTAAAGACTTTAAGAGAGATTATGCTAAAGAACAGCTAAGAGAAAACATGGGACAGAGCAAGTCTAAGGAAAGGGACTTTAAAGAGCAGAAAAGACTTTAGAAGTGAGGTTTTAAAGAATGGAAAGAACAAAGACTTTAGAAGTAAGGTTTTAAAGAACTGTAAAGGAGTAAGGCCTTAAAGAATAAAGACAGAGAAAAGAAGCAGAGTAAATGAAGAAAATAATAGAGAAAAGAAGCAACCAAACTGTTGTGAGTCTTCACCCGAGCGCCCAACACACCTGGCCCCAACCTTCTGTCTGTCTGTCTATCCTGTGTCCTTTCTGAATCTCTTGTCAGTTAGGCCCAGTTAGGTTCAATAGTAACAAGAGAGCAAGAAAAAGCTCACTCCAGTTAGCTGTATTTATGGGTGTTTTCCCCTCCTTTCCACAGCCTAAGAAAATGGTTTCCACTTGAGCATAGTATGGCTGAGCAGATGGGAAGGCTTAGGAGACTGTGCCAGAATACATTATTTGAGCACGCTACTTATTCTTTGCGCCTTAGTTTTTTCATCAAGACAACAGAAATAATCAATTATTTGTATAGATGGATAGTTTCTTTTTTTGTTTTTTTCAGTGCTGGGGATTGAATACAGGGTAGGCAAGTGCTCTACCACTGAGCTACAGCCCCAGCCCAACAATCAATTATTTACTTTCTTTTTTATTTATTTATTTATTTATTTATTTATTTATTTTTATTTTATTTTTTTCATTTTTCTTTTATTATTCATATGTGCATACAAGGCTTGGTTTATTTCTCCCCCCTGCCCCCACCCCCAATTATTTACTTTCGAGTAAAAGACGTGTAATTCACAAAATGAACTAACTTCCAATGAAGTTGTGAACAATGAAAATGGTTTTTTTTTCCAAGTTTCTATATACTATATAGTAATATCTAGTCCACTTAAAACTTAATTTATATAGGCAATCTCAAATATCTAAATGCCAATAAGTCCATAAGTGAGCAAAAAGTCTGTAAGTGGGCAAAACAGGTGTTGCAAAATTCACATACTAAAACCGATGTGGCTAACTTACAGGCCTCTGAGACACTCTGATTATACTCATAGTTTAAACAAACTTGACCATCTTGTTGCTCAATGCTCAATACCAAGCAAAGTAAATCAGGAGAGAAAAAGGATTTACATAAGGCAGGTTCAGGGATGACAGTAAGAAATTAGAAATTAACAGCATTACAGAACACAGAAGCTAAAAAAAATACTGTAAATACAATCTGGATACATTCAGTGTGCACTTCAACAGACCATGAACATCCATTGATCTTCAGCATAGTAAAATAATTTATGATTTTAAAGATACATAGATGCCAAGATAAATTAAATAAATTTAAGAGGGCAGGGAAGGCCACTGTATATATGTATATTTAAGTATATTTTTAAAAGATTTTCATGTAAAGTATATTAAAAACAACAAAAAAATTAGTACCCAAACATTATCTTTAAAACAGCAGGGTTTAAAACTGTTAAACTCTTCTCCTGAGTCTTTCTATATTTACTTTCTCTATTTTTTTTCCTTAAGGTTCCTCCTGCCACCCAGGGCTATTTGCCCAGGGCTTGCTTGGAACTTTGATCCTCCTGATCTCTGCCACCTGAGTAGCTCGGATTACAGATGAGAGCCTGGCACCTGACTCTTACGGTGTTTTGAGATAGTCTTGCTATGTAGCCCACTGACCTGGAACTCACAGTCCTCCTGCCCCAGCCTCCCAAGTGCTGGGATTACAAGCATGCACCACTACACCTGGCTGATTTACTATCTCTTAACCACTTAATTTATCACTGCTTATGCACTGCCTCATGGCATTACCTGTCTTTAAGCTGCCTTCCTAAGTGCTGGACAACATTACTCTCATTTGGTCCCTCATAGCAGTCCTACAAGGTAAGTAGTCTATACCTTGTTCTACTTGCAGACATGGGGAGGTGATTTCCCCAAACATTCAGGTCTTGAATTATGGGTCTGCCTGAATCTAAAGCATGTGCTTTTAAGTAATCCAGTACTCACCAATGGCTGAATTGCTGGTTTACTTGTCTGTATGCCCCATTACCATCCATCATTGTTCTCAGTAGGAGAAGTATGTCCGTTTTGTGACTTTACAATTTAAAGGGATCTTGGGAATCACTGCATCATAGATGTAGCTTTCTGCTCTCAAGCAGATAGTTGATTATTATCTCCATTTTACAGATAAAAAAAATTAAGTCCTAACGCTTGCTCAAATGACATGGTCTGGCAGAGTCAAGGCAGGGTTTCAAGGTGCTATTAGGGCAAATCTTGAAGGTAGGGACTCCAACTCATTTGGTTTTATATACCACAAGGACTTGTACTCAGTAGACAAAAAATGTCTAATAAATTTTAGCTGTGGACCTCCCTATGTAGATGCCAAACCTTGAAGGCAATGTAGTTTTATTTCAACATATCTCAAAGTACACTTCAAACCTATAGGAAGCAGAAGGAGAATAACTGAGGTCATGGTGTGAGAATCTGCATTTAGTTATTTGGCAGTACTGGGGTTTGAATTTAGGGCCTTGTGCTTGCAAGGCAGGTGCTCTACCGCTTGAGCCATACTCCAACCCTTTCTGCTTTAGATACCTTTTTAGATAGGGTTCTCTTGTTTTTGGCTGGAGCCAGCTTCAGACCATGATCTCCTATTTAATGCCTACTTTGTAGCTGGAATTACAGATGTGAACCACCATGCCCAGCTTATTGTGGCTCTCTAACTTTTGGGTCTCTACCTTTTTGCTTGGGCTGGCTTCAAACCATGATCCTCCTGATATCCTGAGGAGCTCAGATTACAGGCAAGAATTTGCATTTTAAAACAAAGTTCACGTGACTTTTAGGATTGACCTTGAGGTTGAAAGCACATTTTTTTGGAGTTAGTCAATCCTAGGTTCATATTCTAGCTCCACTGCTTACAGGATGAATGACCTGGGACAAGTTAGTTACTTAAATCTTTTTTTTTTTTTTTTTTTGGGGGGGGGTGGTACTGGGTCTCATGCTTGCTAAACAGGCATTCTATGCCCTCAGCCCCAGTTACTTAACTCTTGAGCCTCAATTCATCACTTTTAAAATGGGAGAGGAGGCAGAGATCAGGAGGATGGTGGCTCAAGTCAGCCCCATGCAAATAGTTTTTGTGACCCTATCTTAAAAAAAAATACCATCAGAAAAAAAAGATGTTTGCCTAGCAAGTGTGAGGCTCTGAGTTAAAACCCCAGTATTGCAAAAATAAATAAATGAATAAATGGATGAATGAAGTGAGAAAACAGCCATAACTACCTCACAGTTTTGGGGTATGTGTGTGTGTGTGTGTGTGTGTGTGTGTGTGTGTGTGTGGTGCTAGGGGTTGAACCCAGGTTCTGCTAGGCAAGTGCTATACTACCAAGCTATAACCCCAGCTCCACCCCACAGGGTTTTTGAAAGGTCAAAGTCATCTAACCCAATAGATGTTATCTAGCATCTATTATGTACCAGTTACTGTTTTTTAGGTGCTTAGGAGACATTAGGGAACAAATAAGAAAGCTCATTGCCCTTATGGAGATTATCTTATAGCAGAGAAAACAGATTAAAAAATAAAGTAAACAAGTACACAATAAACTAAGTGATAAGTATAGTTAAAAAAAAAAAATAGAGCAAGTTGGCCAGGGAGTGAGGATGAAGTGGTGGTACAATCTATACAGAGTAGTCTAGGTAGGTTTCACACAGAAGGTAACACCTAAGCAAAGAGTTGAAGGTGGCTAAGTTGTAACCAGTATAGACATCTCAGGAAAGCACAGTCCAGGCAGAGGGAATGGCCACTAAATGTCTCAACCAGGAAGTATGCTTGTTGGTTAAGAGAAACAGCACAGAAGCTGGTGTGGGTCCATACCAGCTAGACCCAGGACAATAAGGAAAAAGGAATAAGAGATAAGATTGGAGAAATAACTGGGGCCAGTTCATGTAGGGCCTTTCAGTCATTAAAGGAGATTATATGAGATATTCATGTTAAGTGCTTAGAACAGTGTTTGGCATATAGTAAACAATGAACAAATAGTATCTCCATTTGTATTTATATGAATATCTTCTGGTCTCTAAGCAGAGCTAGTCTAGAAGGTCAGGCTGCAGGACTATAGCACATTTTGTGTACTTTGGTGGGGTTAGAGAGTCCTTCAACGTTTCCAAAAGTACAGAAATCGAATAGATCAAAGGCCTGGGTGATTCCCTAGTAGCATGGAGAGATGGTTAATTCTCTGCAGGTGCTCAGAAGACTGAACTAACAGAGGCATGCAAAGTCAACATAGCATCAATAAAAGACAGGGAAAGAGAGGGGTGTGGAGTGGGATAGACTTGGCTAAAAGCTGAAATCAACAGAAGAGTTGTTAGCCAAAAAGAGTAAAAGCAGTGGAGTGTGGAAGCGTCCCCTACAGCAGTTGAAACCCATCCTGATATCAATGAGACCACAAAGTCATGATAATAATGACTACAAACTGCTGGGGAGTAAGCCAGGGAGCCCAGCAACATGAATACACTTGTATGTGGGGCGGGGTGGTGGGATAGTGGGGGAGAACAAATTAAGAGATTCAGACAGAACTAACCCCTTCCCTCATGGAGGCTCTTTAATCTTTAATATCTCTCTCTTGACACTAGGCACGATCTTGCCCCAACAAGACAAAGGCTGACATCTAAGAAGCTAACACTTTTCATCTGGATGAAGGACTTCTGAAGAGTGCCACGCGTCTGCTAAGGTAAAAGGAAGCATTCCCTTGCCATACTGTCTGATGTTGGGCAGGTCCGCCCTAAGGCACATTCTACATGGCCTCCATGGCTTTCACAAAGGAAGGCCTGCAGGCCCCCAAACTGCGGACAGGAATGTGGTTTCTTTGGGAACTGGAGGCAGGCAAGAACATAATAAAGTCTAGATGAAGATATGCAGGCTAGGCTTTAAACTTCTCGAAACTGTGCCAGTTTCTCCTGGCTCCTGTCTTAGGGAAAGCAAAGCCAGGCACTGTCCAATGGAAATTTGGAAATGGGCATTCTTTGTGGCCTCAATGCCAGCTTGGCAAGAAAGTCTGTAGCACTTGGTTTCGATAACCCTGACTCAACCTACTCAACAGAGAATTTAGTCTGAGAAGAAATGAAGAGTGTCTCAATTTATGTGATCTTTGAGTGAACACATTCAATTTGTAATTAAAACCATTATTAAAAATATAAGAAACTGTGTATTTTCATTCCATTCCTCAATGTGTCTGCCTTAGCATTTTCTGAGAGTAACCATGCATGCTGTGGGAGTTCATTTATTGACTCAATCACTGATTTATTCAATAAACTTTATTGATTCATTCAATAACTGCATTCCAGAAACCATGCTAGGTTCTGAGGAGACAGCCATGGATTAGAGAGATGAAAGTCCCCATTGCCATGGTACTTACATCCTGGTGTGTGTATGCATGGGAGAGATAGACAATATACAAGTAGGCAAATACAATACTTTTAGGAAGTCAAAACAGTGATGACAAATAAAAGAGAATGGTGTGGCATTCAGAAGTCAAGGGCAGGACAACACTAGATCGGGAGGTTGAGGACAACTTTCTGGGGGGAGGGGTTCTCAAGAGTCTAGGCAGGCAGGCACACTACCACTTGAGCCATGCCCAACCCCAGGATAACCCCTTGAGAGGGCATCACTGGAGCTGAGAACTGACCAGATGAGAAGGGGCCACAGGGGAAAAGGGGAAAGAGGGAAAGGGCAAGTGTCAACAGAGGGAGATTTGAACTAGCATCAGGAGTGTTTCCTGCTTTGTTTCCCACCTTCCAGTTCTGCACACAAATGCTATTTCTCTGTCTCTGGCATGTTGCAATCTGTTAAAGAAATTGCTCTGAGGCATGGGAAACGAACAATATTGAATGAAACAGAATTCCAAGGCTTATCAATTACTGGAGAGACATACTGCGATGGGGAAGGGTGGGGACACGGGCAGGTGCACTGTTCTCAGAATAATGATAAAGCAAGAACTATAGAGATCACACTCCCTCCTATGCTGACACCATGCACTGCCATGGACAATTGGTGAAGCAGTCCATGTGAATGAGCGTGGGATGTCCAGATCACAGCACTGCTTCACACATCATCATTTCAAGTCACCAACTGACAGGATTTAGCACTCTTGTGTCTGGCAGCAACCAGCAGTGAAGCAGAGAGAATTCCACTGGATTATCCAAAGCATCTGACCCGAAAATGAGGAGTGAGAAGAACATTTTTAAAAAACATCTCCTGAATGGTTCAGTGAGCCAATTCAACATCGAACAGAGACATAAAAACATCCAGCCGCCTTTGAGGCAAAAGGTCAATTTCTTGTGCTTGTCCCTGATCTCCAAAATCCAAGTTCTGGAGCTGAGCTCAGTCCCTCATTTGGCTTAGTTCAAGTGGGTTGGATGTGAAGCAGACAGGCTAGATGGGGTGCTGTGTGGCAACACTCCACTGTCTGGATCCAGAGGGGCATTACAGTTGGAGCAGCTGAGAGCAGGGTCGGAGGGAGAAGAGAATGCAGGATATGTCCTCTAAAGACTTGAAAAATCTTTATTTTTTCATTTTCATTGATACCCCATTCAATACATGGCTGAAATGTACAAATGATCAAACCAAGGTAGTAAGCATTTCCTTCTTCTTATCATTTCTCCATGTTTGGAGCCCTGAACTCCTGTCTTCTATCTTAAAGGTCAAGTTTGGGTAGACGGGCTTTGCAGATAAAGAAGTTGATATTTGCAGCCAGATCTTTATCTTTGGTGAGCCTATCTCAGATCCCAAGTTTGGGAGGAGGGGTTAGAATGAGGAAAACTTCCATCCTGCAAGAAGTAGACAGAACTGAATTGCCCCTGTCTCGTGGATTACTGAACTTTCTAGTGGGACTGAAGTTTGAACTCAGGGCTTTGTGCTTGTAAAGCAGCTGCTCTACCACTTGAGCTACACCTCTATTTTTCTCTGGTTATTTGGAAATGGGGTCTCATGTACTATTTGCCCGGGCTGGCCTTGAACCTTGATCTTTTCTATCTCAGCCTCCCAAGTAGCTAGGATTGTAGGAGTGAGCCATAATCAAATCCTGAGTCCCTCCCACGCTCCATCTTTCTCTCCTCCAAGTCCTCTCACACAGCTGCGAGGTTAAGATTTACTAGATGGAATGTGTTTGCAAAATCTGTTTTGTTCATTGGAACATGTTTATCAAGAAAGAAAGAAAAAAAAAAAACCTGTCCCTTCTCACTATTTACTTTTTGGTGACTGCCTTTTGGGATTTGGAACTAGATAAACAGATGGACTTCACGGAAGGAATCAGGCGGAGAGCCAGGGTGTGTGTATATATATCTTAGTCTCAGTGTATATATGGCAAATAGTCTTCATCCAAACAGCTGTGCTGGCTTGGGAGGGAAGTGAGGGGAAAGTATCTTCTGGACTTCCATTGTTCCAGGGTGTACCTCCTGGTGGAACGTTGGGCTACAGGATGCCAGTTTCTAGAGTTCTCAGATATGTGACCCAATTTCATTTTGGCCTCTGGCTGTGGCAATTAAGGATTGTGTCAGATTCAAAACTATTGCTTATCATTTATACTGGGTTTGTTTGGTATTGTATGAGTGCCTATAATGTATTGAGTGTTTGCGTTACCTACAGACATAAGTGAACTTTGAATACCTCTGCAAGATTTTGGAGAGATATGGTTGTGTTACTGGTGTACGTGCATGTGAGCATATGCAAGTTTTGGAAGACCTGAAAGACACTATTTTGCAGGCCATGGGAAAAGTATAGCTGCCAGAGGAACTGGGGTATAGTGATCACTCATGTGCCAGCATGCTGCTGCTGAAAGGGAATTGGGAGGGATTGTGGAGAAGCAGTTTGCCTAATTTTTTGTTACCTTCTTCAATATAAATCTCTCCTGAAGTGGGTGGGAGTGGAGGAAGTAATTTGTAATTCAACATACTTAAATTCTAAGACTTGAAGAAATTTTATTACATTTCAGGAGAATCTTCCAACACACACACACACACACACACGCTTTACAGAACAGAGTTCAGGTGAATATTTCCTTCCTTCCCCAAAAAATTCATTTAAAGAACCATTTAAAATATTACAATACTGCTAAGACGGAACTGGTGCCAAATAGAACCAAAAATAACAAAACAACTCCGTGTGACAGAATGGACTGCATTTATTAGTTTCAGGTAGTCCAAAGACAAGAACATTACATAATTAGAGTCCAACAGACCAAGGTGCTGAAGGTAATGGGACCTCATAAAAACAGAACAAAAGTCTCTGTTTCTGACGAAGGTTCTGCAGACTTTATACTGCAGTAAGCAATGAACGAAAGGGATGCTGTCCAGGAAATGAAAGGCCTCAATCGTTCCTCTTCAGTGAGCGGAGCCCAAGAGGAGTGTTCCAGGGCGCTCTCCCAAACACTCTTTAATAAAACCATCCAGAGCCTTTGATTCAAGGAACATACTGAAGAATAAACAGCCTATTAATCTGAGTTTTCTGGTGTGCCTGAATATACAAAGCAGCAGTGAACTAACCCCTTGGCTCTTGCAAACATCCCAACTGCACACCATCCGCTGCTCCACTGCACAGCTCAGCTCCTCCTTCTACCACTGCATGCAATTTGTCCCTCGAAAAGCTTCAAAATTTGGGGGTCCTGATGGTTTCATCTAAGGATGCCCAGGCAAAACCCAGGGTGCAAAGAATGGAAACAGCGTGTCCTTGTTTGGGCCACAAGAAGGCACAGCCATGTGACCAGGTTCAAATGAGAACTGTGTGGTAGTGTGACTGGGTGAGGAGACAAAGTCATCTGTTTGCCTCTTTCTGAGCCAAGTTGACAGCACAGTCCTGGGAAAGGAAGGCCCAGTTTCAATTGCTTCCTAGTCTTGGTTACCTTGGTGGCAGGAAGGGCTCCTGTATGGGTGGGCTTTGGGTGCTGTTCTATGGAAACATTCCTGGGTGTTTTGCTGATGTAAAAATTAACAAGTAAGGGCATTTTCAAGGAGGAAAACAGAAAACAGAAGTGCCATTTAACCCTCAGATCATTTCACCGAGTACCTCTTTAAAAATAATCAGATGTAGTTTTTGTGATAACAACCATTTGATGAGGCAAATCATAAAGAGGCTGACTGGCAGGAAGCAGGGGTTCAATTGTTGCAACATTGTAATTGAGGCTAGGATCATAGGCTATGATCAGCCATTGGAGCCAGGCGGCTTCTCTGTGTTCCATGGTCACTGACCTCGTGCAGGGTGTATGTTTAATCATAAAAGGAACTGGTGTGACAAGGTGGATAAATCAGTACCACTGCTACCCAACACATACACACTCTTTCTGTCTCTCCCTCTTTTTCTTAAAGCACATATCCCTCTGACCCTAAATTATGTATCAAGGAAAACACATTTAATGAAAAGTGTCTTTTCTAAAAATAATTTCAAAGAAGTGCTTTGACTTAAAAGAGTTAACTCTAAAGTCTTCTGATCTACTTTCAGAGAACTACTTTGTGTTCAGTCTCTTGAACTGAAGAAGGGCACAAAACTTACAAAAGAGAAGTAGCAGTTCAGAAGCTTTCACATTTCATGTGATTGATTCTGAGATGCCATGGGTGTAGTGACTAAAAGCATAGGTTTTGTGGTCTGACATATCTAGATTTGAATTCTTCTTCTGTTACTTGTTAGACATTATACATAAACTCAGTAAATTTCAATTTCTTCCTTTGCAAAATGAGATTACCCCATGGGATTATTGTAAGGGCTACATGACATATCAAAACTGTTTAGTACAGTGCCTGGGATACAATAAGCGTTCAATAAACAATGGCTGTGCTTATTACTTTTTGACTCCTCTAAACATAGGCACAGCAATCAAACATGGTTCTGTGGAAGAACCTAACTGGTGGTAGTACTAGTTACAAGAAATAGGAGTTTCTTTATCAAGCTGGGTCTTAGTCGCCACATGTTCCCTCAGTGCTTTGTAAATAAACATTTGGGTTCCATGAGGGGTTTCTGATTAAAGGTCAACCATTTTTGACTTGGGAATTTCAGACTGATCTGTAGTATTCCCATCCCACATTTTGGTGTAGCAGACACAGCCTTCTTCCTCTAGGCTTCCACCTGTTGAGTGAGACAAACAGATGTAATCTGAATACAGGAGGGGCTTGCAAGCACAAATCTGGTATGAAGACAGCCTTTCTCTGCAGCATTCCTGGGGTTATGAAATGACAAACATTCCAACAGGCTGAATCTAACTCTTTCTGCCCTGTAACAGGGTCTTATGAAACTGTTTCTGTGATTAGAGTCCTTGGTACCTCTCTCCAAGGCTGTGAGGTGGGCTTCATTAATATTGATGAGCTGTAGCTCGTTAACCTCATTTGATGTTTATTTACAACCATTCTTCTCATATGCTAATAAGTGACACTGGGCTCTTCAGCTAGAAAGGAGGGAACTGGACCCTCTTTGCCAGCATTTCCTTGGCAAATTCCTGTCCCTTGAAATAGAAGTTTGCACAGAGGGAATGAGGCCAAATGGAGGGAATGCAGCAGAGGGGACAAAATGATGTGAAAAGAATGTCTGTAATGTAATGGGGAAGAGAGAGAAGCCCAGCTGCTAGGGCCACGGTGTGACCGAGGTTTAGTTACACCCACCAGTGGGTAACAAAGAGAAGCTAAAGGGCAGGGATCTGAGGATTGATGAAAAGGACAATATGTTAGATTTTGGAACTGGGGAGAGGGGTGGAGATGACCGGGCTCCATGGGTGTCCGGAGCTTGAAGACCCTGCTAGAATCCATTCTATTTTCTTACATGATCACTGCAATGCTTATCAAATGCTTTGGTTGGACAAAGATTACTTATTGTCCCAAGAATCACTATGAAATCAGGAAGCAGGGAGAAATAATCACTGTTTCTCTTTCCTCCAAGTTATGGTTATGTATATCAGAGAGAATGTTTAAGCTACCAAGAAGAGTTCAGAGACTGACTACTCTCAGTGTAGCAGGACTGCTGAACCTAACAAAACAAATTTCACAGTACATAGCAAGTCAAGTTTGACTGCCTCATCTATTTGAAGTGTATGAAAGAATTACATAATACACATGAAGAGAGGAGAAATATTTTGGGTGTATAAATGTTTAATAATACTAGGAGCAACAGCAAATTCAACATTTCTTAAATACTTAAATGTAAATTTCTACTAATTCCCTTCCATGTTGGATATTTTACATTACCATTTAGCCAATTATTCCCATCCTCCCTTTGGGGATCACACCCTCTTTTTTTCTCCCAATCTGGCTTCTTCTGTAAAGCACTTTGAAGATCATTTCTACTATTCATGTGCCTTTCTGTAAGGCTAAAGTTAGAGGCAGGAGAAAAAAGAAACATCTAACCTTAAGGATGTAACCGCATTTTATTTAAGTAAAAAGTATTGGTTATAACAGGTAGTTTTATGTTTGAGTTGTTTGTCTGAAATCATTACCCCTTAGGGTACAAATTTCATCTTCTTTCAAGTTTTCCATGAACTCAGTCCCTCTCAGAATGAAGGCAGAATCAATAGCAATCGGCATTAGACCTGGCAATTTGCAGCTTGCCTATGCTTAGGGACAAACATATCTGACATCTACATGCTTGTTCTAGACTAGAGAAATGTTTTCAGCCTTTTTTTTTCATTATCTCTATCCTCCTCCAGTTTTTTTAGACATTTTTTCCTAGCTTCCCCCATGAAAAATTAAAACATAGGGAGGGCCACAAATTATCACATATTTTTTTTTGTACCCCCAAGAAACAATTTCTGTCCTGTTGGAGGCAATGTTGCCTCTAATTTTTTTTTTAAAGTATATCATTTGATTTAATGTGTTCCAAGATTGAACCTAACATTCTCCCAAGTGAACCATCAAAAACAATTACACTTCTGACTAGAGAGAGAGAGAGAGAGAGAGAGAAAGAGAGAAGACATTGTTGTGCCTATTTAGTTAGTGATAGTTTTTCCAAGAAGGAGAACAAAATCCTTTTTTCTTCACACTGGACCTATCTATCCACAGAATAAACAGCTTACTTTTTGGCAGTGGATTAGCTTTCCACAATAGTCCTTTTTGAATGCTGAGGTAATAGATTGCCAGGCCCCTCAGGGACCCCCAAATACTTCATTCTCCTAAAAGTCAATAATGCCCTCTCTTGTTAACAGTAGAATTAAGTAGAATTGAGTTCATTATTTCATTAAATTTCTCTTCAGAGAAGGACAGTAATTGGTATTGGTATTCTCCTCCTAAAGGCAGAGAAATGATGACATTGGGGATAAGGTAGCTTAATTTAGATCACAGGCTGATGTTTCTTCATATAAAGATCTTATCTGTCCTACAAGGTTGTTCTGAGGATTGCAAGAGCCATGTCTTCAATTCTTTTTTAAATCTAGGATTATGGCACTCTGCTAGAGATTTATAAAGGTTGCTTTGCCTCTACCAACACCTTCTCTCTCCATCTGACAGAAGTAAAGCATAGAATCTCTCCTTTTTTTGGTGGAACTAGGATTTGAACTCAGTTTAGCGCGTGCAGAGCAGGCACTCTATGGCTTGAGCCACACCTCCAGTAAGCGTCTCTAAGAAAGGACTAATGGGAAAAAAGATAACTCAGTTATTGTTCCAAAGATTACTGTTTTATAAGCCAATGGCAGAGTACTGTATGAGGAGGAATGCATTTTTTTCTTTTTATGATAAATATCACCATCTTTGCATGTTTGGTTGAAAGACATTAAACGAAAATGTGTTCCTCAAGAGATACAAAGATCCAAATAAGACATCCCACAAATAGTCTTCAAGGAACATGAGAAATTCGTATTTTATTTAGCAGTCACGGAAACTGACCACATCTTCAAGCTTCCCATAAGTGAGTGGGGAATTAGAGGTTAGCAAGCCAAATAAAAAAAATACTATTTAAAAGGGCTTTCCTCAACTGAAGGAGGATGAATACGGTCAATGTACTTTGTATATGTATATGAAAATAGAACAATGAAAACTGTTGAAATTGATCTAAAAGAAGAAGGGATGAGGGAGACTAATGGAGAGGATGAATCGAATCAAGATACATGGTAAACACATATGTAAATATCAAAATGAAACCTCTCTGTATAACTAATATATACTAATAAAAATGTAAAAAGAAAAGGGCTGGCTTTCCTCTGTAAACTAGTTAATTCCCTCAATTAAATTACTGTTAAAATTCTCTCAGAATAAAACACAATTTACTTGTCTAAAGAGTGACTTCAAGGGATAACTTATAGCCAGGTGCCAGTGGCTCATGCCTATAATCCTAGCTACTTGGGAGGTAGAGATTGGGAGGATGGAGGTTCAAGGCCAGCCAGGGCAATAGTTCATGAGACCCCATCTCCAAAATAACCAAAATAGACTGGAGGTGTGACTTAAGTGATAGAGTGCCTGCTTTGCAAGAGCAAAGCCCTGAATTTGGTGGGACCTCAGTCCCAGAAAAAAAATAAATAAATAAAAAAATATATATAATAAAATAAATAATTAAAAAAAGATAACTTGTCATCTCATGCTTTTAAGCAGATATGTACCTAGTCTACTCCTCATAATAACTATCAAGTCTATTAAAAATGAAAACAAATTACTTCAGAGAAAGGTATTCTGCAACATGAAATCAGTATTGAATAATCTCATCTCTAATAAATTTGCCCTCATGTGTGATTTAAGTCCTTCACACTGCAAGAGAATTTCATTTCCTTCTTGTCGAAAGGGATGGAGATGTGCTGGTGATAGGTTAAAGGCTTTAACTTTAACTCAGAATGCACACAGCCAAAAGATACACTCTAGATCAATCCAGAGACATTAAGGGGAATATTAAAGTACATACATTTAGCTCAACTAAATTGAGCTATTTGCTGTAAACAGAAAATAAATCTGAGGGAGAGAAGAAGAAAAAGGAGGAGGAAGACTATCATACTTTACCTTAAAGAAAATGAAATGATAATTATTCTGTACTAAAATAGAAACTATAAGATACAAGATATGATCTGGGTGTCAGTGTTAATACCTGTAATCCTAGCTAATTGGGAGGCTGATATTAGGAGGATTGCAGTTCAAGGTCAGCCCAAGCAATTAGTTAGTGAGACTGCATCTCCAAAATAACCAGAGCAAAATGGACTGAAGGTGTGGCTCAAGCAGCAGAGTGCGTGCTTTGTGACTGCTTGCTCAAACCAAAGTCCCACCACAAACAAACAAACAAATAAACAAAAAGATACAAGATATGGAAATTGGTTTGTTTGTTTATTTATTGGCACTGGGGATTGTATTTAGGCCTTCGTGCTTGTTAGGCAACAGCTCTACCAGAAATTAAAAAGGTGACTCATATTACAGAAGAGGCATTTTAAATGAAAAATATTTCCCACTGGATTCTATAAAATAGAAACAAATGGAGGGAGCCAAATCCTTCAAACTCTTAGATAGCAGAGCAAGGAAACTAAAGTAAAATAGATAAGGAGACGAAGAGAGGCCTACCTAAACCCATTCATATTGGTTGCAACAACTGTCAACGAACTGCCTTCTTGTTCCTTCTTCTGAATTTTCCCTATGGGTACCTGCCCCGAGTGAAGAAATGCAGCATCCAAGGCTGCCAAGAGGAACTTAGCTGCATGGCTTTTCAAGTAATGGGACAAAGCCTTTACTGGCTTGCTGCAGACTCCTAGGGGCCCCTACCCACACCCTCTCTGGTAAGTTATCTTCCCGAAGTTGTATTCAAATACATACCTATATTCAGAAGAGACATCTTTCCTGTAACAAGCTCCTTCTTCCTCACAAAGCATGAGGAAGGTGGAGAAAGGGAAGTAGGAACTGGTATTAATATTGGCAAATGTTTTGAGCACTTAAGATAAAAATGTTTGAGAAGTATAGTCTTGTTTTTATTGCTTTAGTATGATGCTTGTTGGAGAGAATATTTTCTTTGGTTACCTGTCAATGAAAAAGATTTGCCTTTTCCTAAATTTTAGATTACTTCTTTAACTAGTTATGTTGGAGAGACAAGTTAGACAAATGCTGTTGAAGTTTACAAGTCAGTCTTGGAGCATAGTCCCACTCATTTTCCCTTCCAGATATGGGTAGATACAGACCCACTGAGTCATCAATCTTTTTTTTTTTTTTATATAGATAGTATTACTATCCTGTCTTTTTTTTAAATAGCATTTTTTAAAAGTTACAATGTGCATTACAGGAAACAAACATGCAAGAAGCAAAGAACAAAGTCATCCATGGCCACATTATCCTGGTTTTATGCTCAATGAATAGTTGTGTAGAAAATTAAGTATATAAGATAAAGTTGCTTAAAGTTACAATGTAGGTCTGTGACAAAGAGGGTTATGGAATCTAGGGGTCTACTTTAACCAGTGCCAGCCCTTCAGTCAGGCACTAGTGGCTCATGCCTGTAATTAATTCTAGGTCCATAGGAAAACTGAAGCCCCAGCAAAAAAGTTTACAAGACCCCCATCTCAACAGAAAAAAAACAAAAAAAAGCTGGACACAGTGATGTGTGCCTGTCATTCCAGTTATGGTGAGAAGTGTAAGATAGGAGGATGGTAATCCAGGCCAGCCTGGGCAAAAAGCAAGACCTTATCTCCAAAATAATAAGAGCAAAAAGGGATAGAGGTGTGGATCAAGTGGTAGAGCACCTGCCTCACAAGTCTGAAGCCAAGTTCAAACCCTAGTATCACACACACACACACACACACACACAAAAGCCCATCAGAGATTTGAGAGGTAGAAACCTACTATACTTATACTTTTTTTTTTTTTTTTTGAAAAGAGAAAGATGGAAAGATCCACAATACTGTGGTCAAACTTCAGGCGCACAGATATGAAAAACAATTATATAAAATTTACATAGAAAAGAATTTTACATTTAGAGGCTAAAGTAACACAGTACTTTGTTCCATAGTTCTGTACAAACACATGATCAGGTGCTGCCATAATGTATTATGGATGGATCAGACCTACACAGTCGGGAAGAAGGTAGTGAGCATGTTACAGATACTTGGTTTCAAAAGTTTAGGGATTACTGTTTAAAATGAACAAAAGAGTCACTTCCTTTGCTCTACAATCCAAGTGGCAGGTGCTTTCTAAGGCCTCTTGCACTGATATCTGAAGTTCTTCTCTACACAAAATAAAAAGGCTTTCTCTCCAGAGTGGGCTCTGAAGAAGTTTCTTGTTTCAATTAAGACATCCAGGAGGAGCCAGAAGGGCTATGGTCAAGCACCAAATCTTGTGGACTGAGGATCTGATAATTCAAATTTGCTATGGCTTGAAGCAGATGTTTTTTATAAAAAAGAAACTAAAATATGCTAATTCCTCTGTTTTTGAATTTTGAAAGCATTTTGATAGCAATTCTTTTCTGCTGGGTCTTAATATCACAGAAACAGCTTAGAAAGATATAATTGAAAGGTTTTTTTCAATGCTTATTGCTGGTATACTGGTGCAGCCTATCATTACAGCATTCTGGAGGCACATCAGGAGGCAGAGGATCTCAAGTTTTAGGCCACTCTGGGCTACACAACCAGCTCAAGGCCAGCCTGAACTTACATTGTGAGATCCTGTCTCAAAGAACCAAGGGCTAGGGAGATAGTTCAGTGGTAGAGTGCTTTCCTAGCATGTGTAACATCCTGACTTTGATCCCTAGCACCACAAAATAAAAGTGCTTATTAATTTTTATGAGAAAATCAGATTGAATACCACATCAATAACCATTCTGAATGAATAAATTTTATAAATGAACACATGATAAAAAGAATAAGTATGTCTCTATGATTCCACAGAACCAAAGTTATAAACAAAGTTTTCAGTTGCTCAAGACAAATCTAATAAATGTGAATGTAACCTTGGCCTGTCAAGGTACCCAATTAATGTTAGATCCATGCTTCTAGGCAAGAAAACAAACTTGTGATAAAAATCAATCATGTATTTACTTACAGAAAGTACCTAGAATAGACAAATCCACAGACAGAAAGTAGAATAGAAGCTCCCAAGACATGGGAGAAAGGGAGGGTAGGAACGAGGAGTTACTATTTAATGGGTACAGAGTTTTGGTTGGGATGATGAAGATGTTATGAAAATGGTAAGGGTGATTGCAAATGTACTAAATGCTACTAAATTGTACACTTGAAAATAGTTACAGTGGCAAATTTTATGTTACATATGCTTTACCACAATAAAAAATGATCTGTCTTGCTGGGCACCAGTGGCTCATGCTTGTAATCCTAGCTATTCAGGAGGCAGAGATCAGGAGGATCGTGGTTCTAAACCAGCCTGAGAAAATAGTTCCATGAAAAACCCTTCACAAAAATAGGGCTAGTGAAGTGGCTCAAGGTAAAGGCCATGAGTTCAGGCCACAGTACCTCAAAAAAAAAAAAAAAAAATCTGTCTTTTTAAAAAAAAATATCCGGGAAAGGAGTTCTTCAATCATTCCTTATAAAATAATGTGGCCTAGGCAATCCCTCAAATTTGTTTGTTCATCAGACTCACTTGGAGTACTTATTAAAGTTACAGATTGTCTGGCCAACCCTCAGACTGGCTATTTGTTTTCTTATTAGTCAGATCCTTTTAAGTATCTTTGTGTAAATACAGGAAATATGATATCCTTAGCTGTTATGTAGTTTTTAGCTTAATCAAGGGTCAAATTGAAAACAGCTTGGCCTGTGCCAAGCCTCAGTTCCTCTAAACTGAAGCCACAGAGATACAAAACCTTCAGGTCTGCAATGGTCCTCTTCAGGTTCCTAACAGCACTGCTCTTCTATGGTGTTATTTCTATCTCTAGGACACCACTTCTTGGGAACTGCTCTGCCTTAGATAAATAGGCAAGTAACAACAGAGCTAGGAATTTGTACTTGTTAGGAGTGACACCAGGCTTCATTTTTGGCTCAAGGAAAATATAGGAATTTTGTATATGACAGGTGTTGAAAAGGTGCTGTGATGCCCAAGAACATTAAAAAATTCTGCATGATTCAAAGATTAGTTTGGTAGTGATTTCTTTCAATTGGAAGCCAAAACACATATCACATCATTTGGCAGAGCTGCTTTTAATGATCTGTTTCAATGAAGCAAGTATCATTTAGGGTTTTGAAGGGAGAGAAAAAAGGGTGTTTCCAATTCCTCAGAGAGTTTACTCTGCAGTATTTCTAATAATCACATGGATAGTTTTCGTTTTGACTGGAGAGCACAGGAAAAAGGAAACCTGTAGAAACTGAAGTTGGACAAAAGAATGAAGCTCATAGATGAGATCCTCTCTAATCCTGGAAACTGAAGCAAGACTCACCCCTCACGTCTTTCAAGCAACTGGCCAAGCACAGGCCCTTTTGTTTCTCCTCAATGATTTTTTTTTTTTAAGTATCACAAGGTTCTTTAGGCTGAACTAAACAAATTATGGGAAAGTTTGAGAAAAAATGCAATTGACTAATGTACTATCTTGGTCGTGCCATTGCTAGGCCATTTCTACTCCAAAATTTATTTCTCTAATTAGAGTGACAAGCTAACAATAAGTAACTTTTAAGTCAAATCAATAAAATAAAAATATCTCCAAGTAACACAAGTTTTATTTCTGGGAAAATTACCCTTCATTTACTCCAAAATGAAACTGTGACTATATATTTTTTTTGGAATTAAACCCAGGACCTTGCTCATGTTAGGCAAGCACTCTACCACTTGAGAGCTCCGCCCTCTAGGCTTCCCCTTTTAAACATTTTGTTTTTGAGACAAGGCCTCTCGGCTATCTTTGACTGAGCTGGTCTCAAACTTGAGATCCT
The DNA here is from genome assembly GCF_047511655.1 of Castor canadensis. NCBI lineage: Eukaryota > Metazoa > Chordata > Mammalia > Rodentia > Castoridae > Castor > Castor canadensis. The sequence goes on along the minus strand of NC_133386.1, from coordinate 182,780,406 downwards.
CCTGCCTCTACCTCGTAAGTAGCTGGGATTACAGGCTTGTACCTTCATGCCTGGCTCTCTCTGCTATTATTATATGGTTAAAAAATTATGACCTTCAAGAATCTACAAAACTCAGACTTACAATGGACTTTAGAAGTCACCAAAGTAATCCAACTCTTCTTTCTCATCCTGTTCCTGAATTTCCTCCTTAACGTGTTGTCTGGAAAAGCACTGTCAAATAGAATGTTCTGTGATGATGAAAATACTTGTTATTCTGCACTGTCCAATATGGTAGAAACCACTGGCCATATGTAGCTTGTAAGCACTTGAAATGTGAATGACATAACTAAGGAAATGTACTTTAATTGTAATTCCTTTTTAAAGAAAATGAGCCTTACAGTCAGAAGGTACAATTGACATATAAAAACTACACATATTAATATGTACAATCTGATGAGCTTAGACACATGTGTGTAACAATGAAGTCATCACCATGACCAAGAAAACAGACATATTCGTCACCCCCCAAAATTTCCTTGTATGTTCTTTTTTTAAAATTAATTTATTTATTCATATGTGCATACATTGTTTGGGGCATTTCTCCACCCATCCCCCCCACCTCCTTGTATGTTCTGTGTATGTGTGAGGTCAGAACACTTACCTGAGATATACCCTCTTAAAAACTATTAAGTTTATAATACAGGTTTGTTGACTATAGGCACTATGCTGTAGAGCAAATCTTTAGGACTAATTCATCTTACATAACTGTACCTTTATGCCAAGAGACAATAATCCTCCATTTCCCTTTTTCCCATTCTCTGGTAACTAGTATTCTTTTCTCTGCTTTTATAGTTGTATTTAATTAAATTACAATAGCCACATGAAAGTTGTGGCTACCATACTGGAGAGGATATGTCTAGTATCTGCTTTATTACTTCTAATGAAAGAAAATCCACTGCCTCTCAAGCAGCTCTTTTCACTTATGGACAATTCTAATTATTAAGAATATTTCCCATATTGTGAAATCTGTCTTCCTAGTAACTTCCACCCACTGGACCTAGTTCTGTTTTCTGGAGCCACATGAAATAACACTTGATGCTACATCATCTAGTGTTTGAAATCTGTAATCATGCTTTCCATCTTCTTTTCTTTGACTTTAATGTTCCTGGTTCCTTTAAGCGTTCTTCATTATTGGTTTCAGGTTGTTTCACCAGCACAGCATACTTCAGTTAGCCAAAATAATAATGATGAAAATATCAGCTAACATTTATCAAGAACCTAAGAAATAGCCTGGGGGAATGGCTCAGGTGGTAGAGTGCCTGCCTAGCAAGTGCAAGGCTCTGAGTTCAAACCCCTGACAACGCCCCCCCAAAACCTAGTAAGCCAGGCACCATGTTGTTATTGGCAAACAGTGTGTCTAGAAGATCTTGGTCCTTGTGTTCTGGGTGGAAGAATATGAGCAGAACATGTGGATGGGGTGTGGCAGAACAGCTTTATTTACCTTTATTGATTGAGTCACCTGTTCTACCACGTGAGGCACGAGAAAAAGAAGGGCTGGAGTCTTTTGGTACATTTTTATATCATCTTGAACTTGGAGGTGGGGAGAGAATACATCATCACCTGGCTCCTCTCACCTGTGGGCTAGGGGGAGGAGCTCTTGAGTCAAGAGGGAGAGCAGTCCCAGACTATTCCTTACCTAGCTTACCTCAATATGAGGCAATTTTTATTTACATTTATATTTTCCCATCTGATTTGTAAAATGAGCCTGTTGCTCAAGTGTGGAACACATGTACCTGTAACACAAAGGTAATTGTTACACACAAAAAACCCAGGTTAGATTCTCAGCTCCCTTGGCATCTCCTAAATCACTTTTCATGACACTTAGTCATTCACTCAACTATCCAATAAATATTTACTAAGTCCTACTATGTAACAGGCACCATTCTCAATGCTAAGGCTAGCGCAACGAACAAAAGAGACCAAAATCCCTACCCTTGTGAGTTTACATACTAGTGCAGGAGGGTCAGGCAAAATACAAGCTAAAGAAGTTAAGGGCATGACAAACTAAATAGTAAGAGGTCTGTTCCAGATTAAAAGAAACTAAAGAGCCATTATCAAATACAATGTGTAAACACTGATTGGCTCCTGGGTCAGAAAACAAACAACTATTAAAGATACTTGGGAACAACTGAAGACATGGTAATTTACACTGGATGTTATAAAATTGTCAGTTTCCTTAAATGTGATAATCACATTGGATTAGAATAAGAGAATGTCCTTTTTCTTAAGAGATAAAGGATGTAGGGGTAGAGTATCATGAGTCCTTGCAACTTAAAACAGGCTGTGCAACCCCCATGATGCTGAATCAGTACACAGTACTTACAGTGCATTTTTATGGACATTTTTTATAAATCAGTAAGTAAAACTTGCTTGAGAGTCAAACTTTCTTCCTCATTTTACACATATTTAAAAGAAGTATCTTTTAAACTTTCTTAGCTTATTAAAAAAGATAACAGTGAACGTAAGTTAATTTTGCTTATCAATTCTGGTTCAACATTATAAATTATTGTCTTGGACTATAATAGATATCCTCAAAGAACAAACATATCTATGAAGCCTTTTATTTTTTTCCCCAAGCAGTAAATGACCTTGAGATACTGTTTTTGTTTTTGTTGTTATTTTGTTTTTTCTGTGGGACTTTGGTTGGAACTCAGGGCGCTGCACTTGCAAAGCAGGTGGTCTACTGTTTGAGCCATGCCTTCAGTCCATTTTGCTCTTGTTATTTTAGAGATGGGTTCTCAAGAAGTATTTGCCCAGGCTGGCCTCAAATCTTGATCCTCTGGATGTCAGCCTTACAAGTAGCTAGGATTACAGGCGTGAGCCAAGAGTGTGGACACTGTTTGTTTTTAATATAAATTTCCTTTTCCCTGTTTGTTACTCTAGTAACTCTCTTTTCTGCTAACATTTATCACAACAGTCAGTGTGTGGCAAGGCTAAGTAACACAAGCCTGCCTTTTATCTGCCACCAATGACCCAATCAGTACTGTGGTTAATAATGCATTTATAAGTCAAGAGGCTCCCTGTGAAACTCTCAACAGACTTCCTGCCTCTCCTACAATGATACATATAAATGTAAATACTAGCTCCATAAAGACCATTTTTACTCATTTTCAAACTGGTGACTACGTTTTGCACATCTTAGAAGTCTGACTGCTATGCTGGTGAGATACTGGGGTGAGTTCAACAATGTAGGACACTAGCCTGAGGATCTAGTGTTTTGTTTAATGCAAATCAAAACGTCAGTAAACTAACGAGTTTAAGGTGTAATAGTATCTTCAATTCAGCAATCTTATCTTACCAAAGTGGCCCAGTAAATTACTATGTCCACCTGGGGTGGGAGAGTTCTTAAGCCTTTATTTACAATGACATTAGACAATCCTTGAGGCAAATGATGGATATTATGTACTCATGTATATACAAATGTATACATAAATAGAGAAAATGTAAATTACCCAGGCATTTAACTGTATTCATTCTTGCTTACAAATTTTTGCTGTCAACATTGGCTCCCCCACTTAACTGAACCCTTTGTTGATATAATACTTTCTTGTTAGTTTACTTCTCCCTAAAGTTACTCCTAGCCCTCAGGGGAGGTGAGTAAACTAGAAGTCTTCCCCATTTTTGGTGTACAATGGAGCCCCTCAGTCTCAGTTTTTAAATGAAAGGAAGACACTCAGAAAGACAAGCTAGTATATTACACAGTTAAACTTTGGTGACTTATCAGACAAATACTACACATATTTAAATACATGTATAAAACCCTCGACGAAATCATATTTTGGATTTTTTTTTTTTGATGGGACTGGAGTTTTGAACTGAGGGCTTTGTGCTTGCAAAGCAGACATTCGATTGAGCCATACTTGCAGTCCATTTTTGCTCTGGTTATTTTGGAGACAGGGTATCTCAAACTATTTGCCCCAGCTGTCCTTGAACCATGATCCTCCTGACCTCAGTCTCCCCAGTAGCTAGGATTACAGGCGTGAGCCACCAATGCCTACCTAATTGTTGGATTTTAATTCAACTTTTTCATGGGTAGGGAGATGGTAGTAGGACTTAGTGGTACAGGGCTTGCCTAGCATGTGCAATGCCCTGGATTCAATCTCCAACACCAAAAAAAGAAAACTGATGTTACTGGTATCTGCAGGCTATACATTTTAAGTATGTATATTAAATGTTATTGAAATATAATTTTATTTATACATATGGTGCAATATATGCAGAATATTAATAATATATAATTAATATAATCCATTTGTTTCAGTGTACAAAGCAGATACAATGAATATAGTGATATAATAGTATTTTTTCTATGCATTTTCTAAGAATCTTATAAATAATGAATTTTTCCCATCTGGTTTTATAGTAAGGAACATCTGTATTAGGAATATATTAATAACGGAATAATGGCAATGGCTATTTATGGAGCACTTGCTATGTGCTAAGCAATGTACTTTTTATATTGTGGTGGTTTTAAATATACCCATAAGATACTCCCTTCCCTTCAAGATCCCAATTCCTTTCCACTTGAGTAAGAGTTAAATTTAGGGACTTTCTTTTAATAAAGAGAATAAAGAATAAAGCAAAAAAAAAAGCATGTGACAAAAGAGACTAAGTTATAAATGGCACTGTGGCTTCCTGGTTGCTCTCCCTCTCTGAGATAATTTTATCTGTGGGAAATCATGAGGAACGAGCTGCAAAACTGAGGCCTCCTGACAACAGCCATCAGAGTGAAGGAGCAGATCTCCCAGTCCCATTCAAGCCTTTAGATAACTGCAGCTCCCCCCTCAACCCCTGCCTTTCTCTCTCTCTCTCCCCCCACCCCCAATTCTCTCCCTCTCTCTCCTTGGTTCAAGTCATCCTCTTGCCTTGGCCTCCTGAGTGTGCCTCTGCACCTAGCTCAAAATCTTCATTTCAATCTTATGAGACCCTGAACCAGAACCACCCAACTAAGCTCTTCCTGGATTCCTGACTCTCAGAAACTGTATAATAATGTGTTTATTGTTTTTAGCCTCCAGGTTTTTAGAATAATTTATAAAATAGAAATAGACAACTAATATACATATATTATCTTTTTTATTTTCACAACCACCATGAAATAAATAGTGTCACTTCTGTGCAAGAGGAAAAAAAGGCTCAAGTGGCTAAGCAATTTACTCAAAGCCATGCAGCTAATGGTGATAGATCGTTACACAAAAGCCATATTCTGTGCTCTGTATTATACCATTTCTTTTGAGATTCTGATTCTTTCAGCCAATTTATTAACTGTAACCCCAAATTTAATTAGCCTACTATCAATGCTGTTATGCAAATAATGAACTAAAAACCAAAAAGGTTGGCTAAGGATATAGTACAAAATTACACTTCTAGAGACCTGTAGCACAAGAACCCATTAATCAAACACATTTGGGGTATGGCTGATCAACCAGCTGTATATATCCAGCCTACATTCCTTCTATTTGTTCATAAGGATTATCAGGAAGATACTGTTGAGGCTTTAATGAAATCCAACTAAATAGACAAGTATTCTAAATATTGCTACACTAAATACAGATTTCTCTCAGTTTACCAGTCCAGTAATTTCTTCAGAAAAGGAAATGAATTTATACTACTTCTCTTCCTCCTCCTTCAGGAATATTATCATTACCATTATTTATCATTATCTCTCACTTCACAGTTATCACTGATTTTGATAAGTAAGTGCTACACATATGATTTGAAATGATTACCCTATGAAGTAGGTTCTCTTATTATTTCTATTTTACCAATAAGAAAATTTGGCTTACACAGATTAATAACTTGTCCAATAGTATTTTACTAAGAAGTAAAAGAGCTGGGATTGACATTAGGTCTTCTTTACTTATAAGCCTGGACTCTCCTCCTTTTCCTCCTTTTCCTTCCTTTCTCCATCCCCTCCTTCTCCTCCTCTTCTTCTTCTATAACTTTTGTTTTTTTGTGACACTGGGGTTTGAACTCAGGGCCTACACCTTGAGCCACTCCACTAGCCCTTTTTTGTGATGGATATTTTAGAGATAGGGTTTCGTGAACTATTTACCCAGGCTGGCTTTGAACTATGATCCTCCTGATCTCTGCCTCCTGAGAGTAGCTAGGATTACAGGTGTGAGTCACCGGTGCCTAGCTTAAGCCTTTTTGGGTGGCACTGGGCTTTGAACTCAGAGCCTCACACTTGCTAGGCAGGTGCTCTACCACTTGAGCTATTCCACCAGCCCTTCTTCTGTAACTTTTGACAAGCTAATAGAGATCACACCTTCCTTTTCTGCATAGCTATAATTTATTCCTGTCAATAATTGAAGTCTATCATCTAAGATGGATGTCAATATAGCCAGCCTTCAGTCTGCTGAATTGACCTTCTGAGTGTTAGTTCCCTGACTCTAATCTTCTGAAATGTCTCCTTTTCATCTCCTACCTGACCCCTATTTTCCCAGCCTCAGTCTCAATTTCTCAAAGCCTGCTATCAGTGGTTCAGCCAGCTCAACCACTAGTCCTCAGTACTTTGGAATATAAATAAAGTCAAGGAAGTTGAGCTCATTTATAGCAGTTAGCTATGTCTGATTTCATTCCCTTAAACCAGTCCAAAGAGCATACTCTTTGACAGAGAAGACAAAATCAAAATGGGGGTGAATGTATTTTCTTCCGGAAGGATTCATTACTATTATCCCACCAACCTAGACTTCATTGTTCTGTTTGCTCCTAATGTAATAACTGTTTTTTTTTTGGGACAGGGTCTCACTATGTCACCCTGGCTGACCTAGAACTTGTGATCCTCCTGCCTCAGCCTCCCAAGTGCTGGGATTATAGGCACAAACCACTACACCCAGTTCATATGATCATTTTATATACCAAAAGTTTTTTGAATACTGACTCTACAATAAACTTCTAGAAGTAATGAGAGATTAATATCAAAAGATAAAAAGCAATTATATTTCTATATTTCTTTTTTTTGTGACAGGGTCTCACTATGCTATGTAGTCCAGGCTGGCCTTGAACTTGCTATGTAGCCCAGTCTGACCTTGAACTCACAATCCTCCTACCTCTGCCTCCTAAGGGCTGGAATTATAGTTATGCACCTGGATCATTTCTATATTCTTGCAATGAAAAAAACTGGTAAAATAATTGAAAAGAAAATGATACCATTTACAATATAGCTTGAAACATGAAATATTTAGGGATAAATTCAACAAAATGTTTAAGATCTGCACATTAAGCACTATAAAGCATTGCTGAGAGAAATTAAACAAGACTTATGGAAAAATGTTCATGGATTGAACATTCAATATTGAAAGATACAGTTCTCTTCCAATTGATGTATAGATTCTTCACAATTTTAATCAATTTCTTGTCAGTCTTTTTTTTGGTAGAAATTCTAAATATTATATGAATAATATATGAAATAATAATGCATATTATATGAAAATGTTAAACAATCACGAAAAAGAAAACATTGAAGGGCATACACTACCTTAGATCAATGGAATAGAAACCAGAATCTAGAAACAGACATACAAATAAATGGTCAATTGATTTTTTTATACAAAGGAATAAAAATAAATAAGTGGAGCTCTCCATAACAGCTGTACTAATTCACATTCCCACCAACAGTGCAAGGGTTCCCTTCCCCCCCCCCCCCCCCCCGCCCCGCATCCTCAGGATAACACTTATCTTTAGTTTTTTTGATAACAGCCATTCTAATAGGTGCGAGGTGATATTGCACTGTGGTTTCGGATTGCATTTATCTGATAATTGGTGATGTTGGGCATTTTCTTCAGATACTGATTGGCTGTTCTATGTCTTCTTTGGAAAACTGTCTAAGTTTCTTGTCCTTGTTTTGTTTGAGACAAAGTCTCACTGTGTAGCCTCAAACTTTCCATCCTCCTACCTCCACCTCCGGAGGGCTGGGATTCCAGGTATGTGCCACCGTATTCAGTTTCTTGCTTACTTTTCACTTAGGTTTTGTGTGATTTTGCTATGAGATTTTGGAGTTTCTTGTATGTTTGGAGTTCCTGCATATTAACCCCTTGTCAGATGTATAATAGTTTACATATATTTTCTCCCATCTGGTGGTTCCTTCTTTACTCTGTTATTTCCCTTACCGTGCAGAAGCTATTTAGTTTGGTGTAATCCCATTTGTCTATTTTTGCTTTTGTTTCTTGTGCTTTTAAAGTCTTGTAAAAAAAAAATCTTTGCCCATCAAAATGTCCTGAAGCTCTAAATAAATATAAATAAAGAATGAATAAGCAAAAAAATTAAATAAATAAATAAGTGGAAAAAAGAAAGTCTTTTCAATAAATGGTGCTGTAACAACTGGCTGTCCATATAGAGAGGAACCTTAACCTAACCTCAAATTACCAACAAAAAATAATTCAAAATTAATTGTAGACAGAAATATAAAGTTAAAACTCTAATGCTTTTAGAATAAAATTTAGGGGAACTGAGTGTAGTGATGCACACCTGAAATCCCAGTACTGAGGCAGGAGGAACAAGAGTTCAAGGGCAGCGTGGGCTACATAGTGAGATCCTATCTCAAAAAAAAAAAAAAGGAATAAATATAGTTAGTTATAAACCTGCAAAATTTTTTTTAGATTAGACCCAGAAGACACTAACCATAAAAAAAAACAATTTCTGAAATGAACTTTAAAAATTGCTCAATAGAAATAAAAGACATCATTAAGGAAATAAATCACAAATGGGAGGAAATATTTTTCATACACATATTTGAATATATCAGAATATATAAAGAACGCCTACCACTCAATAATAAAAAGAGAAAAAATCCACTAAAATTGGACAAAAAATATGAGGAGGCACTTCACAAAGGAAGACACACAAATGTCTAATAAGCAATTTAAAAAGTATTCAACATAATTAGTCATTAAAGAAATGCAAACTAAAACCACAATGAGGTATCACCCCATACTCACTAGAATGGCTAAAATGAAAAAGACTGACACCACCAAAAGTCAACCAAGATGTATATCTGTTGGAATTCTCATACTTTGCTGGTGAGAAGGTAAAATGTTAACAATTACTTTGGAAAACAGTTAGGTAGCAGTTCCACCCTAGGTATTTACCCAAGAGAAATGAAAACATATGTCCACAAAAGGCTTATAGACAGATGTTCCTAAAAGCTTTACTTAGAGTAGCAAAACCAAAAAAACTGTACATAACCTAGTATCCACTAACAGGTAAACAAAAAACAATCTGCTATATTCATACAATGGAATACTACCCATCAATTAAAAGGAACAAAGTGCTGATATATACCACAATGTGGATGAAAATATTTCTCCAAAGAAAATGTGTAAGCAGTCAATATGCACATAAAAGATGTTTGATATCATTAGTTATCAGGGAAATACAACTCAAAATCATAGATACTACTTCACACCCACTAAGATGAATATAATTAAAAATACAGAAAATACCAAGAGTTGGCAGGTTTATAAAGAAATAGTAGCCTTTCACTAAAATGTAAAATATAGCACAGTCACTTTGGAAAACAGTATGGCAGTTCTGCCAAACAGACTTTTCAGATGACCCAGCATTCTATTCCCAAGAGCAATATGAAAATTCAAGAGAAATGAAAACATATTCACACAGAAATTTGTTTGCAAATTTGTTCATAGTGTCATTATTCATAACAGTCAAAAAGTGGAAGCAACCCAGTGTCTATCAATGGATGAATGGATAAACAAAATGTGGTACAATCTTACACTGTAGTATTATTTGGTCATTAAAAAGAAACAAAGCATTGATAAATATTATAACATGGATAAAACCTTAAAAATACATTGAAGAAAGAAATCAAAGACTACAGAAGATGGAAAAATCTCCCATGCTCATGGATTAGCAGAATCAAGATTATGAAAATGGCTGTATTACCAAAAGCAATATACATGTTCAATGCAATTCCCATTAAAATTCCAATGATATTCATCACAGAGATTGAAAAATCAACCCTAAAGCTCATTTAGAAGCACAAAAAAGTGTGAATAGCCAAGGCAATACTGAGCAAAAAGAGTAATGTTGGAGGTATCACAATACCCAACTTCAAACTATACTACAGAGCCATAGCAATAAAGAAACAGCATGGTACTGGCACAAAAACAGTCATGAAGACCAGCAGAACAGAATAGAGGACCCAGATATGAATTCACACAGCTACACCCACCTGATTTTTGACAAAGGTGCCCAAAACATACAATGGAGAAAAGACAGCCTCATCAACAAATGTTGCTGGGGAACTGGGTATATCTATATGCAGAAAACTGAAACTAAATCTATGTCTTTTACCCTGTACAAGTATCAACTCAAAGTGGATTAAGGACCTTGATATAAGACCCAAAACTTTAGAGCTAGTGCAGGAAAGAGGAGGGAGTACACTGGAACTAATAGACACAGGCAATAACTTCCTAAGTAGAACTCAAATGGCTCAGCAACTAGGAGAAAGGATTGACAAATGGGACCACTTTAACTACCATAGGATCCAGCAAATTTCACTCCTAAGTATATATCCAAAGGAATGTAAGTCAGGTTATAATAAAGGCACCTGCAAACTCATATTTATTGCAGTATTATTCACAAAAGCTAAACTATGGAAACAGCCAAAATGTCTCACTACGATGAATGGATTAAGAAAATGTGGTATTTATATACAATGGAATTTTATTCAGCGATAAAGACGAATGAAATTTCGTCATTTGAGGGTAAATGGATGGAACCGCAGAACATCATCTTTTTTTTTTTTTACCTTTTTCTTTTATTATTCATATGTGCATACAAGGCTTGGTTCATTTCTCCCCCCTGCCCCCAACCCCTCCCCGCAGAACATCATCTTAAGTGAAGTTAGCCAGGTTCAGAAGGCCAAAGGCTGCATGTTTTCTCTCATATGCAGAATATAGATCCAATACAAATACAAGCAATATTATGAAAAGCAGGTCATACTAAGAGGCGGTCACTAACAACACAGAGAAGGTTAAAGAAGAAAGCTAAGAAGGTGAATATAGTTGATGTACTTTCTATACAAGAATGCATATAGAATTTTTAAACCTGTTGAAATCACCAGAAGAAGGGGACTAAGATAGAAAGGAGAAAACCCAATACAGGTTATAATACATACATATATATGTATATATAAAACAATGTCACAATAAAACTCTCTGATTGCTATCTTAAACAAAAATGTCTTTTTTTTAAAAATCAAATACCTAGGTGTAAACTTAACAAAGGATGTGAATGACCTCTACAAGGAAAACTATAAACTTCTGAAGAAAGAGATTGAGGAAGACTATAGAAAGTGGAGAGATCTCCCATGCTCATGGATTGCTAGAATCAACATAGTAGAAATGTCTATACTCCCAAAAGTAATTTACATGTTTAATGTAATTCCCATCAAATTTCCAATGACAGTCATTAAAGAGATTGAAAAATCTACCTTTAAATTTATATGGAAACACAAGAGGCCACGAATAGCCAAGGCAATACTCAGTCAAAAGAACAATGCTGGAGGTATCACAATACCCGACTTCAAACTATATTACAAAGCAATAACAATAAAAACAGCATGGTACTGGCACAAAAACAGACATGAAGACCAGTGGAACAGAATAGAGGACCTGGATATGAAGCCACACAACTATAACCAACTTGTCTTTGACAAAGGCGCTAAACATGTATGATGGAGAAATAGCAGCCTCTTCAACAAAAACTGCTGGGAAAACTGGTTAGCAGTCTGCAAAAAACTGAAACTAGATCCATGGATATCACCCTATACTAGTATTAACTCAAAATGGATCAAGGATCTTAATATCAGACCACAAACTCTAAAGTTGATACAGGAAAGAGTAGGAAATACTCTGGAATTAATAGGTATAGGCAAGAACTTTCTCAATGGAACCCCAGCAGCACAGCAACTAAGAGATAGCATAGATAAATGGGACTTCATAAAACTAAAAAGCTTCTGCTCAACAAAAGAAATGGTCTCGAAACTGAAGAGACCACCCACAGAGTGGGAGAAAATATTTGCCAGCTACACATCAGACAAAGGATTGATAACCAGAATATATAGGGAACTTAAAAAACTAAATCCTCCCCAAATTAATGAACCAATAAAGAAATGGGCAAGTGAACTAAACAGAACTTTCTCAAAAGAAGACATTCAAATGGCCAAAAAACACATGAAAAAGTGCTCACCATCTCTAGCAATAAAGGAAATGCAAATTAAAACCACACTAAGATTCCACCTCACCCCTGTTAGAATAGCCATCATTACCAACACCACTAACAACAGGTGTTGGCGAGGATGTGGGGTAAAAGGAACCCTCCTACACTGCTGATGGGAATGTAAACTAGTACACCCACTCTGGAAAAAAATTTGGAGGCTACTTAAAAAGCTAAACATTGATCTACCATTTGATCCAGCAATACCACTCTTGGGGATATACCCAAAGACTGTGACACAGGTTACTCCAGAGGCACCTGCACACCCATGTTTATTGCAGCACTATTCACAATAGCCAAGTTATGGAAACAGCCAAGATGCCCCGCCACTGACGAATGGGTTAAGAAAATGTGGTATCTATACACAATGGAATTTTATACAGCCATGAAGAAGAATGAAATGTTATCATTCGCAGGTAAATGGATGGAATTGGAGAACATCATTCTGAGTGAGGTTAGCCTGGCCCAAAAGACCAAAAATTGTATGTTCTCCCTCATATGTGGACATTAGATCAAGGGCAAACACAACAAGGGGATTGGACTTTGAGCACATGATAAAAGCGACAGCACACAAGGGAGGGGTGAGGATAGGTAAGACACCTAAAAAACTAGCTAGCATTTGTTGCCCTCAACGCAGAGAAACTAAAGCAGATACTTTAAAGCAACTGAGGCCAATAGGAGAAGGGGACCAGGAACTAGAGAAAAGGTTAGTTAAGAAGAATTAACTTAGAAGGTAACAAACATGCACAGGAAATCAATGCGAGTCAACTCCCTGTATAGCTATCTTTTTTTTATTGTTTTATTATTCATATGTGCATACAAGGCTTGGGTCATTTCTCCCCCCTGTCCCCACCCCCTCCCTTACCACACACTCTGCCCCTTCCCGCTCCCCCCACCTCAATACCCAGCAGAAACTATTTTGCCCTTATCTCTAATTTTGTTGACGAGAGAGTATAAGCAATAATAGGAAGGACCAAGGGTTTTTGTTAGTTGAGATAAGGCCTGTATAGCTATCCTTATCTCAACTAGTAAAAACCCTTGGTCCTTCCTATTATTGCTTATAGTCTCTCTCCAACAAAATTAAAGATAAGGGCAGAATAGATTCTGCCAGATAGCGAGGAGTAAGGGGGGAGGGGAAGGGGGGAGAAATGACCCAAACATTGTATGCACATATGAATAAAATAAAAATTAAAAAAAAAGAAAATAGATTAAAAAAATGAAGGACAGTAAGGTAAAGCAGGTCCTGTCTGGGAGTTGGTAACAGTGGGGGAGGATTTAAGGAAAGGGTGTAGGAGGATAAATATGATGGAAATATTATGTACTCTTGTATGAAAATGGAAAAATGAGACCTGTTAAAACTATTTCAGGAATGGGATGGGGGATAAAAGAGAATGATGGATGGGGTAATTTGAACTATAATTGTAAGAACTTTGGTAAACGTCATAATGTGCCCCCAGTACAACAATAAACAAAAAACCTTGAAAACACCAAGCAAGGGGAAATTAGACCTAGAAACCTATACATTGAATGATTTCATATATGTTAAGCATCTAGAATAGGCATTATCTATAGAGACACAAAGTAAATCAATGGTCGTTTAAGTCTGGGAGTTCGTAGGTGGGGAGAAAGGAGAGTTACTGATAATGAACATGGGTTTTTTCCTGAGGAAGGTGATTTAAAAACCATTTAATTGTGTAATTTAAATAAGTAAATTATGGGGTCTGGGGTATATTTTAGGGGTATAGCACTTGCCTAGCATGTTGAGAACCTGGGTTTCATCCCTAGCTCTACCACCACCACCAAAGGGGTGGTGATGAAGAGCTCTGGAGTTAGCTCCTGGTTTCAAATCCAAACTCTGCCACTTACCACAAGTGTGAATTTGAGCAAATTAATGTCAATGTGCTGTTTTGAGGATTAAATGAATTACTGTATTTAAACTGCTTAGAACTATGCCTGGTAGGTACATCTTGCTCCGAGTTGGCAATTATTATGAGAATTATTATAGTCATAATAGATTCTAATACTGAACAGGGCTAGTATCTCCAGTATTTCTTTTCTTTCTCAAGATATTTCTGATTAGTCTATTTTACTTGGTTTTCCTGTATGAGCTTTACAATCAGTTTATCTCAACAAAATAAACCAACAAATAAAGTAAAAATCTTTTTGGTATTTTTTACTGAGATCATATTAATTTATAGATTAAGTTAAGGAATACTGACAATTTTATGATTTTAAATCTCCCTTGTTTTTAAAGTTTCTTTTCTTTTTTTTTTTTATTGCTGTGCTGCGAGAGTACTGTGACACTTTACCAAAGTTCTTACAATATATCATTGTTGAATTCATTCCCTGCCACTGGTACCAATCCCCAGACAGGACTTGTTTTACCTCTCTGTTCTCCATTTTTTTTGTCTCCATTTTTGAAAAAGACAATTTTTGTTTATATAAAATAGCTATACAGAAAGTTTTACTGTGACATTGCTATGTATATATGTATTATAACATGAATTGGGTCTTCTCTTTTATACTTAGTCCCCTTCTGATGATTTCAACAGGTTTAAACATAGGATACCTTTCTATATGCTCAAATTTTCTTTTTTTTGAGATGGGTTCTTGCTATGTTTCCTAGGCTGGCCTTTAACTCATGATTCTTCTGCTTCAGCCTCTTGAATAGCTGGGATTATAGATTTTATTCTCTTTTGCTATTAAAAACAGGGTCTTTTAGGGTCTTGTCTAGTGGTTCATGCCTATAATCCCAGCTACTTGGGAAGCAAAGTTTAGGAGCACTTTGGTTCAAGGCCAGCCTGGGCAAAACCAAGACTATCTCAATAAACAAGCCAGTGAGGCTGGCCCTGGGCAAAAGCAAGACCCTATCTAAACAATAAACTAAAGCAAAAATGGTTGTGAGTATGGCTCAAGTGGTAGACTGATTGCCTAGTAAGTTCAAAGCCCTGAGTTCAAAACCCAGTACGGCCAAAACCAAAACAAACAACAACAACAAATCCTAGGGTGTTAGGGTCTTTTGTCTCTTATTTGATTATATAAAGGTTTTTTTTTCTTTTTAAATAAGGTTATTGAGTTTAGTATATTTTAACCATTTACCTTGCTGAATTTTAGTGTTTATAACAGATTTCAATTACATTATCTTGGGCATCCCAGGTTAGTTATCTTCTACAATAATGTAATTACCCCCTCTCTTTTCAAACTTTTATGCCTAATTTCTTTCTCCTAACTATTGACTAGCACCTTCAGAAGCATGTGAATAATGGCAGCAAATAGTAATGAAGTTGTTTCTATAATTTTATCTAGATATCCTAGCTCAAAAATTCCTTCCTTCTGAAAGGTGAATATAACATGAAGACAAATTAAAGATTCAAAATTTAAAATGAATTTAAAGTATGTATGAAGATATATATGATACATAAGAAAATACATATGAGAAAAGGCTTCTATGTTTAAAGAAACAGGCTAAACAAATGTATATTCAGCATACTGTCTACTATGCAAAGACAACATCCACAGAAAATGCTAGACATAATTAACAGGTATTTTAATTGTAAGTGCTGTGGGTGGTGGGTTTATGGGTGATTATTCTGCTTCATTACTCTTTTTCTGTACTACTACATTTTTATAATAAGCAAATATTTCTTTGAAGATTGGAAGAACATAAACAAGTAGGAAAAAAGGAATTAATCAAGTATACTGCTTTTTGGCTGAGCACGACTTTGAGCTTATGTCTTGATGCTTGAACTCTATCACCATGCTTTCCTGACTCAAGCCAGTTTTGTGATCTGCATCAGGAATGCTTTATCTACTTCTTCCATCTGGCAAGACAGGCTACAGGGTAATCCCACAATGATGTCACTTCTCTTTTGTGCTTCTTTTATCTGAATCCAGATGTTCTCCAACAAGCCCCATCCTCAGATTTGTGTCTAGATGTCTATGCAGCTATAGATCTTGACATGAAACTGCTTTGTGTCTCTTAAGTCTCTTAGCATATGTCTTTCTCCTGGCCCATGATTCTTCCCATAAGACCTCTGAATGACCCAGATTGAAGTATCCCACAAGGAAACCTGTTTTCTGGTACTCCTGAGTACTAAGTTTCATTGAGCAAACATTTTTCTAAAGTTTTTGAGCCCTGGTATGTTTCTTAAGGAACTCCAAGGAAACACTATTCCAGCCAAGACTATGATTAATACAACTTTTGGAGATCCAGCATTCTTGGGGAAGTCCTGAAATCATACTGATTGACTTTGTTACAAATTCATACTATCTAACCTCAACTGGATGCTCATAGCTACTGGGTAAACCTTTTAGTTATCTCCTTTTGACTTTGTGTCACCATTCCTTATGGACATTTTTCATTCTCAAGTTTCTAAACTAACCTGATGCTCCAACCCCCAACTCTCAGCAAACAGCCTCTTACTCTATTGGGAAGAAGGAAGCTATCTGATATTTTATGTCTTTCAGTTTCCTTCCCCTATACCTTAAAATTTCTCTGCATCTTCACTTTTCTCACCTCTTCTTTCTCTCAGACCAAGAAATCTTTCCTTTCTCTTACTAAGGTTAATCTCTTCTGCGCTCTTGCATCTGTCTCAGTTTCTCTGGGACCTTGCTCCACCAATTATCCCCTTTACTTTTGCATCTTTGATCTTTCCTTTTCCATTAATTCCTTGCTATCTACCCGCACATGCTTAAGTGGTACTTATTCTAAAAAGTTTTTCATAAACTATTCATTAAAGCTACTTTCTACTCCCTTTCTTTTTGAAGCCAAAATTCTCAGAAGAGCGTGCTATATTCACTATAACCATTTATATGTTCATTCACTACCTCCTTCAACATTGCTCCCATCCCTCAACTAAAACTGTTCCCTTGAAAGTTATGGTTGATCTCCCAATCACTATGCAGTCAAAGGACCATTTCCTAGTTCTGCACCTGTGACAGCTGATACCACTGCCCAGTTGCCTAGCCTTTTCTTGAAACCCTCCTTCCTTGACTTCTCCAATGTCACATTATGCTACTGCTCCACATTCTGATTATTTCTTCCCTGATCCTTCCACCCTCTCCCACCATTTAAATATAAGGATTCCCTGTGAGGGCAGAGGGAGGTTAGATAACATGTGCCAAATTACAGTGAGACAGTAGTGAGTTCTAGTTTCTACAACACAGTAGGGTGACTATAGTTTGTTAATTTATAATATTTTATAAAGAATTAGAAGAGAGGAGCTCAAAGTTTCCTGACACAAAGAAATGATAACTATTTAAAGAGATGGAAATGCCAGCTATCCTGATTTGATCAACACACATTATATAAATGTATCAAATTATCACATTGTACCCCATTATAAATATATGTAATTATAGCTAATTAAAAATAAAATTATAAATGCTAAAAGCATTCCCCAAAGTTTTGCCCTTAGCCCATTTACTATATTTTTATTCCTCTACTCTATTCACATGATTTATGTGTCATCTGCATTTCTACGCCCAATCTCTGTATATTGGTCATCGATCCCTGCTACACTTAAAAGGTTCACTGGTTTCTTAAACTCATTTCAACCCAAACCAAACTATGATAGTCTTTACCAGTCCTACTTAAGAAACTCTGGAGTCTTCTGTTTTTCACTCTGCGTTGAAAATATTTACGCTATTTCTTGATTTAAAAATTTTAGTCATTATCTTTTAACTCTTAGTAGAAGAGGATAAATTATCTTTATCACAACTCCCACATACTATCTCCCAATCATTTTTTTTTTTGGTGGTACCGGAGTTTGAACTCAGAGCCTTGCATCTGTTAGGAAGGTGGTCTACCACTTGAGCCACACCCCCAGCCCTTTTATGCTTTAATTATTTTTTTGATTGAGTCTTGCATTTTTGCCCCAAGTGCCCACAGACCAAGATCTTCCTACCTATGCCTCCCTTGTAGCTGGGCTCACAGGTGTGTGCTACCACTTGGTTAGTCTTAACTTTTTTGCCTGGGCTGGATTTGGATGATGATCCTTCTGATCTCTACCTGCCAAGTAGCTGAGAGTACAGGTGTGTAACACCATGTCCAGTCTCCCATTCTATAAATAAAGAAATTGTACCAGTTTTAGCATACAAATATTCAGTATTTGCTTATTTGTGACTGTGTAAATTGTATTCACAGCCAAACCACAAGGTTTACTTTTTCTTTCTTATATAACCTTTTGTTTTTCTTGGAATAATTATGTCTTTCTTGGTTTGCTTGGAGTTTCTAAGTATTAATCACTACTTCTTCAACTGAAGTATTAATCTCTAATCCTTCAATAGAACATGGAATAACACAACAGATGATCTAGCAGTGCTAATATTTCATTTCCTGTAGATATTCTCCCTGCAGCCTTTTGTCTTGCCACTTCAGTCTAAATTGGCTACTTTCTAGCTTTCCTGCATAAATGGATGTCCTGGAACATCATTGTTCCAGGAATTCTCTTTACTCACTCCTGGGTTGGACCCCTGTTTTTAGGCTCTATAATTCCACCTTTCTAGATATATTCACATTTTCTGATGAAATATACTCTCTATTAGTTTCATGAGAAAGGCTCTATGGGTGTTAAAGTTTACAAAATCTTGCCCACTTAAAATCTTTATTGTCACAATTGATTGGTTTGGCATAGAATTCTACACTGGAAATAATTTTCCTTTAGAAATTTGAAAGTGTTCATCTACTGTCTTTTAGTTTTCAGTGTTGCTGTGGAGAAGCCTGATAACATTCTAGTTCCTCTATCCTGTCCTCTCTTTCTAGAATGTCACTTCTTTAGATGTTATACTTGTGGTCTGGGCCTCTGGTTTTCTTGTATTTTTTTTTCCTATTTTCTTTTTCTTTGCCTTTTCTGGATAATTTGTTCAACTTTAACTGTCAACCTGCCTGTTGGATTTTTTCATTCTGCTGTTGCAAACTTTAACTTCCAAGAATTTTTTCATAGTGGGAAATTCTTATTTAGTGAATCCAATATCATTCCTTTTCCCCCTAAGGATATTGATGAGACTTTTCTTCTGTTCCTTTCTTTGTCCTGTCTTCTGAATTCCTCCCTATCCTACTCTCTTTGTTTTGTTTTGTTTTCTGACTAATGTATTAAGAGACTTCTCCCAATTTCTTTTTCAGTACTGGAGATTGAATCCAGGGCCTTGTGCATGCTAGACTAACACTCTACCACTTAAGCCATGCCCACAGTCCACCAAATTTTTGATGATCCTTGAATATGTCCATTCATATTTGGAGTGAGGTACTAAAAATCTGGTTATCAGGGCTGGAGGCATGGCTCAAGTGGTAGAGTGCCTGCTTCACAAGTGTGAAGAAGTCCTAAGTTCAAACCATAGTATGACTTAAAAAAAAAAAAAAGATGGAGCATGTCTACCTTGAGTTTCAATGTAGAATGAATGGGTAGAGACCTGGTTATTTCATTAGATTTGTAGACTTTGTCTGGGGCAACTTCAGTTTTTCCAGAAAATATTCCACTTCTGCATAGGGGATATCTATTTGGCAGCCAGCAGTCTAAGAATAAAGCAAGGGAAGGGAGCTGGAGTGGGAGTATCAACATTCAGAAACTCATTAATCTCCTTGGTTTCTCCAAGGTATCTCACCTCTACCCTGTGTCTGGTATTCCTGAATCAAGAGCACTTCAGTTTAGCTTGTTGAGTTTACCTGCTCCAGTCTTCTATTAGGACAGAGAAGGGAGTGACCTTGATACTTGAAGTAAGGGAGAGGATATAAGGAATGTAACTGTACCTTACAAAAACTTTCCACAAATTCTGTTGTCCTTACCTCCACACACCCCCAATTTCAGAGCACCTGACACCTCCAGTTCTTAAATCCTTTTAGAACTCTATGGCACAAACAAATACCATCACCTTTTGCAAGTAGTCATCAGTTGTCTCTGCTAAACCAGTTTCTATTCATCTGCTGCCCACCTTCTAAAATTTGGCTGACATATAAAATTTGTTATCATATCCTGTATTGTTTTCTTTATATCTGTTTTCCTCCTTTGTTATAATTTTAGTGTGTTCTATAGGGAGAACAAATAAACACGTGTATTTGACCTGACACTTCTCCTACCAGTGGTCTGTAACTACTTACATGTCCATTTTCTTTCCAACTAGACTGTGAACTCCTTAAAAATAGAACTATGTCCTCCTTATCCTTTTTAATACCAGGACCTAGAATAATACCTGGGACAGAAGACACATTTAACAACTATTGTTACATGAATGAATGAATGAAATGAATGGATTAATGAGTTTTCTGCATACCTTTTATATAGCACAGTACTTTGGACATTAAGGCATTTAATAAATACACAAATTCAAAACCAAAAGCTTTATGGTTGATATTTTATAGTGAAAAATTCAAATATATGGTTCTCAGAAAGACTTGTTTACATAAATATAGTTTACGTGGCTGCAGTATAGGGTGTGCCCTACAAACTTAATGTCATGTTAACCAGGTAACTAAAAAAGTGAATCCTGACTCCAGAGTAGCTTGAAAAGTCTTAATCTTAATTTTTTTAAAATAAACTTTATTTTGTTTTGCCCCCTTCCCTGCCATGCTTTTTTGATTGTTACTATAGAAGAAAGGTATAGGAAGATATTAACCATAAGACACTACATAAAAAGCTATTAGGTGAGTTGAGCACAAGCTTACAGACAGAGATGGCAGGATTACAGGGAACATGGACTGAAGCCTTCCATCCTCAATACACTGAAATAATGAAATGATAATAGCAGCTATAGTTTTTATATCACTTCAGAGCCAAAAACTATAAAATGTTCAGAAAAACTATAAAATGTTTTTCTAAGATCTGCCTTTCAAAATGCTCTCAAATACATTAAAATACAGTTTGAAATACATCAAAACGAAGATATCTTATGAAATAAACTTTTTTTGTTTTAGAGTGGTGATCTACAGAAGAAGGTGTGCCGTGGCAACAGCCCGTTCACCCCACTGAATCGGCAGGGGAGATTCCAAGATGGTGGCTAGAGGGTGGAAGCAGAAAGTGTGCCTCCTAAACTGAAATCTTGGAGAGATGCTGGAGACACACCTTGCAGGTAGGGCCACCGAGAAGAGGCAAAACTTTGACACCTCCACACCTCCAGCCTGCGCAGAGCATCTCCACTTCACGTTGAATGGAGAAATCAGGAAGGACCTTGGGCCACCACCAGATGCCCGTGCCCAGACGGCTTGGGAAGATGTGGACAAGAGAAAACAACCGAACTACACCTGCATGCTGAAAAACTTACTGAAACTGTATTACATTTGAACTTGGGACACTTTGCTGAGTTTCTTTTCTGTTTTTTTTTTTTTTTTTTTTGCTTTGTGCAGTTTTGTTCCATTTTATTTTTCCCATTTGATGAGACAACTACAGAACAACAACTGAGGAACCATCTCTAGGACTGGAGGCTGAGGGACGAACACCAAAATTATTAAGACTGAAACTTTAATGCATTTGAACTTGGAGATTTTATTTATTTATTTATTATTTTATTTATATACATATATTTTCATTTTCATTTACTTATTTTTTATTTTTATTCTTTTTATTATTTTTTATTTTCAATCCTCTGTCACTCTAATGCCTTTTCAGCTTACAGTTGATTAGTACACTCTCTCCCTGTTTTTATCTTTGAAACTTTTTTTGTTTGTTTCTTTGTTCTGTTTTTTTCTACATCTTTGTTTTTCCTTTTTCCTTTAACTTCTTTGCTTTCCATCTCCTCCCACTCTTCCATTCTAAATATGACTAGTGCTATTATTATAAGCCAGAAAATACCTAACTGCACACAGTACAGGGACAATAACAACACCAAGAACAATGACGGGAGGACAAAAAAAACAGGGAAACTAGTTTCCCCACAGCAAAAAATTAGTACAGGAACCAGAGGGAAATGAAGAAAACAGATACTCAGACCCAGACTCCAACAAAATGAAGATAAACTATGCCAAAGAACCCAAATGAAGCCCACAAGAATAATCTAAAAGAAGAAATACTACAGGTACTCAATGAGAATTTTATAGACATGATACTGGATATGGTCAACCAAAATGTACAGGAGACACTCAAGAAATTCCAAGACAACAAAAATAGAGAATTTGAAAAAACAAAAGAAGAAATAAAGGAAACCAAAGTGAAACAGAGAACATGATTAATAAAGACATAAATGAACTCAGGACAAAAATAGACAACATTAAAGAGAAAACAACCCAGGATATGGAAAACCTCAGAAAAAAGAACAAAACAGAATTGCAAACAAAATGGAAGGCCAATCAAGCAGAATAGAGCAAACAGAAGACAGAATCTCAGAACTCGAAGATGAAATGGTAATTAAAGGAAAAACCAAAGAACTATTAATTAAACAACTCAAGACCTGTGAAAAGAAAATGCAAGAACTCACCTACTCCATCAAAAGACCAAACCTGAGAATCATGGGCATCGAAGAAGAAGAGGTGCAAGCAAAGGGAATGTATAATATATTCAACAAAATAATAACTGAAAATTTCCCAAATCTAGAGAAAGATATTCCCATACAAATGCAAGAGGCCTCCAGGACACCAAACAGACCAGATCAAAATAGAACTACCCCACATAGCATATCACCATAAAACAACAAATTTTAATGGCATATCACCATTAAAACAAGAAGTTCAGAAACTAGGGAAAGAATATTGAATGCTGTAAGAAAGAAAAAACAAATAACATACAAAGGTAAACCCATCAAAATCACAGCAGACTTCTCAACAGAAACATTAAAAGCAAGAAGAGCTTGGGGAGAGATCTTCCGGGCACTGAATGAAAATAACTTCAACCCCAGAATACTCTACCCAGCAAAACTATCATTCAAAACAGATGGAGCAATAAAAGTCTTCCATGATAAGCAGAAACTAAAACAATGTGACCACAAAGCCACCGCTACAAAAGATTCTTCAAGGCATTCTGCACACAGAAAGTGAAATCCAACATAACAATGAAAGGACAGGCAGTACCAAACTACCAAACTACAGGAAAAGAAAAAGCAAGAAAGTAGAGAGTAACCTCAACTTAAGTACACACAATCAAACCTTTAAACAACTAAGACAACTAAATGACAGGAATCACCACATACCTATCAGTACTAACACTTAATGTTTTTTCTCTCTCTCTCTTTTTTTTTATTGTTCTATTATTCATAAGTGCATACAAGGCTTGGGTCATTTCTTCCCCCGCCCCCCCTTACCACCCATTCTGCCCCCTCCCTCTCCCCCCGACCCCCTCAATACCTGGCAGCAACTATTTTGCCCTTATCTCCATTCTGTTGAAGACAGAGTATAAACAATAATAGGAAGGAACAAGTGTTTTTGCTGGTTAAGATAAGGACAGCTATACAGGGAGTTGACTCACATTAATTTCCTGTGCGTGTGTGTTACCTTCTAGGTTAATTCTTTTTGATCTAACCTTTTCTCTAGTTCCTGGTCCCCTTCTCCTATTGGCCTCAGTTGCTTTTAAGGTATCTGCTTTAGTTTCTCTGCGTTAAGGGCAACAAATGCTAGCTAATATTTTAGGTGTCTTAACCTATCCTCATATCTCCCTTGTGTGCTCTCGCTTTTATCTTGTGATCAAAGTTCAATCCCCTTGTTGTGTTTGCCCTTGATCTAATGTTCACATATGAGGGAGAAAATATGACTTTTGGTCTTTTGGGTCAGGCTAACCTCCTAACACTTAATGTTAACGGACTTAATTCACCCATCAAAAGGCACCATTTGATGAAATGGATTAAAAAGGAAGATCCAACAATCTGTTGCTTACAGGAGACCCATCTCACCGACAGAAATAAGCATAGGCTTAGGATGAAAGGCTGGAAGAAGATTTACCAGGCCAATGGCCCCCGAAAACAGGCAGGAGTAGCAATACTTATCTCTGACAAAGTAGACTTCAAACCTCCATTGATCAAATGAGATAAAGAAGGACATTCCATACTAATAAAAGGGGAAAGAGACCAAAAGGAAATAATAATCATCAACCTGTATGCACCCAATGTCAAAGCACCCAATTTCATCAAACATACCCTGAAAGACCTAAAAGCACATATTAACTCCAAAACAGTGGTTGTGGGAGAGTTTAACACCCCATGTCATCAATAGATAGGTCATCCAAACAAAAAATCAATAAAGAAATTCAAGATCTAAAATATATAATAGATCAAATGGACCTACTTGATGTCTACAGAACATTTCATCCAACTTCTACACAATATACTTTCTTCTCAGCAGCCCATGGAACATTCTCCAAAACAGATCATATCCTGGGGCACAAAGCAAGCCTCAACAAATACAAGAAAATAGAAATTATACCGTGCATGCTATCTGATCACAATGCAATAAAGCTAGAACTCAACAACAAAAGTAAAGACAAAAAAACATGCAAACAGCTGGAAACTGAATAATTCATTACTTAATGAACAACGGGTCATTGATGAAATAAAAGTTCCTGGAAGTCAATGAAAATGAAAACACAACTTACCGGAACCTATGGGACACAGCAAAGTCAGTCCTGAGAGGAAAGTTTATAGCCATGAGTGCATATATTAAAAAAGACTAAAAGATCCCAAATCAATGACCTAATGATACATCTCAAACTCCTAGAAACACAAGAACAAGCAAATCCCAAAACAAATAGAAGGAGAGAAATAATGAAAATAAGAGCTGAAATCAATGAAATAGAAACCAAAAAAACCATACAAAGAATTAATGAAACAAAAAGTTGGTTCTTTGAAAACATAAACAAGATTGACAGACCCCTGGCAAACCTGACTAAAATGAGGAGAGAAAAAACCCAAATTAGTAGAATCAGGAATGCAAAAGGGGAGATAACAACAAACACCATGAAAGTCCAGTAAATCATCAGAGACTACTTCGAGAACCTATATTCAAATAAATTTGAAAATCTTAAAGAAACAGACAGATTTCTAGACACACGATCATCCAAAACTGAACCAAGAGGAATTAATCACCTGAACAGATCTATAACACAAAATGAAATTGAAGCAACAATTTCTCCCCAAAAAGAAAAGTCCAGGACCTGATGGATTCTCTGCTGAATTCTATCAGACCTTTAAAGAAGAACTGATACCAACCCTCCTTAAACGGTTCCATGAAATAGAAAGGGAAGGAAAACTGCCTAACACATTTTATGAAGCCAGTATTACACTTATCCCAAAACAGGCAAAGACACCTCCAAAAAGGAGAACTATAGGCCAATCTCCTTAATGAACATTGATGCAAAAATCCTCAACAAAATAATGGCAAACCGAATTTAACATCACATCAAAAAGATTATTCACCACAACCAAGTTGGCTTCATCCCAGGAATGCATGGGTGGTTCAACATATAAAAATCAATAAACGTAATAAACCACATTAACAGAAGCAAAGACAAAAACCACTTGATCATCTCAACAGATGCAGAAAAAGCCTTTGATAAGATCCAACACCATTTCATGATAAAAGCCCTAAGAAAACTAGGAATAGAAGGAAAGTACCTCAACATTATAAAGGCTATATATGACAAACCTACAGCCAGCATTATACTTAATGGAGAAAAACTGAAACCATTCCCTCTAAAATCAGGAACTAGACAAGGATGCCCACTATCTCTACTCCTATTCAACATAGTACTGGAATTCCTAGCCAGAGCAATTAGGCAAGAAGAAGGAATAAAAGGAATACAAATAGGTAAAGAAACTGTCAAAATATCCCTATTTGCAGATGACATGATCCTATACCTTAAAGACCCAAAAAACTCTACTCAGAAGCTTCCAGACATCATCAATAGCTACAGCAAGGTAGCAGGATATAAAATCAACATAGAAAAATCATTAGCATTTCTATACACTAACAAAGAGTAAACTGAAAAAGAATGTATGAAAACAATTCCATTTACAATAGCCTCAAAAAAAATCAAATACCTAGGTGTAAACCTAACAAAAGATATGAATGACCTCTACAAGGAAATCTATAAACTTCTGAAGAAAGAGACTGAGGAAGACTATAGAAAGTGGAGAGATCTCCCATGCTCATGGATTGGTAGAATCAACATAGTAAAATTGTCTATACTCCCAAAAGTAATCTACATATTTAGTGCAATTCCCATCAAAATTCCAATGACATTCATTAAAGAGATTGAAAAATCTACCTTTAAATTTATATGGAAACACAAGAGGCCACGAATAGCCAAGGCAATACTCAGTCAAAAGAACAATGCTGGAGGTATCACGATACCTGACTTCAAACTGTATTACAAAGCAATAACGATAAAAACAGCATGGTACTGGCACAAAAACAGACATGAAGACAAGTGGCACAGAATAGAGGACCCAGATATGAAGCCACACAACTATAACCAACATGTCTTTGACAAAGGTGCTAAAAATATACGATGGAGAAATAGCAGCCTCTTCAACAAAAACTGCTGGGAAAACTGGTTAGCAGTCTGCAAAAAACTGAAACTAGATCCATGGATATCAACCAATATTAACTCAAAATGGATCAAGGATCTTAATATCAGACCCAAATTCTAAAGTTGATAGAGGAAAGAGTAGGAAATACTCTGGAGTTAGTAGGTATAGGTAAGAACTTTCTCAATGGAACCCCAGCAGCACAGCAACTAAGAGATAGCATAGATAAATGGGACCTCATAAAACTAAAAATTTCTGCTCAAGAAAAGTAATGGTCTCTAAACTGAAGAGAACACTCACAGAGTGGGAGAAAATATTTGCCAGCTACACATCAGACAAAGGACTGATAACCAGAATATATAGGGAACTTAAAAAACTAAATCCTCCCCAAATTAATGAACCAATAAAGAAATGGGCAAGTGAACTAAATAGAACTTTCTCAAAAGAAGAAATTCAAATGGCCAAAAAACACATGAAAAAGTGCTCACCATCTCTAGCAATAAAGGAAATGCAAATTAAAACCACACTAAGATTCCACCTCATTAGAATAGCCATCATTAGCAACACCACCAACAACAGGTGTTGGCAAGGATGCGGGGGAAAAAGGAACCCTCTTACACTGTTGGTGGGAATGTAAACTAGTACAACCACTCTGGAAAGAAATTTGGAGGCTACTTGAAATGCTAAACATTGATCTATCATTTAATCCAGCAATACCACTCTCGGGGATATACCCAAAACACTGTGACACAGGTTACTCCAGAGGCACCTGCACACCCATGTTTATTGCAGCACTATTCACAATAGCCAAGTTATGGAAACAGCCAAGATGCCCCACCACTGACAAATGGACTAAGAAAATGTGGTATCTATACACAATGGAATTTTATGCAGCCATGAAGAAGAACGAAATGTTATCATTCGCTGGTAAATGGATGGAATTGGAGAACATCATTCTGAGTGAGGTTAGCCTGGCTCAAAAGACCAAAAATCGTTGTTCTCCCTCATATGTGGACATTAGATCAAGGGCAAACACAACAAGGGGATTGGACTATGAGCACATGATAAAAGCGAGAGCACACAAGGGAGGGTGAGGATAGGTAAGACACCTAAAAAATTAGCTAGCATTTGTTGCCATTAACGCAGAGAAACTAAAGCAGATACCTTAAAAGCAACTGAGGCCATTAGGAGAAGGGGACCAGGAACTAGAGAAAAGGTTAGATCAAAAAGAATTAACCTAGAAGGTAACACCCACACACAGGAAATCAATGTGAGTCAATGCCCTGTATAGCTATCCTTATCTCAACCAGCAAAAACCCTTGTTCCTTCCTATTATTGCTTATACTCTCTCTTCAACAAAATTAGAGATAAGGGCAAAATAGTTTCTGCTGGGTATTGAGGGGGTGGGGGGGAGAGGGAGGGGGCATAGGGGTAGGGGGAGGGGGGAGAAATGACCCAAGCCTTGTATGCACATATGAATAATAAAACAATAAAAAAAATTCATCATCATTATACAAATGTTACATGCTCGTTATTTAAAAAAAAAAACTTAAATAGGGGCTGGAAGTATAGTTCAATGGTACAGCAAGTGAAGTGCTTAGTATCTTAGGTTCTAGATTGGGAAAAACGACAAGAATGATAAGAACCACAAAACTCAAACACTATAGTAAAGCATACAGAAAAACCTAGTCTGGACACCAACAGAAAACCATTAGTAACACTTTGATAATCCTCTTTCTAAATATTTTTGTATGTATACAGACACAAACTATACAGACACAAAGATATATAGTTTTGTATAAATGGTATTTTATTATCATGCTGTTTTGCAACTTGTACCAATAACTATAGATGTCAAGTGTCTGCCTAAATTTTTGTCATGTATTTACCTTTTATTAAAAATTTCCCAAACTTACATTTATTTTAAAAGTAGAGGTGGGTACAGTGATGCACAACTATAATCCTAGCACTCAGATGGCAGAAGCAGGAAGACTGTTAGTTTGAGGCCAACCTGGATTATATGGTGAGTTCTAAGCTAGTCTGGGCTACATAGTGAGGACCTGTCTCAAAAACTACTTTTAAAAAAGTATAAATATGCTTCTGAGCAATTATTAACATTAACCAACTAGCCTGACAAATGAAGTTCTATAAACTGTAATTATTTACTTTTCAGATTACTAATTCTGTAGTCATTAAACCCATTGTGATTATAACATGGTTACATTCATCTATTCATCAATCTATTTAAAAGGTATTGGTCACCTGGTAACCATTAAACTACCCATTTGATCCTTGTATGCTTTGTCACACACCCCTCCTGAGTTTTCAATCAGCTAATACATCTTTATATGCCCCCTGGAAGTGACAAAAGTGTTAAGTACTTTCCTGTGTCATTTCCACCTCACTCATGCAGCCTCTTATACGTGACAGGGGTGATGGTAGAGCCTACTTTATATAATTTGCTTACATAAAAATCCATCATATTGGGTTTTTGAGAAATGGTAATTCGAAGCTCCAAAGGTCCTTTTAGGTCCTGTGTATCTAGAAAAGCAGCTTGCAACCCACTAAGTTACTTCTCATGGATCTCTCCATGCCAGATAAGAGTCACCAGAAGTGTTTTTAAATTGGGGCAAGGGGAAAAGAACAGGGCAGGGAATCCTTGGCTGCAACAGCCAGCTTCAAAGAATTCAGTGTGCTGGGAACAGCAGCCAACTGGGTGCGACTGGTTGCACCCTTGCACCAGAGCCAGAGAACAAAGATGAAGGGCGAGGAAATTAAGGAGATTCTTGAAGTGACTTCCCAGGAGGAATCTCAGACCAGTCACACCCAGGCCCTTTATCTTAGCAAATAACTCAGCACAACTGTAAATGGGTTTAGCTGGATCCCTGCAGGAACCTCTCCCCTAGAGTAGGGGATTTCTTTCCTAGTGCTGCTACATGCTGCTTCCCAAAGCCCGGCTTGCCTGCAGGGGAAGTGTGTGCTTTCCCCAAGTCACGGCATGTTGATGGTAAGATGAACAAACAAATAGCAAACAGTTCGGGGAGTGTTTTCCCTATTTCCTGACAGCAGGACAGCAGCTGTCTTCTGGTAATACTGGACATTTTGCCTTTTTAATATAGTTTTAAATGTTTCGTAGAAACTCTACTTTCTGTCTATATTTGATGAGTAAATTGAAATTTGAACTGCTCCTTCCAAGACAGGCTGAACTGATTGGAAATGGACTATAAATAAGCATGGCCCAGCAGGAATTCATTAATTTATTCACCCAACACTTATTGAGCGCGTACAATAAGCAAGGCACAGAGACCTAAAATGTAGTCATGGGACTCATATTTCATTCGTAGGCAATATAGAACCATTAATGTTCTAAGCAGGGGTGACAAGACAGAACTGTGCTATAGAGAATTACATCTATGAAAGGTCTTATGGAGGCTGGGTGTGTTGGCACATGCCCTGTCCCAGCACTAAGGAGGCTGAGAGAGCAGAATCATGAGTTCAAGGCCAGCCTAGGCTACATCATGAACCCCTGTCTCAAAAAAAAAAAATTAAATTAAATTAAAGATCTTGCAGTAGTTCTCAAGCTTCAAGGTGTATCAGAATCACCTGCAGATCATATAAAATGCCTGGACCCTAAATCAAAAGATTCTGATTAAGTTGGTCTGGGGTGGGGCCTGGGCATCAGAATTAAAAAAAAAAAATCTCCTTAAGTAATCTTAATATGCAACCAGGGCTGAAATCACTTATGTAGTGTAAGACTGGAGCAAGGAAAAAAAGAAGTTCCTCAATGTTTCTCAAACTTATGTGATCATCGAATCACCTGAAATGATGCTTGTTGAATAAATTCCCAGGCCCCTTGCCTGCTAGCTATGATAGAGAAGGTTTGAGATGGGATCAAGGAATCTGTCTTTTTAACAACCACTCCAAGATGCCTAATTATGGTTCTAAATTAGGGTCAGGTGGTGGCAGTAGGCATGAATAGCAGATTTTATGCCAAGCCAAATAAAACTGGAAAAGATTACAATTTCAACACCATTTATACTTGCTTTTATACACTTCCAGCTTAACACAGCCCCAAACAATCAAATTTGAGTATACTTTATTAAATTGACAACTTTCACCTAGGATTGTTTCATTTTGATTCATAGTGTATAAACTTTAATTTAGTCATTTACTTTTGTTTCTAACAGAACCATACAAGAAATCTCAGAAGCCTAAGACATATTCGATTTCTGGTAGATGTACTTTAGAGAATGGGTTTAAATAACATCACATGTTAGTTTCACGTCAGCCTAGTTTTCAGAAAAAAACAAAACAAAACAACAACAAAAAACAACCTCTTGGCTGTATTTTTTTTTTAAACTTCCAGAATCTGCTTACATCCTTCACAGTATGAAATATGCAGTAAAGCAAGGACTAGATAAGCATCAAGTTTTTTTTAATTTAAATAAAGTAGAATAACTATTTTTTCTCTTGAAGATAGGTAAAATGGAACTTGAACTTACAGCTACTTTTCCTTCATCTATAAAACAATGAAAGGCATAAGAATTACAAACAATTGTAATGCATTCTTATGCTTTAACTACTATGATTACATTTTGGGCTGGGAAAATTATACATTCACCTTGGCTACTAAATGGCATAAAGTATATTTATGTTCATTTAGCAGCAGAGCATAATAATGGCAAGAGCACTAGATAGTCAGAAGACGTGAACTTAGAACTGGTTCTACTATCAACTGGCTGAGAAGCCTTGGCCTCAATTTTCCTTCCTGCCTTCCTCTCTCCCTCTTCTCCCTCCCTCCCTGCCTTTGGCAGTACTAGGGAGGTACTCTGCCACTTGAGCCACTCCACCAGCCCCAGCCTCAATTTTTAATACCCAGACAATGGGGAAGAGTTGAAGTACATGAGTTTTCAGAACATATTCTTTCCACAGAAGCCCACAGTTCTGCAGAGGCATTTATAAAGTTTCCATAATGTTTACTTTCAATTCTTACAAAAAATATACCTTTATTGAAAATCTACAAGATTGGGGGTGTAGTTCAGTGGTCGAGTACCTGCCTATGTATGCTTGAAACCCTGGGTTCAATCCCTAGTACCACACACACACACACACACACACACACACACACACACACACACACATTCTTGCTTTAGTCTGGTGTGGTATTGTACATGCCTATAATCCCAGTTACTCAGGAGGCTGAGGCAAAAGGATTATTTGAGCCCACGAGTTCAAGGCCAGTCTGGCCATCATACTGAGACCCTGTCTTAGAGCAAAACAAAACAAAATAAAACTAAAGGAAACACAAATTGCACAGTAAATATATTGCATAGTAAAATTTAACATATAGATAACACTCTACCAACCTGTGCTCTCAGAGTAACTGATTTATGGAGCTTCTCCTGCTCCATAATTTATTTTAGCTTATTATTTATGTTTTTATCTTATTTATTTACTTAGGTATTTTTGCAGTGCTGAGGATGAAACCCTGAGTCTCATGCAAGCTAGGCAAGTATCCTACCACTGAACTACATCTCCAGCACTCTTTTCTTTTCAACCCATGGCTCCACTGGCATAAAGAATGAAATTACAGGGCTGGTAAAGTGGCTGAAGTGGTAGAGTACCTACCTAACAAGCCTGAAGCCCTGAGTTCATCATCATATCAATAGATGCAGAAAAAGTCTTCCACAAAATTCAACATCCCTTCATGATAAAAGTTCTGAAGAATCTAGGAATAGAAGGCATATTTCTCAACATTATAATGGCTATATATGATAAACCTATAGCCAACATGATACTAAATGGGGAAAAACTGAAGCCATTTCCCCTAAAATCAGGAATGAGGCAAGAGTGTCCACTTTTCCCATATATTCAACATAGTGCTAGAATTCCTAGTCAGAGAATAAGACAGAAGAAAGAAATACAAGGGATTCCAATAGGGAAGGAAGAAGTCAAATTGTCCCTATTTGCAGATGATATGATCCTATACCTAAAAGACCCTAAAAACTCAACCAAAAAACTCTTAGATCTCATAAACATGTTCAATAAAGTTATCAAGATACAAAATCAATACAAAAAAATCAGTAGCATTTCTATACACAAACAATGAACAGTTTGAAAAAGAAATCAGAAATACAGAAATCACAATAGCTTCAAAAAAAAATACCTAGGAATAAATTTAATGAAGGAGATGATTGACCCATGCAATAAAATTACAAGTCACTAAAGAAAGAAATCAGTGAAGACATCAGAAAATAGAAGAACATCCCATGCTCATGGATAGGCAGAATCAATATTGTGAAAATGACTATACTACTGAAAGTAATCTATATGTTCAATGCAATCCCTATCAAAATTTCAATGACATTCTTCACCAAGATATAAAAATCAATCCTAAAGTTCATATGGAAGCACAAAAGACCTTGAATAGCCACAGCTATTCTGGAGTCACAAGAGCATTGCTGGAAGTGCCAAGATACTTGACTTCAAACTATACTACAGGGCCATAGTAACAAAAATAGCATGGTACTGACACAAAAACAGACATCAAGACCAAGGAAATAGACTAGAAGACCCTGACACAGACCCACACAACTACAGCCATCTGACCTTTTGACAAAGGTCCCCAAAATATGTGTTGGAGGAAACAAAGCCTCTTCAACAAATGTTGCTGGGAAAACTGGATTTCTACCTGCAGAAGACTGAAACTAGATCCCAGTCTCTCACCTTGTACTAGCATCAATTCAAAGCAGATTAAAGATCTTAATGTAAGATGAGAAATGGTGAAATTAATACAGGAAAAAACAGGGAACACACTGGACCATACAGGCATAGGTAATAGCTTTATGAATAGAACTCCAATAACTCAATAATTAAGAGAAAGTACTGAGAAATGGGACTGCATGAAACTAAAAAGCTTCTGTACAACAAAGGAATTGGTCACCAGACTAAAGAGGCAGCTTTCAGAATGGGAGAAAAATCTTTGCCATCTATACATCTGACAAGGATTAATAACCAGAATATACAGGGAGTCCAAAACACTAACCTCTCAATTAACCACCCACAGAATAAATGGGCAGATGAACTGAACAGACAAGTCTCAAAAGAAGTATAAATGAGCACTAAACATATGAAGAAATGCTCAACATCTCTGCCCATGAAGGAAATACAAATCAAAACTACATTGAGAATCTACCTCACCTCAGTCAGAATGGCTATCATCAATAACACAAACAACAAATGCTGGAGAGGATGTGAGGAAAAAGGAACACTTCTACACTGTTGGTGGGAATGTAAATTAGTATAACCACTATGGAAAGCAATATGGAGTTGCCTCAAAAAAAACAAAAATAGAACTACCATACAATTCAGTGATTCCATTTCTAGGTGTATATCAGAAGGAATGTGTTCCAGGATACGATAGAGACACTTTGAACACCCATGTTTATTGCTGCACTATTTACAATAGCCACACCACTGTTTACAACAGCCCAGATGTTCCATGACTGATACATGGATTAAAAATATGTGATATATACATATATATATGTATCCACACACACAATGGAGTTTTATTCAGCCATAAAGAATGAAATCATGTTTGTAAGTAAATGGATGGAACTGGAGAACATCATGTTAAACAAAGTAAGCCAGGCTCAAAGAGTCAAAGGTTGCATGTTTTCCCTCACATATGTAAGCTGGATCTATAAGCTAAATGTATATATAGATACAATATATAATCATACATACACATATAGTGAAAGTACAAAATTCTATTTGTGAGTCTGTCTGAGGGGTCTATGGGAAGTGGGAGAGGGAAAGAAAATGTTAAAGAATGAAGAAGATTGAAACAACCCATCTATATATAAATATAACAATGTACTATATTGTAAGCTGTTGAATATTAGGAGAGCATGGTGATATTGATAATGAGTAAGTAATGGGGGGAGGGTTAATTTGATTAAAGCATGATGTATACATCCCTGAAATACCAAGGCAAAACTCCCTTGGACTAGCCATAACATACACTTTAAAAAAAAAAAAAAAAGAATGAGGGGTAGGGGGTAAAACAGGTCTTCTCCAGGGGAAGGGTACAGAGGGAGGGGTGGGCATAAGGAAACAGTGAATGAGGGTGACTATGGCAGATGTATTTTGTGTTCATGTGTGAAAATATAAGAATGAAACCTGCTGAAATTGTTCTAAGAAGGGGAAAGGAGGCAAGAGTAAGAACTATGGTATACCAAACTCTGACATTGTGATACCTCCAGCATTGCTCTTTTGGCTCAGGATTGCTTTGGCTATTCCAGGTCTTTTATGCTTCCAAGTGAACTTTAAGATTGATTTTTCTATCTCAGAGGGGGTAAATCTAACTATGTACATATTATAAACACATATGTAACTATCACAATGTATCCCCTCATACAACTATTATATGCAAATAAATTTTTTAAAAAGAATAAGATTATAGCTCTCCTTCCACTTATTTTTGTATGATTTGCTTATGGAAGCAAATACAAAATAGATTTATTATATCAAATGCTTGGTAAGGGCTGGTGGAATGGCTCAAGTGGTAGAGCACCTGCCTATCAAGCATTGAGGACCTATGTTCAAGCCCCAGTACTACCCCCCCAAAAAAATGCTTGGTAATTACAAAATAGAAGTCTCTCAGTGTTCAGATACTTAACAAAGTGGTAAAAATGTGGTCATATTTGTACTGTGACTGGAAAAGCAATGACAAAATTTTTACAAGGTAGAGGATCATATAAAACATGATGCCAAAGATGTCACCTAAGTAAGCATACACAGTTAAAATTATAGATGCATTTTTCAAAATACTATTGGATAATTGATACAAACTGATACAGACTGTCACCTTTATTAGGATAAGACCTTTAAGCTATAGACCTTTTGGAATTATTTGCAGGTTTCTCAGTAGTTGTATCAGAATTTATTCTATTTTTTTTTTTTATTGGTATACAGAGGTTTGAACTCAGGGCATTGTGCTTGTTAGGCAAGTGCTCTACTACTTGAGCCATGTCCCTAAGACCTTTTTGCTTTGTTTATTTTGGGGATAGGTCTTGCATTTTTGCTCAGGCTGTTCTGGATCAAGGTCCTCCTATATATGATTCCCATGTAGCTTAGCTAACAGGAGCCCCCCACACCACACTTAGCCACTGGTTGACATGGAACCTTGCTAACTTTTTGCTGGGGCTGGCCTGGAACTGCAATCCTCCCAATCTCTGCCACCCAAGAAGCCAGACTTTATTCTTTTACATTAAAGTTTCCTTACATAGGCAGGTGTTAGAACAGGATGTGGCTCAAGTGGTAGAGTGCTTACCTAGCAAGTGTAAAGTTTGAAGCCCTGAATTCAAACCTTAGTTCTAAAAAAAAAGAAAAAAAAAGGACAGCCAAATAAAATAAGAAGTTACTATTATTTCTATCTTACAGTAAGCCCATAAAATACAGGTTTATCAATCGGGAAATCCTACAGTTTGATAATCAGAGACAAAATACTGTCATGCTTACGACCTCAGGTAAAATATTAGTAATGAAACAAAACATACAAAACAAGCATGTTGGACTCAACATGCAAAACAAGATTAAATTTTCTGTTAATAAAAACATGACTTCAATATTAGTTTCATAGGCTGCCATAACATAATACAGACTGTGGCTTAAAAACCAGAAATGTATTTTCTCTAAGTTTTGTATAGATTGGAAGACAAAGATCCAGGTGCCAGCAGGATTGGTGTCTGGCAAAGGATGTCTCCTTGGTTTGTAGATGGCTGACCTCTCACTGGCAAAGAGAAGGGGAGAGGAGGAAAGAGAGTGAACTCTCTAGTGTTTCTTCTCATATGGACTTTAATTCTATCAGATAAGGGCCCTACCCTTATGATCTTATTTAACCTTAATTACCTTCTATTAGGCCCTCTTTAAATAAATATAGGCACATTGGGGACTGGAGGTTTGGCTCAAGTGGTAGAGTGGCTGCCTCTCAAGCACAAAGCTTTGAGTTCAAATGCCACTACCACCAAAAAAGAAAAGAAAAAGGCCAAATATAGGCATGTTGAAAATTATGGCTTTAACATATGAATTTGGGTGGGGATCTGATCTTTAAAAAAAAAAACACCATCGAACAACTGACATATGATTTTGTATGATATATTTATTATTTGACTGGGAGTGTATGTAGCTCAGGAATAAAGCATTTGCCAAGCATGTGAAAGGTCTTGGGTTCAATCTCTAGCACCACCACCATCAAACAAAACAAAACAAAACAATATATTTTTCTGCAAACAATAAGGTGTTTACTCCTTAATTAGGAATGTGAGCAACTCAGCTTTGACACAGAAATAAATTAATTACCATTCTCTTTTTGGACATTTGAATCAGAATAGTGAAAAAAACAAAACAAAACTATGGGCTGGGAATATACCTCAGTGTACCTGCCTAGAATGCAATGCACAAAGTCCTAGGCTTGAGCCCCAGCCTTGCAAAAAAAAAAAAAAAAGAAAAGAAAACAAAACAAAACCAGATTAGACTGGAAAACAAAATGTTAAAAACAAATCTATTAGTATTTGTGGCTACATATATGTATGAGTCACAATTTCCTTTACATGCTTTTATCTTTTTTGTCATAGATTTCAATATATCTGTTTGCTTAAAAAATTTTTTATTAGGATATAATAGTTGTACAGGGGATACACTGTGACATTTACATATGTGCTTACAACATATCTTAACTAGATTCACTCTCTCCATCATTCTCCCTCATTCCCCCCTTCCATTTATAGAACAATTTTAACAAGTTTTATTGTTCTATTTTCATATATGAATACTAAATATATCCACCATATTCACCATCCTTTACCCTTTCCTATGCCCTCCCCCCTCCCACTGGAAACCACCCCTGTACAGGATTCATTTTACCTTCTTGTCCTTCATTTTTAAAAAAACATTTTGTTAGTGTATGGTAGTTATACAGGGGTTTCATTGTAAAATTTCCATACGGACATGTTTTATACCCCCAAATGATTCATCCCCTCCATTATTCTCTCTCCTACTCTATTCCCCTTTATTAGGTGACTTCAACAGGTTTCAAAGTTCCATATTCATACTTGTATAGAAAGCACATCTACTATTTTCACCCTCCTTTACTCT
The DNA here is from genome assembly GCF_047511655.1 of Castor canadensis. NCBI lineage: Eukaryota > Metazoa > Chordata > Mammalia > Rodentia > Castoridae > Castor > Castor canadensis. Next base: position 182,742,534 of record NC_133386.1, on the reverse strand, counting down.
CTTCTTTTATTCTCCTCCTCCCACTGGTGCCCTCCCCTCAACATGATCTGTTTTACATTCCTGTCCTTCATTGTTTGTTTTTCAGTTGCTTTTATCTTAAAACCAAATATTTGGAAGGTTTCCCTCTATGATCGGAGGGTGGGGGAGGACTCTTTCAAGTATGCTTACTTTTGCCACTTTCATTAAATCTAGTATAGAAAGTTCTAGCTACACCAATTAGGCATCCAAATAAGTAAAATTATCTCTCCTTCTGTCAGAGTATTGTAATAAATGGATTCAGCAAAGATTCAGGATACAAAATCAACACCTGAAAGTCAACCACATTTTTATAAACTTGTGATGAAAAATGTGAAAAAGAACTAAGAAAAATAATTTCATTTACAAAAGAAAGAAAAGAATAAAATACTTAGGAGTAAATTTAACCAAGCAGGTTAAGGATTTGTACACTAAAACTAGAAAACATTGTTGAAAGAAACTGAGTTGGAACAAAGTGCATGGAAAGACACCCTGTGTTCACAGATTGAAAGACAATTTTATCAAAGTGACACTATTATCCAAATGATCTATAAAATACCTATCAAAATGCCATTTTTGGGGGTGGTACTGGGGATTGAACTCAGGACCTTGTGCTTGCTAGGCAAGTAAATGTTCTACCACGTGAGCCACACCCTTAGTCTCCAATGATAATTTTTTTTGTAGAATTAGAAATATATCTTAGAATTCAGAGTCTCCTTAGATTCAAAGGGACCACAAAGAGGTGAAACCTTAAAAAAGAAGAACAAAGTTGGGTGATTCATACTTCTTGATTTCAAAACTTACTACAAAGACATAGTAATCAAAATAGGATAGTACTGGGAAAGGACAGAAATATATGGAATAAAATGGAAAGCCCAGAAATAAGCCCTCACATATATGGGCAATTGGTTTTTTGACAAGGGTGCCAAGGTTACCATTCAATGGGGGAAGGACAAGTTTTTCAACATGTGTTGCTCAGAAAACTGAATATCCACTGGCACAACAATGAAGTTGGACCCTTACCTAAACTACTATACAAAAATTAACTCAAAATGGATTTAAATTTAATAGCTAAAACTGTAAAAGTCTTAGAAAAAAACACTGGGGAAAACCTCTTTGTTTTGGGGAGGGAGAATCTTAATGATACTGGGTTTGGCAATAATTTCATGGATATGATACCAAAAGCACAAGGAGCAAAAGAAAAAATAGATAAATCAGTGTTATGATTTGAAACTTAAATGTCTCCCAACAGCTCATATGTTGAAGGCTTGGTTCTCAATGCAGCAGTGTTGTTGGGGCCTCTTGGAGGTGACTTACCACTAGGACTTTGACCCCCTCAATGGACTAACACATTTATAGGTTCATAACTTAGTAAGATATTGGGAGGTGGTGCAAACTTTAGGAGATAGGGCCTAGTTGGACAAAGTACGTCATGGGATCTTTCCTTGCAGAGTTATCCTTTCCCTGGCCTCTTCCTGTTTCTTCTTCCTCTTCCTCTTTCTCTTTGATTAGTGGTCATCATGAAGTAAGTTGCTTTGCTCCTTTACACACTCCCTGCCATGATGTTCTGCCTTACCAGAAACAATGGACTGAAACTATGACACAAAATAAACATTTCCTCAAGTTTTATCTCAGATACTTTGTCACAGCGATGGAAAGTTAACACAATTAAGACTTCATTGAAATAAAAAACTGTGCATCAAAGGATACTATCAAGAAAGTACATGGGGGTGGGGGGGAGAGGGAGGGGGTGGGGTGGGTAGTAAGGGAGGGGGTGGGGGCAGGGGGGAGAAATGACCCAAGCATTGTATGCATATATGAATAATAAAAAAAAAAGAATAAAAACAAAGAAAGTACAAAAGACAACCTACAGAATCAGAAAAATATTTTAAAATCATGTTATGTAATAAGGAATTGATATTCAGAATATATAAGCAGTTCCTATAAATCAACAATTAAACAGCCTGATTCAAAAGTAAACAAAGGACTTGAATAGATATTTCTCCAAAGAACATGTACAAATGCCAATAAGCACATGAAAAGATATTATCATTAGTCACTAGGGAAATGCAAATCAAAACCACAAGGAGATACCATTTCATACCCATCAGGATGGCTATTATAAAGAAAATGAGCATTAGTGAATTAGTGAGATGTGAAGAAATTAGAGCTCTCCTATATTGCTGGCAAGAATGTAAAACAGTGCGGCCTCTACAGAAAACAGTATAGCAGTTACTCAAAAACTTAAACAGAATTACTATTACTAAAATTAAACAGCAACTGCATGTATGCTCCAAAGTACTGAAAGCAAGGACTCAGATATTTGTATACTTATGTGCTTAGCAGTATTATTTACAATAGTCAAAATGCAGAAGCAACTCAAGTTATCTATCAACAGGTGAATAAACAAAATGTGATATATACACCCAATGGAGTATTATCCAGCTATAAAAGTATTAATTTCTAATATACGTTACAAAATAAATGAGTTTTGCAAATATCATGCTGAGTGAAATAAACTAGCCACAAAAGGGCAATTATTGTACAAGGCCACTTATATAATATATGTAGGATAATCAAGTACATTAGGACAGACACAGAATTGTAGTTTTCAGGGACTGGGAAGAAGGGGAAAGAAGAGTCATTGTCTAATGAATACAGAGTTTCAGTTTTGTAAGATGAAAATAGTTCTGGGGTTGGATAGTGGTGACAGTTTTACAACAGCGTGAATGGGCCTAGTGCTACAGAACTATACACTTAAAAATGGTTAAAATGGAGAATTTTATTTTGTATATATTTTACAACAATAAAAAGAAAAAAATACATGTTAAAAACAAAAACAGACCAGGGCTGGAGGCATGGCTCAAGTTATAGAGTGCCTGCCTAGCAAGCATGAAGCCCTGAGTTCAAATTCCATACTGCCAAAAAAAAAAAAAAAACCTAAACAAGACAACAATGACAATAAAACCCAGACCTCCCAGGCATGGTGGTACATACCTGTAATCTCAGTTACTTGGGAGACAGAGGTCAGGAGGATCACTGTTTGAGGGGGGTAAATACGAAAGAACCTATTGAAAAATAGCTGAAGCAAAGATGGACTGGGGCCATGGCTCAATTGGAAGAGTGCCTGCCTAAGCGTGAGGCCCTGTACCACCACAGTTGCCACCAAAAAAAACCAAAAATAAAACAAATTTAGTTTCAAGATGAAATGATTTCTAAGATTCCTTTTAATTCTAAAATTTATGAGACATTATGATGACAAAAAGAAAAAAATAAAATCTAGTTGAGGAATAAACTCATGATTCTTCATGTTCTGAATTAAGAGTATATAACCCTATCTTTTGTGATTATGTATATACCCAAAAGTTCTAGCAATGGTAGAAAACTCAAATGCCTAGAGAGGCCAGGCAGGAAGCTTAAGCAGGTGAAGCAGGGCAGCTGGGGATGGTGGTAAATCTGAGGCCATAGGCCTTGTCTAACAGCAGCAGCTGCATCTCCACCCTGATGAACTGTCTCCCTGAGGAATGTGGGCATGGTGTTGGCAGGATTTTCCATTCTTCAAGTGAAATTGAGATTTTTATGTGAAATGCTGGTATCTAATTTTTTAAAAAAGTATTTTTAGCACTGCAAGCCAAAGGGGCATAGCTGCATGCCAAAGCATGGCCACTAGTTTGTATGTCTTTCATAGAGTGAAGGCTGGACTCAGAATACAAAAAAAAGAAGGAAAGGAGGTACTACTTATGAATATTTAAAATTTGCATGCAGATCATGATCTAAACCTTTTGAATCTTTCTTTTGGAAGTACAAGTAGATAGTGGATATTATTTTAATGAGATGCTATTTAATATAGTATAGCTCTGATTGGATCAGTTGTTAATGAAGCACTTAAAACATGAAGTTTAGTATCTAGCATGTGATAGCTATTACTTCTACTCTTTTGTTTTATTTTGAGATGGAATCTCTCTATGTTGCCCAAGCTGGCCTTGAGCATCTGGGCTTAAGTAATCTTCCTGCTTCAGCCACCCTAGTAGCTGGAAGTGTAGGCATGTACCACCACTCCTGGCTTATTATCATCTTAGCTATAGAAAAGATAGTATAAAGCAGATTTTCAAAACCACGTCTACTCTCAAATAAAAGAGATAATATAGTCTAGTCAACAATCTATCTTCTGGATTGCGACTGGGGGAATGGTGAACCTTCATATTAAATAATAAAAAATAAATAATTCACCTACATTGGGTGTTGGGGATGTAGTTATTATCAAAACAAACAAGGCTCTTGCCCTCATAAATTTTACAATCTAGAAAACTGGGTATCTGCATGCAGAAAACTGAAACTAGATCTGTCTTTCACCCCATACAAGTATCAACTCAAAGTAGATTAAGAACCTTAACATAACACCTGAAACTTTGGAGCTAGTGAAGGAAAGGGCAGGGAATACACTGGAATTAACATGCATAGGCAACGACTTCCTAAATAGAATTGAAATGGCTCAACATCTAAGAGAAAGAATTGACAAATGGGACTGCATGAAATTAAAAAGCTTCTGCACAAAAAAAGAAATGGTCGCCAAACTGAAAAGTCTGCCCATAGAATGGGAGAAAATTTTTGCCAGCTATATATCTGACAAGGGATTAATAACCAGAATATTCAGGGAGCCCAAAAAACTAAAGTCTCAAAAAATCAGTGACCCCATGAAGAAATGGGCAAATGAACTGAACAGAGCCTTTTCAAAGGAAGAAGTCCAAATAGCCAAAAAACACATGAAGAAATGCTCAATATCCCTGGCCATAAAGGAAATGCAAATCAAAGCCACATTAAGATTCCACCTCACTCCTGTTAGAATAGCTACCATCAAGAACACAAATAACAAATGTTAGCAAGGATGGGGTGGGGGCAGCAGGTGGAAGGAACACTCAAACCCTGTTGGTGGGAATGTAAATTAGTACAACCACTATGGAAAGCAGTATGGAGGCTTCTCAAAAAACTAAAAATAGAACTGACATATGATCTAGTATTCCCACTCCTAGGGATAAACCCAAACAATGTAAGGTCACAATAAAGGCACCTGCACATCTGTGTTTATTGCAGCATTATTCACAAGAGCTAACCTATGTAAACAGCCAAGATGCCCCACTATTGGTGAACAGATTAAGAAAATGGAATTTTATTCAGCCACAAAGAAGAATGAAATTTTGTATTTTGCAGGTAAATGAATGGAACTGGAGAACATCATTGTAAGTGAAGCTAACCAGGTTCAGATGGCCAAAGGACACATGTTTTCTCTCATATGTGGAATACAGACCTAATACAAATACAGTAACATTATGAAAAACAGGTCATGTTAAGGGGAGGTCACCTAGGAGGAAGAGAGGGTAAAAGAAGGAAGTTAAAAAGGTGAACATGGTTAATGTACTTTCTATATAAGAATGAATATAGAACTTTTAAACCTGTTGATATCACCATAAGAAGGGAACTAAGGAAGAAAGAAGAAACATAGAGGCGATGAACATATAAACATGGAAATGTCACAATGAAACTCCCTATGTAGCTATCTTAGTCAAACAAAAATGTCATTATTTTTCTTTTACAAAATCGGACAACAGGGTGGGCAGAACATGTCCTGTCTGGGGGGCTGCTACCAGTGGGAAAGGAGAGGATATGGGGAAAGGGTATATGAGAGTGAATATGGTGCAAATACTGTGCACACATGTATATAAATGGAGAAATGAGACCTGTTAAAACTTTTCCAGGAATGGGGGAAGGGGGGATAAAAGAGAATGATGGAGGGGATGAATTCAAGTATGATATATTTGATATATTATAAGAACTTTTGTAAATGCCACAATGTACCCCCAGCACAACAATAAAAAAAAAAGGATTTAAAAGTAACAAAACTGAAATTAGACAAAGAAGATCAGATATATCATTAATGAAATCCCTGATGAAGAACACCAAAGCTATAAATATTAAGAACAAATACTAAAAAAAGTAATTAAAATATTTTCCTGAAATAAAAACATGTTACTCTAATGAAGAAAATTTTTTATAATCTAATAAGGGAGATAGACATTAAATAAAGAGTCATTCAGATAAATATCTAGTCAGGAATGATGATAAATGATATGACTAAAATTTATAGGATGATTAGAAAAGGAATAATGGAGTGCCCTAATTCAGATGGGAAGAGTCACAGAGAAGGCCTCTTTAAGGATCTAATCTTTTAAACTAAGATCTAACAGGATAAACGGAGGTTAGCAACAAGGTTAGCAAACTAAGAGTATTATGAACTGAGGTTGAGGAGGTTTGAGTGGGAGAGGAGATGGTGACAAAAGCATTCCAGGAATACTTGTGTGACAAGTGTGACAGCCCCAAATAATTGAAATTGGAAAAAGAAAAAAGAAAAAAAAAAGGAAAATTAAATAGAGGGAAAGATTTAAGTTACTGAAGGTAGAGAAGTGAAAGATTTGAGAGATATAAATTGCCAATTATTTTTCTTGGAGAAAAGATTTTGTAGAAGGAAGTAGAAAGGAAAAATGCTGAGAAATTTGGGAACTAACTAAATAAAATGTTTATTGTCTGTGTCAGGTTTCTGAAAGAAAAATGGGAAAAAGAGAAGCCGTAGGTGGAGCAAAAAGCCAAAAGCTTTACTTGTGCCTAAATTGTCTACATTTTCCCTTGAGATCATTCATCTATCACAATAGGTATTTTAGAAAAATTAATAGACTTTTAAAAATCATGTAATCTGATACCACTGATGCTGATTCTTAGAATGCAAGCTGCATAAAAGATGGGATTTTTGTCAGTTTTCTGATTAGACCACAAGCTTGATGAGAGTAAAATTTCTGCCTGTCCCAAACACTGCTTTATCAGCAGCAACTGATGCATTATTGTCAAATGAATACATGTAGACTATGAACACAAAATCCCAGTGAATTCAGAAAAAATGGAAAAAACAAAAAAAAAAGGAAGGGTTGAATGAAACTGGCAATATTTTAGATTCTGGCATTTGTTCTTACCTTTTTATCCCACACCTCACATTCAATCAGACAATCTGGTCAAACCACTTCTTAAATAGCTCCTCATCCCCACAGTCACTTCCTGGTCTCTTATAATGGTCGCCTAAGTGGTCTCTGTCTTCAGTCTTACCTGCATTCTATTTTTCATACTTCTGTCAGTGTCACATGTGAACACACCACACAAATTGAAACAGTTCTATTAACTTCAGGAGAAAGCATAAATTTCTCTTCAGGACAGATAAAGCCTTTCATAACCTAGGGTAGCATGTATACAGGCAGCCTAGCAGCACTGTTACAAGCATGGACTTTGTGAACACTTCAGTGAGAGCATGAACTATGCTGTTTATAAGCAATAAATAAATAAGTAAATAAAAACAACTGTTTTAAGGTCCTTGTTAATTCCATCATCTGTCATTTCTGGATCTGTGAGGTTTTTTTGTTTTGTTTGTTTTTTTAATTTTTCTTTTTTGCTTTAAAAATTTTTATTAATACATATTAATTGTATAGGTCTGTGTTTTTATTAATTGATTTTTCTCCTGATTATGTTATATTTTCCTGCTTTTTTTAGGGTCTAGTAGTTTTTACTTGGGTGCCAGACTTTGGGAATTTTGTGTTTGTTGAATGCCAGATTTTGTTAAATTCCATTAAAGATTATTGAATTTTGTTCTGGTATAAAGATGTATCTAAACTTACAATAGGATTATGTCCCAATAGACCCACCATAAGTTGAAAATATCCTAAGTTCAAAGTGCATTTAATACACCCAGCAACAAAGTAAAACACAATACACTACAGAGTATCTGTTGTCTTCACTAGTGATCCTGTGGCTGATGGGAACCATCAGTATCATAAGAGAATCCTACCACATATTACTATCTCAGGAAAAGATCAAAATTCAAAATCTGCAGTAGTTTCTATTGAAAGTATATCTCTTTTGTACCATGATAAAATCAAAACATCATTAATTCAAACCATTATAAATAGGGGACTGTCTGTACAGTTATATTGAATTTTTTTTTGGCTCCACTGGGGTTTGAACTCAGGGCTTCACTCTTGCTAGGCAGGCATTCTTCTACTTGAGCCACTCCACCAACTTTTTTTATATTGAATTTTTTTTTGTACAGTTAAATTACTTGCACATGAAATGAAATACTTTGCTTTTAAGCTGCTAAGGACTCTATTTAACACCTGGAATATTTTGAGGTCTTTTTCCACTCCAGCTGGTAGAAATGTATGAACTATCCTCAGTCTGCATACACTATAGGAATTGTTTGGCCTACTGCTTTTTGATGGTAGTTCAATACACACATGTACAAAGTTTGTAGAGGAAGATTCAGATACCCTCTTGCAGCTCTGGTACTCCCTGAGCAACCTCTGCTTTTTGATAGTCTGGCCTGCAAATTCTGGCCACCTCAGCCTCCCTAACCCCCAATCTGCCTCCTCTACTAAAAAACCCTGCCATGCTCTTTGAAGTTCTCCATTCTTACACTGTGGTTTGGAAACTGCCTTTCAAGTCCTAGTTGCCACTACCTGTTGGCCAATGAATGAAAACAGTTGTTTCAGATAATGTCTGATTTTTCAGTTGCTTGTGATAAGAGGACAATTCTTTTAGCAGGACTTCTTCACAGGTAGATGAGGAAGTACCAATTATTATTCTATTAACTAAATATATATTATACATATAGTCTATTGGTAAAAGAACAAACCCCAAATTAAATTCTAATTGAAAATGAACTAATATATCACCCTATACCAAGATTAACTCAAAATGGATCAAGGATCTTAATATCAGACCCCAAACTCTTAAGTTGATACAAGAAAGAGTAGGAAATACTCTGGAGGTAGTAGGTATAGGTAAGAACTTTCTCAATGAAACCCCAGCAGCACAGCAACTAAGAGATAGCATAGATAAATGGGACCTCATAAAACTAAAAAGCTTCTGTTCATCAAAAGAAATGGTCTCTAAACTGAAGAGAACACCCAGAGTGGGAGAAAATATTTGCCAATTATACATCAGACAAAGGACTGATAACCAGAATATACAGGGAACTTAAAAAACTAAATTCTCCCAAAACTAATGAACCAATAAAGAAATGGGCAGGTGAACTAAACAGAACTTTCTCAAAAGAAGAAATTCAAATGGCCAGAAAACACATGAAAAAATGCTCACCATCTCTAGCAATAAAGGAAATGCAAATTAAAACCACACTAAGATTCCACCTCACCCCTGTTAGAATAGCCATCATCAGCAACACCACCAACAACAGGTGTTGGCGAGGATGCGGGGAAAAAGGAACCCTCTTACACTGTTGGTGGGAATGTAGACTAGTACAACCACTCTGGAAAAAAATTTGGAGGCTACTTAAAAAGCTGGACATCGATCTACCATTTGATCCAGCAATACCACTCTTGGGGATATACCCAAAAGACTGTTACTCCAGAGGCACCTGCACATCCATGTTTATTGCGGCACTATTCACAATAGCCAAGTTATGGAAACAGCCAAGATGCCCCAGCACTGACGAATGGATTAAGAAAATGTGGTATCTATACACAATGGAATTTTATGCAGCCATGAAGAAGAACGAAATGTTATCATTCGCTGGTAAATGGATGGAATTGGAGAACATCATTCTGAGTGAGGTTAGCCTGGCTCAAAAGACCAAAAATCGTATGTTCTCCCTCATATGTGGACATTAGATCAAGGGCAAACACAACAAGGGGATTGGACTATGAGCACATGATAAAAGCGAGAGCACACAAGGGAGGGGTGAGGATAGGTAAGACACCTAAAAAACTAGCTAGCATTTGTTGCCCTTAATGCAGAGAAACTAAAGCAGATACCTTAAAAGCAACTGAGGCCAATAGGAAAAGGGGACCAGGAACTAGAGAAAAGGTTAGATTAAAAAGAATTAACCTAGAAGGTAACACCCACGCACAGGAAATCAATGTGAGTCAATGCCCTGTATAGCTATCCTTATCTCAACCAGCAAAACCCCTTGTCCCTTCCTGTTATTGCTTATACTCTCTCTACAACAAAATTAGAGATAAGGGCAAAATAGTTTCTGCTGGGTATTGAGGGGGGGAGCGGGAGGGGGTGGAGTGGGTGGTAAGGGAGGGGGTGGGGGCAGGGGGGAGAAATAAACCAAGCCTTGTATGCACATATGAATAATAAAAGAAAAATGGAAAAAAAAAAAAAAAAGAAAATGAACTAAATAAAAGCTGTTTTGAGCTGATGTCTACAAACAGAAGTAATGATTTACTTCAAAGTAATTTAGATTTTTGCCAGACTTAGAAAATTCAGATTAATCTTTCAAAACTGAGAGATTAAAAAAAAGTGAAAAAATGAATTTTAGAGGCTTTTTACATTTGAATAGATTCTTTTGCTTCTAAAAGTCTAAAGTTGCCAAGATAGCAAGAGGTTCACTATAGATAGTTGTCCATGAGATTATCTGAAATTCAGACATAGGAAAATCAGCATTATTCAATACTCAGTCATGTATCAATGACATTGAGTCCCTGTACTAATAAAAACTAGAATAAAATATTTCTTGCCAGAAGGGATTGGGCCCTTAGTTTTCTACAGGTGGCTTCATTTTTAGATATGTTTTGCTGGAACTCTGTTCTTCTTTTGCTACCTCCCAGAAGAGTTAGTTTCCTCTTGATAATGCTAAAATATGCGCATGGTGTTCTAAGGAAATTATCTGCACAAAAACAGTATAGTAGCAGCTCCACTGAGTAGGTACTTGGCATTCTAGTAGAAAAAATGGGGCTTAATAAACCTTTTCCTTTCATTCTTTGCCTTTAAAAGCTTTTTGTCAGTTGGATTAAAATAGGCAACTGGCACATTCTGAAACTGAAAGGTGTTCCAAGGTTTCCTGGAAAAAAACTGAGACTATATAAAAATGATTTAACTAAAGATTTTAGGATCACCTAGACACAAATGTTGCTTTTGGTCTTTAAGATATCAGAGGCTGAGACAGGTGCCAGTGGCTCATGCCTGTAATTCTAGTTACCCAGGAGGCAGAAATTAAGAGGATCGTGGTTCGAAGACAGCCTGGGCAAATAGTTCAAAAGCCTCTATCTCCAAAACACCATCACAAAAAAGGGCTGGTGGAGTGACTCAAGGTGTAGGCCCTGAGTTCAAGCCCCAGTACCATGAAAAAAAAGGAATCAGAGACTATATGATTAAGAAGCAAAATAACAAATATCTAGTATAAAATCTAGGTCTTGCTTCTGGCACAGGAGAATCAGGGAGAACTTGGAGCTGCTTCTCCTTAACAGCCGGATGGATCACTGGCAGCTGCTGTTAAAAAGATATCCACATCCGCTTAGGGTCCAAATGCTATATGAATCCCTTGTGAGAATAAATAAATTCTTTAAGAGGCCTTACTTCTAAATCAGGGGAAAAACAACACTAAGGCTATCTGAAGACTTTTTATAGTTACCTCCATATGCTATATCATGGAAACTAGCTCTAGCTGTATATAATATTCTTTAACAGAAATATTCAATAAATATTTCTGACTGATTAAGGGACTAAGAAAGGACTGGCAAAGTCAGAAAGTGATGAAATAGTACAAATTTCACCTATACACTCACAGTATGTGGGTGTTTATGTAGACAGCAATTTTGTTTATGTAGAAACTAATGGCACAGTTTTCTCAGCTAGTTCACTTAAAAGCTAGTCCACACTGTTTTTCACCTTTTAGTTCATTTATTCTGCAAAGGAAATGATGCTACTTTTAGGGTACTAATACTTCTTCCATATTGTGAAATACAGATGGATGATCTCCAGAGTTATATATCAAGGAAGCAATGATTGAAGTAGAAATAGTACAGCACATTATTAGCACATTAGTAAATCTGAGTTCTATTGTTGCTTTACAATTAACTCACTGTGCAATCCTTCTGCAAGTTATGATTTCATTATTTATAAAATGCACACAATAACACCTACAGTATCTATTTGTTTGGATAGTTGAAATGACGTAATCAGGTACTGGAGAGAAGGAGTTTTAGAAAAAGGTTTTAGTAGCTATATAAAAAGCAGAAGAGCATTGATTAGAACAGAGTGGGGAGGGGATCTTATAAATGCCAAGCAATGTAAAGGCAGAGCACTGTACCTGCTCACTTAGTCTAACCCCAGTGCCAGTCACATGATGCATCTCCCAGAAATACTGATGAATGAATGAGGAAATGTTATAGGCCTCCCCCTTCTTTTAGTTAGAACCACTAAAGAAACTGTCTTAAATGTATTCAATACTTACTCAGAAAAACATAATATGAAGATGAGAATAAGAATAGGCTCTTGAGAACAGATTTAAAAGAAGGTTTTGATGTAGAGTTTATAAATCTGAAAAATCTGGAGCAATTTAATCTATTTTAATATTCTGAATGTAAGAGTTGACTGCCATTTTTTTAAAAGAAGTTCCCAGTGGTGTACTTTTACCCTTCACCTCACCAACAAAAAGTGTTAATAGGGATATTTTCAATCAGTGTCTTTCTTAATGTTTTCCTTGGAATGTAATCATGAGATACCAAACCAATGGTATTTAAATATAAAAATGACTTTTATTTTCCAGTGCACATTGTTCTCTCAAGAACTTAAAGATACTTAACAATATATTGTATTATTTACAACAAACAAAAGGTAGAAGCAACCCTAGTATCTGTCCACAAAACAATGGATAAGCAACATATGGTCTATACATACAATGTACAGAAAATTCAACATGGATGAATGATGAGGATATTAGGCTAAGAGAAATAAGCAATTCATAAAAGGACAAATATTATATGAGTCCACTTATATAAGGTACCTACAACAGTCAAGTTCAAGAGACAGAAAGTAGAATGGTAATTGCCAGGAGGAAGAGGTGGGAGGGAATGTAGAGATCATATTTAACAGGTAAGAGTTTCAGTTTTGTCAGACAAAAAAGTTCTGGAGATGGATGATGATCGTAGTGATGGCTGTAGAACAATATGAATGTACTTAATGTCACAAAACTATATACTTAAAATGGATAAAATACAAATTTTATATTTATATTTTATCACAACTTAAAAAAATAATATATTCCCCCCAACAAATCTATTGCCCCTCCAATATTCTTACCTAATTTCCCAAGTCAGAAACCCAGAAATTTTTAATGGTCTTCTATCTCCTTACATTCCAAATCTAAACACCAAATCCTATGGAGTTTATCACTGAAACTGTCCTTTCCATCTCCATGGATACTGCCTATGTTTTGGCTAAATTACTATAAGACACCTAACTATGTTCCCTATCTCTAGCTTAAGCCATTTTCACATTTCTTTAGAAGGGTCTTTTAGAATCCAGATAACATCACCCTACTGTCCTATCTGAAGTCGTGAAATAATACCCATGGAATATAATTCTCGGGATAGGAATATAGTGCAATGATGGTGGCAATTTCCTAAAATCAGACAACAATGAAATTTGTCACATAAATTGACTTTTCCTTTCATAAAAGGTTTCTCTGTGCCCTATGATACTGTTTGATAGTATTTTACCCACAGTAGGGAATTTCTTTTAAAACTGAAGTCAACCCTATCAAAACCTGCTGCTATTTTATCAACAAAGTTTGCGGAATACTCTAAATACTTGTAATTTCAACAATGATGATGTTTGCAGTGTCTTTGCCAGGGAAGATTCTATGTCAAGAAACTTTCTTTTTTCATCCATAACTCCTCATCCATTAAAGTTTTAATCATGACATCGCAAATCAGTTGCCTAATTCCAGCCCCACTTCTAATTCTAGTTGTCTTCCTGTTTCCACTACATCTGCAGTTACTTCCTTCACTGAAGCCTGCAGTCTCTCAAAGTCATCCATAATACTTGGATATTTTAACCTCCTGCTGTGAATCAAGAACGTTCTTAATGGCATCCAGAATGGTGAATCCTTTTCAGAAGGTTTTCAACTTACTGTGCCCAGACCCATCAGAGGAATCAGGATGTATGGCAGCCATAGCTATGACATGTACTCCTTCAATGATACGACTTACAAGTCAGAATTACTCTTTGCTCCATGGGCTGCAGAATGGAAGTTGTGTTAGCAGGCATGACAGCAATATTAATCTGTACATCTCCACCAGAGCGCTTGGTGACCAGGTGCATTGTCAATAAGCAGTAATATTTTGAAAGGAATCTTTTTGTTCTGAGTAGTAGGCCTCAACAGTGGGCTTAAATATTCAGTAAACCACATTGTAAGCAGATGTGCTGTCATCCAGGCTTTGTTGTTCCACTGATAAGCACAGGCAGAGTAGATTTAGTATGATTCTTAAGGGTCTTAGGATTTTCAGAATGATAAATGAGCATTGGCTTCAGCTTAGGGTCACCAGCTGCACTGGCCCGGAACAAGAGTGCAGCCTGTCCTTAAAGCTTGAAACCAGGCATTGACTTCTCCTCTCTAGCTATGAAAGCCCTAGATGGCTTCTTCCAATTGAAGGCTGTTCTGTCTATATTGAGAACTTGTTGTTTGGGTAGCCTTCATCAATTAGCTTAGGTACATCTTCTGGATAACCTGCTGTGGCTTCTCCATCATCATCGGCTGCATCACCTTGCACTTTTGTGTTGCAGCGATGGCTTCTTTCTTTAAACTTCATGAACCAACCTCTGCTAGCTTCAAAGTTTTCTTCTGCCACTTCTTTCAGCTTTTGTAGAATTGAAGAGAGTTGGGGAGCCTTGCATTGGGTTAGACTTAAGGGAGTGTTTTTTTTTTTTTGAGGTACTGGGGGCTTGAACTCGGGGCCTACACCTTGAGCCACTCTACCAGCCCCCATTTTTGTGAAGGTTTTTTTTTTTTGAGATAGGGTCTCATAGAATTATTTGCCCAGGCTGGCTTCGAACTGTGATCCTCCTGACCTCTGCCTCCTGAATAACTAGGATTATAGGCGTGAGCCACTGCTGCCCAGGTCTAAAAGTGTTCTTGTTATTCCCAATCTTTTCCTCCTCTCATTCTCCAATATGGTCTTCACCCCTTTTCTCTGTTTTATGACTTAAAAGTTATCACCACTTTTCCTTAGGAAAAAGTAGACTTTATTTAGTGCTGTTGGGGTTTGAACTCAGGGCTTTATGCTTGCCAGGCAGGCACTCTACCACTTGAGCCATGCCTTCAGCCCTTAAGGGAATCTTGTGACTACTTTAATCTTCTGTGCAGACCACTAAAACTTTCTCTATGTCAGTAATAAGGCAGTTTCTCTTTCCTTTCTTTTCTTCCTCCCTCCCTCCCTCCCTCCGTTCTCTCTCCTCTCCTCCCCTCTCCTCTCCTCTCTTCCCCTCCCCTCCCCTCCCCTCCCTTTCTCTCTCCACCTCTTCTCTCCTTCTTTCTTCAGTATTTTAAGACAGAGTCTCACTATGTAACCTAAGCTGTCCTGGAACTTGCTATGTAGTCCAGGAACACAGGCATGTGTCACCATGCCTGGCTTAGCAGTTTCTCTTTCTTATCATTTGTGTGTTCACTGGAGTAGCACTTTTAATTTCCTTCAAGAACTTTTCCTTTGCATTCACAATTGCCTAACTGTTTGATGCAAGAGGCCTAGCTTTTGGCCTGTGTCAGGTTTTAACAAGCCCCCCTCGTTAAGCTTAATCATTTCTAGGTTTTGGTTTTGAGTGAAAGACATTAAGCTCTTCCTTTCACTTACATACATAGAGGCCATTGTAGGCCTAATTTCAGTTTTGTTCTGGGAATAAGGAGCCCCGAGGAGAGGGAGATGGAGAAGAGGCTGGTTGGTGGGGAGCCGGAACACATACAACATTTATCAGTGAAGTTCATGGGTGCACAAACCTCTATTGTCATAGTTGTGGCACCTCAGAGCAATCACAGTGTCAGTAACACCAAAGATCGCTGGTCACAGATCACTACAACAGATATAGTAATAATGAGATGTTTCAAATACTGTGACACAAAAACAGAAAGTGAACACATGCTATTGGAGAAATGATATTGATATACTTGGCTTGATTCAAGGTTGCCACAAACCTTAAAATCTTTTTGTAAAAAAGACAAATCTGCAAAGAGCAATAAAGTGAAACGGTAATAAAACAGGGTATGCCTATATTCACATTATTCCTTGTATTTACTTCATGGTATTTTAGTTTTTGCCAACCACAAGAATTCTCAAGCCAGACTGCAGGAGTGTTAACCTGGTCCCAGTGTTTACTATGTGCCCTTCCAAGTTACTTATCTTTCTGGTTCTTGGATTCATTATTTATAAAATAGAGATGACAATATCTACTAGGGAGAGCTAATGTGCTCAGAGTTATACCTGGTTCTTAATAGGTATCATTGGTGATGATGGTGGTAGTAATATTTTTAACACAAGACAGATATCTTCTAAAAAATAAGGTATTCCAAAAGCCTTGAATAGTATGCATTACACAGTATTTATAGGAATATAAGAATGACAGACAGAGCCAGGTGCTGATGGCTCACGCCTGTAATCCTAGCTATTCAGGAGGCAAAGATCAGGAGGATTGCATTTTGAAGCCAGCCAGGACAAAGAGTTTGTGAGACACTACCTTGAAAAGAACCCATCACAAAAAAGGGCTGGTGGAGTAGGTCAAGGTGTAGGCCTTGAGTTCAAGCCCCAGTAATGCAAGGAAAAAAAAAAAAAAGGGAAGGAAGGAAGAAAAAGTGGAATAGGGGAAGACTTACCACCATTTTTGCCCACAGTTCGGAAACATCTCCAGAAAGCACGTAAAAATGATGCTCTGTTGTGGGGGGTGGCTTGGATGAAGCTGAATTCTCGAAAGAGAATGTGAGTTCCTTGGCATACACTATTAAAACTGCAAAGAGAGAATTTTTAAAAATCATCATTAGGTAGAATTCAGAAGGCTGGAATCAGAATAAAAATTCAAAATTAGAGAGAACCACTGCCAAAAGGAGAAGGGCATTTGTGTTTTTGGGTTTTTTTGTTTTTTTTTCCCCAGCAAAACCCTGAACTATAGATTAGACCAATTCCTTCTATGGAGAAATCTCTTCATATAATCATACCTCTCTGAAAACTGTGAGAGTCCAATTCCTTGGAGTACTTCCCTCCTCCAACATTACACACTGAGGAAGTTTTAATCTGTCACTAGAGCATCTCAAAAACAGGAAAATCAATCTTCACCTGGATGACACTACTACTCATATCTTTTTGGAGACTATTTCTCCCTCTGCTTCATTTGGAATTATGCTTCCCTACAGATACTTCTTCTGCACTAACCCAGGCTATACCAGCTGCTGTAAGGATAATAGAGGACATAGCTGAATTGTTGCATTTTAGAGATGTGCTGTATATCTCCCTTGACAATGACCACAGAGATAGTTCCTTTGTAACAAAGGAAATAAGTTTCAAACAGAACACTAAAGGCAAATAAAAACAACAAGGGTAGAAAGTGGCCCCTAAATGAGAATATGAAGTAAAGCCCCAGGGCCCAAGTGAGTCATTGTTTAAACTGGGCCAGCAAAGGGAAAAAATATACTCCATTGCATTTGGGTTCTCTTGCCAAAAAAATAAAGGCTGTAGAGCCTGGCGTAATCTAAAAATGGAAATTCCATAGAAGAATAGGCAATTATCCAGTAATCATCCCTACCAAGGGCAGATTTCAGGTTCCAGAAAACTCCTAAATTTCTACTCAAGTAAAACATGAGTAGAAAATATATTAATCTTTGTGGAGAAACAGACATTAAACTGAAGATGGCAAGCAATGGAGAGAACGGTGGTAATTCCAAATGCCAGTTTTCATTTCTTGACTATTTAAAGGGGAGAGGGAGATCTGATTCTGAGCTAAACAGGAAAAAATTTCAGGAGCCATCTGTGTCTACTGTCCTCAACAGAGAGCAGTTATCATTTAGGATAAAATCAGCCTCTTCCTGTTAATAGCACTGAAAGGAAAAAGCATATTACACACTCTTCTCGTGGAAAACTATCATAGAAATCTACTTTTAAGGCACTATGAGGAAGTCTGAGAAAAACATCTGGTAGAGAATTATGTTAGAAAAGAGATTTTTAAAAAGTTATGGAAGTGTTAACAGACCTATGCAGTTTATGGAGGTGCCATTGTTATCTTACACAAGGAAAATGAAAAATACAGCAAATGAGCTGTTACAGGTAAGTGGGATAGACTACATTTCAGCAAACAAAGTCTAAAATGATAGCACTGTAGCCTAAATTTATGAAGCTATCTGGCAAACAATTAGTCCCAAAGTATGCGTCAAACCCTAAGGGGAAAAAGCTGGGATCTAGTCTAAACTGTAAAGGAATTAATAATAGTGAAATTATATACTTAATATAGCTTTTAAAGACCATCTCAAATGCCACATTTTGCATAGTCTTTTCTTTCTTTATTTTAAAATTTTTTTATTATTCATATGTGCATACAACACTTAGTCATTTCTCCCCCCTGCCCCCACCCCCTCCCTTACCACCCACTCCACCCCCTCCCTTTCCCCCCCACCCCCTTGATACCTGGCAGAAACTATTTTGCCCTTATCTCTAATTATGTTGAAGAGAGAGTATAAGCAATAATAGGAAGGAACAAGGGTTTTTGCTGGTTGAGATAAGGATAGCTATACAGGGAGTTGACTCACATTAATTTCCTGTGTATGTGTGTTACCTTCTAAGTTAATTCTTCTTGATCTAACCTTTTCTCTAGTTCCTGGTCCCCTTCTCCTATTGGCCTCAGTTGCTTTTACGGTATCTGCTTTAGTTTCTCTGCATTGAGGGCAACAAATGATATCTAGTTTTTTAGGTGTCTTACCTATCCTCATATCTCCCTTGTGTGCTCTCGCTTTTCTCTTGTGATCAAAGTTCAATCCCCTTGTTGTGTTTGCCCTTGATCTAATGTCCGCATATGAAGGAGAACATATGATTTTTGGTCTTTTGGGCCAGGCTAACCTCACTCAGAATGATGTTCTCCAATTCCATCCATTTACCAGCGAATGATAACATTTCGTTCTTCTTCATGGCTGCATAAAATTCCATTGTGTATAGATACCACATTTTCTTGATCCATTTGTCAGTAGTGGGGCATCTTGGCTGTTTCCATAACTTGGCTATTGTGAATAGTGCCGCAAAAAACATGGGTGTGCAGGTGCCTCTGGAGTAACCTGTGTCACAGTGTTTTGGGTATATCCCCAAGAGTGGTATTGCTGGATCAAATGGTAGATCAATGTTTAGCTTTTTAAGTAGCCTCCAAATTTTTTTCCAGAGTGGTTGTACTAGTTTACATTCCCACCAACAGTGTAAGAGGGTTCCTTTTTCCCTGCATCCTCGCCAACACCTGTTGGTGGTGGTGTTAATGATGGCTATTCTAACAAGGGTGAGGTGGAGTCTTAGTGTGGTTTTAATTTGCATTTCCTTTATTCACATAGTCTCTTCTTGATTTTAACCCCCAATGCCAATTCCCATCATAACTCACTTATAAGTCTATAATGATACTCACAATTTGCTTTCTTTTTTAAAGTTACTGGATTCCTTTCCTCTGCTAGACTGCAAGTTCTATGGAATAAGCAATTAGGTTGAACTCCTCTTTGTCTCTACTATGCTACTGAACAGAAATACTCCATAAATGTTTGTGGTAGTTGAAAAGATAGGCAATACCAGGTAGAATGAATATTTGCAACTAGCCACTCTGGAAATACTGAAGGTTTATATTTTATAAATTTTTTAAAAGTCTAGGCCTTTGGTCTGATATTTGTATTGTAATATTGCAATACTGGCTTTGTTTTGATTAGTAGTTTCTTGGCATATCTTTTTCTATGCTTTTAATTTTAACTTTTCTGGATCATTTTATTTCAGGTATTTATCTTATAAATAGTATATAGCTTGATTTTTTTCCCTCTAACTAACCTTTCAGTCTCTGTACAATAATGTGACTTCTTAAGATTTTTAATTAATTTCTAGTATTTTATTTTCTCCTTCCAAAAATCTGTTCTTCTTTGCCTTTCCTTCCCTCTTTTTCTGCTTTCTATTGTGTTACTAGGTTTTTGTTTTTTTTTTTAAATTCTTTTGGGGGCTGAAACCCTATGTTCAATTGCTAGCACTGATTTTAAAAAAAAGAAAAAGAAAAAATATTCTCTTCTACCCTATTAGTATCTAAGCTATATGCAGAATCTTTGACCTTTTAATATTCTTTTAAAAAATTTAACAATTTTTGTTTATTCATTATTTTAAAATATCTAAAATTGCTGATTATTTTTATTACTCTCTAAAACAAGAACCAAAAGCACACTTTAAATAACTTCTGTACATTCTTCTCATCTATTACTTTTTAGAATTTGGTTTTGTTTTTTTTTTAATTTTTATTTTATTCATATGTGCATACAATGTTTGGATCATTTCTCCCCCCTTCTCCCACCCTCTCCCTTACCCCCTGCCCCCTCCCTTTCCCCCCCACCTCCTTGCTACCTGGCAGAAACTATTTTGCCCTTATGTCTAATTTTGTTGGAGAGAGAGTATAAGCAATAATAGGAAAGACCAAGGGTTTTTGCTAGTTGAGATAAGGACAGATATTCAGGGAGTTGACTCACATTGATTTCCTGTGCATGTGTTACCTTCTAAGTTAATTCTTCTTGAATTAACCTTTTCTCTAGTTCCTGGCCCCCTTCTCCTATTGGCCTCAGTTGCACTTTTTAGAATTTGACCTCTACTTTTCTTCTAAATTAGAAAACTTTCTTAATGTGGTAAAATATACATCCTTTTAGCTATTTGTAAGTGTGTAATTCAGTAGCATTAAATATATCCACAATGCTGTGCAGCCAATTACCACTAGTTTGAATATGAAATGTTGGGGGCTTGATTGTTAGGTGATGGGCTTTTGGGAAATGACTGGATCCTGAGGACTCTGACCTAATCAATGGATTAATCCCTTAAGGGATTCATAACACTGAGAGGTGGTAAAAGGTGGGAGGTGGGGCCTAGATGGAAAAAGTAGGTCACTGGGGGCATGTCCTTGTTCCCTTCCTGTATGCCCTTTTCCTCGGCTTCCTGTCCACCATGAAGTGGGTAGTCTCTGCCACATGCTGTCACCGCAACGATGTTCTGCCCACCACAGGTCCAGAGTCAGCAGAGCCAAGAACTATGGACTGAAACCCCTGAAACTGTGAGCTAAAATAAATCTCTCCCCTCTTAAATTGTCAAGGTGCTCTATCACTTGAGATACTCCACCAGTCCTATTTTGTGTTGGTATTTCTGAGATAAGGTCTCTTGAACTATTTGCCAGGGCTGGCTTTGAACTGCAGTCCTCCTGATCTCTGCCTCCTGAGTAGTGGATTATAGGCATGAGCCACTGGTGCCTAGCTTGTTATCTATCATTTTGTTGTTCGAACATACAATATACATCTACTACTACAGGAAAAGTCTATGAGCAATAAGGTCCTATACCAAAGGAAAAATATGACAAAGTGTGGTTTTAATGTATTTGGAATGAGCTTCTGCTCAGGTGAATGTTCAGCTTGTTGATTGTGGATTCTCTGTTGGCCATGAAGAAGTAAGTGATATAGAAAACAGACCTGCATACTGCAGGTTAAGTGTTCAGAATCTTTTTCATCTTCTTATTGTGAGTACTGGCTCAATTTCAAGTAGAAGAGCCAAGATCTTTGGCTTCTAAAAAAATCCCAAATTTAGCAAGAAATCCAACAGGGCTGGATCTACTACGTTCAATCACTATCTAGGGAGAGGTGAACCAATGTGTGAGAACTGAATTGACATCATGGTAGATGGGATTCATAATTTCTGCAACAGCAAAAAAAGAAAAAGAAAAATCAGCTTATCAGTTCACTCTAATATTAGGCTTAAGCACTGGCATTTCATACCAAGATTTTTTTCTGCCTAAGTAATCATCAGTAGCAGAGCTAGTTTTCAGGCCATGACATCAGTGAGATCATATTTTATTGCATTATGAAGAGAAAAACTCATGAGACAGACTCACAGGCCCTGTGAAACTTCTGCAATGGGAAGCGTACATAATGCAACAGTTTCTTGGTCACTTCACCAAGTGCTCTTCTGTCACCGGATCTAATAAAGAATCTTCCTAAAATAGAAATGGAATAGAATACTTGTCCATGCTGTGCTGCTGCAAAGGGGTGAGGCAAAAGTTTGTAGACAGGTTGATCACCAAGCAAATTCTCCCCAAGAGGGCTGAACAGGGACCTAGATCACACATGCTGCTTCTCTGAAAGTAAACTGTCCCCCATTGGATCTGTTTGTAATTCAGTTAAAACCCCACTGCAGTTTAAAACAAAACTCAAATTCCAAAACTTATTGCTGGAGGCCTGGCATGCTCTGACAAAAATCCCAGTTGCCTATCTACCACATCAGCTCCTTACCCATTTAGTGTTAATGGAGAAGTAGGACAGTTCAGTATCATCTGCATGTTAAGTGTGAAGGAGCATTTCTCTTACAAGGTTGGTTACTTGAGGCCAGTAGAACAGGGAAATACATGTACTTCTGGGTGAGAAATCAATACACAAAGCACTGGGAAAAGGTTACAGCATCCATCTTTAGAGCATGTTAGAAATTTAAATTATAAAGAAACTGTGTAGTAATTTAGAAATGCTTTTCATATGCTATTTTTAAAAAAGAAGTTGCCATAAATCTTTCCTTCAGTTCCTACAAGGTCCCCAACTGCCTTCCTCAAGGCCTCTAAGCAGAGCTCTTGGTAACTGTGCTTCCAGAGACTTGCCTAATTTCACTTGAAATTCGGAGTAATCCTGTTTTCATGGTTCTCCAGAGAATCATCCCCTAGCTTTGTAAGAAAAATTTCTAAATAAAGACTGTTTCTCTTTAGCATGTTCTAGTATTTCTTTTACAGCTCACCTTCTGCTACAGTATGTCTCCCTTCTTTCTTATGTGGCCTCTAAACCTGTCAACTGTTCTTTCTTTCTCTTAGCTCTATCTTTGGACATTATTAGCTCTTTGTCACCTGGTTCACTTTGTCTGTGTTTAGTGTTGCAAGTGAGCCTCCCCTCAGTCACCAGAAGATCCTGCCATTCCCTTTCCATGAGGTGATTTCTCCCGACTGCCAGGCCTCACACAGCTTTCGTCTGTTTTCCTGCCAACTCACATATTTTTATCTAATTTTATCCGTTTTCTTCTTTAGCTTTTTCAAATCGATACTAATTTCTTTCTTGGTTTTGCTAACTGCCTGCGTGTTCTTTGTGCTAGAATAAAACAAAAAACAAACAAACAAACAAACAAAAAAAAACAGGCTTCAGTAGCTCACGCCTGTAATCCTAACTACCCAGGAGACAGAGATCAGGAGGATTGTGGTTCAAAGCCAGCCCAGGCAAACAGTTCATGACACCCTATCTCAAAAAAAAAAAAAAAAAAATCATAAAAAAGGGCTGGCAGAATGGCTCAAGGTGTAGGCCCTGAGTTCAAACCCCAGTACCACAAAAAAAAACAAAAAAAACTTTTTTGTGAACTGGAGGGGTGGCTCAAGCAGTAGAGTGCCTGCTTTGCAAGCACAAAGCCCTAAGTTCAAACTCCAATCCCACAGAAAGAGAGAGAGACAGGAAGGAAGGAAGGAAGGAAGGAGGGAGGGAGGGAGGGAGGGAGGTAGGTAGACAAAAATACTTTTTTATGTTTGCTGGATATCAAACATACAAGGCAAGCTCTCTACCACTAAGCTATATCCCCTGCCCCTAAAAAACTTTCATTTATTTTAAAAGACAGGGTTCTCATGATGTAGCCCAGTTTATTCTGGCCTCAAACTTGCAATCCTCCTGACTTAGCCTGCTGAGTGCTGGGATTAAAGGCATGCATGTTCCACCATGCTTTGCTTCCTAAACATTTTAAGCTAATTTTTATTCGATTTTTTTGGTCTATAGCTGTAGATTTTAGGTCCTATTATATCATCCTTTTGTTCTCACCAGGATCCCCAAAAAGGTTCCCTAAAGATTCCAATGAAAATCCACCATTTTTATAGGCTCCTTAAATGTTATAAACCCCTTCTCAATACCACCTCATTCAAGAACTGGAAGTATTAAATCATCAGTTTTTATTTTTATTTTTGGTGGAACTGGGGTTTGAACTCATGGCTTTGTGCTTGCAAAGCAGGCGCTCTACTGCTTGAGCCATGCCTACAGTCCATTTTGCTCTGGTTATTTTGGAGTTAGTTCTGTCAAGAACTAGTTGCCTGGACTGTCTCCTGATCTCAGCCTCCCGAGTAGCTAGGTACGTGAGTGAATCACCGCCTGGCTTTTTTGTTTGTTTGGGTAGGACTGGGATTTGAACTCAGGGCTTTGTGCTTGCAAAGCAGGTATTCTACTGCTTAAGCCACACCTCCAGTTCACTTTGCTCTGGTTATTTTAGAGATGGGGGGTCTCACGAACTATTTGCCTGGGCTGGTCTTGAGCCCTGATCCTCCCAATTTCAACCTCCCAAGTAGGTAGGACTACAGACATGAGCCACTGGCACCTGGCAAACTATTTATCAGTCTTTTGGTTCAAAGTATAACAAGTAATTCTTAAGCCATCATCCTTTGTTTTTATTCAAGATGATAGGAGTTAGGTTGAAAAAAATACTTCAAACAAATGTGTTAGTAATAGGCTAAGTCTTCTTAGACTTGGTCATAATTGAAAATGATGGTAAAACTGAAGGAGGTTTGGGATGATTTTCCTTTAAGCCTCACACATCAGACGTGCTTCTGCTGCTTCCATTCTCTTTTCCTCATTATTATTTCAACATAGCTGTGTTACTTTGCTACTGTTATTTCTAGAGTCACCTTCTTTTTATTTTGTTTGATCTCCAGAGTTGGTCTCACTTTTTAGAAAATAAATGCATTTTCTTTCAGTAGCCACATATACTTCTAAAGCTACTGGTAAATCCATGTATATTTGTTAAGTATTCATTTCCTGATTTTGGTTAAAAGCTTTTTTTTGTGTGTTTGGGTTGTTATATTTTTCCAAATTCAAGTCCATTGTGTTAACTTGGAACTCTTAAAATAAGAGCATTACTTGAGAAAAAAGTCAGTTCTTCCTGATACCTTTATAAGGTATTCATTTTCATTTTCTTATAAACGCGTTAGATTTCAACTTCATTTGCTTGTTTTCTTATTTCCAAAAGTGAATTTTATTTCAAAAAACACATGGGTAAAGAACTCTAGATATCAGGCAGGTTCCTGCACCAGATGCTTGTAAGAGGATGAGAATCTACTGTGTTATTTGGTTAGAGCTCAGAGAAAAAGAAGTGCCATAAAATTTCTAAAGATCCTGAGAGAGTTTCACTAGGAAATCTAAAAGAAGAACATAAATTTAACAAAAGGCTCAGCTAGTCCTGGGATACTTGTTTGACAAGTAAAGTTTCAAATTCATTCATTACAAGTTTTCTGTGTGACATAAACATTCTCAATAATACTTTATTTTCAAACATGAACATTTTCTAGTTCTTTATTTGGTGTCATTTAACCAACTACCAACCTTCTAAGGACCAAAGAACACTTTCTCAATATTCTTTTGTGACTTATTGAAAATCACAAAGCAACTGTAGATAACAAGTCTTAATGAAAATCCATACTGAAAACTCACTTTTCAAAACTGGGGATATAGCTCAGTAGTAGAGCACTTGCCTACCATGCACAAGGGCCTGGGTTTAATCCCTAGTATTGCAAAGAAAAAAAAGTCACTTTTCCTCTCACACTTTTAAAGATTTAAGTGAGGAATGTTTAAAAAGAAAAAAGAGGGATGAAAACAATAGTAACTTGAACATAAACTGGCATCTTAGAAACTAAGATATTGATAGACAAGACACAGGCGGATATTTGTACATCCATGTTCCCAGCAGTATTATGCATAATAGCCAAAAGGTACAAGAAACCCTGGTGACCACTGACAGAAGAATGGATAAATAAAACATGAAATGTACATACAAAATATTATTTAGCTTTTAAAAGAAAGAAAATTATGATACATGGTACAATGCTATAGTTTGGATATAAATGTCCCCAAAGGCCCACATGTCAAAAGCTTGGTCCTGAACTCATGGAGCTTTTGGGAGTTGACTGAATCCTCTTCGAGCTGGGGCCTAAGGTCATTGGTACCATGCCCTTGAAGAGGATTGTGGAAGCCTGGCCTCTTCATCTCTTTCTCCTTTCTTGCTTCCTGGCCATGAAGTGAGGAGCTTCCTCTGCCAATGCTCTTGCCATGATGTACTGCTTTGCCACAGGCCCAAAAGCAATGGGGTCAATGGACTACAACTGAAAACCCCAAAATAGCCAAAATAAACTTTTCCTCTTTATAAATTGATTATCCCAAGTATTTGTTATAGTGACAGAAAGCTGACTAATATACACAACATGGATGAAACTTGAATCCATCACTCTAAATAAAATTAGTCATGGAATATCAATCCATTTATATGAGGTTCTAGAAAAGTCACCCCACAGAGAAGGAAAGTAGTAGCATGATAGTTGCCAGGAACTGGAGGGTATGAAGAATAGGGAGTTAGTGTTTAATGGGCACAGAGTTTCAGTTTGAAAGATTAGAAAATTCTGATGATCGTTGCAGAGCAATGTAAATGCATTTAATACCACAGAAATATAAAAATGGCAAAATTGGTAAATTTTATATATATATATATAAAACCACAATAAAAAAGAAGATAAGTTATTGGTGTCTATTATATAAATACCCAGTGTTCATATTTATAGACTTGCCTGATGGAGTAAGAAGTTGGAAGTTATAACCAAAACATTTAGAGTAGGTCTGAAATAAAAGTGACTATGGCATTGCTATTGAAAGTGTGGACCTATAATCCTAGGTACTTGGGAGGCTGAGATTGGGACTACTGTGGTTAGAGACCAGACTGGGCATATACTTCACAAGACCCCATCCCCAAAATAACCAGAGCAAAATGGACTGGAGGCATAGCTCAAGCAGTAGGGTGCATTCTTTGCAAGCACACAGCCCTGAGTTCAAAACTCCAGTCCCACCAAAAAAAAAAATCAGAATCTCAGGTCCCATCCCAAACTTACTAAATCTGATGCTGCATTTGAATAAAATACTTAGGGGATCCACATGTACATTGGTACTAATCTTGGCCAAATCTCACTGTTTCCTAGAATGTGATTATTTTGTGTCTCAATTATTTTTTAACTGTAAAATGGTGATAATTAGAATGTTTACCATATAAGGTTGCCAAAGATTAAATGTATTAATAATGCATGTTGTATAATGCCTGGTACATTCAGAGACTGTCAGATATTATTATTACTTTGCTGTGCAGAAAATCTGTGATTTCAATGACTTTTCTAAAGATGATAATCTTAGGAAGTCAAATGTTTTCCACAGAATATGAATGGTACTTGTTTTGAAGAGATAAATGGAGAAAGGATACATAAGAGATATTAGTTTTGGCAAGTTATGAAGAAATGGAAATGATTTTCTTCAGAAGAACCAGTATAGAAGAGAGTGGAAATGTCATGTTCATTATAATGGGCATTTTTCTTGATCAATTATGGAATAACTAATATTTACAAAATGATATATAGGGCTGGGTGTATGGTTCAAGTAGTAGAGTGCCTGCCCTGAACACAGGCCAACCATGAGGCCCTCAATTCAAACCCCAGTACCACCAAATATATATATATATATCTTATAAAATATAGAAATAGCTTTATGAAATGATAACATGTTTTTTAAATATTTTGACGGCTAATTGGCATGTTTTTTATATATCTTAAATCCCTTCATGGAATACTACTTTGATGCTGAAATATCACATATGCACTTGACTTACATGATAAAAGACCAAATATTTGAGCCAGGAATGGTGGCACAGGTGTGCCTGTAATCCCAGCTACTTGTGAAGTAGAGATATGCGGAAGGCGTAAGTACTACCAAAAAAAAAAAAAAAAAACCCCAAAAGAAACAAATATTTGGCTGGGAAATGCTATGAATGTCTCCTCTGAAACTCAAGTTGAAATTTAATTACTATTGTATAACAATGTTGAAATTATTATAATGTTAAGAAATTATTACATCATGAGGGCTCTACCTTCATGACTGGATTAATGCTCTTATCACAGCAGTGGGTTAGTTACAAAAGAGGGGAGTTTGTAACACCAATGACCTTCATACTAGCCCACAAAATAGAAAGGGAAGGAATGCTTCCAAACTCATTCTCTGAAGCCAATACTACCCTGATACCAAAACCAGATACAGACACAACAACAATAACAGAAGAAGGAAACTATAGACCTGAAGAACATAGTCCCAAAATCTTCAAAAAAATCCTTGCAAACCAAACTCAATAACACATTAAAAAGATAATATACCATGATCAAGTTGGCTTTATTCCAGGGATGCAAGGATGGTTCAACATACACAAATCAGACAAACTTTAAAAAAAAAAAAAAAGGAAGCATGGGTTCAGTTTCCTTCTCTCTCTCTCTCTCTCTCTCTCTCTCTCTCCCTCCCCTTCTCTCATCCTTGCTCACCATGCGATGTCTTCAGCTATGTTATAATTCAACAAAAAGGCTTTCACCACATTTGGCCCTCAGTCTTAGACTACCCAGCCCCCTAGAACCACAAGTCAAACTTCTATCGTAGTATTCTGATACAGCAGCAAAAACATACTGAGATAGGGAGCAAAGCAGAAAAGACTGAAATCTTGGCAAGAATGAAATATTCGAGAGACAAAAAAGGACAGCTACACAGGCACCCATGAACTGCCAGCACCTGGGACACAACTCTCAAGATGTCATTGAGTTCCTAACCCAGTTTCTCTGGCAGGGGATCTTTCCTTGTCCCAAAAAAAGACTTGTGGAGACAGAGAGGATTAAAAAAAGTAATATTGTTAAGAAGTGGGGTTGCTGGGCTTGCACTTTACTAGCCGGAATCCCTTTATCTTTCTTGAGAGCCCCCCAGATCTCTTTTATTCTAGGTCAGTAATTTAACACTCTCAGCTCTCAATTCAAAGCCTGTAATGACCTTGCTGTGCTGAATTATTAGGCCAGGATATAGAAAAAGAAAAAGAGGGGGTAAAAAAAAACCCCTAAAAACAACAGAGACCTTTTGATCAGAGCACTGAACTGCAGCTTGCTGTAACTCAAGCTGCTCATTCTTATATGGCAGGAATTAAGGACTCCCCCTGCCAGGCAGGACCCTATTAAAAGACAATAGCTGTTTGAAAAGGGTAAGCAAGTTGATATGGATATAATAGGCCACATATGGGGGCCCCTTTCTACTCTGAAATAAAGCTTCTTCTTAAGAGTTGTGAGCTGGGAAATTCAGTATTCAGTGAGGCAGGAGGAGGAGGTATAATAGAAAAGAGTGAGTAGCCATGCAGAAATGCTTGAAGGTACTTCAGAAAAAATGGAAGCATGCTTGGGGAGCCTGCAGAGATGATCATCAATCACTGAGGACAGAGGCCTTCAGAATGACCAGGTGCTCTCCGGTCCCCAAGTGACTCCAGGCCCAATGATGACAAAGACTGGTCTAGAACCAAAATAGTAGTTACTCTAATAGGTCAACAATAACAACAACAAAAAACCAATAAGCAAAGTAGCAAGGTCTTATCAGCTACTGATTACACATAATCAGAAATTATGCAGCTAGCAAAAAGCAATCTTCTGCCTTATTTTAAACAACTTAACATGTCAACATGCTAAATTCCTGATGATTATCATCAGGTGCCACTAAATGTTCTTGCTATCTCTTGGATGTAATTTTTTTTTATAAGAAGCCTGCAAAACAGACAATGTGCACTCCAAAGAATCTATTGCCTATAAACAATATCCATCCTCATATATAGAGAGGTAACATGGGACAGGATTTCTTACTCTATTAGCTGACTCCTGTTTGCTACTGATTCCCCAAACACTCTGCCCATTCACGATGCTTTGGAAGATCTTTACTCCACCACAGAATTTCCCAACCACTATTCCAGCTATCTCTAAGACCTTGCAACTATGTTATAAAATAAGAAATAACTTAAGAGTAGCTCAAGGTATTTAAACACATTAATCTAGTTGTTTATGACTAAATTCTGCATCTCCAAATTCCTATGCAAAAATACCAGAAAGATATTTTTCTTTCTTCCACTATCCTTTGCCAACTGCCAGATGAAAAGCTCTCCATTTCCCATCCACTGCAATTAATGGGCTAGCTTGATGGAATTTACAAATAAAGAGAAAACACACAGGATCTCCAACACTTGCTTGCTCCATTGAGTGGTCAAGAGGGCACAAAGTTAATCTTCAGCAAATTAAAGACTTTTGCTGATTAAAGAGAGGATTTGTATTCTTAAGGAACATTTTAGTGGTATTTGTTTATACCACTAATCATAAAATTGTAAAATAAATACATTGTTTTAAAAATATGTTAATATTAGAGGGAGTTATTTCCATAAAATACTTTATTTCTAAATATACTCTTTATTTCATTTCAAATGGGATCATAATGTAGAAAGGGAGGATGACAATGGAGAAGGAAAGCATCAAGCACCATGCTCATTCCTCAGTCTATTCCTTGGCATATGGTGATTGTACTTTCAGAAGCCCAATTTGGACTTCTGAAATTTGTTGTGTTGTATACTTTCAGGTGTAAGAAATAGCAGAAACATACACATGTGTGCATATGTATGCATGTGTGCACACACTCACTCCTATAAATAATAAAAGTACAATGATGGGTATGTTTCAATGTCATGTTATTTCATAAATCAAAATAGATACTGCCTATATAATCTGAAAAACAAAATTGATGGTACAGAACTACATGTACATGTATTTTTATAAAACTATATGTATATATGTAAGTAGATAAAATGTCTGGAAGGATGATCACCAAAATGGTAAAAGTGGTCATCTAAGAGTGACATTGCAGATGAGTTATTTGTATCATTCTGAGGGGTGTATATGAGAATATGTAGGTGTGTTTTGAGACACATTTAGTGTTTTTACATTCAGATCAAAATATCAATAGCTATTTTAAATTTTTTACTGTGATAAAACATAATGACCAATTAAAATAAAGCATTTTATTTTTATGCAATGAAACAAAGAAAGAGAGAGAGAGTAAACGGGAGGGAGGGAGGGAGGGAGGGAGGGAGGGAGGAAGGAAGGAAGGAAGGAAGGAAGGAAGGAAGGAAGGAAGGAAGGAAGGAAGAAAGAAAAAGAAAGAAAGAAACAAAGGGAGAAAGAGGGGAGGGAGGGAGGGAGGAAGGGAGGAAGGAAGGAAGGAAGAAAAAAGCAAGCAAGTGCTGGGGATGTAGCTCAATAATAGAATACTTGTCTAGCTTATCTAGCTGGGGTTGAATCCCAAGCACTGCAGAAAAGAAAGATATTTCTCCTGGAAGAGATATTTTAAGTCTTTATGTATTCTGAAGCTCTATTATTAGCATGTTTTAATTTATTAGCATGTTTTAACTTTTTTCTTTTGGCAATACTGGGGTTTGAACTCAGAGCCTCACCTTTGCTAGGCTCTATTCTTACATATGAACTTCAATCACAAAAAAGTTATCATAAATGACCTCAGAGAAATAAGAAAATATTATATTCAAGAAAAAGAACATATTATCTTTATAAAGGGAAAATTCAGAGAAAATTTTGAAAATTTTGTCTCAAGTGGCAGAGTACCTGCCTAGCAAGCAAGAGGCTCTGAGTTCAAAACTCAAGTACCACCAAAAAAAAAGAAAATTTGAAAACTGGTGCCAGGCATGGTGGTACACATCTATAATCCCAGCTATCCAGGAAGCAAAGATCAGAAGGATCCCATTTTGAGGTCAGCCAGACCAAAAAGTTAGCGAGACCTCATCTCAACAAAATAAGCGAGGCATGGTCACATGCACCTGTGGTCCCAGGTACATGGAGGCATAAGTAGGAAGACTGGGGCAGCAAAAATGTGAGATCTATTTGAAAAATAATTACAGCAAAAAAGGGTGGGGATATAGCTCAAAGTAGCAAGCACCAGGCACTGAATTCAAACTCTAATACCACCAAAAAAAAAAAATTGGAAATTAGAAACATCAGAAAAGAAAAACTTAATAGGAAATTTGAAATACAAAGATAAAGAAATTTCCCAGAAAGTGAAGATAAAAGAGAAAACTAAACTGGAGGGTCATCCCAGGAAGTTTATCATTTGAACAATGAATTTGGAAATATATTATCTAGTCTAGAACAAACTAGGGAGGAAAAAAATTAATTCAGAAAACTTCTCAGAATTGAAGACAGGAGTTCCCCAAATGAACCTAGCATATGAAGGAATATAGATGAACACCAAGGTGTATCACCACAAGACTTTAGAACACTGGAAATATGCACATCTTGAAAGATTCCAGAGGTTAAAATAGCAAGTCTTACACAAAGGATGAGGAATCAGAATCACATCAGATTTCTCCTTGGTCACACTGGAACCTAGATGACAATGACACATTTCCTATCAAAATTAAGAGAAAATCATTTCCAAATGGTCAACTTAAGCTATCAAGTGTGAAGGCAGAATGAAGACATTTTCAGATTTTCTCAAGATTTCTCAAAAATCTTACCTCCCATATGCTTTTTCTCAGAAAGTTACAAAAAATGCACTCAAAGAAATTTAGGGACTAGAACAAACATTCTGATTATCTTTTGCTGCAAAGCAAACTACCTCAAAACTCAATGATTTAAAACAACTACCATGGGCTGAGGTGGGAAGCACAGTGGTAGAGCACATGCACACGGGTCCTGAGTTTAATCCCTAGCACTAAAACAAAACAACAAACAAACAAAACCCAACAACTATTATAATTCTAACTCATGGACTGTGACTCAGGAACTTAGGCAAGGCTTAGCAAGACAACTGTGTTTCTTGTGGAGTTGATTAAGGTCACTCTGTGGTACTAGGCTGGTAGTTAGGCTGGTGTGGAAGGTTCAAGGCAAATTTGCTCCCTTGTTTGGGGCCTTGGCAGAGATGTTTAAAAACTGGGCTCTACTGAAAGAGTGAGCAGAGTACCTACATGTACGCTGTCCAACATGGCAGTCTCAGGATAGTCAGGTCTTCTTATATGACAGCTGGCTTCTCTGCTCATGGGATCAGCTATCTCGTGAGCAGATACTGCATGCTCTTTTATGACCTGGCCTCACAAGTCACCCAACATCATTTCTACTATATTTTATTGGTTAGAATGGGTGAAATGTAGCTATCCCTTATGCAGAAGATGGGGAATTAGACACCCTCTTTCCACTTTGTAGAAAGACCAAGGAGTGTAGGAAAAAATGGTGCAGTCATTTTTATAAAATATAATCTGTCACAGTTGCTGTCTGGCCACAATTTATATTTCTCCCCAAGGTACAATGTGAATTGCCCCTTAATCAAATTTCATTTCAGCATCAACCTCAACCTCAACTCATGGATCTTGTCATGCAAATCAAGCCCACATCAGATAAAGTTCCTTGAGTACTGTAATTCCTTCCTTTCCTTCCTTCTTTCTTTTTTCAGTGTTGGGTTGTGCTAAGCACCCTACCACCTCGGAGTGCAATTTCTTGAGTACAGCTCCTCAAGTATGGCTCCTCATTCTGAGTAACTGCAAACCAGAGAGACAAGTTATATGCCCCATACTTCCAGCATGCAAAACAGTCATAGAGGGATAGGTAAGTGCAACAGATTTCCACTCAAAAAGAGGAGGCAGACTAGAGATGTGGCTCAAGCAGTAGAGTACCTGCTTTGCAAAAGTGAAGCCTTGAGTTCAAACCCCAGTCCCACCAAAAATAAATAAATTAATAAAAAGAGGAGGAATAAGAGGCTACAATAATCACTGGTTGGCTGCAATTCTGAAATCTAATTATTTCCTTGGTTTGGGCTCAATACCTGTCCCTTAGTAATGGTCTCCCTTGACTCCTGACTGCCCTTTGGGCCTGTGAGTCACTTTCTGAAATATACTTTCATTTTTATAAAGCATAGCCTCAGTTTGCAGCTGAGTAGCTTTCTTAGTCTGCTTCTTGTCCAAGGAGTCCAAAGGCCACTTTTTATTTTGTATTGTTTTTGTCCATTTAGTCTAAATTGGTGGTGCTTCCAGCAATATATTTCTCTTTTTAAAAGTCAGATGCCAGTGGCTCACTACTGTAATCTTAGCTACTTGGGCGGCTGAGATCAGAGGATTGGGGTTTGAGGCCAGCCCAGGCAAACAGTTCATGAAAGCCCATTTCCAAAAATAACCAGAGAAAAAATGGACTGGAGGTATGGCTCAAGTGGTAGAGTGGTAGAACACCTGAGTTCAAACCCCAGTCCCACCAAAAAAAAAGAAACAAAAAAACCAAGCACTGTGATTTTCTCTTGCTCCATTTCTACTGTACCTACAGATTTCTTTGAGCCTGGCCTTTCTCTATCTTGGGCTCTATGTGAGGTTGCTTTAGAAAAACACCCTTGAGATTCTTAGCTCTCTTTGTCTTTCTGCAAGTGTCTATGAGGCTCCACTCTGAAATCTTTTGGAGGTCTTAACAAAGGATTCATCTTTACCCTGAGACCACATTTTCTTCACAGCCCTTTGGATTTGATCTTTGCCTTGAGGCACTTTTTGGTTAGAAAGACTGTCCTGACCTCTATATTTCCTCTACATTCTACTTGAAAACAAAACCATTCATTATTTAGTCACCTGTCTCTCCCATGTTACAACAGAGGCAGCTAGAAAAAGAGGCAGCCCAGAATCTTCTCCATTGCAAGATTACTGCATTCATTAGGCACATCTCCTATATTTCATGTTAACAAAGAGACAGTGCTGCCAAACTTTCTGTCATTGTGTAACAAGTACCCTCCCCACTCCAGATTCCCCTAGCACTTCCCTCATTCTCTTGTAAGCCTTCATGGTCTCCAGGAGGCCCATCAGACTTTCACTAACAGTCTTCTCCAGGTCCTTCAGGTTTCTGCTGCTACCTGGCCTCCCATTGCATCAGTTCACTCCCAGTAATGAATTTTGTTACAGTCATCTATTGCTGGATAATAAACCACACCAAACTTATGGCATTAAAAAATCATGGTTTTATTATGCTTATGAGTTCAGTAGTGAAGAATTATACAGTATAGCAGAAATGACTTATCTCTCCTCCATGATGCCTGAGACCTGAGTTGAGAAGACTGGAATGGTTAAAATGACTACAGTTTATCTGACATTAAGAATAAGCAATCGAAAAATATTTTTTAAATATCTCTTTAACATCTCAGAACAAACTGAGGACCTGGAAACGTTAAAATTAACATGGCTGTTAGAATAGGCGTTTAAGAGTTTTTAAAGTAATTCCATTAGTTTTAGATTTTCTTTCTAATAGCTTAATGGATACAATGGATTATGTCCTATGTGCTAAAAAAGTAACTTAAGTGATCAAACCTAAAGGTTCACAAAAAAAATGTTTTAATTAAATTTCTGACAATTAAAAAAAAAAAGAACTCAGTAGTTGTGGGATTTTTTTTGTTGTTGTTTGGTTTTTCTGCAGTACTGGGATATGATCTCACAGACTTGTGCTTGCCAGGCAGGCACTTTACCATTTGAGTTATGCCTACAGCTGTTTTTTGCTTTTTTAGTTATTTTTCAGAGAGGGTATTGCAATTTTGCTTGGGGAGATCATACTCCTCCCAATTTTTACCTCCCAAGTACCTGGGACTACAAGTGTGAGCCACTGCACCTGACCAATAGATAAGTTAAAAAGCAGACAGAAGTGAAAATAGAATTAATGGGCTAGAAAACAGATCAGAGGAAAATATCCAAAATGAAGCATAAAAGGGAAAATGAAGGAAAATGTGGAAAAGTGTGTTATGAGACAGAGTATACCATGAAAAGGTCTAATGTTTGTATAATTGGAACCCCCAAAGAAGTAAAACTAGAGAGTAAAATACAAGTAAGTTTGAAGAGTTCATAACTGAGAATTATCCAAAACTGATAAAAGACATCAATGTAGGGGATTCCAAGATGGCGGCTAGAGGGAGGAAGCAGAAAGAGTGCCGCCAAAAGTAAAATCTTGGAGAGACGTTGGAGATAAACCTTACAGGCAAAACCACCAAGAACAGGCAAAACTTTGACCCCTCCACACCTCCAGCCTGCAGACAGCATCTCCACTTCACGTTAAACAGACAAACCAGGAGGGCCCCTGGGCCACCGCCAGACGCCAGTGCCCAGATGGCTTGGGAAGACACGGACCACGAGGAGCAGCAGCACACCACCAGCAATCAGGAGCGGGAAAGCTTGTCAAAGCAGCAGTGGGAGGAAAACTCCACAGGAGAGGGGGGAAGACCCACTTCCCACATGAGCTGTAAATAAATATGCAGGTCTGAGAAAGTGGGTGCAGTGTCACCTCCCCCAGTGTGCTTGGAAAGGGGAAAGCTTGTAGCAGCAGCTTGTGCACAGGAGACCTCTGAGTAAACAAAGCCTGCAGGGGCCAGGTGAGTGCTAAGCTCACAACAGAGATCTGCATAAATAAAGCCTACAGCAACAGCAGGCTGACAGCAGCAGGCAGGCAAGCCACAGCTGCAGAGAGCCATTCACAGAACTGTCTACAGACTTTTTTTTTTTCTTTTCTCTCTCCCTACCTTTGATGAGACAACTGAACTACGCCTGCATGCTGAAAAACTTACTGAAAATGTATTGCATTTGAACTTGGGACATTTTGTGGGGTTTTTATTGTTTTATGCGGTTTTGTTTTATTTTATTTTTCCCATTTGATGAGACAACTACAGAACAACATCTGAGGCACCATCTCCAGGATTGGAGGCTGAGGGACAAACACCAAAATTATTAAGACTGAAACTTTGTTGCATTTGAACTTGGAGATTTTATATATATATATATATTATTTTCAATCCTCTCTGTCTCTCTAATGCCTTTTCAGATTACAGTTGATTAGTACACTGTCTCTCCCTGTTTATAAATTTGAAACTTTTTTTGTTTGTTTCTTTGTTTTGTTTTTTCTACTTGTTTATTTGTTTTTCCCTTTTCCTTTAACTTCTTTGCTTTCCATCTCCTCTCAGCCTTACATTCTAAATATCATTAGTGCTATTATTACAAGCCAGAAAATACTTAATTGCACACAGTACAGGGACAATAACAACATCAAGGGCAATGATGGGAAGAAAGAAAAAACAGGGAAACCAATTTCCCCACAACAAAAAATTAGTATAGGTACCAGAGAGAAATGAAGAAAATATACTCAGACCCAGACTCCAACAAAATGAAGATTAAACTATGCCAAAGAACCCAATGAAGCCCACAAGAATAATCTAAAAGAAGAAATACTACAGGTACTCAATGAGAATTTTATAGACATGGTACTGGATATGGTCAACCAAAATGTACAGGACACACTCAAGAAATTCCAAGACAACAAAAACAGAGAATTTGAAAAAGCAAAAGAAGAAATAAAGGAAACCATAAAAGCACTGTATAAACACCAAAGTGAAACAGAGAACACAATTAATAAAAGAATAAATGAATTTAGGACAAAAATAGACAACATTAAAGAGGAAACGACCAAGGATATGGAAAACCTTAGAAAAAAGAATGAAACAGAACTGCAAAACAAAACGGAAGGTCAATCCAGCAGAATACAGCAAAAACAAGACAGAATCTCAGAACTCGAAGCTGAAATGGTAATTAAAGGAAAAACAGAAGAACTATTAGTTAAACAACTCAAGACCTGTTGAAAACAAAATGCAAGAACTCACTGACTCCATCAAAAGACCAAACCTGAGAATCATGGGCATTGAAGAAGGAGAAGAGGTGCAAGCAAAGGGAATGCGTAATATAGTCAACACAATAATAACAGAAAATTTCCCAAATCTAGAGAAAGGTATTCCCATACAGATGCAAGAGGCCTCCAGGACACCAAACAGACCAGATCAACACAGAACTATCCCATGACATATTATCATTAAAACAACAAGTTCAGAAATTAGGGAAAGAATATTGAAGGCTCTAAGAGAGAAAAACAAATAACAGACAAAGGTAAACCCAAAAAACTCACAGCAGACTTTTCAACAGAAACATTAAAAGCAAGAAGAGCTTGGGGAGAGATCTTCCGGGCACTGAATGAAAATAACTTCAACCCCAGGATACTCTACCCAGCAAAACTATCATTCAAAATAGATGGAGCAATAAAAGTCTTCCATGATAAGCAGAAACTAAAACAATATGTGACCACAAAGCCACCACTACAAAAGATTCCTCAAGGCATTCTGCAAACAGAAAGTGAAACCCAACATAACCATGAAAGGACAAGCAGCACCAAACTACAGGAAAAGAAAAAGCAAGAAAGTAGAGAGTAACCTCAACTTAGGTACATATAATCAAACCTTCAAACAACTAAGACAACTAAATGACAGGAATCACCACATACCTATCAGTACTAACATGTAATGTTAACAACTTAATTCACCCATCAAAAGGCACTGCTTGACGAAATGGATTAAAAAGGAAGATCCAACAACTTGTTGCTTATAGGAGACCCATCTCACCGACAGAAATAAGCATAGGCTTAGGATGAAAGGCTGGAAGAAGATTTACCAGGCCAATGGCCCCTGAAAACAGGCAGGAGTAGCAATACTTATCTCTGACAAAGTAGACTTCAAACCTACATTGATCAAACGAGATAAAGAAGGACATTCCATACTAATAAAAGAGGAAATAGACCAAAAGGAAATAATAATTATCAACCTGTATGCACCCAATGTCAACGCACCCAATTTCATCAAACATACCCTGAAGGACTAAAAGCATATATTAACTCCAACACAGTGGTTGTGGGAGAGTTTAACACCCCATAATCAACAATAGATAGGTCATCCAAACAAAAAATAAATAAAGAAACTCAAGATCTAAAATATACAATAGATCAAATGGACCTACTTGATGTCTACAGAACATTTCGTCCAACTTCTACACAATATACATTCTTCTCAGCAGTCCATGGAACCTTCTCCAAAATAGATCATATCCTAGGGCACAAAGCAAACCTCAGCAAATATAAGAAAATAGAAATTATACCATGCATACTATCTGATCACAATGCAATAAAACTAGAACTCAACAACAAAAGTAAAGACAAAAAACATGCAAACAGCTGGAAACTGAATAACTCATTACACATAATGAACAATGGGTCATTGATGAAATAAAAGAGGAAATTAAAAAGTTCCTGGAAGTCAACAAAAATGAAAACACAACCTACCAGAACCTATGGGACATGGCAAAGGCAGTCCTGAGAGGAAAGTTTATAGCCATGAGTGCATATATTAAAAAGACTGAAAGATCCCAAAACATTGACCTAATGATATATCTCAAAATCCTAGAAAAACAAGAACAAGCAAATCCCAAAACAAATAGAAGGAGAGAAATAATAAAACCAAGAGCTGAAATCAATGAAATAGAAACCAAAAAAACCATACAAAGAATTAATGAAACAAAAAGTTGGTTCTTTGAAAAAATAAACAAGATTGACAGACCCCTGGCAAACCTGACTAAAATGTGGAGAGAAAAAAC
The DNA here is from genome assembly GCF_047511655.1 of Castor canadensis. Lineage (NCBI taxonomy): Eukaryota > Metazoa > Chordata > Mammalia > Rodentia > Castoridae > Castor > Castor canadensis. The sequence continues at coordinate 182,703,049 of NC_133386.1, read as the reverse complement.
CCAAATTAGTAGAATCAGGAATGCAAAAGGGGAGATAACAACAAACACCATGGAAGTCCAGGAAATCATTAGAGACTACTTCGAGAACCATTATTCAAATAAACTTGAAAATCTTAAAGAAATGGACAGATTTCTAGATACATATGATCATCCAAAACTGAACCAAGAGGATATTAATCACCTGAATAGATCTATAACACAAAATGAAATTGAAACAGCAATCAAGAGTCTCCCCAAAAAGAAAAGTCCACGACCTGATGGATTCTTTGCTGAATTCTATCAGACCTTCAAAGAAGAACTGATACCAACCCTCCTTAAACTGTTCCATGAAATAGAAAGGGAAGGAAAACTGCCAAACATATTTTATGAAGCCAGTATTACACTTATCCCCAAACCAGGCAAAGACACCTCCAAAAAGGAGAACTATAGGCCAATCTCCTTAATGAACATTGATGCAAAAATCCTCAACAAGGACCCAGATATGAAGCCACACAACTATAACCAACTTGTCTTTGACAAAGGCGCTAAAAATATACGATGGAGAACTAGCAGCCTCTTCAACAAAAACTGCTGGGAAAACTGGTTAGCAGTCTGCAAAAAACTGAAACTAGATCCATGTATATCACCCTATACCAAGATTAACTCAAAATGGATCAAGGATCTTAATATCAGACCACAAACTCTAAAGTTGATACAGGAAAGAGTAGGAAATACTCTGGAGTTAGTAGGTATAGGTAAGAACTTTCTCAACGAAACCCCAGCAGCACAGCAACTAAAGATAGCATAGATAAATGGGACCTCATAAAGCTAAAAAGCTTCTGTTCATCAAAAGAAATGGTCTCTAAACTGAAGAGAACACCCACAGAGTGGTAGAAAATATTTGCCAGCTACACATCAGACAAAGGACTGATAACCAGAATATATAGGGAACTTAAAAAACTAAATTCTCCCAAAACTAATGAACCAATAAAGAAATGGGAAAGTGAACTAAACAGAACTTTCTCAAAAGAAGACATTCAAATGGCCAAAAAACACATGAAAAAATGCTCACCATCTCTAGCAATAAAGGAAATGCAAATTAAAACCATGCTAAGATTCCACCTCACCCCTGTTAGAATAGCCATTATTAGCAACACCACCAACAACAGGTGTTGGCAAGGATGTGGGGAAAAAGGAACCCTCTTACACTGTTGGTGGGAATGTAAACTAGTACAACCATTCTGGAAAAAAATTTGGAGGCTACTTAAAAAGCTAAACATTGATCTACCATTTGATCCAGCAATACCACTCTTGGGGATATACCTAAAAGACTGTGACACAGGTTACTCCAGAGGCACCTGCACACCCATGTTTATTGCGGCACTATTCACAATAGCCAAGTTATGGAAACAGCCAAGATGCCCCACCACTGACAAATGGATTAAGAAAATGTGGTATCTATACACAATGGAATTTTATGCAGCCATGAAGAAGAATGAAATGTTATCATTCGCAGGTAAATGGATGGAATTGGAGTACTTCATTCTGAGTGAGGTTAGCCTGGCCCAAAAGACCAAAAATCGTATGTTCTCCCTCATATGTGGACATTAGATCAAGGGCAAACACAACAAGGGGATTGGACTTTGAGCACATGATAAAAGTGAGAGCACACAAGGGAGGGGTGAGGATAGGTAAGACACCTAAAAAATTAGTTAGCATTTGTTGCCCTTAATGCAGAGAAACTAAAGCAGATACCTTAAAAGCAACTGAGGCCAATAGGAAAAGGGGACCAGGAACTAGAGAAAAGGTTAGATCAAAAAGAATTAACCTAGAAGGTAACACACACGCACAGGAAATCAATGTGAGTTAATGCCCTGTATAGCTATCCTTATCTCAACCAGCAAAAACCCTTGTTCCTTCCTATTATTGCTTATACTCTCTCTACAACAAAATTAGAAATAAGGGCAAAATAGTTTCTGCTGGGTATTGAGGGGGTGGGGGGGAGAGGGAAGAGGCAGAGTGGGTGGTAAGGGAGGGGGTGGGGGCAGGGGGGAGAGATGACCCAAGCCTTGTATGCACATATGAATAATAAAAGAAAAATAAATCCTCAACAAAATAATGACAAACCAAATTCAACATCACATCAAAAAGATTATTCACCATGACCAAGTTGGCTTCATCCCAGGAACGCAGGGGTGGTTCAACATACGAAAATCAACAAACGTAATAAACCATATTAACAGAAGCAAAGACAAAAACCACTTGATCATCTCAATAGATGCAGAAAAAGCCTTTGATAAGATCCAACACCATTTCATGATAAAAGTTCTAAGAAAACTAGGAATAGAAGGAAAGTACCTCAACATTATAAAAGCTATATATGACAAACCCACAGGCAGCATTATACTTAATGGAGAAAAACTGAAACCATTCAGTTTTTTTTTTGCCCACCATTCAGTGGGCAAGGATGCCCACTATCTCTACTCCTATTCAACATAGTACTGGAATTCCTAGCCAGAGCAATTAGGCAAGAAGAAGGAATAAAAGGAATATAAATAGGCAAAGAAACTGTCAAAATATCCCTATTTGCAGATGACATGATCCTATACCTGAAAGACCCAAAAAACTCTACTCAAAAACTCCTAGATACCATCAATAGCTATAGCAAGGTAGCAGGATATAAAATCAACACAGAAAAATCATTAGCATTTCTATACACTAATAATGAACAAACTGAGAAAGAATATATGAAAACAATTCCATTTACAGTAGCCTCAAAAAAAAAATCAAATACCTAGGTATAAACCTAACAAAAGATGTGAACGACCTCTACAAGGAAAACTATATACTTCAGAAGAAAGAGATTGAGGAAGACTAGAGAAAGTGGAGAGATCTCCCATGCTCATGGATTGGTAGAATCAACATAGTAAAAATGTCTATACTCCCAAAAGTAATCTACATATTTAATGCAGTTCCATCAAAATTCCACTGACATTCATCAAAGAGATTGAAAAACCTACAGTTAAATTTATATGGAAACACAAGAGGCAACGAATAGCCAAGGCAATACTCGGTGAAAAGAAAAATGCTGGAGGTATCACGATACCTGACTTCAAACTATATTACAAAGCAATAACAATAAAAACAGCATGGTACTGGCACAAAAACAAACATGAAGACCAGTGGAACAGCACAGAGGACCAGGATATTAAGCCACACAACTACAACCAACTTGTCTTGGACAAAGGTGCTAAAAATATACGATGGAGAAAAAGCAGCCTCTTCAACAAAAACTGCTGGGAAAACTGGTTAGCAGTCTGCAAAGAACTGAAACTATATCCATGTATATCACCCTATACCAATATTAACTCAAAATGGATCAAGGATCTTAATATCAGACCATAAACTCTAAAGCTGATATAGGAAAGAGTAGGAAATATTCTGGAATTAATAGGTATAGGTAAGAATTTTCTCATTGGAACCCCAGCAGCACAGCAACTAAGAGATAGCATAGTTAAATGGGACTTCATAAAACTAAATAGCTTCTGCTCAACAAAAGAAATTGTCTCAAAACAGAAGAGAACACCCACAGAGTGGTAGAAAATATTTGCCAGCTACACATCAGACAAAGGACTGATAACCAGAATATATAGGGAACTTAAAAAATCAAATTCTCCCAAAACTAATGAACCAATAAAGAAATGGGAAAGTGAACTATACAGAACTTTCTCAAAAGAAGAAAGTCAAATGGCCAAAAAACACATGAAAAAGTGCTCACCATCTCTAGCAATAAAGGAAATGCAAATTAAAACCACACTAAGATTCCACCTCACCCCTGTTAGCATAGCCATTATTAGCAACACCACCAACAACAGGTGTTGGCGAGGATGCGGGGAAAAAGGAACCCTCTTACACTGTTGGTGGTAATGTAAACTAGTACAACCATTCTGAAAAAAAATATGGAGGCTACTTAAAAAGCTAAACATTGATCTACCATTTGATCCAGCAATACCACTCTTGGGGATATACCTAAAAGACTGTGACACAGGTTACTCCAGAGGCACCTGCACACCCATGTTTATTGCGGCACTATTCACAATAGCCAAGTTATGGAAACAGCCAAGATGCCCCACCACTGACAAATGGATTAAGAAAATGTGGTATCTATACACAATGGAATTTTATGCAGCCATAAAGAAGAATGAAATGTTATCATTCGCAGGTAAATGGATGGAATTGGAGAACTTCATTCTGAGTGAGGTTAGCCTGGCCCAAAAACCCAAAAATCCTATGTTCTCCCTCATATGCAGACATTAGATCAAGGGTAAACACAACAAGGGGATTGAACTTTGATCACAAGATAAAAGCGAGAGCACACAAGGGAGATATAAGGATAGGTAAGACACCTAAAAAATTAGCTAGCATTTGTTGCCCTCAATGCACAGAAACTGAAGCAGATACCTTAAAAGTAACTTAGGGCAATAGGAGAAGGGGACCAGGAACTAGAGAAAAAGTTAGATCCAAAAGAATTAACCTAGAAGTTAACACACATACACAGGAAATTAATATGAGTCAACTCCCTGTATAGCTATCCTTATCTCAACTAGCAAAAAACCTTGTTCCTTCCTATTATTGCTTATACTCTCTCTTCAACAAAATTAGAGATAAGGGCAAAATAGTTTCTGCCGGGTATAGAAGGGGTGGGGGGAGAGGGAGGGGGTGGAGTGGGTGGTAAGGGGGGGGTGGGGGCAGGGGGGAGAAATGACCCAAGCCTTGTATGCACATATGAATAATAAAAGAAAAAAAAGAAAAGAATTAACCTGGAAGGTAACACACATGCACAGGAAATTAATGTCAGTCAACTCCCTGTATAGGTATCCTTATCTCAACCAGCAAAAACCCTTGTTCCTTCCTATTATTGCTTATATCTCTCTTCAACAAAATTAGAGATAAGGGCAAAATAGTTTCTGCCGGATATTGAGGGGATGGGGGGAGAGGGAGGGGGTGGAGTGGGTGTTAAGGGAGGGGGTGGGTGCAGGGGGGAGAAATGACCCAAGCATTGTATGCACATATGAATAATAAATTTTAAAAAAGACATCAAGGTACAGGTTCAAGATGGAACAGACTGAATATTTTTTTGAAGCAAACCTGTGTACATTATATTAAAATTGCCAAAACCCAAGTACCAAGTAGATATATTTTAAAAAGTCTCAAAGGGCAGATTATTTTCTAAGTAGCAAGACTAAGACAGAGATAACTATCAAGACAAACAGTGGAATGTGCAATTCCATTCCACAACATTGAAGAAGCCTGGCCTTAAGTCTTTACCTGCATATTCCTATGGCTTCTCAGAGTCCTGTGGACAATGACTGAGGAAATGAACCATGCAGGAAACAATGTATGATTCAAGAGAGAGAGGGAAGGGGTGGGGAAGAAGGGAGGGAGGGAAAAACCAAAAGAAGAAGAAAATGGAATGGTAAAATAACTGTGAACTTAGAATTTATTCAAGAAAAAAAAAACTACCCTTCAAAAATAAAGGTGAAAATTCAAATGAGATCTATATACTAGTTAGTAATTGTTTCGTTTTGTACTACTGGGAATCAAACCTAGAGCCTTGTGTATGCTAGGCAAATGCCAAAGCTCAGTAGTTTTCAATTAATGTTAAGTTCCTGACTGCCAATTTTACCATGATTATAGAAGATGCCAACAGTTGTGGAAGGGATAGGAGAGCTGTGTATTATCTCTGCAACATTTTTATAAGTCCAAAATTATTACACACACATTTTAAAAAGATGAAATAAAGACAATTTCAGAATAGAAGTTCCATGAGGGTTAGGATTTCTCATCTGTTTTGTTTACTGTTATATTCCTAGTAACTAGAACACTGGCTAAGGCATATTTGTTGAACGAATGAAAGAACATCAACATATCAGTAGCTATCATTTATTCAACACTTACTTAGGTGGAGTACTAAGCACATTCATATTCTCATTTAATCCTTCCAATAACTAGGTAATAAGGAATTTTACATTTTATATGAGTCTCCCTATTTTTATATTGGGTTAAGCAACCTGCCCGAGATCATATGCTAGTAATCCTTAGACCGTCAAACAGATCTACCTGACACCAAAGTCTATTTACCTTTTCTTTTTTTTTTTGGTAGGACTAGGGTTTGAACTCAGGGCTTTGTGCTTGCAAAGCAGGCACTCTACCTTTTGAGCCACACCTTCAGTCCATTTTTCTCTGGATATTTTGGAGGTGCAGTCTTGTGAACTATTTGCCCAGGCTGGCCTTGAATTGTGATCCTCCCAATCTCAGTCTCCTAAGTAGCTAAGATTATAGGCGTGACCTGCCACCACCACCCATCTCCAAAGTCTGTATTCTTAACTACTATCTCTAGTGCTTTCATATCACATAAAACTGTGTCTCTTTTCTTTCTGCCTATCCAAATGCTACTCACCTTTCTAGGTCAGGAAAAAAATCCTCTAAGATGCCTTATTCAACTTCTCTTATTTAATAATAGCCATTATTTCTTTTTATTCCCAATTCTCACTATTCTAGGTCACAAAACTTAATGTCATTATATAAGATCTTGCATTGTTCTCTAATTGTTAATAAGTAGGCATTATCTCTTTAACTATATCTCCTTATAGGCAAGTGACCACATCTTACATCCCCACTGATATAGAGCACATTTGAAACTGTATAACAATACTTAATATGTGGTAAAGGAGTGAAGAAAAATATTTAGTTGGAAAAACTATGTAAGAAACAGTATATTGGGATGCTTTAGTGATCAGGCCTGTGTAGCTTAAAATTCTAAACAAATTAGCCTTAGAAAAATACTACTTTAAAAAGGTGGGGGGGCTTTTTGTTTATTTGTTTTTGGTGGTACTGGGGTTTGAACTCAAGGCTTCATGCTTGCTAGGCAGGTGCTCTATCACTTGAGCTACTCCACCAGTAAAAATGTGGTTTTTATATTATCTTTTCTACAGCTCTACTTTTTCCTTATGGCAAGTTAGTGAATGTCCAGGGCAATCTGGATAAAGCAGTACAGTTCTCTTAGTTAAACCCTCTAGAGAGGGTGTATGTATTGCATAGAAGGTGAAGTATGAGGGTATGCACATAAACAATTATCCCCACACATGTAAACTGCAGCTTGTGTGGTGTAAACAGATTCTCCACGTGGAACTGCCTGTGTAACGTTCTCTCTTTGGGGTCTGTGGTTTCTCAGTGCATTCCAACTGCTCAGAGGCTGGAGTTTGGCTCAGCAAGCACAGATAAACAGCTTCCTAAAGCAGGCTGCCAGCATGAGGAGCAATGACCTCAGTAGAGAAGTTCTGCTTTTCATTACTCTGAGCACATCACTGTAGTGCTAAAGTGAAGAGTAGAACAATATAAGCTCAGTAGACTTGACTAACTTAGGTCTCCCATTACACCTTGACTTTTTTTTTTTCCATTTTTCTTTTATTATTCATATGTGCATACAAGGCTTGGTTTATTTCTCCCCCCTGCCCCCACCCCCTCCCTTACCACCCACTCCACCCCCTCCCGCTCCCCCCCTCAATACCCAGCAGAAACTATTTTGCCCTTATCTCTAATTTTGTTGTAGAGAGAGTATAAGCAATAATAGGAAGGAACAAGGGGTTTTGCTGGTTGAGATAAGGATAGCTATACAGGGCATTGACTCACATTGATTTCCTGTGCGTGGGTGTTACCTTCTAGGTTAATTCTTTTTAATCTAACCTTTTCTCTAGTTCCTGGTCCCCTTTTCCTATTGGCCTCAGTTGCTTTAAGGTATCTGCTTTAGTTTCTCTGCATTAAGGGCAACAAATGCTAGCTAGTTTTTTAGGTGTCTTACCTATCCTCACCCCTCCCTTGTGTGCTCTCGCTTTTATCATGTGCTCATAGTCCAATCCCCTTGTTGTGTTTGCCCTTGATCTAATGTCCACATATGAGGGAGAACATACGATTTTTGATCTTTTGAGCCAGGCTAACCTCACTCAGAATGATGTTCTCCAATTCCATCCATTTACCAGCGAATGATAACATTTCGTTCTTCTTCATGGCTGCATAAAATTCCATTGTGTATAGATACCACATTTTCTTAATCCATTCGTCAGTGCTGGGGCATCTTGGCTGTTTCCATAACTTGGCTATTGTGAATAGTGCCGCAATAAACATGGATGTGCAGGTGCCTCTGGAGTAACAGTCTTTTGGGTATATCCCCAAGAGTGGTATTGCTGGATCAAATGGTAGATCGATGTCCAGCTTTTTAAGTAGCCTCCAAATTTTTTTCCAGAGTGGTTGTACTAGTCTACATTCCCACCAACAGTGTAAGAGGGTTCCTTTTTCCCCGCATCCTCGCCAACACCTGTTGTTGGTGGTGTTGCTGATGATGGCTATTCTAACAGGGGTGAGGTGGAATCTTAGTGTGGTTTTAATTTGCATTTCCTTTATTGCTAGAGATGGTGAGCATTTTTTCATGTGTTTTCTGGCCATTTGAATTTCTTCTTTTGAGAAAGTTCTGTTTAGTTCACCTGCCCATTTCTTTATTGGTTCATTAGTTTTGGGAGAATTTAGTTTTTTAAGTTCCCTATATATTCTGGTTATCAGTCCTTTGTCTGATGTATAGTTGGCAAATATTTTCTCCCACTCTGTGGGTGTTCTCTTCAGTTTAGAGACCATTTCTTTTGATGAACAGAAGCTTTTTAGTTTTATGAGGTCCCATTTATCTATGCTATCTCTTAGTTGCTGTGCTGCTGGGGTTTCATTGAGAAAGTTCTTACCTATACCTACTAACTCCAGAGTATTTCCTACTCTTTCTTGTATCAACTTAAGAGTTTGGGGTCTGATATTAAGATCCTTGATCCATTTTGAGTTAATCTTGGTATAACACCTTGACTTTTTTAATCTTACAAGGCAGAGGAAAGGGAGTATAGACAGGAAGTAAGGAAATGGCTTATAGGTGGAGAAAAAAAAAAGACAAAACTGCTTTGTTAGGCTGTACTTTGAATGAACTAAATGATGAGTAGAGTGGCTAACACTAAATGGCTAATAGTCAGGTGATGGGAAATCATCAAATGTTTTAATCTCCAAAAAAAGTATACAAAATGCCGGATACTCAGGAAGTGTTATAGAAGAGAAATGATAATAGCAAGTTCTCAAGATCTTTAACTTTGATGTTATTTAAAGAAAAAGAAAAGGAAGACTACCACTGTCTAAGAGATCCACAAATTAGAAGAAACAAAAATCCCAGAAAACCGGAGCTAAAAAGGAATGAAATAATGAAAATGAGTTATATATAGCCAGATACCTTATATATGTCATATTATTTTACTTTCATAACCATCCTATAAGATAAGTATTATTATCCCTTGCGATGATCTAGATCTGGGAAAAAAATAACATAAGGACATTAACAAAGACATTTATTGTTGTTCATTTCATGATGAAAGGATGAATTCAAGGCTACTTCTATGGTTACCTAAGACACAATGTTTTACCTAAACTGCTCTCATCATAATATTCTCTGCTGCTGTACCCCCAGAACTCAGCATTCCTGAACTCACCTGCCCCAAAATAAATTTGCATGCTCATATCATTTTCTGATAAGACGGTTCCCACTGCGCTAGTAAGCACACACCTGATAGTTGAAGAAAGGAATCACAGTTCTGGCCTCAGACAGGAAATTGATGGCTATGACCCATCTTAAAGGATCCTGAGAAACAATTTGTTTTGTGGGCAAGTCATTGACTGTAGAAATGCACCTGCTGTGAAGCTAAGAGACAAATATCTTAGCAAATTATAATAGCAGAAAGATGTTCATTTGACTTTGATTTCACTTTTCTCAGGGAAGAAGAACCTGAATGTAGCTGCCAAGATTCTAACTGTCCTTCCTCTTTTCCCTCTATTCCTGCCACCCCCATCCCAGTCCATTAAAGATCTCTGGCTTAAGGTGCCAGATTGTGTCATTCTTTCCTGTTCTTGTGCCAGGACTGTGCCTCCGGCACAACACATTATCTAGAGTTCTGAGAAAATTATGGAAGAAATTAAAAGCACAGAAAACTTTAAATTGTCCTGTTGTTGATGCAGTCATGTTTTTAACTTCTGATGAGCTAATTTATATTACTAATAGCATGACAGATTTGTTAATTTAGATTTGTGTGTGTCTACTTCATTGCCAGAAGCATACTCAGGGAATTATCAGAGTGATGGTAGAGAGGGAATATGAGGGTTTGGACCAAATAAAAACCCTTCATATTATTTATAGATTGAAATAAATCAAGTCATTTCTCTCAGGGGAGCTATTTTAGTGTGAAGAATTATACCTAAGTTTTATGCTAGCTAGCTACAAAACAGCTCCAGAAATGGTCTTGAGAATACTTCAGCCAAGGATGGAGTTCCTTCATTTCCTCTTACTGCTTTCGCAACAACTAAGTTTCTCTTGGAAAAGGGAGGGAATGGGAATGAAGTGTCTTTCCTGACAAGGAGAATCCAGGCCCAATTATTATTATTTCTGAAACCTTTGATTCTGACTTCTAAATGAATGAGGGGATTAGTGGGCTGTGAAATCGCTTCCCCAGCTACCAGGTCAAGTGCTGCTGGATGGTTTCCTGTAACTATAACATGAAGAGACTGAAGAAGAAAGATGGATTCGAGGCAAATAAGCAGTTCCTTGTATCCTCAATGACCCTGAATTTCTCAGTTTCAAAATAGATTCTGGCTCCCTGTTGTCCTTTTGCTATAGCATACCTCTGCTGATATAAAAAATAACCAGAATCCTGTACAGATTTCACAATGATGACTTACCAGAAATGTTTGGGCCAGTAACAGTGAGGACAGTGTTGCTTTAACTGAAGACAAAATCTTTTCCTGGCAATTCTCTGAACCTATGAGAATCCAGATGCTGACAATAAGAAAAGGGTAATTTTCTGTTACAATGCGTTAACTCTAGCTAAGCATGAACTATGGAAAAAAGGAAGGAGGGAGCTGGCTTCAGGGAGAAGCACTACCCCTTTTGAAGAAGCCTATAATAGGATTAGTCACCATTTACTTCACCGCACCACATTTTGACTAAATTGAACAATGAGTAGGGAAAAACGTAGCAGAAATGGCACAGAGAAACTGTAAGTCTATCTCTGGTTTGTTCTGATGTGCTTCTTGTTGCCCAATTCTGTGCTCCTCCATTACTATGACATAAGAAGCACCCAAACAACATTACTTGAATGGTAAATGGTGGATAATCCTAAAATACCTGCCAGCTTTAGAACCAAAAGTTTACTCTCTGATTGCTCTATATTATATAGGGAAAAAGCAGGTCAGTCTTTCACAGGGCTTGGAATACCTGTTTTATAAAAGAGGAAACAATCCATATTTTACAATCATAGATTGTTTTCATTAGGTTTTTTTTTTTTTTTCTTCAGTGCTGGGAATTGAACCCAGTGTCTTGCACATGCTAGGTAAGTGCTCAACCACTGAGCTACATCTCAAGGCCTAGAATTATATTTTAAGTGTTTTGAGAATATACAGGTTAGGCATTGGTGGCTCACATCTGTAATCATAGCTACTTGGGAGGCTGAGATCAGGAGGATCGTGGGTTGAGGCCAGCTTGGGCAAATAGTTCGAGAGACCCCATCTCCAAAATAACCTAAGCAAAAGGGACTGGAGGTATGGCTCAAGCAGTAGGGTGCCTGTTTTGTAAGTGTGAAGACCTGAGTTCAAATCCTAGATCCCACTATTAAGATCTCCATTTTTTCCTCTAAGAGTGAATTAACGAAGTTCACATATCATGTTTCTAATCAAAACAATAAAAAAGGAATTTGATGCTGAAACTTTTTACTACAATAATATACAAAAAAATATTCAACTACAATAATATACAAAAAAATATTCAACTTCCTAATTGAATTCTAATAATTACCGTGCTTCAAAATGAAATTAATGTTCCTTTTCTAAAAACTGACAAAGCTTTCATCTCTATACTTACACTATATGGCAGATAAAACAACTAATTTTTCTGACTAGTTTTACTTTCACTTATCCAATCTGAGCAAGGAATGAGGGAAGCCAAATACCCATAAAGTAGCTTTCTATGAATACTGACTGTTAAGGGGACTCCGTTCTGGGCAGCAGAAATAAAATCAGTCAGATGATCTTTTCTGGATACAGACAGACCTGGCAGTCAGAGTGGACAAAGAGAAGATGAGCCACCTTGGGAGCTAAATTACTGACTCTGCTGAGATGAGTCCTCAGATGCCACCTCCTCCAACAGACCTTCCCTCCCATGAGCCACACTGCCCTGATTATTTCCCTGTTAGTTATCGTTAACAGCTATCTGCTGTATAATGCTGAAAATGGGACTTTTATGTGCCTGAATTTCCAAATGTATAAAATGAGGATAATATTAATGCCTTGACTCATAACTTTGTGAAGATTAAATGATGCTACAAGCTTAGAATGGTACCTAACACATAGTGTTTATTAACTACAGCTCTTAGTGTCATCATCAGTAAGCTTGTTTATTGACTATCTCTTTCATTAAAACACTAAGTCCACGGGAATAGGTTCCTTATTTGTCTTGTTCCCTGATATATTTCCATTGCCTAGTACACAGAAGCACATGATAGGTCGGGAAAATAATTAGTGAATGAATGCTGGTGTATGTTTTCATTCTTAAAATATACCTTTGTCAATGAAGGTAATCTATGTACTTCTTTTCCCTACAACAAAAACAGTCATCATCAAAATTTCACCAAGAAACTAAAATCATCATTAAAACGAAAACAAAAACAAGACACTTGATCATAAGAAAGCCCTCCTAGACCCAATGATGAAGACCACAGAGAGTCACTCTTCTCTATATTAGTATGTTGAGGCCAATGCCACAGGGTTGTAACTATCAATTTAGCCTGTAAAGAATACTTCCCAATTCTGATAGGAATTCTCAGATTTCAGCCTGTTTTTCTCTCATCATTATTTTCCAAAGTCTTAAAAAGCCACATTTCTCATTTTATCCTTACCACAAGAAGCTGGTCACACTCTGCTGTGGTCTCTTAAGTAACAGTTGCTCCAACCTTATTATTATTTTTTTAATTTTTATTTTATTCATATGTGCATACAATGTTTAGGTCATTTCTACCCCGTTACCTCTGCCCCCTCCCTTACCCCACCCTTAACCCTAGCTACCTGGCAGAAACTATTTTGCCAGAGAGAGTATAAGCAATAATAGGAAGGACCAAGGGTTTTTGCTAGTTGAGATAAGGATAGCTATACAGGGAATTGACTCACATTGATTTCCTGTGCATGTGTGTTACCTTCTAAGTTAATTCTTCTTGATCTAACCTTTTCTCTAGTTCCTGGACCCTTCTCCTATTGGCCTCAGTTGCTTTTAAGGTATCTGCTTTAGTTTCTCTGCGATGAGGGCAACAAATGCTAGCTAGTTTTTTAGGTGTTTTACCTATCCTCATACCTCCCTTGTGTGCTCTCACTTTTATCATGTGCTCATAGTCCAATCCCCTTGTTGTGTTTGCTCTTGATCTAATGTCCGCATATGAGGGAGAACATACAATTTTTGGTCTTTTGGGCCAGGCTAACCTCACTCAGAATAATGTTCTCCAATTCCATCCATTTACCTGCGAATGACAACATTTCGTTCTTCCTCATGGCTGCCTAAAATTCCATTGTGTATAGATACCACGTTTTCTTAATCCATTCTTCAGTGGTGGGGCATCTTGGCTGTTTCCATAACTTGGCTATTGTGAATAGTGCTGCAATAAACATGGGTGTGCAGGTGCCTCTGGAGTAACCTGTGTCACAGTCTTTTGGGTATATCCCCAAGAGTGGTATTGCTGGATCATACGGTAGATCAATCTTTAGATTTTTAAGTAGCCTCCAAATTTTTTTCCAGAGTGGGTGTACTAGTTTACATTCCCACCAACAGTGTAAGAGGGTTCCTTTTTCCCCACATCCTCGCCAACACCTGTTGTTAATGGTGTTGCTAATAATGGCTATTCTAACAGGGGTGAGGTGGAATCTTAGTGTGGTTTTAATTTGCATTTCCTTTATTGCTAGAGATGGTGAGCATTTTTTCATGTGTTTTTTGGCCATTTGAATTTCTTCTTTTGAGAAAGTTCTGTTTAGTTCACTTGCCCATTTCTTTATTGGTTCATTAATTTTGGGAGAATTTAGTTTTTTAAGTTCCCTATATATTCTGGTTATCAGTCCTTTGTCTGATGTGCAGCTGGCAAATATTTTCTCCCACTCTGTGGGTGTTCTCTTCAGTTTAGAGACCCTTTCTTTTGATGAGAAGCTTTTTAGTTTTATGAGGTCCCATTTATTATGCTATCTCTTAGTCACTGTGCTGCTGGGGTTCCATTGAGAAAGTTCTTGCCTATACCTATTAATTACAGAGTATTTCCTACTCTTTCCTGTATCATCTTTAGAGTTTGTGGTCTGATATTAAGATCCTTGATCCATTTTGAGTTAATATTGGTATAGGGTGATATCCATGGATCTAGTTTCAGTTTTTTGCAGACCGCTAACCAGTTTTCCCAACAGTTTTTGTTGAAGAGGCTACTTTTTCCCCATCATATATTTTTAGCACCTTTGTCAAAGACAAGTTGGTTATAGTTGTGTGGCTTCATATCCTGGTCCTCTATTCTGTTCCACTGGTCTTCACATCTGTTTTTGTGCCAGTACCATGCTGTTTTTATTGTTATTGCTTTATAATATAGTTTGAAGTAAGGTATTGTGATACTTCCAGCGTTGTTCTTTTGACTGAGTATTGCCTTGGCTATTCGTGGCCTCTTGTGTTTCCATATAAATTTAACGGTAGATTTTTCAATCTCTTTAATGCATGTCATTGGAATTTTGATGAGAATTGCATTAAACATGTAGATTGCTTTTGGGAGTATAGACATTTTTACTATGTTGATTCTACCAATCCATGAGCATGGGAGATCTCTCTACTTTCCATTGTCTTCCTCAATCTCTTTCTTCAGAAATTTAGTTTTCCTTGTAGAGGTCGTTCACATCCTTTGTTAGGTTTACACCTAGGTATTTGGTTTTTTTTGAGGCTATTATAAATGGAATTGTTTTCATATATTCTTTCTCAGTTTGTTCATTATTAGTGTATAGAAATGCTAATGATTTTTCTATGTTGATTTTATATCCTGCTACCTTGCTATAGCTATTGATGGTGTCTAGGAGTTTTTGAGTAGAGTTTTTTGGTCTTTAAGGTATAGGATCATATCATCTGCAAATAGGGATATTTTGACAGTTTCTTTGCCTATTTGTATTCCTTTTATTCCTTCTTCTTGCCTAATTGCTCTGGCTAGGAATTCCAGTACTATGTTGAGTAGGAGTAGAGATAGTGGGCATCCTTGTCTAGTTCCTGATTTTAGAGGGAATGGTTTCAGTTTTTCTCCATTAAGTATAATGCTGGCTGTGGGTTTGTCATATATAGCTTTTATAATGTTGAGGTACTTTCCTTCTATTCCTAGTTTTCTTAGGGCTTTTATCATGAAATGGTGTTGGATCTTATCAAAGGCTTTTTCTGCATCTATTGAGATGATCAAGTGGTTTTTGTCTTTGCTTCTGTTAATATGGTTTATTACGTTTATTGATTTTCGTATGTTGAACCACCCCTGTGTTCCTGGGATGAAGCCAACTTGGTCATGGTGAATAATCTTTTTGATGTGTTTTTGAATTTGGTTTGCCATTATTTTATTGAGGATTTTTGCATCAATGTTCATTAAGGAGATTGGCCTATAGTTCTCCTGTTTGGAGGTGTCTTTGCCTGGTTTTGGGATAAGTGTAATATTGGCTTCATAAAATGTGTTAGGTAGTTTCCTTCCCTTTCTATTTCGTGGAACAGTTTAAGGAGGGTTGGTATCAGTTCTTTTTTACAGGTCTGATAGAATTCAGCAAAGAATCCATCAGGTCCTAGACTTTTCTTTTTGGGGAGACTATTTTTTTTTTCTTTCTTTCTTTTCTTATTTATTTATTTATTTTTTCCTTTTTCTTTTATTATTCATATGTGCATACAAGGTTTGGTTCATTTCTCCCCCCTTCCACACCCTCTCCCTTACTACCCACTCCACCGCCTCCCTCTCCCCCCACCCCAATACCCAGCAGAAACTATTTTGCCCTTTTTTCTAATTTTGTTGTAGAAAGAGTATAAGCCATAATAGGAAGGAACAAGGGTTTTTGCTGGTTGAGATAAGGATAGCTATACAGGGAGTTGACTCACATTGATTTCCTGTGCATGGGTGTTACCTTCTAGGTTAATTCTTTTTGCTCTAACCTTTTCTCTAGTACCTGGTCCCCTTTTCCTATTGGCCTCAGTTGCTTTTAAGGTATCTGCTTTAGTTTCTCTGCGATGAGGGCAACAAATGCTAGCTAGTTTTTTAAGCGTCTTACCTATCCTCACCCCTTCCTTATATGCTCTCGCTTTTATCATGTGCTCATAGTCCAATCCCCTTGTTGTGTTTACCCTTGATCTAATGTTCACATATGAGGGAGAGCATACGATTTTTGGTCTTTTGGGCCAGGCTAACCTCACTCAGAATGATGTTCTCCAATTCCATCCATTTACCAGCGAATGATAACATTTCGTTCTTCTTCATGGCTGCATAAAATTCCATTGTGTATAGATACCACATTTTCTTAATCCATTCGTCAGTGGTGGGGCGTCTTGGCTGTTTCCATAACTTGGCTATTGTGAATAGTGCCGCAATAAACATGGATGTGCAGGTGCCTCTGGAGTAACCTGTGTCACAGTGTTTTGGGTATATCCCCAAGAGTGGTATTGCTGGATCAAATGGTAGATCGATGTCTAGCTTTTTAAGTAGCCTCCAAATTTTTTTCCAGAGTGGTTGTACTAGTTTACATTCCCACCAACAGTGTAAGAGGGCTCCTTTTTCCCCGCATCCTCGCCAACACCAGTTGTTGGTGGTGTTGCTGATGATGGCTATTCTAACAGGGGTGAGGTGGAATCTTAGCATGGTTTTAATTTGCATTTCCTTTATTGCTAGAGATGGTGAGCATTTTTTCATGTGTTTTTTGGCCATTTGAATTTCTTCTTTTGAGAAAGTTCTGTTTAGTTCACTTTCCCATTTCTTTATTGGTTCATTAGTTTTGGGAGAATTTAGTTTTTTAAGTTCCCTATATATTCTGGTTATCAGTCCTTTGTCTGATGTATAGTTGGCAAATATTTTCTACCACTCTGTGGGTGTTCTCTTCAGTTTAGAGACCATTTCTTTTGATGAACAGAAGCTTTTTAGCTTTATGAGGTCCCATTTATCTATGCTATCTCTTAGTTGCTGTGCTGCTGGGGTTTCATTGAGAATGTTCTTACCTATACCTACTAACTCCAGAGTATTTCCTACTCTTTCCTGTATCATCTTTAGAGTTTGGGGTCTGATATTAAGATCCTTGATCCATTTTGAGTTAATCTTGGTATAGGGTGATATACATGGATCTAGTTTCAGTTTTTTACAGACTGCTAACCAGTTTTCCCAGCAGTTTTTGTTGAAGAGGCTGCTATTTCTCCATCGTATATTTTTAGCACCTTTTTCAAAGACAAGTTGGTTATAGTTGTGTGGCTTCATATCTGGGTCTTCTATTCTGTTCCACTGGTCTTCATGTCTGTTTTTGTGCCAGTACCATGCTGTTTTTATTGTTATTGCTTTGTAATATAGTTTGAAGTCAGGTATTGTGATACCCCCTGCATTGTTCTTTTGACTGAGTATTGCCTTGGCTATTCGTGGTTGGGGAGACTATTGCTTACTACTTCAATTTCATTTTGTGTTATAGATCTATTCAGGTGATTAATATACTCTTGGTTCAGTTTTGGATGATCATATGTATCTAGAAAGCTGTCCATTTCTTTAAGATTTTCAAATTTATTTAAATATAGGTTCTTGAAGTAGTCTCTGATGATTTCCTGGACTTCCATGGTGTTTGTTGTTATCTCCCCTTTTGCATTCCTGATTCTACTAATTTGGGTTTTTTTCTCTCCTCATTTTAGTCAGGTTTGCCAGGGGTCTGTCAATCTTGTTTATGTTTTCAAAGAACCAACTTTTTGTTTCATTAATTCTTTGTATGGTTTTTTTGGTTTCTATTTCATTGATTTCAGCTCTTGGTTTTATTATTTCTCTCCTTCTATTTGTTTTGGGATTTGCTTGTTCTTGTTTTTCTAGGAGTTTGAGATGTATCATTAGGTCATTGATTTGGGATCTTTCAGTCTTTTTAATATATGCACTCATGGCTATAAACTTTCCTGTCAGGACTGCCTTTGCTGTGTCCCATAGGTTCCGGTAGTCCAACTTTATTTTCTGAATGTACTTCTTCAGACAACCTAACCCAGCACCAACTTGGGTCTATTCTTAGAGTAGCACTTCAAAATATTAATTCCTTTCATGTTCCCCTGGTTGAAGGACAACACTCAGAAGTAGAGGTTACACATAAAAGAAAATCCTGTGGGATTTAGGATCTTTTTTTCAAGAGTGTCAGAGGAATATGATCTGCAGAGCTCATGGTCTTACAGACATACACACAGTCCTGCTGAGCTACTTAGTCAGTTTGTCCAAATTTGCTCAAACTATCAAGGACTTGTTTGAAAACACAAACAACCAAGGCACGACTGCAATGGTAAGAGACAAGCTGATCCAGAGAAGAAAATCAGCAGAAAAGACTTCCAAAAATAATTTCTAAAAGTAATTTTATCATGTTTTGAAGTTAAATCACCCATCATTGAATGTATGAAAAGGCATGAGCCTGAAACTATGAGATGGAAGCATACAGTGATCATATTGTTTTTAAAAAACCATGCTTCCTGTTATTTAGAGACAGCTCTAATGTGTTTCTTCCAAAAAAGGCAAATACTATACTTTTAAATGAGAATGCACTGAGGTCATTTTTTATCAAACAAGACTATGTGATAAGCTTGCAGGGTATAGTTTATATGGAGAATTCAAGAATTGTAGAAATTACAGCTAAAGATACTTCCAAATATCATTGAAGTAGGCCTTCAGCAACACTGACAGTAAAGTGACTTGAAGGTAGTAGAGAAAAGTGGACTTTGGAATACTGCAGATAATACTTGATTCCTAACTTGAAACTATTTTATTTTATTTTCATTTGGTGATACTGAGGATTGAACTCAGGGCCTCACACTTGCTAGGCAGGCGCTCTACCACTTGAGCCCCTCCACCAGACCGAAACTCTTTTCCATTTTTGTGGTATTAGGGTTTGAATTCTGGGCCTCATGCTTGCTAGGCAGGTGCTCTGCCACTAAGCCAGGGGCCCAGCCCCCAAAGAAGCTCTTTTAACATTTAAATTGAAGAGCCTCAGTTTCTTCATCAATAAAACAGAGGTAATAATCATACCTATACTTCAAAGAATTATAGTGCAGGAAATGTAGTATGAGTTTAATTAAAACCCCTCACTATAACATGCAATAACATGCAATTTTAGCATATAAGGTTTTATTAAACCCATTTCATAGATTAGGCAACTGAGGCCCAGATTACAGAGTAAGGACTTAGAAGAGTGAGGAGCTCTTCTTCCTCATGGAGTAGTATTCTCATTTTATCATGCTTCTCTCATTTATATAAACCTAAGGCCTGAAAGTGAAGGATTTTCACTAGATAAATCAAATTCACAATCAAAGTAAAATCAGGAGCTTTTATCATTCAGGTTTCCTTATCTACCAAATACTACTTCTATTACTTCCCATCCTGTCAGATAGCTATACCTTTCAAGTCTTAAAAAAAATATTTTTAGAGCTTTGATGCTGGTTCACCTTTCACTTCTAAAAGTAACTTACCTCAGGGGCTGGTGGAGTGGCTCAAGTAGAAAGGGGCCTGCCTAGCAAGCATGAGGCCCTGAGTTCAAGCCCCAGTGCTGCCAGAAAAAAAGAAAAACATTTCAAATAATTTACATCAGGTCAATCCGATGTCTTACAGTTATAGAAGTATCAAGTATGTGCCACTCACATACATTATGTAATTTTTAGTTTCCTGGGAACAAGAAACAACTCACTTAGCAACCATATTTCTATCAATGCTCTAAAAAAATCTTAATTTGCTTTATTTTTTTTTTTTGTGGGACTGGGGTTTGTTTGAACTCAGGGCTTCCCACTTGCAAAGCAAGCTTAAGGGGTATTTTTTGTTTATTTTTTTAAAGTTGCAACAGTGTATTGGCAGATAAAAAGCTACCTATAGCATTCTGAAACAGTTACAAGCCTTACTACTGGTTCTCTAGAGTTCGGTATCAGTTACACAAGCCAGTGTAGTTCACTTTTGGAGTGCTAGACTGGTATACAGCATCTTAATGAGAAGAATATAGAGCTTTTCCAGCCCCCAAAATCAACAACAGATAAGGGAAAACAAAAAAACTGTACTATTATAACAAGATCAAGAATAAAATAGATAGTATGCAATAGCTGAAAATGTAGATACAACTATAGCTCTAAGAAACATTTACCTAAAATCTATTATATACTAATAAGCATCATGCCAAGTACTGGGAAAACAAAGATAAAGAAGAAATGATGCCCACCCTCAAGGTATCAGTATGGTAAAAGACTTAGAAGGGAGATGGGGGGCAGGGAATAAAATGAAAAAAAAAATCCAGAAAGAAGCATTACCCACAGAAGTCTCATATTTCACTAGGCAAGAAGCCTCTAGAGTACTGGTAGAGATTAAATGGCCTAGAAACTTGACCCCTAGGCTTGCCAGTTGTGTAAAAGCAAGCAAGGCTATGCAGTCTCAGTCTTTATTCCCTGACCTTCTCATTTGCTTCAACCCACACAATGAAAACATGAACATGAAATTCCTTTATCTGTTTTACCATCCTTTAGAAAACTGGGAGAAGAGACTAGCTTTCCAACCAGAAAACTTTTTCACAAGAACTTAAAATTCCAACCCATAAGAAATCTAGATTTCATTTACAAGAGTTCTAGCTCACCAAAAAGCTAGGGAGAGTCAATTATTCCTTTAACAGCAATCCAAGTTGAAGGCATTAGAAAAGCCGTCTGATCTCCAAGGAACCTCTCTCTGCCTAACAGATGGGGTGGAAAAATTCTATGTTCAAGGAAAATGGACTTTAGTTCATGATTCAGCCTAAAAAGAAACCTATAAGAGATTACTGTTCCTTTTTTAGAATGGTCTTAATAAACCAGAAAAAAAGGAAAGAGAATCCAAATGATTATACATATGTAATGGCAGATTAGCAACAAAAATACTCAGTATTTCTTTAGCATATACTTTCATGAAGATTAATATGATTAACTGATTTTTGAAATAAGGTCTTGCTGTATTAGCCTAAGGTTGAGGCTATCCTGTCTCAATCTTCTGAGGGCTGGGATTCCACAGATGTCGACCACCACAACAGCTGAAGGATTAAGGTGTGTTAAAGTGATTATCTAATTTAGCCTAAAAACAGTTCAGTGATATTCTAAAAGTAGCAATCACTTTGACTTTTACACACTCCACGAATACTTTACAATACAGCATGATCCTTCAAAAATATAATCTGTGAAAGATGTCTTCCTTCTAGAATTTTTTTTCTTTTTTTTTTTGATGGTACTAGGGATTTAACTCAGGGCCTCACACTTGCTAGGCAAGCACTCTATCACTTGAGCCACAACACTTGCCCCTAGAAAATACTATTAAATTATTAAGTGATTAGTACACTATCCTATACACAAAAAACTGCACAGAAACGGCCAAACACCATGAGAATTGCTAGACAATCACCAACCAAAGAAAGAAAATATGAGTATTTTGAGTAAAGGAGAAAGTTAAAAATTGTAAGAGGGGCCTAATGAAATATATCTAATAGATGTAAAAAAAGCAGTTTATAAGCTACTTTAGCCATGATCATTCATGAGATGTATCACCGAACAGACTAGCTGCTCAAAAGGCAAGCTTCAAAACATGTTGAACAGCCCTCAACCAACATACAAAACTAAGTATTCATTGCGCTACCTAATTACCACTGTCCTGCTTTATTCTTCATATACCCTGCCCACTTCCAAGTACCTCGTTTGGTTCCCTTTATTAGCCAAGCATTCATGCACTTACTATTCAGTGAAGAACCTGGCAATGCCATACTGGCTAATATCCTCTCTGTTCTCTAGCAGCTGGCACACTGCATCCTCCATGTATGTGAGGACATGTCGCTGAGCTGCAAACAGACAACAAGAAAGAGAAAATGAGAGAGATTTTTAAAAAATGTTCTTCTAATCCTAGTAGCAGTCCAAATAAGTCAAGCAAGGTGATAGCTCTGCCCCAGAGAATAGGCAAACCAAACTTGCCTCAGTGACCTATGATCTCAAAAGGCAGATTAGGAGGAAAAGCCATCATCTACTGCCATCTGACTGGCTGCTAGCATTAGCATCAACCCTCCGGTCCTCATTTAAGTGGTGAAGATGGATGGAAGAGGAGCTTTAGGTCCACTTATGGTTACATCTATACTCTTCCCTTACACTTCCTTCCATCCTCTCCCACTTCTGCATGTCCAGAAACTTATTCCAAGGAATGGATGATCTGATTGTAAAGAAAAAAATTCAGACCTTTTTTTTTTTTTAATGGTACTGGGATTTGAACTCAGGGCTTATACATTGAACCACTCCACCAGTCCTTTTTTTGTGAAGGGTTTTTTCGCGCTAGGGTCTCAAGAACTATTTACCTGGAATAGCTTTGAACTGTGATCCTCCTAATCTTTGCCTCCTGAGTAGCTAGGATTATAGGCATGAGCTACCAGCGCCTGGCAAAAAGTCAATTCTTTGGTTTAAAAAAAAGTCACTGAAAAAGTTTAAGAACCCTGAAAATTTCAATGCTGTTTTATATGTAAATTACTGACTTGTTATTTTAAATAACAAGAAATTGAAAACTGGGTGGTTCAACTTGTTAGATATGTTTTCTGCATTTGCTGTGATTGGGAAATGTGTGAATTAACCATGGGCTTATCAAAACAAGCCAGACACAGAAAAACAAGAATAGAATGTTTGCTCTCATAATACGGATACTAAAAACAAAACAAAACACCTGAAATTAGAAGGAGGACTATTAGAGACTTGGAATGGGGTCAGAAGGAAGGAGAAGGGGGGCACGGAGAGGGGAGGAGAACAGAGAGTGAACACAATCAATGCCTGGTGTATATATATATATATACACACTATATATATATGTACCATACATATACCATTTGTATACATACCACATATATATGGTGTGTATATATGTACACAACACGCATTGTGTTCACTCTCTGTTCTCCTCCCCTCTGTGCCCCCTCTTTTTCTAACCCCATTCCAAGTCTCTAATATATATGTGTATGTATAAAAAAAGTCACAGTGAAGTCCATTAATTTATACAATTAACCAATTAACATATGTTAGTAATTATAATTTTAAAATCAATTTTAAAATCATAAGCTTATAATAATGTATTAGAGTTAGATAGACCTGGGTTTGAATCATTGCTCTGTCTTTCATAGCTTAATCTTGGACAGTTATTTAATCTACACCTGTTTTCTTTTTTATAATGTGTGGGAAGCCATATAATTTAAGTCTATTTCTTGAAATCTAGTTAATCAACTTCTTGATCTGAATCTCGTGTGGGGTCCTATTAAAACGTAGACTTGTAGTCTGGCACCATCTTAGACTTAAATTTCTGCTTGGAGTCCAGTAATTTTTAAACAAGTATCTTTGGTGCTTCTTATGTACCCTGAAGCTTAAGAATAACTGGTTAAGAACTTGGGCTTTAGAATTCAGGGAGACCTAAGTTCCATTCTCAGTCCTACCATTTCCTAGCTGTGTGACCTTGAGCAAATTCACCAAGCTTGTCTCCTCTTTGGAAAAATGTGGATAATAATCACCTAAGCTACTGTATACAGTAACAAAATTAAATAAAATAATGCATGTAAAAATACCACAGTGCTAGAATATAGCACAGGCTGGATATATTTTCTTAAAAGAATCTTGAAAAGAGTTATTGGATGTTTACTTTTGTAAACAACACAGGCTGGAGCTCAACAAATGCTTCTTCCCCTTCCCTAGATTTTATCTTTAAGTATGACAATGATATCCTGGCACACTTTACAGAGAAGCTTCCAATTCATGTTCCTATTCACCATCCAAAAATTCAACAAAATACATTTTTCTGGAGCAGTATCCTGACAAAAAGCAATTTTCGTGAAGGTGCTGGTAAGGTGAACATTTGTCCTTTTCACACTTTCGCTCCCCAAGAAAATATGGAGGAATTACCCAAAATTTATTTTTAAAATGGCTGCTTTATGTGTATATGTGTGTGTGTGTGTATGTGTGTGTATACCAGTAATCAAGCCCAGAGTCTTGCACATGCTAAGGCAAGTACTCTTGCCAATAAGAACTACATCCCCAGCCCCAAAAGGATATTAGCCTAGTGAAGTTCATAAGCCAAATAAGTCTATCTACCAAGCTGAACTCAAACAAAGCCTTCATTCGACAATAGTGACTGTGGTGATGCTAGGGTTTCACCAGGTCTGCATTAGCCTGAAGTCCAGAAGAGGGACAGATTTACATTCCACGACTTGTTCTAGCTATAAAATGAGTATTTCCCAAAGCTAACAAATGTCAGCCACTGCAAATCCTCACACCACCCTACACACAAAGAGATATGAAAACAAAACCAGTGCTTCATCAACTTAGCAGTTCATCCAAATGGAAAATTATTTAAGAAATGGCCAAAACTGGGAGCCTGATGTTCAGCTCAGTGGTAGGGCAATATGCTTGGCATGTGCATGACCCCGGATTCAATCTCCAACACCACTCCAAAAAAAAAAAAAGCAGCAGGAAGAGAATGAAGAAGAGGAAGAGGAGGCCAGGTGCTGGTGGCTCACTCTTGTAATCCTAGCTACTCAGGAGGCAGAGATCAGGAGGATTGCAATTTGAAACCAGCCCAGGCAAATAGTTCGAGAGACCCTATTCGAAAAAACCCATCACAAAAAAGGGCTGGAGAGAAGCTTCAAGGTGTAGGCCCTGAGTTCAAACACCAGTACCACAAAAAAAAAAAAAAAAAGAAAAGAAAAAGAGGAAATGAAGGAAGAAAAGAAGGAAGGTAGGAGCACCACTAGCTTAGGCCTATTAATCCCAGCTACTTGGAAGGCTGAGATTGGAAGGATCACAGTTATGGCTAGCCTAGGCAAATGGTTCCCAAGACCCCATTTCCAAAATAACCAGAGCAAAATGAACTGGAGGTGTGGCTCAACAGATAGAGTACCTGCTTTGCAAGTGCCAAGCCCTGAGTTCAAACCTCAGTCCCACCAAAAAAAGGGAAGAAAGGAATAGCCAAAACTGAAAGTGAAGCTATGAGATAATACACGCCAATTTCTGGCATTAATTATTTTCAAAACACCAATCATTATAGTAATTAAGTACACATTAAATTGGGAAGAAAAAAATAGCCAGAGTAACATTAAAATCAGTTAAGTTTTCAATTTTATATTCTCCTTTCTTTCTTCTACCCACTTGCCCTGATCTTATGACCATATGCCCTGAGCTATATGACCTTTTAGGACTTACCTTACCTGAGGCTAGTATAGAATTTTTTTTTCTTTTTGATGGTATAAATGAAAGAGCTCTACTTAGAAGAAAATCCTGTTGCTTCTCCTCCCTAGCTTTCGAGACAATAAAGTCAATACAAAAGCCTTTTATGTAGGAAATGTTTTCAGAGAAGTTAGAAATCAAAGTACTTTTGTCCTTCTAGAAAAGAAAAGAATTTTTTTTTGAAAACAGACTTTGCACTAAAAAAAGAAAAAGTAAAGAAAAATAAAGGACCATAACTATTTAATGCTAATCACATATTTAGTTACTATATTACAAATCTACCATTTTTGAGTTCCTGTGCAACTTACTAAGCAATGTGCCAGAAAATGTGCTTTATTTCACTTAATCTAGACAACAATCCCGTGATAGTACTTTTATATTTCTATTTTGTAAATGGGATAACAGACTTATAGAATTAAAATAATTTGCTCAAGATTACAACAGAAGCCAAAATTCAAACCAAGTTTTTTCTGACCAAGAATCCATCCTTTTATTATTATATTAATACTTTATAATCAGTTATGGAAGTAAAAATTTTCTGTATTTTATCCAGAGTACAAAGGCAGGGGTGTAAGCTTATAGTAAAATCACCTGAAAGATGTGGTCCATTTGTGTCTACGTGAATTGTGCGTGTGCATGTGTGAGTACATTTCTGTCCTGTCTGTACCTGTATACCAATCTGCGTTTGTGTGAAGTTAGAACTTGTTTCCAAATTTCAAAGTTTCTTACAAAGAACCACTCCACTACAAAGTATTCACCCCACCCATAGCCAGTTCACAAAGATGAAACGGAAAAACTGGTGCTCTTTCATTCTATGGACGCAGGGAAGGAGCTAAGATGTGTGGCAGAAGTAAGGAAAGCTTCCTGTCTGTCTGAACTTCATACCAACCAACTGCCAAGCGGGAAGCTCTTTCTAATTGCTGCTCCTTGGTGGTTTCCTTCAACTTCAGCTCTTATCAGTCCAATGTTCCCTTTGTGGTTAAGTGTACCACCCAACCCTGGAAAAATCCTTACAGTTTATCAAACTTCAATAAGAGAGAAAGTTCAAAGCTCTTGCCTGGCAATAAAACATGAAGAGTGTTGTTTTAAATTATTTTTTAAATGCAAAGGAATAGGCCTTAATTTATGACAATGATTAAAGAATTAAAACAGCACACCTGCACCCCTGGAGGGCAAAGATATCTGGGTACCTTAGCTACCTTCTTGGAAAAGGAAAAGCATTTAAGACTGGCTTTTCCTCTTCTGCTTTGCCATGACTTCCACAACATGATCAGGATTAGGTCTTCCAACATGAACCAAAAAGGCTCTATTGTCCTGAAATCCATACTAACGCCCAGTTGCACATGTCATGTTCAGATAGCATCGCAATCTGAGATAAGCATTTATATCTTCATCACGCTACACTGAAAAATCTTAAGTAAGATGAAATGTAAGTAAATACTGCATGATCCTTATATGAACTGAGCAAGTGGAGGTTAACTGTGGATAAGAAAATTCTTGGTTCTATTCACTCACCCAATGCTGATCACTTAATCTCTTTATACCACAGTCACTCTTACTTTAAAATAGATATGATACTAAGAATATGTCTGATAATAAATTACTACTTTAGAAAACATTGGCGAGAGTGGGGGACTGAGGAGGGGGTCCAAACAATGTATACACATGTGAGTAAATGTAAAAATGATATAATTTAAAAAAGAAAGAAAACATCTGATACACACAAACAGTAACATTAGTAATTAATATATTATTGTTGCTACAAACTGACTCTACAGATGAAAATGGCAAAGCAATTCACTGGGACAGTTAAGAACATGAGCTCCTGAGTCTGGCCCAACTGTATTTGATTTCTAGCTCTGACACAGACTGTGTGACTTTATGCAAATTACCTAATCTCACTGCCCTTTCTGCTAAATTCAGGCAATAACAGTACCACCACCGAGATTGTAGTGAGGATTAAAAAAAAAAATCTATATGGACAAGAGGTGTAGAGCAACTGTTTTGCAAGCATGAAGCTCTGAGATCAAACCCCAGTACCACCAAAAAATAAAAATAAATAAAAATAATCTGTGTGATAACCTTAGCATAGTGCTTGGCACAGATTAAGCGCTCAATAACGATTACCCCTCATCTAAAGTCCTGTTCATCCAGCCAAAAATGCCTACAAAACATATTCAAAGATTTGAACGCTCTATAAAAGTTTATGCCCATGATAATACACATAATCATATACCCATTTTAACTATAGCTTTTAAACTTGTGGGAAGCATTCACTTATTAACTGCTAATTACTCAAGAGGCCCTAATTTATATGGGGAAAGTCCAAAATGATTTCTTTTTACTGTCTTCCCAAACATAAATACCATCAAAGTGTT
This sequence comes from Castor canadensis, assembly GCF_047511655.1. NCBI lineage: Eukaryota > Metazoa > Chordata > Mammalia > Rodentia > Castoridae > Castor > Castor canadensis. The sequence goes on along the minus strand of NC_133386.1, from coordinate 182,675,095 downwards.
AGCTGTTTATTTTGCAATTAAACGATAAGGGGTCCCATTCGGAAATTTTTGCTTGAGGGGTTTAGAATTTCCACCTACAACATGAGTCACATCACTTTTGGTTTTTTAATTATTATTTAATACAGTCTCAACACTAGAATAAACAAGTCTCAATGGAAAAACACTCATATGAGTTTCTATATTGTGATAGCAACAGTTATATATAAGGTAAAAGCAATATAAGAAAAAAAAAAGCAGAGTAAACACATATATTCACCTTTAAACATGAATTTTTCCTCTCTTACCAGAGTTTTAGACACATTTTGCTCTTTGAGGCCACTTAAGATTCAGATGCTGACTGGCACAAGTAAATGTTTGTGGAATTAAATTAAGACTGTCCTCTAAGACAAGGAAAGTAAGCCTCTGTCAACCAATAACCTGTCATGTAAACTAAAGATTCAAATTCTAAGTTCAATATCATTTATAAATCACTAATACAATACAGTATTTGATCTTGTGAGGTAAAAAAGAGATAGCTTAATGGTTTAAAAAGTTACTGGACCTCTAAAATTAATTACTTACATCCTCCATCTTTGCTAGTATATCCTGATCCTAGGATACAGTGTGGTCTGGTGAAACATTTTATCATCCTTACAAGACCATCTTTGATCTTAGACCACACTAGACCAACTTCCCTTGACCAAAGGGAATGGGGAAATGAGGAAAATTAGCACACTGAATTCTTATACAATTCAATGACGTAGGTAATAGCTTTTTTCCTTTGGAAGCTCAAAGAGGTTAAGGAACTTCCCCAAAATCTAAGTAAATGACTGAGCTAGGATTCAAACTTAGATTTGACTCCAAAGCTCATGCCCTTCCACTAGACTTCACTACCTTTCAAAACCAAAATGAAAGCAAAACAAAACAACAAAAATCCAAAACCTACCATGGGTCCCTTCTTACATGTATTATCTAGAAATTGCAGGGGTTTTGCTGTTAATACTAGAAAAGAAGCTTAAATTGGTAAGTCAAAGTGTTGCCAAGATCCTTCAATTTTAACAATATTAGTATTACACATAAGGAATACTAATACATAAGGAAAGTAATTATGCTTAAAGGCTTAAATTATACAGAAAAGGCTAAAGACTAATCTTGCAACTGTTAATCAGTCTAAGATACACACTTTCAAAAACATAGAAACACAGTTTGTGAGTTTATTTTGGTTTTAAGTTACTTTTAAGTAAGTGACAAACTCTTCTGCACCTTGTTATTTTCTTTCTTTTTTTGAGGGGGGGAAGAGGGAGGTGTCTGGATATCTTTTAATAAAACAATATGGAACTGGGCTGGTGGAGTGGCTCAAGTGTTAAAAGCACCTGCCTAGCAAGCGTGAGGCCCTGAGTTCAAACCCCAGTGATACAAAAAAAAAAAAAAAAAAACCCAATATGGAACCAAATATCCTTTTGATTTTTCTCAAAGGTAAATATTTCCCTTTGATAAAGGTGTAAATATTTAGGTTGTTTCCATGTTTTTGACTATAACAAACTGTTCTGTATTAAACTCTTTTTTTTCAGTGCTGGGGATGAGCCCAGGATGTCACTCACACTAGGTGCACTCTCTACCACTGAACTTATAGCCCCAGTCCCATTGAGCATACTTGTACATGGTCCCAGTGCATTTGTACAAGAGTTTTTCTAAGATCAGGGCCTTGAAATGGAATTGGCATTTCACAGGACACATATATCTTCACACTTATTAGGTACAGTAGGTATGGACAATTGCTTTTATATAAGTGGTTAATTCTATATGCACTCCTCCAAGCAACACAGTATTTGATTTTACTATCCTTGATAGTAATTTTACCAATTCAAGAGTTATAAAATAATTTCTGTCATTTTTAGTTTTTTCTTTTTTGGCAATGCTGGGGTTTGAACTCAGGGCCTTGAACTTGCTACACAGGTGCTCCACCATCTGAGTCATGCCTATAGGCCTTTTGCTTTAAGTTATTTTTCCAGTAGGGTCTCATGCTTTTTGCCCTGGACCAGCTTCAGATGGAGATCCTCCTACCTACAGCCTCCTGCATAGCTGGGATCACAGGCACGTACCACCATACCCAGCTTGAGATACCTAATCTTTTGCTGAGGCTAGCCTCGAACCATAATCCCCTCAATCTCTGCCTCTGGAGTAGCTGGAGTTACAGGCATGAGTCACTGTGCCTGGCCTCATGTTTCTTTCTTTCTTCTGGCAGTACTGGGGTTTGAACGCAGGATCTATCTTGTGCTATGCCCCCAGCCCTTTATGCTTTTTAGTTATTTTTCAGATAGGATCTAGAGATGGGGTCTTGCTAATTTGTTTTGTCCAGGCTAGTCTCAAACCAAGATCCTTCCAAATTCCACCTCCCACGTAGCTGGGATTACAGATGTGAGCCACCATCCCCAGCCTACATATTCATGTTTATTTGTATTTCTTCTTCTGTTAATAACCTATTAGTAACCTTATCAATTTTTCCTCTCTGGTTGTCTTCGTTCTTCTTCTTGATTTGTATACTTTTGCAATTCTATATATGTCACAAATATATACAACCACTTTATAAGTTAATTTGTATGTGGTATCTTTCATTGTACAGTTTTAAATGTTGGTATAACCAAAGCTATTTCTCTTAAGCTTTTTCTATGTGGCTTTGTGTCCTGTTCAAAGTCATTCTCCACCAGGCACTGGTGGTTCACGCCTGTAATTAACTATTTGGGAGACTGAGATCAAGAGGATCAAGGTTTGAGACCAGCCCAGGCAAACAGTTCACAAGACCCCATCTCCAAACTAACCAGAGCAAAATGGACTGGAGGTGTGGCTCAAACAGTAGAGCACCTACTTTGCAAGTGCAGAACCCTGAGTTCAAACTCCATCCCACACACACACACACACAAAAATCATTCTCCAATGATGTGATGTTTAGAGTAAGCTGTGTTCCTTACCAAAATCATGAATTCATTATTAATACAGCAAGTACAGTACAAAAAGAAACTTAAAACTAACTACCTCTAAATATAAAACAGCTACATGTCAAGTTTAACTTTGGGCCCCAGAAAAAAATTATAGATGAATCGCACCTTCTAGATCAATATTCTGAGTAACATCCTGTTGTTGTTGTTGTTGTTGTTTGTGTATGCGGTTTTTTGAGATAGGGTCTCACTAGTATAACCAAAGCCAGCCTGGAATGCTCTAGGAAGAGTTAGCTTTAGCTAACTGTGTTTTTTAATATTTTGTGGATGTCAATTAAGTCTAAGGCTGACCTCCAATTTGCAATCCTCCTTTAATTATTCTTGACCATTATAAGGTTTACTTAATGGCAGTTAAGTCTATGAATATAATAATGATAACCAGTATCTATTGTATGAGTCACCCACCTAAGCTTTCAATGGTGTTAATTCATTTACTTCTCACAGTAATCCTCTGAGTTAGGCATATTTATTTATTTATTTAGATGGGATTGGGGTTTGAACTCAGGATTTCACATTTGCAAAGCAGGCATTCTACTACTACTTGAGCCATACCTCCAGTCCATTTTACTTTGGCTATTTTTTGGAGATGGGGTTCTCACAAACCATTTGCCCAGGCTGGTCTCCAACCACGATCCTCCCAATCTCAGCCTCTCAAGTACCTAGGATTATAGGTGTGAGCCATTGGATTATTTTATTCCCATTTTACAGATGAGAAAAAGGAAGATTCAGAAATGTAAAGGAAATAATCTAAGATAAAAGAGCTAGTAAGAAGCAGAGACAGAGTTTGCACCCAGACTTTGGTCTGTATTACATGACAGTGCCACCCTTAAAGAGGTATGCTAGGTAGTCATGGTGGTACTGTCCACAATTTCAGCTACTGGGGAAACTGAGGCAGGAAGATTTCAAGATTGAGGCCAGCCTGTATAACACAGCGAGATCCTGTATGGAGGGAAAAAAAAAAGTGAAAGAGCAAAATGACATATACCAAGTGGAGTTTTCTGAAGACAAATTTGCAAATTAAGGAAAGATCTTCTACATTAATAGTTAATTCTAAAAGACAAAACTAATACATTGCTCTGTAATACCAGAGTGCTGCTATACAGCTGGTCACACTCAAATACCAAAAGACATGCCAGAGGCAAACCATTGCACATATGCTAACATTACCTGTGACAACCAGAAAACAAGAGGTGACTAAAGATCTTTATGTAAAGGATAAAAAACTAAAATCTATTTCACTCAATCAAAAAAAGCATTGTACCCATTAATAGCTGTGCAAAGCTGAGAGCCCTGATATTCAAACATTGTCGGTCAACAATTAATGCTCTCCTCTCCCCTTCTCCTTCCTAAAACTGGTGATTTTTTGTATTTTGGGGATGTCAATTAAGGCTAAGTGCCTAAATCTTACCCTCAGTATTTCCAGCTTAAATCTCATAATATAGAATCAGTAGGTTGGAGTTCTGTAATTTCAAGTGCTAGAAACTACAGAATCTCTTTTTTAAAGAGGCTTTCATAGAAGTTCAAATTTAAAGCAATCAGCTAGCTGATCATAATAAAATGTACTTCCTGAACACCAGAGAAATCTAAAGAAGCACTTAAGTTTCCCACAGTTACAACCTAAGGAACACATGAAAAACCCAAGTAATAACTGTCTTGACAATAACTATGCAAAAATAGTTACTCATGGAGCAGTATAGTTAGTTACCAAATCAACTCCATAAACACTCACAAAACTATTTTCCAGAAAGCATCATAAGTTTTAAAAAAATCCTGTAAGTTGACAAACATGGAGTCAGTCATGTACTACTTATAGTAAGTCAAGCAGGAAAATAATAAAGTTACAGGGTGAAAATTAATTGTGCTATATACTCATCAAAGATTGTAGTCTTGGGAATTCCAAGATGGCGGCTAGAGGGAGGAAGCAGTAAGCATGCCAACTATAGTGAAATCTTAGAGAGAAGCTGGAGACACACCTTGTAAGCAAAACCACTGAGAAGAGGCAAAACTTTGACCCAACCACACCTCCAGCCAGTGCAGAGAAGCTCCACTTCACATTAAACGGAGAAACAAAGAGGGCCCCCAGGCCGCCAGTCGCCTGCACCTGGACGGCTTGAAAAGACACGGAAAAGCTTACTGTCAATCAGTACACTAACAAACCCTGTATATATCTTTGAAACTTTTTTATTTGATTCTTTGTTTTGTTTTTTCCTACTTGTCTGTTTATTTGTTCTTCCCTTTTTCTTTAACTTCTTTGTTTTCCATCTCCTCTCACACTTCCATTCTATTTATCACCATTGTTATTATTACAAGCTAGAAAATACTTAATCGACACAGTACAGGGACAGTAACAACACCAAGGGCAATGACAGGAAGACAGAAAAAACAGGGAAACCAGTTTCCCCACAGCAAAAAAATTGGTACAGGAACCACAGGGAAATGAAGAAAACATATACTCAGATCCAGACTCCAACAAAATAAAGATAAACTATGCCAAAGAACCCAATGAAGCCCACAAGAATAATTTAAAAGAAGACATACTACAGGTACTCAATGAGAATTTTATAGAGATGATACTTGATATGGTCAACCAAAATGTCAGGAGACACTCAAGAAATTCCAAGACAACAAAAATAGAGAATTTGAAAAAGCAAAAGAAGAAATAAAGGAAACCATAGAAGCACTATATAAACACCAAAGTGAAACAGAGAACACGATTAATAAAGAGATAAATGAACTCAACAAAAACAGACAACATTAAAGAGGAAACCACCCAGGATATTGAAAACCTCAGAAAAAAGAATGAAACAGAACTGCAAAACAAAACAGAAGGCCAATACAGCAGAATAGAACAAACAGAAGACAGAATCTCAGAACTTGAAGATGAAATGGTAATTAAAAGAAAAACAGAAGAACTATTAATTAAACAGCTCAAGACCTGTGAAAACAAAATGCAAGAACTCACCGACTCCATCAAAAGACCAAACTTGAGAATCATGGGCAATGAAGAAGGAGAAGAGATGTGAGCAAAGGGAATGCATATTATGTTCAACAAAGTAATAACAGAAAATTTCCCAAATCTAGAGAAAGATATTCCCATACAGATGCAAGAGGCCTGCAGGACACCAAACAGACCAGATCAAAATAGAACTACCCCACGACATATCATCATTAAAACAAGAAGTTCAGAAACTAGGGAAAGAATATTGAAGGCTGTAAGAAAGAAAAAACAAATACCATACAAATGTTAATGTTTCAACAGAAACATTAAAAGCAAGAAGAGCGTGGGGTGAGATCTTCCGGGCACTGAATGAAAATAACTTCAACCCCAGGATACTCTACCCAGCAAAACTATCATTCAAAAAAGATGGAGCAATAAAAGTCTTCCATGATAAGCAGAAATTAAAACAGTATGTGACCACAAGCCACCACTACAAAAGATTCCTCAAGGGATTCTGCACACAGAAAGTGAAACCCAACATAACCATGAAAGGTTAGGAAAAGAAAAAGCAAGAAAGTAGAGAGTAACCTCAACATAGGTACAATCAAACCTTCAAACAACTAAGAAAACTAAATGACAGGAATCACCACATACCTATCAATACTAACACTTAATGTTAATGGACTTAATTCTCCCATCAAAAGGAACCATTTGATGAAATGGATTAAAAGGAAGATCTAACAACTTGTTGCTTACAGGAGACCCATCTCACCGACAGAAATAAGCGTAGGCTTAGGATGAAAGGCTGGAAGAAGATCTACCAAACCAATGGCATCTGAAAATAGGCAGGACTAGCAATACTTATCTCTGACAAAGTAGACTTCGAATCTACATTGATCAAACGAGATAAAGAAGGACATTCCATGCTAATAAAAGGGGAAATAGACCAAAAGGAAATAACAATTATCAACCTATATGCACCCAATGACAACACACCCAATTTCATCAAACATACCCTGAAAGACCTAAAAGCATATAGTAACTCCAACACAGTGGTCATGGGAGACTTTAACACCCCATTATCATCAATAGATAGGTCATCCAAACAAAAAATCAATAAAGAAATCCTAGTTCTAAAATATACAATAGATCAAATGCACCTACTTGATGTCTACAGAACATTTCATCCAACTTCTACACAATACACATTCTTCTCAGCAGCCCATGGAACCTTCTCTAAAATAGATCATATCCTAGGGCACAAAGCAAGCCTCACCAAAATAAGAAAATAGAAATTATACCATGCATTTCTATCTGACCACAATGCAATAAAACTAGAACTCAACAACAAAAGTAAAGACAAAAAACATGCAAACAGCTGGAAACTGAATAATTCATTACTTAATGAACAACGGGTCACTGATTAAATAAAAGAGGAAATTAAAAAGTTCCTGGAAGTCAATGAAAATGAAAACACAACTTACCGGAACCTATGGGACACAGCAAAGGCAGTCCTGAGAGGAAAGTTTATAGCCATGAGTGCATATATTAAAAAGACTGAAAGATCCTAAATCAGTGACCTAATGATACATCTGAACTCCTAGAAAAACCAGAATAAGCAAATCCCAAAACAAATAGGAGAGAAATAATAATAAGAGCTGAAATCAATGAAATAGAAACCAAAAAAACCATACAAAGATTTAATGAAACAAAAAGTTGGTTCTTTGAAAACATAAGCAAGATTGACAGACCGCTGGCAAACCTGACTAAAATGAGGAGAGCAAAAACCCAAATTAGTAGAATCGGGAATGCAAAAGGGGAGATAACAATTAACACCATGGAAGTCCAGGAAATCATCAGAGACTACTTCAAGAACCTATATTCAAATACATTTGAAAATCTTAAAGAAATGGACAGATTTCTAGATACATACGATCATCCAAAACTGAAACAAGAGGAAATTAATCACCTGAATAGATCTATAACACAAAATGAAATTGAGGCAGCAATTAAAAGTCTCCCCAAAAAGAAAAGTCTAGGACCTGATGGATTCTCTGCTGAATTCTATCAGACCTTTAAAGAAGAACTGATACCAACCCTCCTTAAACTGTTCCATGAAATAGAAAAGGAAGGAAAACTGCCAAACACATTTTATGAAGCCAGTATTACACTTATCCCAAAACCAGGCAAAGACACCTCCAAAAAGAAGAACTATAGGCCAATCTCCTTAATGAACACTGATGCAAAAATCCTCAACAAAATAATGGCAAACCGAATTCAACAACACATCAAAAAGATCATTCACCACAACCAAGTAGGCTTCATCCCAGGAACACAGGGGTGGTTCAACATATGAAAATCAATAAACGTAATAACCACATTAACAGAAGAAAAGACAAAAACCACTTGATCATCTCAATAGATGCAGAAAAAGCCTTTGATAAGATCCAACACCATTTCATGATAAAGGCTCTAAGAAAACTAGTAATAGAAGGAAAATACCTCAACATTATAAAACATACAGCCAGCATTATACTTAACGGAGAAAAACTGAAACCATTCACTCTAAAATCAGGAACCAGACAAGGATGCCCACTATCTCCACTCCTATTCAACATAGTACTGGAATTCCTAGCCAGAGCAATTAGGCAAGAAGAAGGAATAAAAGGAATACAAATAGGTAAAGAAACTGTCAAAATATCCCTATTTGCAGATGACATGATCCTATACCTTAAAGACCAAAAAACTCTACTCAGAAGCTTCTAGACATCATCAATAGCTACAGCAAGGTAGCAGGATATAAAATCAACAAAGAAAAATCATTAGCATTTCTATACACTAATAATGAGTAAACTGAAAAAGAATATATGAAAACAATTCCATTTACTATAGCCTCAAAAAAAATCAAATACCTAGGTGTAAACCTAACAAAAGATGTGAATGACCTCTACAAAGAAAACTATAAACTTCTGAAGAAAGAGATTGAGGAAGACTATAGAAAGTGGAGAGATCGCCCATGCTCATGGATTGGTAGAATCAACGTAGTAAAAATGTCTATACTCCCAAAAGTAATCTACATGTTTAATGCAATTCCCATCAAAATTCCAATGACATTCATTAAAGAAATTGAAAAATCTACCATGAAATTTTATGAAAACACAAGAGGCCACGAATAGCCAAGGCAATACTCAGTCAAAACAACAATGCTGCAGGTATCATGATACCTGACTTCAAACTATATTACAAAGCAATAACAATAAAAACAGCATGTAGTGGCACAAAAACAGACATGAAGACCAGTGGAACAGAATAGAGGACCCAGATATGAAGCCACACAACTATAACCAACTTGTCTTTGACAAAGGCACTAAAAATATATGATAGAGAAATAGCAGCCTCTTCAACAAAAACTGCTGGGAAAACTGGTTAGCAGTCTGTAAAAAACTGAAACTAGATCCATGGATATCACCCTATACCAAGATTAACTCAAAATGGATCAAGGATCTTAATATCAGACCACAAACTCTAAAGTTGATATAGGAAAGAGTAGGAAATACTCTGGAGTTAGTAGGTATAGGTAAGAACTTTCTCAACGAAACCCCAGCAGCACAGCAACTAAGAGATAGCATAGATAAATGGGACTTCATAAAACTAAAAAGCTTCTGTTCATCAAAAAAAAAAAATGGTCTCTAAACTGAAGAGAATACCCACAGAGTAGGAGAAAATATTTGCCAGCTACACATCAGACAAAGGACTGATAACCAGAATATATAGGGAACTTAAAAAACTAAATTCTCCCAAAACTAATGAACCAATAAAGAAGTGGGAAAGTGAACTAAACAGAACTTTCTCAAAAGAAGAAATTCAAATGGCCAAAACACATGAAAAAATGCTCACCATCTCTAGCAATAAAGGAAATGCAAATTAAAACAACACTAAGATTCCACCTCACCCCTGTTAGAATAGCCATTATTAGCAACACCACCACCAACAGGTGTTGGCAAGGATGTGGGGAAAAAGGAACCCTCTTACACTGTTGGTGGGAATGTAAACTAGTACAACCATTCTGGAAAAAAATTTGCAGGCGACTTAAAAATCTAAACATTGATCTACCATATGATCCAGCAATACCACTCTTGGGGATATACCCAAAAGAATGTGACACAGGTTACTCCAGAGGCACCTGCACACCAATGTTTATTGTGGCACTATTCACAATAGCCAAGTTATGGAAACAGCCAAGATGCCCCACTACTGACAAATCGATCAAGAAAATGTGGTATGTTGGAAATGTGGACCCCAAAAGTGACCACGTGGAGAGTAGTGATCTGGCCAAGAGATTCTTTATTGCCGGGTGGGAGAGGGAGAGACCCAAGGGGGGGGGGGGGCTTAAATACCCCTCAGTGAGACTCAGCATGATCTGGTTAAGATCTTATGGTTCATGCTGATTGGAGGTTGGGGCAGGAGGCTTCAAGCTAGACTTCAGGCAGGACCGTGACCCTGGGAAACGGAAGCTTAAAGGTGCAGTAAGAACTGAAACCTATCGGCACCATTATTGTCAACATTCCTCCTTTTTTTGTTTGTTAAGGAAGGGCAGCATTGTGTTCACTCTGGCTTCTTCGAGCTGGCAAGGGGCAGCGTAGGGGAAGGGAGGGTTAGTTGGCAAACAGTGTTGGGGTGGTGACCCTCATGATGGCGTACACCCAGGCTCCAAAAATGAAGATTTCCTCTTCCCTGAAGTTGATGAAGGTCCTTTGTAGCCATAGGTCATAAAGAGTCTCGAGCCAATCCTCCGACCTCCGCATGGTGGGTATCAGCCAACTATCCTTGCGTTTTGGAGAGGTTGGTATCCCTGGAGGTACAACTGGTTAAATTTCTGGTTAGCAATATCAGACATGTAGTATGATACAAGGGAGGAAGCTTAAGAACAGGAGAGCTAAAACATAGGCATTAGGATGAGCATTGGCCAGGAGAACCACTGTGAAATGTTGTTCTCTAGACAATTTCAAGAGTCCTCCAATTCCCTTCTCCATTTTTCTAATTGTTTCTTGAGAGGTGCCGCCATTGGGGAACCCATTGAGCTTGACAGCAGTGGGTGTCATGAGAATGACCAGATGAGGGCTGGTCCATCGAAGTCCCAATGGAGAGGGTAGAAGATCCTTTTTGGAGAACAAGTTGCCCTGGTTTAACAGAAATTGTAGTAGGGTGGGGCAGGATCTGGTTTGCATGCTCTCTGAGAAGTTCCCTGAGAAGGCAGGTAGTCAGCCAGAGAAGCAAAGTCTGTTGGAGGCAAGTTTTCTAAGAGAAATGGGTGGCCATACATTATCTAAGACCCAAATAGGAATATTAGGAGGAGCATAAAAAGGTGTTTGCTCAGGGACTACATACCTAGGGATCTAAATTCTGCAAAATCCTGTAACTGCCAGGAAAGCTGTAAGCTGTCTTATGGTATGGGGGTTGGGAAACAGAAGATTGGGTTGATGCATTTATGACTCAGTGAGTGAGTCTGTCCCTTTAAAGCCACACCTAGGTAGGTGACCTGTGGGAGGCAGGACTGTCAGGATTTAAATGTAACACTCTTGGATAAAAGAAAGCTTTAGCTCATTATTTTATATAAATTGACACTTTTAACCTTTTAAATGTTTGTACCATATTTAGATAAAGTATAACATAACAGTTACAAGGTGGTCATTTAAGACACATAAGCAAATATATAAATGAACTCTGATTTAGTAGTACTTAAAAGCTTGACAAGATCAGCAGAAAATACAAATAATTTCTTTGATAAAATCTTTCTCTGTAATGGTTTTTTGTAGATGTTACTCAGAGCAGAACAATATTAAGATAACCTTGTTATTTCATAGACATAGAGGATTTGATTTTCGTTTGACATGACCCTAAAAATCTTTTAGGCAACTCTTAGATTATATTCAACTTTAACTTTATCACACACCGAAGCTTTTATTATACACTTTTCAAACTTACTCAGACATTTATATAACATACTAAACCCTTTGATGGCTTGTCCTAATCCTTCTTATTTGAAACAATCTTTAGGACAAACACCTTCTTTGCAAAATCCCTTCTCATCCAAAAAACCATTCCTTTTTCCTTTAACTTCTCAAAAATACATTTATTACCTATCTATATCCTTTCCAGTTGTTTACTTTGTAACTTGTATTTTAAAATTAACTTTTATAAGAATTTTAAATTTATTATAGGGGCTGGAGCAACTAATTAGTAGCCCTTGATTTTTAAGGAATAGGCATAAGGCCTCATGTCCCTCAGGCTTGAGGGGACATTGTTTTGGGTGTGGAAACTGTGAGGGATTTTTGAGTTTTATTTGAATAGGGAGGGCCATCCTGGCTCACCCTACACTCATCTCATCAGTCCACACTGTGGTACCTTCTTTGTCCTGAAGGAGGGGGCAGCAGAGATAGCTGCCTGGGGGGAGGAGATTTTGAGCCTTTAATTGAGATAGTAAATCCTGTCCCATGAGGGACACTGGAGTTTTAGGTACTATGAGGAAAGAGTGACAGAAGAGGAGGTCTCCCCAAGAGCAGGCCAGAGGCCAGGTAAACTAGCGTTCTAGGGGCTGGCCAGATTTGCCCCGAACGATAACTTTTGTCATTGGACTGGGGACCAGGAGAAAAAGGTAAAACAGAGAAACAGGCTCCACTGTATAGGAGGAAAATGACCTTTTGTTTTTCTGCCATTATGGCTCCTCAACATTGATGCCAAGAAGTGGAGTGTGGCCAGGAGGCTTGGACCCATCAATCCATTTGGACCCATCAATCCATAGGAGGAGGCACCTTGCCTTCCATCTGGTGACAGGGGCACTTAGACCTCCAGTGGTTACCCTTGCAGAGGGCAGGGTCCTGGTTGGGGGCAGGGCTGTCTCCTGGGCTGTCCCCCTTTAAGCATTCTCTGCAGAAGTGCCCCTCCTGTCCACCACAGTAGCAAGTTCAGGATACAGGCTCCAGTCAGCTGGGGCCCTCTCTGAGAGCAGCAATGAGGCCATGGTGTCTCTCATCTTTTTCTCTCCTGTTAGTAAGGTCCTGGACATACAGACGTAGCCATAAATACAGACATGGCTAGCTGTATTACTTGGTTCAATGACTTTCCCTTCAGCCACAGTATGAGTTTTTATGAATATCTGGGGCTGACTGTTAGAAATTTATCTTCAAGGAGAACCTCTCTCACCTGTGACTCTGAGTCCACTGTGGTATGCTTTCTGATAGGTTGTTGCTGTAAAGTAAAGTTGTTATTTTACATTGACACCTGACACTCTGGAGAGCAAACCTCTGAACTGTTCTGGGCCTCAGTTTCCTCGCTTGAAGAATGAGGGATCCGATTTAGGTTAAACTACGTTTTTCCACTATGAGATGGCTGAAGTGACATTAATGCCACTTATCTTCTTTATCATTTTTTTTTTTTAGTAGTGCTGGGGAATTGAACCCAGGGCTTTGCACATGCTGGGCAGACATTCTCCCATTGAGCTACTTCCACAGCCCCAAATATTATTATTATTATTTCTTACTTTGGCTGTACTGGGCTTGAACTCAGGACTTTATGCTTGTAAAGCTGTACTCTACTGCTTGAGCCATATAATCATTTCCAACCTGAGTGGCCTGGGCCAGAACCCATTGCTTTTCTAATGAGAGAAATTTGTATAGGGTACCTCAGTTTACTATTTTTTTTTTTATAGAAAAGGTCTAATTGGTGTATGGTATTGTAATTTAAGGAACCCTGTGAAGGCCACTTCTCTTGGTCACCCAAGGCATACTGAGGCTGACCTTTCCAACATCTATCAGCCAGAAGACTGGAAGATGGAGGTCCCATCTAGAAAGAACAAAACGTTAGGATCCTGTCTTTTAGCTAAAAGCAGGCAGCCTCTTTAATAAAGGCTATCTTTTTAATGAAGAAATCATTTCTAAATTTAGAGAAGGGCATTCAGAGGGCATTTTAGGCCAATAACAGTGCCATATGGTACAACTAGTGTTAATATTTGGAGGGAAAAATTTATGCTGAGGCCAAAGGTATAGAAAATTCTAAATGAGAAATTTAGAGACCACAGCAATGTCTATTTAGTTATTTCTGGAACTATAACCTTGAGCTAACAATTGACTTACAAGGGTCTGATGCCCTGAGATGTGAGGTGGGGCTAGGAACAGGACTTGTGCAAGGCGCCACTCCCTCCACACACAACTGGGACAAATGACCCTGACTGCCTAGGCCTAATCCCATGGCCTGTCGCCCTTCCCCCCTTCCTGTGTACTCAGCACGCGTTTATTCTAGGGGAAGTGGTGGTGGGCCACAGCCATCACCACATGTGGCTGGTGGCCCAGGATGTACTGGGTCCTCTCTATGGATTTTCTTAGCTATGGCAAGAAGCCGGCATCCTGTGCACAGGTGTGCCTGTTTGCTTTCCCTCCTCCCCTTGTGGGGGCTGAGTTAGAGCATAAGCGTGGCAGCTGCAGGTTTTTGTAATTGCTTTTGTAAAGCAGCTGACTTAAAGTTACTTTAGACTGAGAGGCCTGGCAAACTAGTTGGAATAACAAGTCATAAGGTACCATGTTACAAGTTTTTCACGGGAGGCAGGGTCCCCGTAAGCCCAGGGAGGGGAAGGCAGACAGAGACAAAGGACATGTGGTGAGACCATGGAGGAGCAGAAAAGGTGAGCTGACATCTTAGGTAAGGGAGGGGAAGGCAGAGCCTGGAGGCATGACACACGCTTAAGGGATTAGCCATCACCTCTGTCTCCAGGTTGCTCCCATTGATTGGTACTGGCAGGCTTTCAGCAAAATGAAACCTCCACTCTCCGGTCACTGAATAAAGCATGAGCTCTCCCAGAGCTGGAACCGCCTTGAGGTCAGAATTGGCAAGGAGTGGCTTGCTTAACTCCATGACAGGGAAAGTTTTTCAGGAAGATAGGAGGAGATAGGTACAGTAAGCAGTGCAAGAAGTCTGTTTACATGAGGAAGGAGGAGGTTTGGAGAGGAATTGGCTGATTTAGAAACTGGTTTACAGGCTGATAGAATCTGCGCAGGGGAACAGAAAGTACAGAGGAGGGTTTGAAGTCAGAGAGCCAGATTTAGATGGAGGTATGAAAAGGCTTGGACATAATGTAATCTCTCCCCATCGTCCCGATCGCTCACAGTAGTTATATGTCCCATAAAAGGTTGGCATTTAAAGACCTGAAAAGGGGCCAGTGATTTTGGTTGTCTAAAGGATAAGTGGGCCAGATTTGAGTGCAAAAGCAGATTAAATTTTTTGGTTTTATGTCTGGGGTCAAACCCAAGGTGTCTATATTATTGAGGAGGCATCTCAATGGGGAGTCAGATGGCAAAGAGGATGTAGAGGCACTCATTGTGTGGGACCTGGTCCCGTAATGGGAGAGGTGGATATTATGTACTGTGGAGCATCCTCGCACAGCACAAATACCCAACAACAGCACAAGGCCCACGAGAATTGGGCCAAATGGCCGAGGGCTATGGGTCACCTGGGCCCAGGCTTTTTGACGAGGGGTCTCTGAGACCCACGACAAAATGGATCCAAGCCCGACAACGGAGGGAATCCCTCTGCTGCCTGAGCCACCCAGAGATGGCCAAACAGGGGGAGTGTTTGGAAACCCCGGAGACACCGAGGGGAGAGACTGCAAAGGGAGCCCAAGAAGGGTATGTGGACTCACCAAAGAATGTCCAGTGTTGGATGTAAGCAGGGCGATCGGGAAGATGAGTCCTGGCCAGTCACGTCCTCAGGGTGGTCGTGGGGTGAGGTGGAATGGGGGTCCCACCAGGATTAGTGGGGAGCCTCCATTTGAGTCATGGCACCAAAATGTTGGAAATGTGGACCCCAAAAGTGACCACGTGGAGAGGAGTGATCTGGCCAAGAGATTCTTTATTGCCGGGTGGGAGAGGGAGAGAGCAGAGAGAGAGAGAGGGGCAGGGGCTTAAATACCCCTCAGTGAGACTCAGCATGATCTGATTGGTTAGGATCTTATGGTTCATGCTGCTCCTTGGGCAGAAGGAGGATTCAAGCTAGACTTGAGGCAGGACTGTGACCCTGGGAAATGGAAGCTTAAGGGTGCAGTAAGAACTGAAACCTATCAGTGCCATTATTGCCAACATGGTATCTATACACAATGGAATTTTAGGCAGTCATGAAGAACGAAATGTTATCAATCGCTGGTAAATGGATGGAATTGGAGAACATCATTCTGAGTGAGGTTAGCCTGGCCCAAAAGACCAAAAATCATATGTTCTCCCTCATATGCGGACATTAGATCAAGGACAAACACAACAAGGGGATTGGACTTTGAGCACACGATAAAAGCAAGAGCACACAAGGGATGGGTGAGGATAGGTAAGAAACCTAAAACATTAGCTAGCATTTGTTGCCCTTAATGAAGAGAAACTAAAGCAGATACCTTAAAAGCAACTGAGGCCAATAAGAAAAGGGGACCAGGAACTAGAAAAAAGGTTAGATCAAAAAGAATTAACCTAGAAGGTAACACACACGCACAGGAAATTAATGTGAGTCAACTCCCTGTATAGCTATCTTTATCTCAACTAGCAAAAACCCTTGTTCCTTCCTATTATTGTTTATACTCTCTCTTCAACAAAGTTAGAGATAAGGGCAAAATAGTTTCTGCCAGGTATTGAGGGGGTGGTGTGAGAGGGAGGGGGTGGAGTGGGTGGTAAGGGAGGGGGTGGGGGCATGGGGGAGAAATGACCCAAGCATTGTATGCACATATGAATAATAAAACAATAATAAAAAAAAAAAAGATTGTAGTCTTAGCTGGGTGCCACAGCTCAGGCCTGTAATCTTAGCTACTCAGGAGGCAGAGATTAGGAGGATCAAGGTTCAAAGCTAGCTTGGGCAAATAGTTTGTGAGACCCTATCTCAAAAAAACCCTTCATTAAAAAAAAAAAAGGGGGGGCTGGTAGAGTGACTCAAGGTGTAGGCCCTGTGCTCAAACCCCAGGGCTACAAAAAAAAAGTTGTAGTCTTTGGAGGCAAACTTTGGAGAAAACAGGTTATTAAATCGACAGATTTGCATTTAATTGGTAATATGTAATTTAACTATGACTATGCAGATTAGTAATGCTAATGCAAAAAAATACTTTTGCAATAATTTATCTTTTACCTGGCATTTTGTATTTAAAATATTTCAAAAAAAATTAGTTGGCATTCACACCAACTGAAATAACACTAACATGTCTCATTTTTTTCCTAATGACAAATACACAGAAAAATTCTAATCTAAAGCAGCTGAAAAATCCATGGATTTAGAATTAATTCCCCATCCTCTCTCTTCTGGATGAAAAACAGATGGGGACTGTTTTTCAAATAAGAATCTCACCTGTCAAATTGCCACTAAAAACTATGTCCACACCCTGCTTATGGAATATAGCTGTAACGATGCTCAATAATCCCGATGAGTTTCTATTTTGGTTATGAAAGTAAAGGATGCTATTTTAGATATTTAAAGATGCCCCAGAGGCCTCGGCCAAAGTGCACAAAAAAATATAGGGCAAATGATCAGAACAGCAGAGGGTAGACAGGGAGGCCTCAGTTTAGTTTACTCAGAAAATGCATGCCAACAGCTAGTATATCAACTATAATGATGCAAAACACTACCCAAAGTAACCTATCAAAATATACCTTGGATCTATTTTACCAGCCCAGTAACTTTTGACTAATCACTTTTTTGGGCTTTGTTCAATCCTACCTTTCCTGCCAGGTCCAACTCAAAGGTCACCTTCTTTATGAAATGTTCCCTGATTCTCCACCAGTCAAAAGCAATCTTTTCTTCTTTTGAATGCCCTAAACACCTATTTTAAATATTTCCATGGCACTTTCTACCTTGACATAGAACTACTTCTGTTATACATGTACTATCTTCTTTGTTAGACATCCTGTTCCTTAAAGACAAGCAGGTACC
This sequence comes from Castor canadensis, assembly GCF_047511655.1. Taxonomy (NCBI): domain Eukaryota; kingdom Metazoa; phylum Chordata; class Mammalia; order Rodentia; family Castoridae; genus Castor; species Castor canadensis. Next base: position 182,657,236 of record NC_133386.1, on the reverse strand, counting down.
ATGACTCATTTCTCCTTCATCCCCTTTAACACTGAGGGTCATTCAGTATCTTCCACATAGTAGTCATTCAAATATTTACTGAATGAATACATAAACTGTGTCCACTATTTATAAACTGTGGTGCTATTCTTTTTTCAACTCAAGCATTCCAGAACTGTGTCTCCCAGGTGGGAAACACTAAGTACCAAAACACATTCTGTTACAATATTAGGGTTCTTATAGGAAGTCACTTTTGTCCTATTCTCAACCACTCTTTCTGTTGCCTTTTTACTGTTCCTTCTCTCCATGAGAAGGTACTTGTTCCTTCTATTGTTACTAAGAGTCCCATTATGTTCAAGGTAAAGTGAAAAAATGCATTTGATGCAATTACCAGTTCCTCACAAATTTGGGTGCTACTTGTCATGTCAATATCCAGGACTTGAATAAAAGAAAGTCCAAATTCTTTTCACTCCTAAGAACTATTTCTTTTTTTTTTTTTTCCCTTTTCAGACAAAATGTAGCACACAGCACAGGAAGCAGTCCCAGTAAGCCACCGTTCATAAACAGCTTTGCTGAAAGCATAACAAAGGTTCTGTTGTGCTCTTGCATGGCAGGGCCAGTAACCAGCAGGAGGAGATGAACTCTTTAAGAAACAAAGGTTCTATCTTCATGCAAATGTTTGCATTAATAAAAAATGAAGAGAAAGATATAGAAAATGCAGGCTAGCTGGACATAATAGGTCTCTAAATGGAGAGGTTTTTCACATTTTCCAGGCAGAGTCAGCAGGTTTTTTAAAAACTTTGTCATTCTGAACATTTCACAGACATCACAAGAAAGACATGCAAATAACAGAAGCAAATCAAAGGACATCCTGCTGCTCTGCTGGCGCCTCCTTCATCCATGTCTGGTTTGTCATTTTCTGTTAACCCTAGTGCTGGCTGCTATTTTGTTGAGGAATGGAGTCCCCAAGCTCAAGCGGCAGTACATGTCCAACCAGCTGGCCCCAGCACTGATAACATTACAATGCAAGTCATGTACTACCACTCAGGGACACGTGCTGCCAGGCAACAAGTGCAATGGGTGATTTTTACACATTCTGCTTGCATATCTGCATGGGAAAGAGCCTCTAACTAACCACTTAAGAAGATGTGGTCTTCTTGAGTGTGAGCATCCATAGAGGAGTTCTCTGAAGATGGATTTGCTGAGGACCAGTCCTTCAAAGTGAAATATACAATAAGGGCCTTAAAATGAACACAGAAAATAAAGCTTATGGTGGGAGTGTTGGCTTCTATATGCCAAAGCAGTATACTACGTGCTCAACCTACCTTGTCTCATTTAATCTTCACCACCACAACTTAAGGTAGATACTTATCTCCATTTTACAGCTGAAGAAACTGGCTTCAGGAGGATATATAATTTGATAATAATGACAGGCCAGAACCCAAAACTGTATGGTGGCAAATTCTTCTCCATTCATACATTTTTTTCAAACACACACACACACACACACACACACACACACACACACACCCCTCTTTCTGTCTTTCTTTTTTTGAGGTGCTGGGGATTGAACATAGCCTGTGTGTGCTAGGCATGTGCTCTACCAGTGACTTACACTACCACCCCATCCCTTCCTCACTCCCTCCCTTCCTAATTGAAACTTAGCTTAGCTCATCTGAAAATATCACAATAAATGTATTTACCCACTTCAGGATCACTGACATGTCATCCTTTCTCCGTTTTTTATCATTTGGGGTCCTTATCATACATTTTTAAGAATGAGTGGCTTTTTTATTAGGTTATAATGAGAATCTGATTCAAGTTGCTGAAGCTTTCTCACAGAAAAGAGGATATAATTTAATATGTTTTACATAATTATAGTGCACTCAAGAATCACCAAAAGCTTATCAATATTCCTCTGAGGGTTTATTGCCTACATGTTAAAAAAAAAAAAAAAAAGGCAGGGCACCAATGGCTCATGCCTATAATCCTAGCAACTCAGGAGGCAGAGATCAGGAGGATCATGGTTCAAAGCCAATGTGGGCAAACAGTTTGTGAGACCCTATCTCGAAAATACCCATCACAAAAAGGGCTGGTGATGGAGTGGCTCAAGGTTAAGTGGATCAAGGTGAAGGCCCTGATTTCTTTTTTTCCAGCTTTTTTTCCTTACCATTCTACTTAAGTGGTTCTGCAACAAACATAATGATGACCCATTAAATATTGACCTAAAAATTCCCTGTACTCCTCAATTTCCATTGAACACACACACTATTCCTGTTTACTAGAACTTGAAATCAATTAAGTCTTTCCACAAACTGTGTCCCACTGGCCTCTGAGGATTGTACAGTACTCTGTCCTCCACAATTTCATTTTCCATGGTCACAGTACTTTGCAGTCAAAGAGCATGATAAGAATAGGGTTCAATACTACATAAGGTTTCAGGTATCCACTGGGGGTCTTAGAACACATCAGTTGAAGATAAGGAGAAACTACTGTACTTAACTTGGAAGTAGTAGCCCGATGCTTCCTTATTATCTTCATCATTGCTCCTAAATTATAAAAGCTTAAGAAGTAGAAGTACTTTAAGATCATATTGTTCAACTCCTATCATTTTACAGATAAAGATATTGAAGTCTTTCTTCAGTTTTTCCCATCTTGATCCAGAGATGCAAAGCTTTTGGGCTTGCTTAAATGTAGTTCTAAAGTTTTCCACATTTCCATCTATAAATATATTGCAAAATTTTTTTCTTTGAACAAAGAAAATTAAATCAGAGCAAAAACTGAAAATTTTTATTTTCTCAGAGACCAGAAAAGCTAAAGAAAAACAATTAAATAAGAGAATTCGCTTCAAACCCAAGTAGCCCTTGTATTTCCTAGGGGTTTTCCTTCTGAATTTTCTTTTCTTTCTTGCTTTACTTAGTATTATATTTTTCAAAATTTGATGAAGTACTCTTTTATGAGATAATAAATATGTCTTCATATAAGTATTGCTGAGCTTTAAAACAAGTTTTTAGAATTTTTAGTTTTCTCCTAAAAACCTTAAGTTTTTAGTTTTACCAAATTTATTTGCTATCCCTCTATGAAGATATATTCTCTTTGATTCCATCTCTAATTCCTCCAATCTCCATATACAAATTGGAGCATTCTTTACTTTTTCTTGGCAGTACTGGGGGTTGAATTCAGGGCCTTATGCTTGCTAGGCAGGCACTCTACCACTTAAGCCATTTCACCAGCCAAATTAGAGTATCTTTTTATGCAAGAAGAGATTGCTAGAGTTGGCAACTAGCAGTCTCTACCATAGCATTATATAATAATATATATATTATATATAATATAATTTAGGAATATTTTTTGTTAGAAACTACTATCATCCCCTCCCCAATACACACTTCCCAATGGCATAGAGATCATATTTCTTAGCTTCTCTTGCAGCTGGGCTTCAGTCATGTGATTAAGTTACAAAAATATAAGCAAAATTTTTTTTTCTTGAGGAGTATTTTGTTACATGAGTCAAAGTGAAGAATAAAGTCAGAAACCCACAAAAAATTCAAAAACAAAATATTTTATGAGTCTTCTAGAAAGTACTTAAATGGAACTGATTCTGCTGAGAAATGTCCTTCATTTACCATAGGAGATAAATGGGCGTTCCTCTAGTCCTCATGGATCATGACAGACCTGTGGTTAGAATGTTGATAGAGAAAAATAGAAGTCTGAGGCCCTGAAGACACCTTGGACCACAGCACACCAGCTATAGACTGCTGATCCTCAGACTTTTGTTCCAAAAGAGATAAATAACATTCCATCTTGTTTAAACCATATTATTTTAGGTTTCTCTGTTGTATGCAGACAAACATAATATTAACATAAAGCATCTACATATTTTCCAGAAAGTATAAATGAAAGGATCAAGTTAATATGGCTGGCAAATACCCAATCAGAACATTCCTCAATCTATGTTAGTGCATGCTGGGATAGGATGGAGCACTGGCAGGCACTATCCTAAAGAAATGTACTGAACTCTTCAAAGTTCACTATGTTCTAATCATGGTAATGACTTTCATAACTTGAACAACAGCATTTGCATTGCTTCTGAAAGTTTACTAAATACTCTCACATACATTATCTCATTGAACCTATAATTGATCAGCCAGTCTGACAGGCTGAATTATCTCCATTTTACAAATGTGGAAACTGCCCAAGGTCACACAGTTTGTAAGTAGTAGGGCAAAAACTTAAACCTTAATCTCAGGAATATAAAGATAATTTCATGAGTATAAACTGAATCACACAATAAGGATAATTCTTAAAGAAATTCAGAAAGTTTAAAATGATCATGATTAATACTAATTAATGAACAGAAATAAAAATATTGTGATTATGAAATAGACTGGCCATAAATAAATGTCTCTGGTATTTCATAGAATTTACATAAAGACTTTTAAAAATTAACTTTCCCAACTGGTTAGCAGTCTGCAAAAAACTGAAACTAGATCCATGTTTATCACCTTATACCAATATTAACTCAAAATGGATCAAGGATCTTAATATCAGACCCAAACTCTAAAGTTGGTACAGAAAAGAGTAGGAAATACTGTGGAATTAATAGGTATAGGCAAGAACTTTCTCAACGGAACCCCAGCAGCTCAGCAACTAAGAGATAGCATAGATAAATGGGACTTCATAAAACTAAAAAGCTTCTGCTCAACAAAAGAAATGGTCTCTAAACTGAAGAGACTACCCCAGAGTGGGAGAAAATATTTGCCAGCTACACATCAGACAAAGGACTGATAACCAGAATATATAGGGAACTCAAAAAACTAAATTCTCCCAAAATTAATGAACCAATAAAGAAATGGGCGAGTAAACTAAACAGAACTTTCTCAAAAGAAGACATTCAAATGGCCAAAAAACACATGAAAAAATGCTCACCATCTCTAGCAATAAAGGAAATGCAAATTAAAACCACACTAAGATTCTACCTCACCCCTGTTAGAATAGCCATCATTAGCAACACCACTAACAGGTGTTGGCGAGGATGCAGCGGGGAAAAAGAACCTTCTTACACTGCTGATGGGAATGTAAACTAGTACAACCACTCTGGAAAAAAATTTGGAGGCGACTTAAAAATCTAAACAGTGATCTACCATATGATCCAACAATAACACTCCTGGGGATATACCCAAAAGACTGTAACACAGGTTACTCCAGAGGCACCTGCACACCCATGTTTATTGCAGCACTATTCACAATAGCCAGTAATGGAAACAGCCAACATGCCCCACCACTGAAGAATGGATTAAGAAAATGTGGTATCTATACACAATGGAATTTTATGCAGCCATGAAGAAGAATGAAATGTTATCATTCACAGGTAAATGGATGGAATTGGAGAACATCATTCTGAGTGAGGTTAGCCTGGCCCAAAAGACCAAAACTCGTATGTTCTCCCTCATATGTGGACATTAGATCAAGGGCAAACACAACAAGGGGACTGGACTTTGATTACATGATAAAGCGAGAGCACACAACAAAGGTATGAGGATAGGTAAGACACCCAAAAAACTAGATAGCACTTGTTGCCCTCAACACAGAGAAACCAAAGCAGATAATTTAAAGCAACTGAGACCAATAGGAGAAGTGGACTAGGAACTAGAGAAAAGGTTAGTTCGAGAAGAATTAACTTAGAAGGTAACACACATGTACAGGAAATCAATGCATGTCAACTCCCTGTATAGCTATTCTTATCTCAACTAGCAAAAACCTTGGTCTTTCCTATTATTGCTTATACTCTCTCTTCAACAAAATTAGAGATAAGGGCAGAATAGTTTCTGCCGGGTAGTGAGGGGTAAGGGCGGGGGGTTCGGGGGGTATGGGAGGGGGCAGGGGGAAGGGGGAGAAAAAAAATAAAATAACTTTTATAAGAATTTTAAATTTAAATAAAATTGTTTTTTCAATTAAAAAAATTAACTTTCCCATTTACTAACAGAGGAAACACTGTATTTAATTTTAAACTGATGACAGCTCCACTTCCTTCTTAGATCCTGTATTTTGAACCGGAGAGGAAAACAAATAAATGAGGGGCAGCACTTGAACTATGAAGTAGCAAAGGGAAAAACAGCTTCTCTATAATGGTAATTTCTTGTTGGATAACCTATGGCCAGACCCTATCCACTATGCAACACTTCCGCAATTGCTTCTAAAAGTGACAGTTCAGAAAACTTACATTCCTCAAGTAACTCAACTCATCAAGGACAGGTGAATTAAGCTTCAGTTCAGCTCAACAGTCCCACACTGCCATGTCACAGACAGGCACCCAGGCTCAACAGCCCTAGCAATGGAGTCTAACTACATGAGACCTGGTTCCTAATCTTGGTCCTATAGATGACTCCTTGGCGCATCATGCAAGTTATTTAACCTCCATCTTCTCTAGATAAGGGTGAGAAGGATATTTTACTTTCCAAGACAATATGGAAACCAGATTAAACACAAGCAAACATTTTGCTTCTATATATTTACTATAACTAGATATGGAGAATAAAATGTTACATTCTCTTCTATTTTTATTTATACTTTGTCTTTCCAAATAAAATGACCCATAAGGAAACCTTGATAAAGGGTCCTAGTTTAAGAAAAGTGTTAAGCTAAAAAGAAGAATTTGAATGGTGCCAAGGCAGGAGAGAAGACCAAAGAAACTATCAATTTCATTTTCTTGAGGCTGGTAGCAAGCTTATTAGGTCATGCAGTGTAATATTTCTTACAGAAATATTAAGTACTGCATTTTAAAGGCAGTACTTAAATACAGAATTCTTCCTGAATTATTTCCTGTTTTTTATTTAAAATAATGTGGATATGGACTGAGGACATGGCTTAAGTGGTAGAGTGTCTGCCTAGCAAGTACACAGCCCTGAGTTCAAACCTCAGTAGTGTAAAAATAAATAAAATGAAATAAAGTGGATATAAATATCTTCACATATTTTCTCCTGTCTTTTGAATTACCTCCGTAGGATATATTCTCAGAAGCAGGGCTCCAGAATCAAAAGATATGCTCATTTTTACGACTGGTTGTATACTGCCAGACTAGACTAACCAAGAAATCTTCACAGATGTCCTAATACAAAACTGTTTGTTTTAACCAATTCAAAAATATCTTAATTTGCAATGTTTTAATTATTAATAAACCTAAATATTTAGTTAGGTTATCTTTCCCCTTATATGGACTTCAAAAATTTTTAACTGTAAAAACAATACGTGAGGGGCCAGGTATGATGGTACATGTCTATAATCCCAGTTACTCAGGAAGCAGAAGTAGGAGGACTGCAGTTTGGGCAAAAGTACAAGACCCTATCAAAAACAAACTAAAGCAGGACTGGGGGCATGGCTCAAGTGGTATAGAACTCGCCTAGCAAGTATAATGCCCTAAATTCAATCTCAGTATTGGGGAAAAAAAAAAAAGTCTTTAGTAAGGCCCAGAAATAAGATAAAACACTGTGAGTTCTACAACTGTACATAGTTCAGTGTAACTGGAGAAAATTTTGAAAAGAAAATGCTGCTATATGGAGAATTTTTTAAAAACTACCCTATCGAGCTGGTAGAATGCTCAAGTGGTAGACCACCTGCTTAGCAGGCATGAGGCCTTGAGTTCAAATCCCAGTATTGTTCCAAAAAAAGAATATATAAAAACTGTCCTATCATAAGGTTTGTATGTCATAATAATTTGAAGAATTACTGAAAGATTTTAAGCAGATCCAATTTAGATTTTAGAAAGATCATTTTGATTTAAAAAAAAAATAGGCTGAAAGATTTGAAGGTAATAAGACCAACATAAAACTGCTGAATCATTCAATAAAACCTTATATATTTTCTTTTTTCTTAAAGAGATGATAGGTTGTTGTTAGTTTCATTAACATTTTTAAATAGTAAATAAGGTGTTTTAAGCATAATCAGGAAGTTATCTTTTTAAAACTGTAAACTTTCTTAAATACTTCTAGCTTTGACTAACTTCTTAATATTGTTTTGTTTTTTTAAAGTCCCCTTGTGGAGCTAGGGATGTAGTTCAGTGACAGACAGCATGCCTGTCTGGTTCAAGACCCTGGGTTTGATCCCCAGCATTGCCAAAAGAATAAAATAAAAATCCTTTTGGATCTTCCAGTTAAACATATCAGATTAAATATAAGAGTTTCCTTTTTCTCCCTACAAAACCTCTGCTAAAATATCACTGAAGAGATTTTAAAAAGACCTAAAGCCTATCACCTGATGATCTCAATAGACATAGAAAAACAATTTAACAAAATCTAGCACCCACTCCTTAAAAAAAAAAAAAAAACTAAGCTAGGAACATAGGAAACTTTCTGCAACCTAATAAAGATAAAGAGCATCTATAAAAACCCAACAGCTAACATAATACTTCATGGTGAAAGACTTGAATGCTTTCCCTCATCAGGAATAATACAGGATGTCACCTTTTCCCTCTTCCCAATATTGCACTGATGCAACTGCATTAGTGAGTCAGCACAATTAGGAAAGAAAGAAATAAAAAGAATATGAATTGGAAAGGAAGAAGTAACATAATCTCTACTTGCAAATGACATAATCTTGGTATAGCACAAGAAACCACACAAAGAAACTATTAGAGCTGGATGTGGTGGTGCTAGTCTGTAATCCCAACTACTCTGGAAACTGAGGCAGGGGATCACAAATTAAAGGCCAGCCTGGCAAAATTAGTATACCCTGTCTCAAAAAAAAAAGGGAGGAAGGAGTGAGTAGCTCAGTGGTACAATGCTTGCCTAGCATGTATGAGGTCTTATGTACCACAAAAAAAGAAAGAAAGAAACTATTGGCGCTAATAAACAAGTTTAGCAAGATGGAAGGACACTAGATCACTATTAAAATTAATTGCTTCTGGGAAAGAACAGTCTTTTTTTTTTTTTTTTTAAACAGTGCTGGGGTACCTGGGTATTTATATACAAAAGAATGATTTTGGACTTCTACCTTAAACCATTTATAAAATATTAACACAAAATGGATCAAAGCCCTAAATGTGAAAGCTAATACTATAAAATATTTAGAATAAAAAATGTATGTGATTCTTTATGATCTTGGTTTAGGTAACAATTTCTTAGACAACACCTAAAGCAAAAGGCAACCAAAAAAATAGATAAATTGGATTTCATCAAAATGAAAAACTTCTGTGCTCCAAAGGATACTATCAAGAAAATGAAAAACAACCCACAAAATGGGAGAAAATATATGCAAATTACATCTCATAAAGGTCTAATATACATAACATACAAAGACTTTTATAATTCAACAATAAAAGGACAAACCAATTAAAAACAGGCAAAGGATTTAAATAAATATTTCTCCAACGAAGACTACCAAAACTCAAAAACACATGAAAGGATGCTCAGCAATGTTAATCACTAGGGAAAGGCAAGCCAAAAACCACAATGAGACAAAGACTTACCAAATTAGAATGGTCATAATAAAAAGATATTCCAAGGGCAGTGATATGCCTGTAATCCCAGCTACTCAGGAGGCTAAATGGGGAGGACTGTGAGTATGAGGCCAGCTTGGGCCAACTTAGTGTGCCCAACCAAGTCAAGAAAAAAAAAATACAAACTATAAAAAGTGTTGGGGAGAATGTGAGATGTGGGGAAACTGGAATCCTTGTATATTACTGGTGGGTAAAATTGAGCAGCTGCTTTGGAAAAGTTTGAGAGTTCTTAAAAAACTTCAAATAGAGTAACTATGTGATCCAGAAGTTCCACTCCCAGGTATATGACCAAAAGAAATGAAAATAGGTGTTGAAACAAAAACTTGCATATATACATATATATTAATAGCAGTATTTGCCATAACATCCACAAAGTGAAAATAAAACAAATGTCCATCAATTGAGGAATAAACAAAAGTGTGTTATAGAACTAAGTATTATTTAGCCACAGCAAGGAATGAAGTACTGAAACATATACTGCAGCACCAATGATGAAAACATGCTCAGACCCAAAACTACATATAATATGATACCATTTACTTTATGAAAGGCCCAGAATTGGCAAATCCATAGACAGAAAGTAGATTAGTGGTTGCCAGGGGCTGGAGAAAGGGAAAGCGGAGAATGACTACTAATTAGTATAGGGTTTATTTTAGGTGTGATAAAGTGTTTGAGAATTGTGTCATGGTGGTGATAACACAACCTTGTGAATATACTAAAAAACACTGAAATTATACTAATTGAATTTAAAAGGGTGGATTTTATGGTAGGTTAATTTATATATCAATAAAAGAAGACAGATTTATAAAAACAGTGTTAAAGTTAAGATGGAAGCAAATGAGATGTTAGTTATTTGGAAGATGGAAATTAGACAAACTGGTAATAACTAATACAGTGGACAGAAGAAAAGCTAGCATTAAGTGGCTATACTGAGAAAAGATTTAAGAAACATACCCTCTCATACAACATCAGAAGGCTTATAAACTGTAAGTATCAGGTTCTTCTGAAGGCACGGGCAAAAGTAAAGATAAAAACTGAAAGCTGGGATAAAGTTTATGTAAGAGGGCTGGGGGTGTAACTCAGTGTTAGAGCACTTGCTTAGCCTGCCCAAACCCCGTGACTAGCACACATAGCCTCTGGGTTAAATCCCCAGCACCACACACACACAAAAATTGCACAAGAGACAGTTATATTTCTAGATTCTCTTTCCAACCTGATATGGTAAAGTTAGGACTCCTCCTCCACTCAGAGTTAACATTAAAAGTTTGTTCTCTTTTTATAGGCTCAATCAGAAGGCTATTGAATTTGAGAACACTAAGAACAGTTGAAGAGAGCACCACCCTACTAAACAGGAGGATTACATAAAAGTCTACTTATTAATCTGGAAGAATCCACTGTACTCAGCAACTGAACAGGTAACTAAGACACTCTAGAACTTAAGGAAACCCTCTATGTACTTTCCAAAGCACACAAATGTATCCAACAAGAAAAAAGGAACAGAGAAGAGAAAAATAAATGAATAAGCAAAAATGAAACCCCACAATTAATATTATCAGAAAAACAATATAAATTTAGAAAACAAAAAACAAGTAAACAGAAATTTAAAAATAACGTAGTAGAAGTGATGTAAGTTTTATGTGTCAATTTGAATGGGTTGAGGGATGCTCAGATAGCTGGTAAAACACTTCGAGTTTTGTCTGTGAAGATATTTCTAGAAGAGGTTAGGATCTGAATCAGTAAACTGAGTAAGGAAGATTAGCTCTCACCAATGTGGAAGTCATCATCCAATCCACTGAGGATCCAAAACTGAACAAAAATGCAGAAGAAAGGAAAATTGTCTTCTTGGCCTTGGACATGGGGAGTTCAAGATTTTTGAGTATTGAAACTCTGGAACTTTTCATCTTTGCATATGCAGGTGGTGCTGGGGATCAAACTCAGGGCCTTATCCATCCTAGACATTTTCTCTACCCTTGAGCTACATCCATCCCCAGCCCTAATTTTTATTGTTATCTTAGAGTATATTCCTTTTACTTATAAAAAAAAGTTTACTATAAAACAGTATGCCATGATATGCCAGTAGGAGCCTCATATGTCTCATGTTTACCTCCCACATCTCTTGACTATGTCAAGAGGCCATGTTGAATAACTGGCCTATTCTATCTGGGCTCATGAAAGTATACTCTTTATTTACAAAATAAAATTGCCTGATACATTTTCAGAGTATACCCCATCACTAAACAACACATGACTGTATATCTAAGTCTATATGTATCCTATTGGCTCTCTTCCTCTGAAGAACTCTGACTTTACAGTATTTAATATTCAACAGGTATTTTAATTTTTAATATTCTTATTTGAAGACTAGGAGTATTGAAACTGAGGGAAAGGTTAAAGATAATCACAGAACATACAACAACAAAAAGAAGGGAAAGAAGGGAGAAAGGAGCCGGAAATAATAATGCATATCTGTAATCCCTACTTGGGAGGTAGAAACAGGAAGATCACAGTTCCAGGCCAGCCTGGGCAAAAAGTCATCCAGTCCTTGTCTCAAATATAAGCAGGGATGTGGTGCTTCACACCTATAAGCCAAGCTACTCAGGAGGCAAAGGTAGGATGGTCCAAGGCTGTCCAGCAAAAAATGCAAGACCCTCTCTGAAAAAAACACTAAAAGGAAAAAGTCTGGTAGTATAGCTTAGTGAGAGCATTTGCCTAGCAAGTGTGAGGCCCTGAGTTCAAAACCCAGCACTGCCAAAAAAAAAAAAAAAAAACTGGAGCATGAATCCATAAAGTTCATGTTTGAGTAGAATCAGTTCCAGAAAACAGACGAGACAATATCAAACATATGTTTTACAAAAACTTCTCAGAACTGAAAGACAAAACTTTCCATACTGAAAGGTCTCAAGACAATGAATGAAAGAAGGTCTGCACCAGTGTGCTGATCTACTTGAGCTATCACAAATCGGAAAGGCGTTAGATTTCTCAATAGCAACATAGAAAGCTAAAAGATAATGGAAAAATGTCTTTAAAATTCTAGGAGAAAATTATCTCCAGCAGAATTTTACATCTACCTAGACTGTCAATCAAATATAAGGGCAGTATAAAGACATTTTTAGACAAACAACACCCCCCAAATTTTACCTTGTATGTTCTTTCTTAGATGCAATCTTAGAGGATGCACTCTAACAAGAAAAAGTATATAAGGAAAACATAAGCTTGAGGAAATATGGATGAGACAAGTAATAGCCATGATAAGGATGAATCATTTAGAGAGCAAGCAGGCAGGAGGACCAAGAAGGTGAAGGAGTACACCAAAAAAGTTATCTTGAAGAAAAGAAATTGAAACTGAGAGAGTACCTTGATGCGCTTGTATGAACTGAAAAGACTGACTTTTTAAAGGCTGGAAAATTTAGGGACGAATTAAAGATGAGTTCATAGAAAATCTGTACACAATCCCAGCAATTGGGAAGTGGAGGCAGAAGGATCTTGAGTTCAAGGACAGTCTGGGCTGTCTTAAAAAGAGGAAGAACAAGGGGAGAAAAAGAAAGAAAAACATGCACAAAGGGAACTACTTACACAATATACATTCTTCTCAGCAGCCCATGGAACCTTCTCTAAAATAGATCATATCCTAGGGCACAAAGCAAGCTTCAGCAAATATAAGAAAACAGAAATTATACTGTGCATACTATCTGATCACACTGCAGTAAAAGCAGATCTCAACAACAAAAACAAAGGCAAAAAACATGCAAACAGCTGGAAACTATATAACTCATTATTTAATGAACAATGGATCATCGATGAAATAAAAGAGGAAATTAAAAAGTTCCTGGAAGTCAATGAAAATGAAAACACAACCTACCGGAACCTATGGGACACAGCAAAGGCAGTCCTGAGAGGAAAGTTTATAGCCATGAGTGCATATATTAAAAAGACTGAAAGATCCCAAATCAATGACCTAATGATACATCTCAAACTCCTAGAAAAACAAGAACAAGCAAATCCCAAAACAAATAGAAGGAGAGAAATAATAAAAATAAGAGCTGAAATCAATGAAATAGAAACCAAAAAAACCATACAAAGAATTAATGAAACAAAAAGTTGGTTCTTTGAAAACATAAACAAGATCGACAGACCCCTGGCAAACCTGACTAAAATGAGGAGAGAAAAAACCCAAATTAGTAGAATCAGGAATGTAAAAGGGGAGATAACAACAAACACCATGGAAGTCCAGGAAATCATCAGAGACTACTTCAAGAACCTATATTCAAATACATTTGAAAATCTTAAAGAAATGGACAGATTTCTAGATACATACGATCATCCAAAACTGAAACAAGAGGATATTAATCACCTGAATAGATCTATAACACAAAATGAAATTGAAGCAGCAATCAAGAGTCTCCCCAAAAAGAAAAGTCCAAAACCTGATGGATTCTCTACTGAATTCTATCAGACCTTTAAAAAAGAACTGATATCAACCCTCCTTAAACGGTTTCATGAAATAGAAAAGGAAGGAAAACTGCCAAACACATTTTATGAAGCCAGTATTACACTTATCCCAAAACCAGGCAAAGACACCTCCAAACAGGAGAACTATAGGCCAATCTCCTTAATGAACATTGATGCAAAAATCCTCAACAAAATAATGGCAAACCAAATTCAACAACACATCAAAAAGATTATTCACCACGACCAAGTAGGCTTCATCCCAGGAATGCAGGGGTCGTTCAACATACGAAAATCAATAAACGTAATAACCACATTAACAGAAGCAAAGACAAAAACCACTTGATCATCTCAATAGATGCAGAAAAAGCCTTTGATAAGATCCAACACCATTTCATGATAAAAGCCCTAAGAAAACTAGGAATAGAAGGAAACTACCTCAACATTATAAAGGCTATATAAGACAAACCTATAGCCAGCATTATACTTAATGGAGAAAAACTGTAACCATTCCCTCTAAAATCAGGAACCAGACAAGGATGCCCACTATCTCCACTTCTATTCAACATAGTACTGGAATTCCTAGCCAGAGCAATTAGGCAAGAAGAAGGAATAAAAGGAATACAAATAGGCAAAGAAACTGTCAAAATATCCCTATTTGCAGACGACATGATCCTATACCTTAAAGACCAAAAAACTCTACTCAGAAGCTTCCAGACATCATCAATAGCTACAGCAAGGTAGCAGGATATAATCAACACAGAAAAATCATTAGCATTTCTATACACTAACAATGAGCAAACTGAAAAAGAATATATGAAAACAATTCCATTTACAATAGCCTCAAAAAAAATCAAATACCTAGGTGTAAACCTAACAAAAGATGTGAATGACCTCTACAAGGAAAACTATAAACTTCTGAAGAAAGACATTGAGGAAGACTATAGAAAGTGGAGAGATCTCCCATGCTCACGGATTGGTAGAATCAACATAGTAAAAATGTCTATACTCCCAAAAGTAATCTACATGTTTAATGCAATTCCCATCAAAATTCCAATGACATTCATTAAAGAGATTGAAAAATCTACCGTGAAATTTATATGGAAACACAAGAGGCCACGAATAACCAAGGCAATACTCAGTCAAAAGAACAATGCAGGAGGTATCACAACACCTGACTTCAAACTATATTACAAAGCAATAACAATAAAAACAGCATGGTACTGGCACAAAAACAGACATGAAGACCAGTGGCATAGAATAGAGGACACAGATATGAAGCCACACAACTATAACCAACGTGTCTTTGACAAAGGCGCTAAAAATATACAATGGAGAAATAGCAGCCTCTTCAACAAAAACTGCTGGGAAAACTGGTTAGCTGTCTGTAAAAAACTGAAACTAGATCCATGGATATCACCCTATACCAATATTAACTCAAAATGGATCAAGGATCTTAATATCAGACCACAAACTCTAAAGTTGATACAGGAAATACTCTGGAATTAATAGGTATAGGCAAGAACTTTCTCAATGGAACCCCACCAGCACAGCAACTAAGAGATAGCATAGATAAATGGGACTTCATAAAACTAAAAAGCTTCTGTTCATCAAAAGAAATGGTCTCTAAACTGAAGAGAACACCCACAGAGTGGGAGAAAATATTTGCCAGCTACACATCAGACAAAGGACTGAAAACCACAATATATAGGGAACTTAAAAAACTAAATTCTCCCAAAACTAATGAACCAATAAAGAAATGGGCAAGTGCACTAAACAGAACTTTCTCAAAAGAAGAAATTCAAATGGCCAAAAAACACATGAAAAAATGCTCACCATCTCTAGCAATAAAGGAAATGCAAATTAAAACCACACTAAGATTCCACCTCACCCCTGTTAGAATAGCCATCATTAGCAACACCATCAACAACAGGTGTTGGCGAGGATGTGGGGAAAAAGGAACCCTCTTACACTGTTGGTGGGAATGTAGACTAGTACAACCACTCTGGAAAAAAATTTGGAGACTACTTAAAAAGCTAAACATTGATCTACCATTTGATCCAGCAATACCACTCTTGGGGATATACCCAAAACACTGTGACACAGGTTACTCCAGAGGCACCTGCACACCCATGTTTATTGCAGCACTATTCACAATAGCCAAGTTATGGAAACAGCCAACATGCCCCACTACTGACAAATGGATTAAGAAAATGTGGTATCTATACACAATGGAATTTTATGCAGCCATGAAGAAGAACGAAATGTTATCATTCGCTGGTAAATGGATGGAATTGGAGAACATCATTCTGAGTGAGGTTAGCCTGGCCCAAAAGACCAAAAATCGTATGTTCTCCCTCACATGTGGACATTAGATCAAGGGCAAACACAACAAGGGGATAGGACTTTGAGCACATGAGAAA
Organism: Castor canadensis; assembly: GCF_047511655.1. Taxonomy (NCBI): domain Eukaryota; kingdom Metazoa; phylum Chordata; class Mammalia; order Rodentia; family Castoridae; genus Castor; species Castor canadensis. Next base: position 182,640,895 of record NC_133386.1, on the reverse strand, counting down.
AGCGAGAGCACACAAGGGAGGGGAGAGGATAGGTAAGACACCTAAAAAATTAGTTAGCATTTGTTGCTCTTAACGCAGAGAAACTAAGGCAGATACCTTAAAAGCAACTGAGGCCAATAGGAAAAGGGGACCAGGAACTAGAGAAAAGGTGAGATCAAAAAGAATTAACCTAGAAGGTAACACACACGCACAGGAAATTAATGTGTCAACTCCCTGTATAGCTATCCTTATCTCAACCAGCAAAAACCCTTGTTCCTTCCTATTATTGCTTATACTCTCTCTACAACAAAATTAGAGATAAGGGCAAAATAGTTTCTGCTGGGTATTGAGGGGGTTGGGGGGAGAGGGAGGGGGCGGAGTGGGTAGTAAGGGAGGGGGTGGGGGCAGGGGGGAGAAATGACCCAAGCCTTGTATGCACATATGAATAATGAAACAATAAAAAAAAAGGCAACTACTAATTCTACGAAGAAATATATGTAAAAAGGAGAAATGTGATCATAATATAATATATGATATTTGTATGTATATAAAACACTTTAATGGTCATAATAAATACTGAATATTGATTTAACTAAAAAGAATAATTTTATTAGAAGACTGGGAGAAGTTAAAGGAGTATAAAAGGACTGAATGGTCCTTTCCCATAGAAGAAAATCATTAGGTAATATCTAAAAATGAAAAATTAAGAAGAGTATTTTAAGTGTGTCACTTTAAAATATGTAGCAAAATTTTTTTAAAAAACTGAAAGTGACCTCTGAGGAGTGGGACTCAGAGGTGAGAAGGCTGTGAGGTAAGGTATTTCTAGCTTTGTTATAATTAAGATCCATTCTGACTTTCAAATTTCTGGAATTAAAAAAATAAACAACTTTTTTTGAAGCACACATAGTCTCACTATGTAGCCTCTGCTGGCTTCAAATTTGCCATCCTCCTGCCTCCACCTCCCAAGTACTAGGATTACAGGTACTCATCACCATACCTGGACAACTTTTTTTCCTGGTACTGGGGTTTGAATTCAGGGCCTAAGCAGGTGCTCCACTACTTGAGCCACACTCCCCAGCCTTTTTTTTTTTTTTTTTTGCTTTAGTTATTTTTCAGGTAAGGATTCTTATTTCCCCACACTCACACCCAGGGAAGCCTCAGAACATGATCATCCTATCAACAGCCTCCTGCATGCCACCATGGGTGCATGCCACTATGCCTGACTTATTGAGATGAGGTCTCGCTAATTTTTTTGCCTGGGCTGGCCTCAAAGAACAACCTTCCTGATCTCTACCTCCTGAGTAGCTAGGATTAAAGGCATGAGCCACCCTAACTGGCCCCGGCCAAATTTTAAATCAATTCTTTCAACTTTCTTGTATGGAAGACCTGGAATTTTGTTCTATTTGCATCTTTTCTCTTCTGACTTACGTGACAATTTTTTTCCCAAAACAATGTTTCACATAACTATTATCTTATTATTATTGTATTTTTTCTTTTGCCAATTTATATGGTCAAGATTGTTCTTGCTAATGTTCTTAGCAACTTCTTTTTTTTTCCAACTTTACTTAACATGATTGAATGCTACTTAGAATTCTCGCACTTGTCCCCAGTCAAAGTATCTTTTCTTCATTCCCCAGTAACCAATACAAACTTTATTTGCTGTCCTCAAGCCTTGACTTTCCTAACTGGAAGGAGATAATTTTGATTCTCACTTCAAAATTTGAAGAAGTGATTATCAGGTAAAGACCATCAACTCCTATTTCCATTTTCAAGTTTAGCTATGTTTTTCACAATCCTTCCTGTCCATCTCTTTTGCGCAAAGATAATGATTCCTTGTAGAGCCATTTTGAGACCATTTTAGGATCTGACTTCTCACTTAGGAATTACACCTAATTAAGAAAATCTTACCATTGAATTTTTTTGTGCATGCGGTACTGGGGATTGAACCCAGGTCCTTGTGCATGCTAGGCAAACACTCAACCACTGAGCTACATCCCCAGCAAGAAAAATCTTAACAATAACTTGTTCTCAAATAAGTGAAATGTTTGTTAATACTGTATGTAACAATGAAAGTGACATTATGTTATTGCATTCATATAACTAAGCATTTATTCTTTAGGGCTGATAAATTTATATTAGGTCTCACATAGTTTCAAAGAGCTCATAATAGATTATAGGGTACAGTATTTAATAGATAAATACACCTGATTCTCATCAAAACAGCCTTCCACCTCTGTCTGTAACCCTAGAATTCACGTCTTCTGAAACTGTCTTCCATCAGTTATTATTCATTCTTTCCTTCTCCTGGATCTTTCCCTCGGTATACGATGGCTCCCTTTTCTTCAGCCTATATTCAAGTGTCTTCCATCTAAAAACTAAAAACAACAAGCCCTCCTCCTCCCCTTGTTATCCCTATTTCTTCTCTAATCAATCAAACTTTTTTTTTTCTTTTGGCAGAACTGGAGGGTTTGAACTTAGGGCCTCATGCTTGCTAGACAGGCATTCTTACCACTTCTTTGACCTCTTTGAGGCATCCGATCTCATTGCACACTCCCTCTGCCTTGAAACTCCTCCCCTGGTTTGTATGCACTATCTTTCTTTGTTATCCTTCTCAATCTTCTAGCAATCACTCTCAGTCAAGGAAGATAAATATTTTTATTTACTGTAAAGTAGCACCTCTTAGGTTCCTACAAAAGGCCTCTTCTAACTCCCAAAAGAAAAAAACTGTTAGCCCCAATACTCAGCAATAAACATAATTATGAAGAACCAACAACCCTAAAATTACTAAAGTGAATGGCTCTCTAAAGGGTAGAGAGGGACTATTCAGGTTAATTGGAAATGTCTGCAAATGACAGGTAGTGATACAGAAAAATAAGAGGTCACATAGAGTTAGGAAAGAAAAAAATAATAAAATGGGATAACTGAGCAGGAAGCAAAAAATAGAGAAAAGGGAGAAGAGATGAAATATAGTAGGAAAAAAGAGAAAAAGTCTAATGCCCACCAGTACATTGTGCTTTGCCTAGGAATAAGGATAAGCAGCTACCAAGAATACTTTTCACCTTGAGTAAGACATACTAGGTATGGTAGATTTTTCTTTGCACACCCCAAAATTCATGCTCCTATTCTTTCTACACTCAATTGTTCAGTTGAACTTCCAGTTCCCAACCTCCTTTGCAGCAAGTAGGAGCTTTTATTAAGTTCTCACCTATGAAATGTGAGAACAAGAGATATTTGCAGCTTGTTTCACTAACTTAAAAGATTATTGGCTTGGACTCATTCCTTCCTCTTTCCTTTGGTGGAGAGTAGCTACAGTTGAGGCATCCTTAGAAACTATGGTGTTTCAAATGGTTTGCTCCTGCTAGCCTGAAATCCTATGATTACTTTCTAGAACAGACCTCGCTTTGCACATCTTAGAATTAAGTTAAGTAAAAGAGAAAAAAAAGTTCTTTCTTGTATGAGGCACTTCATTGGAGTGAGTGAGGGGGTGAGCAGTTCATCCCTCATCCTAATACCCTGAGAGATTAGGGGTACAAAACCACCTGAAGCGCCAAACCTTAGTTACTTCAACAGCTTACTGATCTAATACAAAACATCAGTCTGGACTGAGGAGAGTTGTGAGTATGGGGGGAAGGACGAAGTTCTTTTCACTAATTAATACCTACAAGGTCAAATTTAGCTAACATTGAGTGGCACCTAAATCACAAAATACGGAATCAGAAGAATTAGAATCAAATCTTAATTCTACCAATTGCTATTTACATAAATGCTGGGAAGTTTACTTCAGTTCTCTGAGCCCCCATTTCCTCCTATAAATGACAAAAATGATATCCACCTTCATGGATAAATGTTGCAACATATCTATAGCACAATATAATAAATGATGTCTAAGATCCTGACACCACATCATTGCAAAATGTTAAATTATATTCTATATATTTTACCAAGAATCTAGAGAATATATCACAGATTCCGTGTGGACTAAATTCTGACACTTACCCTATTTTTTTTTTTCTTTTGGTAGGAGTAGAGTCTGAACTCAGGGCTTCATGCATGAAGCCACTTGAGCTACACCTCCAGCCAATTTTGCTCTGATTATTTTGGAGATGGAGTCTCTCAAACTATTTTCCCAGTCCATCCTCCCAATCTCAGTCTCCCAAGTAGCTAGGAATATAGACATGACCCACTGCGCCTGGCTCACAAGACCCCATCTTAATCAATCAAGCCTGGCTACCAACTGTGAGGCTCTGAGTTCAAACCCTACAACTGCCAAAATAAGCAAAATATAAATAAAAATTGTTTTATTGTATCCCTTCTTCTCTAAAGATAACAGCCAAAGCTGTTTTTATTGCTTGGCTGGGTTTGAGAAATTTCTAGTTGGGAGCTCTTCAACAATAGTTAGTTTCTCTTACCACACTAGGAAAGATTAGAAAAAGTTCACAATGTGAGACAAATCAACCACTTCTTTTCCTTGTAAGTTTGTTTCTCCTTCAGAAATATGAGACCAAAAATAAATATTTACTGGAAGAGCAAAGGTCAAAACAGAGCTTAAGGCAAGACACATCAACAAAGATTAGCAAGACTCCAAAGGCTACTTATGTATATAACCTTGAAGAGGAAAAAAAAAAAAAAAAAGGGCCTTTTTGAGAAGATTTTACCTATTTTCTTTCACCTTTATGGTCACCATTTTCTACCACATTAGAAGAAAATTAACTGCACATATGAGACTTTATAAGATAATCATGTGTTTAAATAGTAGGTATGATGGTGGTTTACAGACTATCAAGAATGACAACCAATTTTAGCTCTCATTAAACAGTTTACTTTCAAGATACCTGACATATATTAATTAATTCATCTTCCCAACCCTCTGTGAGGTAACTTTTATCAACTAAAGTTGTTGGGGAAATTTGATCAAGGAGAATAATAGCAGTGTTTTCTATTTACAAAACACCTTCCCTATAAAGAACTCCACATGCTTATCGTCTCAATCCTCTCACGCTCCTGTGAGGTCGGTGGCAATATCCCCTTTGCCGTTTCTATAGATGAAATGTTACAGCTCAAGGAGCATAATGACTTATTCACGTGGCAACTCTGCACTTTATTCAACAGCTAGAACAAGAACACAGTACTTGGGATTAACACTAGACCACAGACACAGTCTAAATCCACATAATTCAAGAGAGTAGAGCTTCTAGATTTCTCTATGGCCATCTTTCAACATATTACATTCCATAAAGGACTGGGGTCAGGCATGTTATTTAAACTCATGTGTTCACTATTTATAAAATGTACTTGTATCATTTTTATAAATTGGACCCTTTAAGTTTTGTCTAGATGCCCAAAAGCTAAACTATTTTTTGTTTACTATCTGTGCACTAGCATTGTAAATGATGTCATCAGTAATGTACAAAACTCTGAGACAAAGCTGCAGGGCCAATAAAAGCAACTCACTCTTCACTTGGGGAAGAGTGTATTTCTACTTTCATTCCTTTTTCTTCTTCTTCTTTAAAGTAGCTAACACACAAAGATAACTCATTAAGTCCAGAAGAGGTGACTATGCCATGTAAGGGCTCCTTATGCTGCTTTCCACAAAGAGACCTGAGTGGCAGCACAAGACCTCTTCTGTGCATTTCCCTCCAGGCAGAACGTGCATTTGTGTGGCTACATACACAATTATAATCTCCCCTGAAAGGCAATTCCTTCCATATGACAAGCTGAAGTGGCCTGAGTGCTGGCCTCATGTTGCCCATGCAGTTAACATGCTGAAATACCAGACACATTTAATCTCTCCTTTTTGAAAAACTAAGATGAGACAGAAGAAGCAAAGCTGGAAAGAACTCCACACACAGAATGAGGCCAGCCCAAGTGACCAAACTCACTTTCTCATGGGCTCAAACTCTTTGTGTGTTGCCTACTTATGTGTCAATTTGCAGGACTTTGGGGCATGAGAACCATGGAGCCAAGTGGTTCTGGCAGCCTCTCCATTTGACAAGCAAAGCCAAAGACATGTGGCCTTTGGTACATTTCACATTCAAAAGTGTTATTGTTTCAAACATGCCTATTTTAAAATATATAATTTTCTCATTTAGAGAACCGTTGTATGTAAGTTGGCCACAGAAGGAGTTCAGCCACATGATTTCTTTTTTTAAAGTCCAAATGGCCCTAAAGCAGCCCTATCCCTGCCAGATATCTCTGTTTACTGGGGGCCAAGAGGGTTATCCCAGGTGAGAGAAGTCTAAATTTAACAAACACCTGACATAAAGTCCTCAGGCACAAGCAGATTTCTGTCTGAGATTACAGAAACTGAATCTAGTGTTTTATCACAATTACCTGTAATCTCAGGGCCAGGTAATAGTATTAACAAGACCTTGAGCAACACAATAGGACATCTGGAAAAAAGGCTCTTACTCTCTCCAAAGAATAGTGCTTTTAAAAGCTAATTCAATGAAGAAAAAGAAAGGGCTCTGAAAGTGCCTTTTCAAACAATATTTACTTTACTAGGTTTCTACTAATCAAACAAAACTTAGTCAAAAGCTTTTATGAAAAATACATTTGATGATTTCAGCAGTAATTGCTTTGTTTAAAGAAAGGTGCTTAAGAAAAAAACATAGCTAATGGGATCAGTAATTTGGTAAGTTCAGATGTGTTTGGGAAAATCCCTTCTCTCTTTGATAAATCATTAAAATTCTGCTCAGATAAATGTGTTTTGACTTGAAATTCCAATCATAGAATGAGCTATTTCCTAAGGCTGCTAGGGAAGCAGGCAGGACAAGGGTGATTCCAACACAGAAAGAAGAGGACCTATGGATTATTTTACAAGGGTAATTCCACTCTTAAAGCATATCACTCTGCCCAATTTAAGGAAAAGATCTCGTGGAGATGCCAGAAAGTTGTTTAAAATGTCCTTCTTTTACCACTTTTAAAAAATGGATTAAATCTTACTGTTGTGTAACCAAAATGTAGAAATTGTGGTTATCAACCAAGAAATTAACCTTAGGTAAAATCAGAGTTTAAAGCTAAAACGATCCAGGGCAGAATTTAATCAGTCGTCCTTTTTTCTTCATCCGTGAAAGTGGGGAAAAAAAATAGCGTCTTTCTCATGTTGGAATTCAATAACTATTTGTTGAGCTGAATTCCTTTCTCCCATTTATTTTAAAATTTATTCTGCTACTTAAAGCAGACCATTCATTCCACAACTGAGCACTTTACTTGGGCCAACCACTGGGCTAGATTTTGGAGATAACTGAGAGAAAAAGCTTGCCCTCATGGCTTACATTCCAATAAGAAACAGACAATAACCAAGTATCCAAGAGGAAAACGAGGTAACTATACTAAGTGCAATGAAGATATAAACAGTGATGAACTACAGAGGCTAATGGCTTATGTCACTTCTGATTTACTATTATTACTTTTTAAAACTTCAATTACCTACTTGGCCTCCTACAGTTACTCCCTAAGCAAATACTGTATTTGTGCAAAAAAACAGTGATCCCTGAACTTTTGGACAGCATTTGGAGGAAAGATTTTGAGATTACTTGAATATATAAATAATATATAAATGTAAAGATCAAAAATTTAGCCAGGTGCTGGTGGCTCTCACTTGTGATCCTAGCTATTCAGGAGGCAGAGATCAGAAGGATCAAGGTTCAAAGCCAGCCAGCTGGAGCAAATAGTTCCAGAGACCCTATCTCGAAAAAAACCCATCACAAAAAAGGGCTGGTGGAGTGCCTCAGGGTATAGGCCCTGAGTTTAAGCTCCAGTACCAAAAAAAAAAAAAAAAAAAAAGATCAAAAATGTACAAAGCTATTTCCAAAATAACAATGAAATCACCCTACATTTAGAAGAAATTGCAGTGACCAAGGGTCAGAAATAATAGAACTTATTCCTTCCCCTGCCACCCCACCGCACACACATAAAGCTAACAGAGCTTACAGAATCCTTGGAAGGTGCAAGAAAGTCTAAGCTAAACTTCCAGGAACAACTCCCAAAAGGCATACTGCAGAATTAGGCCACCCAGAGAATTGCTGGCTCTGCCATGACTAAGAAGCTAGAGACTAAAGTGAGAAAGAGCCAAGAAAGCTGCAAGCTCCAGAACCATACAGCTCACACACTCCATCATGGCACTAATTTCCCTGTCACTCCATGTTATAGTCATTAAAGAATATGTCTCATCTCCCAACTACAGCATATTTCCTGTGGTAAAAGGAGGGAGGGAGGGAGAGAGGGAGGAAGGAAGGAAGAAAAGAAAGTTGACTTTGTGAATATGTCCATACTATTTTAAAGTGACCAGTTTTATATATTACAAATCTAGTTTCCAAATATTTAGGAAGTTGGTTTAACATCTGTAATATTTCATTTCATTTTCTTTCTGGAACAACCCCAACCCTTTCAGTTCCCGAGATTTCTGTTAACTTACTGTAAATAGCAATATTTCCTAGTATAGGATTGGGTTTGGAAAGATCACTAATTATATTCAAAACAAAAATAAGTTTATCAGGATTAATTTGAAAGCAAAAAAAATGTTGTGTCAGGCAGTCAGACAAGTTAATTTCATGTGTTATGGTATCAACAAATACAAAAAAATAAACTTAGCAACACTGAAAAGTCTTCCAGAGATAGAGTCCATGTCAGAACCTTTGCCAATACTTGAAAAACTGTACCAACCTCAAGGCTTAAAGGGACTGTTTAAGTGACTGTTGAATGTTTTCTTGTCCAGGTACTCTGAGAGGCAGACACCAAGACAGGATCAGACATGCAAGAGATGTACTAAGGGAAATGGCTTGACAGAAAACAAGAAATGAGCTGGAGGAGACTGGAGAGCTGAGAGACCACAACGCAGGTTTGACCCCAGTAAATGAGAGAGACTTAGCAATGAAGAGGGGGGCTTCAACCAAAGTCACCTAGCCCACCAAAGAGTCACAAATCTCATGGAAGTGGGTCTTTCCTGCCCAGTCACTGGCTGGAAACAACCCAAGAGAAGTGTGATCTCAATGTGAATAAGGTATTAGATCAGAAGTGGGGTAGGTAGTTAAATTACCCTCCTCTCCTCACTGTGGGAAACCTAGAAAGTACATTTTCATGATTGCCATAGATATATTATGTATTTTTATAAAAATTAGCTACTAGTATAGCAGCTAATATTTATTCAGCACCTACCCAGGTGCACTAAAAGGGTTATACCTCACTCTTTTCTGTATAACCTTTTTCACAAAGTATATAAAATGTAGTAGCCAGGCTCTTCTCTAAGTGTTTATATGCATGAAATAAGTTCTACTATTATCCACATTTTGCAGATGAGGAAAACAGAGAGGTTAAGTAATTTCTTTAAGATCACACAGTTACCCAAAATACATAGACTATTGTCAATAAAACGCTCCCAAATGGTTGAAGTTACTTTCTTCATTGCCTGCCTCTGAGAGGTGAGTCTAGAGGCAAGAGGAAACTGGAATTTTACCATTCCCTGATCCATCTTGATTCCTAGGATGCCCCCTCATGGGCAGAAGTGTTAAATGAAACCTTCAGAATCAACTGAACTTACTCTAGATTCGTGTATGGGCCTATGCAGTAGTTGCCGGTCTCATTTTTGAAGTTGTTCAACGTATTTATAATAGCATATACTTAGGTATGGACTTGAGCAAGACTGCTGAATTAGAATTCTGTTTCCCACGACTTATTAAGAAGCTATTTAGTATCATTATACTGTAGTTTCCTCATCTGGGAAATGATAATAACTGAAACTATCTTCATATGTATCAGCATATGTATAAACCTCAGATGGTACCTGGTAAGCCTTAGTTGTTGCGTTAGCTACTCACATTTGGGATACCCTAAGGCCAAAGTATTCATATTCCATTTAGCATATATATATATGAAGTGTCTATATTATAAAGGGAGGGTATAAATGATGAGTAAGATAATTTCTGTTGGGGTTGAGGTGTGGCTCGGTGTAGAATGCATGCCTGGCATGAACACTAGATTCCACCCCCAGCACTAAAAAAAAAATTCCTGTTCTCAGGAAACTTACTTGTATCTAATGAACTGTTTAAGAGCTCCATCCTGGGGCTAGGAGTGCAGTTCAGTGACAGTATGCTTGCCTAGCATGTGAGAGGCCCTAGCTTCAATCCCAAGGACCAAAAAAGAAAAAAAAATTGAGTTCCATCCTCAACAGAAAAATAAAATCAGTTGTTTGAACCATCTTTTTTTGGTGGAGAGGAAAAACACAGGCTATGGAATCTGACAAACCTGGGTATGAATTCCTGCATTACTATGCATCATCACCTGTGTGACCTTGTATAAATAAATTCACCCTTCTAAGCCTTAGTTTCCTTACTCATAATATTAACAATTATGAAATGAGACCAAATAGTTTCCAAGATTAAGCAAGATAAGGCACAGTTAAAAAAAATAAAAGCAACTATAGCTTAAAACAGAAAAGAACAAAACAATTTTTTTTTAAAGAAAACAGACAAAGACCTATAGCTTAAAAAAAGTTCATTTACTATGATTCTCCTATGCATTTGCATAGACCCCAATGAAGAAAGGCATCTGTAATTTCCTGGAGGCATGTATTGTACCAACCCATTACCAAACTTACTAAGAACAAGCAGGTTCCATGGAAACAGAAAGGCCAACTTGGAACATGAGTGAAAGCATGCATTTCAACCAAATTAGGTGGAGTAAAAAAAATAAACCTTACACCCTCTTACTTATACTCAGGTCAGCACGTAGGTGGTTGTGTTTTGCAAACCTGGGTTCAGAACAGGCTGCCCTTCAGCTCTAGAGAGTTATCCACACCCAACCAGATATGCAGACACACCTCAGCCTCTGGCAGATGCCTCCAATAAGTAGCTTTCATGAGGCTGGAACTCTTTCATGGGTCTTATACAAAAGGTTCTACACTTATTTCATCTCCTCATCAGAGTCTCGTTCTCTTCAGGCCTGGGCATTAACATAATTCGTATCACTACATTCTGATGACTGCCAGCACGAACATCATTGAGCTATTCTTTAATGATGATCTTAAGATCCTAAGCCATGCCAGGCTATGATTACAAAGATCCTAATCCACCAAGTCAGTGCGGAAAGGATCAGTTCACACACAATATGCTGAAAGATTGCTTCCTTTACTAATAGTGAAACAGGCAAATAATATCTATAGATAGAAAGGGATATCTATAGATATTTATTGTATAGGGATCACTGTAATTTACACCGTAATCCTAACAAGAGTTTCTAGATACACTTACTAAGGGGTACTCAGCTTTAACTTTTTTGTTTCACTGAATGCCAAAGTATTCCTGTCACTGCAATTTTTTTTTTTGAGATACTGGGGTTTGAACTCAGGCATTTGAACATTTGCTAGACAGACAGTCTACCACTTTAGCCACTCTACCAACTGCAATTTTATTATATCTTTATTTTATTCTTGAGGCCTACACATGTGAATTTATAATTTGTAAAAACAAAACAAATTTTGTTTAAAAAAAAAAAAAAGGAGCCCACAAACAGGTATTTAAGTTTTTAATTCAGAGAGTGGTTTCTTTTTTAACTTTTTATTTTTATTTATTTATTTTGGCAGTACTGGTGGTTGAACTAAGGGCCTCACACTTGCTAGGCATAACGTTCTATCACTTGAGCCACTCCACCAGCCCCTTTTTGTGTTGGTTAGTTTTGAGATAGGATCTCACTTTATGCCCCAATCAGCCTAGACCAAGATCCTTCTATGTGTGTTTTTCAGCATAGCTGGGATGACAGGCAGTGGCACTGTACCTAGTATTGGATAAGATGGAATCTTGAGGACTTTTTGTTGGGTTGGCCCCAAACAGAGATCCTCCCAAATCTCTACCTCCAGAGTAGCTAGGATTACAGGTTTTGAGGCACTGCTGCCCGGCATATTTTTTGGCTTTTTGAGACAGGGTCTCAATGTATAGCCTAGGCTGGCCTTGACCTAGAGATCCTCCTACCTCAACCTCCTGAGTGCTGTGAGTAGTTTTAAATAGTCACTAAATCAGGAGTGAATGCTTAAAAACAGTATGCCTCTAAGAGAGACCAAATTGTAATAGGCAAGTTCCCACTAAAAACAATACCATTTCTGTAGAGTTGTATGGTTACTGAACCATGAGGAAGCCAGTGAGTAGTATAGCTATGCTTGGGTTTGCATGAAATGCAGATGATGGCTAGGACAGGGAGTTAAGATGCTTAAATATGCAACAGAGACTGAAGGAACATTTTTCCAGGATTCAAGCATTAAGTGGGTAGTTGGAGTTCAGGAACATTGAAACTTTTTCAAACAACCTGAGACTTTGAATGTTCATTCATTGTCAACATTGCCACTGAATTAGTCTTCCACTGAAACCACTTAGGAAGAGACAGCCAGCTTTTACTCACCGAAACACCAGTATACTAAATACGCCAAGCCTTTGAGACATATAATTCAAACAGCAAACACCCAAGGAACTGAACAATAAACTAGGCTTTTCAAATATTTCATAGGTTCATTAAGTACTGGGTAAATGAGACAAAATAAGTAAACTCTTTAGCAGAAGTCTAGGTATTGCTTGATAGTGTTATGCATTGAATACAAAATTATCTGTGCTACAACTATTCCCTTCTGTCTGATTAATAGACATGGTCACTCTTAAGCTCTCTCCCCCTACCCTTCTGTATATACATGTTTATGTCTGTGTGTGCATTTGTATTTGTATGTGTGTGTGGTATATTAATATATACATTTTTTTTCAAAAACTAAGTAGCCTTTAAACTTGGTGAAAAACAAATTTAACTTCACAAAAGAAATACACATTAAATCTACCTTGAGACTGCCAGAAAACGCCAACAAAACAGACTGAAAACTCTAAAAGTTTGATCTATTTTGTTAGCAAGATTATGGGAAAATAGTATTCTCTTACATTGCTGGTGGCAGTATAAAATCATAAGACCCCAATGAAGGGCAATTCGACAATATCGATCAATATTTCAAATGAATATGCCCTTGACATACCAATTTCACCTGTGGAATTTATCCCTGCACACATATTTGCAAAAGAACAAAATTGCAGGTTATTTGTTGAGGCATTTTTAGTAATAGCAAAAGGCTAAAAACATCTCATTACCTACCAATATAGAATTGGTAATATAAACTACTCAAATGCTATGTAGCTAAAATAATTTTTAAAGGATACCAAAGCTCTCTTCTGATACAGAAATTACTCTAAGTTATATTAAGTGAAAAAGTATGCACTATATGCTCTTTTATGTGCCTAACAAAGTAACCTCTAGAAGGATACACAGGAAACCAATAATAGAGGTTACCTGGGGTAAGGGGAGATTGAGGATGGTTGGGAACATGGCAGACTGGAGGAAAGGGATGGGAGGAGACTTTTTACTGTTAAACTGTATTTATTTAAATGTTTTGAATCAAGTTTCCATATTACCAACTCAAAAAAATTAACCAGAATTGTTTTTCGTGATAAAACGTGTGTAGTACATCCATACAATGCATTATTCACTGTCACCAAGAAATGAGCTATTAAGCTACAAAAAAGACACGAAGGGGTCTTAAGTATCTATTGCTGAGTGAAATAAGCCCAACTGTGTAACTCCAACTGTATGATAGTCTAAAAGGGTAAAACTTTAGAGACAGTAAGAAGAGCAGCGGTTTCAGAGAGATGGGAGTAGGGAGAGAGATAAATAGGTGAAATACAGAGGATTTTTTGTGTCTTGCAAGACAGGCCTCCAAGCTATTTTGCTCTGGTTATTTTGGAGGTGAGGTATTAGGAACTAATTGCCCAGGCTGGCTTCAAACCGCAACCCTCCCAATCTCAGCCTCCCAAGTAGCAGAATTCAGGTGCGAGCCTCTAGCATCCAACTTCACAGAGCATTTTTAGGACAGTGAAACTACTCTGTCTGATTCTGTAATAGTGAGTATATGCCATTATGAATTTATCAAAACTCACAGAACTGTACAACACAAAGAGTGAACCCTAATGTAAACTACAGGCTTTTGTTCATAATAATGTGTCAATATTAGTTTATCGATTATAGCAAATGTATCTCACTAATACAAGATATTAATAATAGGAGAAACTGAGTAGAGGAAAGAGAGGACAGAAGAGAAGTCTCTGTACTAGCTTAACTTTCAGTAAGCTTAAAACTTCTGTAAAAATTTAACTTAATGAATTTTAATGCAAATGTGTGCATCTGTAAGTGTACATATTTCTGTGTGTCTTTTTTTCATAGAGTAAATGCTATGAAAGTGCTGTACAGAAAGTGCTCGATAAAGTAGAATACTCCAACTACTACTTTAGCTCAACAGCTAAGAGTCAAGTTCTGGAATGGAAAAAAAATCAGGTTCTAATCCTAGTTCTTCCATTTCTAGCTGTGTAAATTTATTTATGCAAGTTGCCTCTTTAGACATAGTTTCTCCATCTGTAAAATGCAAGAAAACATAGTAATTCCCCCTAGGGCTGTTGAGAAGATTTAAATAATGTTGCATGCAAAATGTTTAGGACAGTAAGTAATGTAAAAGAAAAATTCAAAATGATAACGTCATTATAACGGTTAGATGCTTATTCGCAGAATGACTGATGCGGCACTTCATGTTCCAAGATTACTTATACCAGCATCTCAATAATACCCCAATAGGGCCCCAAATTCTCAATTGTCCCACTCTAAACACAATCCACGCTGCTTGAGTTCCAGCCGGTACCCTTCAGACTTTCTTTACTCCCCAGATGCTATTTTTTCCTCCCGGTTCGGCATTACCTTACTGGTTCCGGCCCTGGAACCCCCGCCTCTCTGCCCCTCCCCATCTCAACCGACCGTTCCCACTCAGACTCCACCCCTGCCACCTCCTCCTCAGACCGCAGCCTAACTCTTCTTCACTTCTTTTCTTCTCCAAAGTTCAAGGAAGCTCCTACCCAGATACTCGTAGTCCGGTTGGGCTAGGCGCTCTGGGCTCAGCATCCTTTGACCCGGGTAGCTCCCAAGCTCCAGCTCTCTGGCTTCCGGAACCAGGTCGCAGTCTCTCCGTTACCATGGCACCCGAGCGCCGGGAGGGGGAAAGGGAGGCGGAGGGGGTGTCACGCCAACAGTTGCCGTATTGCAACGCAGGGCGGACCACGCAAGTTCCGGGAGCCTTAGCTTTGCGGTGTTGGAGGTTTCTTTGAACTCCTATTCTTGAGACCGTGGTTTGAGAGGATGCAAGGTGGAAAATCCTTTGCGTCTGTCATATTTCCTGATGTCGGAAGAATTACTGTCAGCCGTCCATGTCCGCAGTTGCTGAATTTCATAACTATTCCTGATTTATACATCTGGTATCCTAACAATAATAATTCCCACTGGTGACCTCCTATAAACCCTTAGTATCTCATTACCTATTTTTTATCTCTTTTAGTATTTACTACCTTAAATTGCTACAAAGTGCTTTCACGTGCATATTATACCTCGGTTGCTTCTTGAGGCCAGGGATATGTGCCTTTTTAGCCTAACAGGGCTGGACATAAAAGTCCTTTGAGTTAATTGCCCTTCCCAAATTCCTCTTTATCTTTACACCTTTTTTCTATTCCAGCCGCTTAACAATTTGATACCCTCCCCAAGTGTCTTTCTTTTTTCCTTCCAAGACACCACTTCTAGAGGGAAAGGGTGCAGAAAGGAGAAGCACCTGCTAGATTTTTTGCCAACTACTTACGGCCAACTACTCCTCCTTTAAAAGGAAAGAATATTCATTGGTTTTCAAGTTCTCAGCTATTTTTCTTTTTGCTCCTCTCCACTCCTAACCACAGGTAAGAGACCTGTAGTAATTGTCACAGTCCAAACCTAGCAGAAAAAGCCACTGTGTCCTCACTTTTTGATCAGGTGTCCTCCCCTCCAACAAGGTGAGATTTTTGTGAAAAAGAAAGAAAACAAAAATCATGCCATCAAAGGAATGCCTGAGAAACCAGTAGACCACCTACACTGGGAGGAGAAGGAAACAGAAAGTTCTTCTCTTTGTGTTCTGAGCGGCCTATTCTTAGCCTTCTCCAGTAAGAAGCCTCAAACCTTCTAATTCTCCCTTTCCCTTAAAATTGTATATGTGTCTCAATTCTAGGCTCCTGTGAGTCACTCTGAGCTTGGATGTGGTAAGGAGAAAACGACAGAGCCAAACTAGGAGCCGTGTTTAGTATTTTGAGGTAATGAATTTACTAAGTTGGTATTTGATATGACATCCTGCAAATTTGATAAAAAAAAGAAAAAAATTGCCTTCTTCTTCCTCCTCTACTCCCACCCCATGCAGATTGAGGGTATGGGAGCTTCATAAATTTCATACCTGTGGCTTATTACTGTAATAATAATGAAGTAATAGTATAGCAATTGATAAGGATGATAATTTTACTTTATTCCCAAGCAATCTGAAGCTATTTGCAGAGAATTTCATATGTCCTCATGAAAACTAAGGCACTTCTCCCTTTTCTAATTAGGGAAACTGAGGGACAGGTCACAAAGTGACTTGTCTAGTATCATCTATCCAGTCAGTGGGAGGGCTGGAACTAGATCTCAGCTATCCCAACATCCAGGCTTGTGGTCTAACCACTAAACCACACAGTCTCTTTTTTTAGGGGCTGTTGACTTGGTGTTTATTTATTTATTTTTCCTTTTGCTCTGCCCTGCTAGCAACTGGGAGCTTCCAGATAAAAGAAAAGAATTTTGAGTCCAGGCTGCACATTTGACATCCTCTTATTGATGGAGCATTATCCTGGGACTTGGAGGGTGCCGCTGCTGGGGTCTGTGTGGTGAAACTGGGAACCAGCCCCAAGAATACAGCTTTGTTTGGGCATTAACCCATTTGCGGTTATAATAATGATAAGTTTCAGCACCAGTGGCGCCTGACTGTTAATGACTCAAAGAAAGCTAAATAAGAACAAGATGTCATCTCTGGAGCAATTTGTAGGTTTTTCTACAGTTCCATCCCTTCAATAAAAATCCTAAGGATCCTTATGCTTAAAACCTTCCACTCTGAATGTCCTGAACAATCTATTGAGGAGGAGGACTTATAAAAGGGGCAAAGGGCTGGGCATTGGTGACTCACACTTGTCATCCTAGCTACTCAGGAGGCAGAGATCAGTAGGATCACAGTTGAAGCCAGCTCTGGCAAATGGTTTGCAAGATCCTATCTTGAAGAAAAACCCATCACAAAAAAGGGCTGGTGGAGTGGCTTAAGGTGTATGCCTTGAGTTCAAACCCCAGAACCACCAAAAAAAAAAAAAAAAGAAAGAAAGAAAGAAGGGGATAGGGGTTGCCAGACTAAAGAAGCTTCAAGAAAATTTGGGCTTTTACAAAAATAACAGGTGGCTTTCCTGGTGGTGAGATTACTGACTACATTTTTTTCTTTACATTTTTCTATATTCTTAATTTTTTCTATAGTGGGCATCTATTATAACCTGAAAAAAATAATGGAAGATGTAATGACTTAGCAGACAGTGTTTGTTTTTCCCATGAAGAAGCCACTACTTTTAGATTTCTCTTCAGACACAGATTACATAATAATAGATTTTGGTAAGACATCCCTCCTGAAGGAAATTTTTCAGTGAAACATACACAACACCACTCTTAAGAATGAAAATATATAAGAGTTTTGAAAACCAAGTGTATTTTGTGATCCTGTTGGATGTTAATGAAAAAAAAATATGTAAACTTTTCATTTAAATGGATTTTTCAGGTTCCTAAATTATCATATTTCTAAAAAATTTACTGAAACAATAAACCAGCCAGACTAAAAAGTCAGAAGATAATCCCACAATCCTGAAGAGAAGCCAGTGATATAAAATTGAGCAAAAATAGAGCATGAAATGTTAAGGGCATAAAGAATGGAAACATCAAACTCAGAACAATGGGAAAAACATCCACAAGAGAGGCTATGTTTGGTGTGACAACTGTGAGATAATAATTACTGATTTTAGAAAGAAAATTAATATCTATCTTTGACTCTGCAGAGGGTCTATTAAGATATTGATAGGGAAGAAAACCCCAACTAATGTGGAAAATATTGAAGACTATAGAAAACCAACTAAATAGTTTAAAACCTCAGGGAAAAATAAATGCAGGCTGAATTATTGCTACAAAACAGGTTCAAGAAACTAGGACAAGCTTTTATCAACTCATCAAGCAGAAAAGATGCTAAAGACTAAGTAGCTACTAAGAAATGCAGATCATGAAATTCATGCTGAGCTCTGAGGCTTTTCTGAAAACTTACCTTCCATAAGAGCAAAGTAAAAACTAAGTGTGATGCCATCACCTAGGATTAACATGTCTAAATTAAAAATGCTGTCTACAGAAAAGTCATTTTGAAGTGCCATACAAATTAACAGAACAGAGCTTTGAGGGAATTTGCAAATAAAAAGAAATGTTCACAAACTCTTGGGAGTTAAGGATCACTAATACACTATAAGAAAGTGATTAGGAGGACATGGGTTAGATTGATTTGGAACTCAAAGACAATTACAGACTTGTACCTTCTTATTATTTATATTTTTTCAAATGCAGCAAAAAGTCAGGAATTACACTTTTCTATAGTTTGAAAGCAGGGAAGATTTTCTGTCTGATTATCATTTTCTCTTTCTCTCTGCAGGGTCTCTCTGTGTAGCCCAGGCTGGCCCGGAACTCACCATCTTCCTGCTTAGGCCTCCCGAGTGCTGGGAATATGGAACTTTATGAGCACTTATTTCTTTCTCTTTCTTTCTTTCCTTTTCTTTTTTCTTTTTTGACACAGGGTCTTACTACATTGCCTAGGTTGGCCTTGAAATCACACTTCAACCACCTGAGTTGCTGGAATTACAGATGCAAGCCACTACACCCAGCTGTCTTTATTACTATTTTTATTATTATTGTTGTTCCTTGAACTCTCCTACTAGATTGTGAGCTCCTTAAGGGCATTCTTCATTTATCTTTAAATTTCTAGAACTGTGCACAATGTCTGACAAAAGGCAGGTATACCATAAATGTCAGTTAAATGAACTTGATCCCCTCTAAATTAAAGTCTAGAAAATAAAGGTCATTCAATCTATAGGATTTATGATTGCCTTATAGCAACCAATTCATAAAGCAAATTCATTAACAACAAGGCTAGAAAAACACAAAGCATCAGCCAGGAGTGTGATATGTATTTTGTACAGCTACTCAGTAGGCTGAGATGGAAGAATCACTTGATTCCAGAAGTTCCAGACCAACCTGGTTAACATAGAAAGACCCTGTTTAAATAAATAAATAAAGCAAGGCATCAAAACTCAATAAGAAAGCACTGGCACATTATTCCTGCACCTAAATCTAAATATTGTGTGCTCTAGATCGCCATATTAAGAAATGTCCCCCCCTCAAAAGTATCAAGTAATTCAACAAAAGGCTTGGGGACGATTCTGCATGTAGACAAGAGAATTAGATTAAGAATTTCTAAATCAACTTAGAATATGAGCCAAGAGTTCCCAATTTCAAAATCGTAGGACAAAAATTTAGCCTCTGTGTTTATTTTTTCTCCCCTAAGCTATTCTCTACACTGTCACAGCAGTTTATTGTTTTAAAATTCTAATCTGTCCATGTTACTTCCAAACTTAAAAAGTGATGCTGATTCCCAGCACTAAGATGGAACAAAACTCCCTAACAGTTTGGTCCTAACCTTTTCCAGTCATCTCGCATTCACTCTGTGCATACTTAATACTCTAGTCATGCTTTCCTATTATGTTCCTATTATATTTATATTCTCAAATATACTGAGTTCCTTCCTCCCACCCTTGCTTTGGCATAAGCTTTCCTACCCAGAATGTACATCCCCTGTGTCTTCTGCCTACAGACTTCACATCCTAAATGTCACTACCTCCATTAAACTTTGTCCAAACCCTCAAGGAGTCAGTTACAACTTGATATAACCCTGCATTTCAGTGCTCATTATATTTCATATTTATTTGTTTACCTAGGAATCTTTCCTTGCAGACTGTGAGTTAAGACCAGGGAACATGTTTTATCTGCTCTTGTAAACCTCCCCTTGCCCAGAAAGACAGATTTAATATTTATTGAAAGTCAGAATGAAAATGAAAGTCAGAATGAAAATGAATGATTTAAGCTTAAATCTCTAAATTAAGATAATTTTTTTTTTTTTTGGAAATACTGGAGTTTGAATTCAGGGCTTTGTACTTGCAAGGCAGGCACCTCAACATAAATGTTTTAAAAACAGTTTATTAGATTTGGGCACCATATTTCATGTCTGTAATCCCAGCTACTTGGTATGCTGACGAAAGGAAGATCATGAGTTCAAGGCCAGGATGGGAACATAGGGAGACGCTGTCTCAACATATGTACATAATATATGTATATATGTGTATGCTGTAGTAAACCTAAGAAACTTATCAAAAAGAATGAATACTGCCAAGCACCGGTGGTTCATGCCTGTAATCCTAATTACTCAGGAGGCAGAGATCAGGAGGATCCTGGTTCGAAGGCAGCCAGGGCAAATAGTTCACCAGACCTTATCTCAAAAATACTTAACAAAAAAAAGGGGTAGTGTAGTGGCTCAAGGTGTAGGCCCTGAATGCCAGCCCCAGGCATTTTTTAAAAAAAGAATGAATACCACACAGCTTTAAAATGGGTTTAGATAAGTCCATGGACAATAGGCCATTCCTTAATGGAAACTAGAATCTAGTATGTTATGGTCTTATGTCTTAAAGGGGGACGTTGGAGAGCAACTCTGCTCTCCATGGCATGTCATTATCGTAGGCATAAACCTACATTTAATAGGTTTTAGGCTCTCTCCTGATTTTGCAACTCTTTATCTTTTGGAAATATTTTCTTTTCTTTTTTCTTTTTTTATTATTCATGTGTGCAAACAAGGCTTGGGTCATTTCTCCCCCCTGGAAATATTTTCTTAAAGATATTTAAATTAACTTATTAAGCTCTTCTTAGAAGAGTAAAATTTTACATATCAGTTAAAGAAAACCAGCTGTTTACCCACTACCTAGCCCATCTTTCTCCCTGGAAAATTATCATCCCAATTGTGCATTCAGAAACATAGAAAAATATAGAGCCAAGTGCGGTACCTCATACCTGTAATCCCAACTACTTGGGAGATGGAGATTGGGAGGATCATAGTTCAAGGCCAGCCTGAGCAGAAAGTTAGGGAGACCCCCATTTTAATTAGTAAAGTTGGGCATGGTGGCACATATTTGTCATCGCAGCTATACAGCAGGTATAAATAGGAGGCTCTCAGTCCAGGCTGGCCCAGGGAAAAAGGAGAGGCCCTATGCAAAAAGGTAACTGAAGCAACAAGGCCTGGGGGATTAGCTCAAGTGGTAGACCACTTAATTAGCTATCATGAGGCCCTTAGTTCAAAACCCAGTATAGCCAAAAATAAACAGATGAGTAAATAAATATAAGAATAGCACTTTGTAAGAACTCAGTAAGTGTTCATTGAATAAACATATAAAATATGTTAAGGGGCATTTAAGTCAGAAACAATTTTCAGCAATAGTTGGTTAAGAGCTCCCTTTTGGTTTTCCCCAATCATCCTATGCTCTATTGACATAAGACTAGTGATCATTCTTTGAACATCCTGGCTACTTTGAGACATTATCCCTTTGCTTATACCATTCCTTCCATCTGGAATGTGCCTGTCTCCCAGTTTCTCTTTTCTTCTTCTTTTTTTTTTTTTGTTTGTTTGTTTGTATGTTTTTGCACCACACTAGAGTTTGAACTCAGGGCCTCATGCTTGCTAAGCAGGCCTTACACCACTTGAGCCACTCCTCCAGCCCTTTTGTGATTGTTTGTTTGTTTGTTTGTTTTGGTTTGGTTTTGAGATAGGGTCTTGGGAACTCTTTGCCCAAGGCTGGCTCAAACCTTCATCCTCCTGATCTCTGCCTCCTGAGTAGCTTGGATTACAGGCATGATTCACCAGCACCCAGCTTCTCCTTTCTTTACGCAGTGAAATTTTCCCCACATTCAATGCTCAGTTACCCCAAACTTAAGAGTCCTCTCTTCTCTGTTTCCACAACATTTTATACATTATCATTGCTTTGCAAGTTTTCTTGTTAAAGTTAGGGACTTGTTTAAGGACTTATTAAAGTTAGGGACCCTGTCTTCCTCATCTTTGCATTTCCCCAGACCCAGCAGACAGTCTGTTTTTCATTCATTTAACAAAAATTCATTTCGCAATATGTGACAGGCACTATTTTAAGGTATAAAAATAGAATAAAATAAATAAGATCCCACACCACAGGAGCTTATTATCTAGTGGTTTGGAAAGAGACCATAAACGTAACAACAAACAAGATTATTTCAAAAAAACTGATAAATGTTGTGGAGAAAATAAAATAGGATATAGCAGTAAGTAAGTGTAAGGCAACTTTAGGTGGCAAGGTGAAGATTCTCTGAGGTCATGATGCTGAGCTGAGACCAGTCAGAGGAAGGGTCTAGTGAAACAGCATTCAAAGTAGAGGAGAGAGAGCACATGCACAAGTTGTAAGAAAGAAATGATAGGGGGCTGCAGAGTTGAAAGAATACTGTCATGGCTAGAGCAAAATGAGTGAGGGGAAAAGCAGTGAAAATAGGCAGAGTTCAGACTATAACAACCCTTAAAGGCCACGTTAGAAGGATTTATTCTAAGTGTAATCTAATAGGAAGTCAATTATTGGAAGGTTTTAAGCCCAATAACATATGATCTGACTTATTTTTTTAAAGTGGCTCTGGTTTCTGGGTAAGGAAAAAGTTGGGGAGACAGATTATTTATGTGGATGTTTGATTCATATGCTATTAAATGAACATTTGTTTGTTGACCTATTTATTATCTACCATTCTAAATTTATTTTTGCTGCCACAATAAGCAAGCTATTTGCTGCAAAGACTATATCTGTGTCAGATGTGTGAATATCAAGCTTTCAAGAGATATAAATGTTCTGGAAAGCCCCCATCTTTCAGGGTGTGCCCCAAGCGAGGCAACAAAATCAGCCACATGCCCCAGATCCTGACTGAAGTACCACCGCTGAGCTGGAACGTAAAAAATGTTGGCACTAGAATTGGTGGTGTGGAGGGTTTGCAAATAAAGAAAGCCCAGAAATGCAAATCACACAATTCCCTGAGGATTTCAGTATTTCCAGCCTTTAGTAGTAACCCTGTGAACCTAGACAAAAGCACACCCATTGCTAAAAATTAGTGGTGTGATACCTTTCAATACATTCTACAGATTTTCTCCTGGCTCAGGACCTTTGTGCATACTACGCCTTCTATCTAAAAGACGCCCCCCACTTCACTTTTAGACTGATCTTTTTTTTTTTGTTTTTGTTTTTTTTTTTTGGTGCTAGGGATCCAACCCAGGGCCTCCTGAGTGCTAAACAAATGCTCTACTACTGAACTAATATGCTCAGCCTATCTGGTGACTCTTACTTAGATCTCACAGGCCTTCCTCACCCACCGCCCCATTCTAAATCTAAATCAAGTCTCTCCTTTCATAGAACCCTATACTTTTCCTTTAATGTCTGTTATTTATAACTAAATTCATTTGTGGGATCATTCTTTTAATGCCTATGCATACTTACAGTCCCCTGCAAATATCACATTGTAAGTTCCAGGGACCCAACATATCTGTTCACCACTGCCTCCACAGTGCCTGGCATAAAACACTTATGAGTACTTAATGAGTACTTACGGTATGAATGAATACTAGAAATAGGCCTCCCTAGGGCAAATTGGTGTAGGACTCCCTTAGCTCCTTTAGCTGTGTCTCTCTTGTTTTCCCTTGTAAAGTTTTAAGAACTCCTACCCTCCATTTCCCTAGCTTCAACAAGAAAGTGAGTACAGAGAGATAAAGGAACAAATCTTTGCAGAATTAATCTTTTAAAGCAGAGTTTCTCAATTTCAGCACTATTAAACAATTTGGTCTGGGTAAGTCTTTGCTGTGGCTGTCCTGTTCATTGCAGGATGTTTAGCAGTATCCTTGGCCTCTACCCACTAGAAGCCAGAGGAATCCACTCTCCAAAATGTTTCTAGGTATTGCCTCATGTTTGCAAAATCACTCCTGGTTTAAAGTGTGAATATGAATAAATGAATAAAGAAAAAAAAGATAAAAGAATAAAGTGTGAAACATCAGGCCTTTTTCTCTTTTAGAAGAATTACATTTAGGAATTTGGGTTGTTGAGTGATGCCTGGGTTACAAGAGAATTCTACCCCAACTCAGTTGGATCAAAATTGAGCCCATTTCTATCTTGTTTCCGTAGCACTCCCTGTGTTTCCTTTGAAAAGGCCATTAGTGATGGTCTGATTCAGGGCAATATTCTGATCTTGGAAATTCAGTTCCCTGGACTGTCCTAGAAGGATGAAGGAAAGGAGCGGTGTTTCTGAGGAAACCAATGCCTCTGAGACCCCTCAGGAATTGGCAGTCCCCTACAACTTTTCTAGGGGCATGTCCCAGAGGACAATAAAAGAGAGACAAACAACCCATTCTGGCATGCTTTTCAGGATCTCTCACTCCAAACAAGAAAGTCTAAGAGGCCTGGTAAAAATAAATATGGCTTAGTCCTCTTGGCATAAGAACAGTTTCTGACAGCCAAGACTTAACTCACCCTAGGGGGTGACCCAGGCAGGGACCATGCATGAAGTTAGTTTCTACCCATTGATATTCCCAGTGACTTACAGCAGCCAGGGATGGCTCTGCGCACCAGAACTGTGATGAACCATGGAGAAGGGTTTCTGAAGCACATAGAAAATGCAGACTCTCTGGCTGAGTCAAATACAGCTAGCCTCCCCCTTCTTCTCCAATCCCAGAAAAACAATACAAATCATGTCTCTGGAAAAGAACCTGTCCTTTGCATATGGAGTGGAAACTTTATAAATTCTTAATCCCTTGACATTGAAAGGATGGGGACTGCCCATCCTGGATTTTTTTTGGAAAAAATGTACTCATTATACATGTCCCTAGTTTTCACTTGGAACAAAAATATGGTCTCCAGAATCACAAAGTCTGTCTCAATAGGTTGATAGCAAATCTTCATAACAACGTATATTGAAACTCTGAGAACTGTATTAGAAAGGGAGAGGGAAATGAGGAATAAGATTCTACTTTTCACTTTTTTTCCTCCTTGAATTTTAGGCTAAGGTGACTGAGGCTGGCCAAACAGGTGGACTGTCTTTCTTATTAAGCACTTAGATCCTGTAAAACTGACCTGGCTCTACCGCCGCCTTCAGTCAGCAAGAAGAACTACATGCTCAGAAAATGCCTTGGTTTTAGTTACCATGGTAATGCTGCTTCAAGCACATTGCATCTGGGTAAAAATTTCAGGCAAAACAGCATTGAGAAGTACTGATTAAGAAAGAGTTAATATCACGTTTTTCTGTTGTTGTAGCTGTCTCAAAGTACGGTTAATGTTAGCTTTGGCCAAAGATGGTAATTTGAAGTGAAAGCCTTGAAAAATGGAAAACATTTGGAAGACAAGCATGGATGAAATGTCAACCTACCCATTTGGAGAAATCACCTATATCCACTTTGCACTGTACCAAGTTACTTTCCTTTCGTCTAGCTTGGGGGTGTTTGGTTCTTCTTGGCTGTATTTACTGGTGAGAGGAAAGTGATTTAGTGAAATCCATAGATGACCCAAAGCCAAAAAATGTTGGCATATCTGGAGGAGAAAGTCATACCCTAGGCCTTAAGAAAGTTGGTGACTTGGGCAAAAGTAACAAAAGAGGATCCAACCTAAAAACATAGAAAGTGACAAAATTAACCCATATTACTAATATGCATTGAGGAGAGGAGTAGGCCACAAAGCTAATACTAGAGAGTTTACAATTTTTAGGTAGTAACCCAAACTTTAAATACTGCTGGAAGGCTCTACAAACAAAAGCTGGAAAAAGACCGAGGTCTTGGGGGAGTGCAACTGCAAGTATGGACTTATTTCCTTACCCCCCTCCCTTCCTTGCCAAGATCAGAAAGTCAAAGAAGGTGAAGAGGCTAACAACGCTGATTTACAAAGACAGGGAGGAGGAACTAAGTCTGTCTGGGCCAAATCTGGACGTCTGAGCTGGGGCGACAGGACCCAGACAACCACCTCAGGAAATGAGTAAATGAAAAGGGGAGGTCGCCGAATTATTTAGCCCTAGAACAACACTGCCTAGACCAGAGGAGGAGGTGTGGGGGGTAGTGTGTGTGCAAGAATTAAATCTCAGAAAAGGAATTTTGACAGTGAGAACGCTGGTTAAGATACAACACTGCGGGCCCCCTGATGTCCCTTGTATGATGTCAATAATGACCGAGAGGATTATGCATTAGCAAGCCTTGCATATTCTGAGACATCAATAAAG
This sequence comes from Castor canadensis, assembly GCF_047511655.1. Classification (NCBI taxonomy): domain Eukaryota; kingdom Metazoa; phylum Chordata; class Mammalia; order Rodentia; family Castoridae; genus Castor; species Castor canadensis. The sequence continues at coordinate 182,614,612 of NC_133386.1, read as the reverse complement.
TCTGGACTTGGGGCCGCTAGGGGGGCCGGGGTCACGTCCAGGCGACTAGGGTCAATCCGGGTGCTCCTCCCTGGCGTGGAGCTAGAATGAAACAGGGCTGAGAGTTGCCGCTAGGAAAATTTTCTTTTTAAGTTAGGGACATTTGAGCATCAGTAATGGGGACAGAGAAGGGGTCTCTCTAGAAGGCTAGGAATGTGGGGGCGGCCTGAGGAGCCAGGCCCGCGCAGGAGGCGCAGGCGGGTGGGGTCGAGGGATTGGGGAGCGGGGACCGAGGGCGGGAAGGGGCCGGGCCAGAGCTGGGGGCGGGACCACGCGCGGTGGCGGTGGCGGGGGCTGCGGCGCTGGGGGCGGGGCGGCCGGGCGCGGGACACCCCCCTCCCTGTCCCCTGGCGGGGCAGCTTCGGCTTCAGCACTGGAGGCGGCAGCGGCCGGAGGGCAACTTGCGGGGCGCGCGGGCCGCGGTGGATTCCGGACGCTTCCCCGCCCCCTCTCCCCTCCCTGGGGACCCTCGGCTGACTCCCTCCACCGCGCTGTCCCGCGGGAGCCGGCGGGACCCCCGGTCGGCAGGGAGCACGGGCGGCGGCCGCGGTACCATGAGGCGGCCGTGGGGCGCGCTGCTGCTTGGCGCCCTGCTCTGCGCACACGGTAAGCGGCGTCGTCCCGCCCGCGCCGACCGGCCCACCGGGAAAGTTTGTCCCTGGATCCGGCTGCTGCAGGACTCGCCTCCCGGGAGCGGGGCGGCGCAGGCTGGGGCCTGAGACCCTCTTCGCTCTCACTTCCAGCAGTACCTCTGAGTAGCGTGCCGGGGAGGAGACTAAGAAGCTCCCCCAACCCCTTAAGTGCGAGTGGGGACAGTGGTGGAGGAATTCCCTTGATGCCTGGTCTGCTTGGGTGGAGTAAGATCTGCGGCACTCGGTCGCTCGCCTTTCCTCGTTTCTCTTTAAAGAGCTGGTGGCTGCCTCCCTTTCAGGTTAAGACAGAGTCTCTGTGTCCTTGGTGGGAATGAATATGTGCAAAGAAAGGGAGGAGGGGAGGATGATCGCTAAACCTGTAAACTGTAAATAGTCCTCCTTCTGGGGGCTGTGTGGTCTCGGGTGGGATTGCGGGGAAGAGCCTCGTGGAATCTGAGTACTTGAGCACCGGGAATTCCTCTACTCCATGAACAATTGCTCGGACTCCAGACCTGGCTCTCACCGAGGGTCTCTGGGCACTGCCTGCTCGCAGCATCTCCCCTTAGTGGTGTTTTGGGTTCCCTCTCCTGGCTGCAGCCAATCAGCTCCCTGCCCCAGATCCTCCCCAGGGGAGTGGTGGGGGACAGGGTTGGAAAAAGGGTTGCGGAGAAACATTGGGAAGAAACTGCTGGAAGGCTCCTGTAGATCCAACCTGGCCGGGGTAGCGGGCAGGGGGCAGCCTCCGGGCCCGCGCGGTGGGGTCTCGGCCTCCGGGGAGCTGGGCGGATGGCAGCAGGATTCCTGCTTCATCTGCTCCTTATTAATAATGTGTTCGGTGCCCGGACGCAACTGTTGTGTGCTTAGCACTCCAGTGGAATCTGCTTCTCTGCAGCTGCTTACAACCGTGGATGCACCCCGTGATTTAGTAGCAGCCTCTAAGTTTGTGCCCGAATATCAAAGATTGATCTTTGAGCCCCACCCCTATGCACCTACTACTTTTCCACGTAGGGGAGATCAGAATCTTCGCGTTTCTCTCGCAGTCTGGTTGAGGGGGTGGGGTTCAGAATGGAGGGGTCTGCAGACCCTGGCGGTGCACGGGTTCTTTCTTTAACATAGAGAAGCCGGTGCAGATTTCGGAATTTGCCTGGCAGGATGTGGGACTGTCTGGGCACTTGTTTTAAAGATTGTTGTAGCTCCCGAATCCAAAACAGAGTTCTCGTGTCTGTTATTGAAACTGCCCGTGGGTTTCCAATGGCTTTTTCCAAGTCCTGCCTAGTTCCGACTGAGCTCTTTCTCTCCTAGAAGTAGCCTGGCTGACCCACGTTCCTCTTCGCGCCGTGTTCTCCCCCTCCCCGGCTCTCTCCTAGAAGGTTATTTGTAGCCTCTCCGGCGTGTTGGGACAGCGGCCCTACTGGGGTAGGAATGTAGCTGTTCTTCCCACCACATGGGCCCCTTAAAGGGACAGCTATACTTTTTGGGGGGTTTCCCCCTTCGGACTGCAAGGGAAGGGGATGGAACTTTCCTTTCGGCCCCCTGGAGGAAGTTTTGAAAAAGATCAAGGGAAATGGCAAGGCACTGGAAAAGGAAAGAAAAAAAAAAAAAGAAAAAGAAAGGGCGGGGTGGGGGGCAACAAAGCCAGGAGATTGTCGCCTTCTGCCCTAGGGAAGGGGGAGCTGGAAGGTTCTGGGCTGAGACTGGCCAAGAGGATTTTTACTGCTTCAGAGCTGTCAAAACTGCATACATTACATCCTTGTAGAGAATGGGAGTGAGAATATGGGTAGAGAATTGTGTATATTTAATGCTTCGCAGAAAAAAAGGACGAGATGGTTATTGGTGACTCGTTTGGGTTCCTTTTTAAGGGAAAAAGTGTAATAGAAATTTCTAACCATGGAGACTTCCTGTGCACATAGGGTGGGCAGAGGCAGGGAGATTTGCACTTTGCTCAGCCTGATACTAAGCCATCCTTGGAGGTTGAGAGGGGACAGATTCATGTGAGACTGAGAAGTGGCAGAGCCTGGATCCAAAAATATTTCCATGAGGATTCCTGACACTAAATTCCAGGGGCTCAGGAAGGTTATAGTTCTGCAAATGTAGCCGTGCATTAGTTAGGCAGACCTGACCTCAGGTAGGAGTGAACTCAAGACACTAAAGATTTAAGGTGATAATTTGGATTTTGCTAGTCCTTAGGGCTTTTCCTAGAACCTCTAAGTTTGGTTTCATACTACATAATACTCTACCCTTAAAGATTTGGAAGGAAGCTTGATGTCTGGGTATAGCCCTGGGTATTTTCATCCTGAGGGTTATACTATTTGAAGAGTGGAAACTGTTTGTCCTGAAGGTCTCTTCCAGGTAAGTGAAAAATTCAAAGTTCTGCTCAGGAGCACTTAGATAAAAGGAGGATGTTTCTGAGGATAAGTGCAAAGGAGTAGACTTGAAACTGGCCTCCTTTCCATCTGGCTGTTGTCATGGTTGTCATGACCATGGTTGTCATGGTGCTTAAGTGACCTTGCCCCTAATCTCTTGGTCTTGTGAAAGATGCTTGGCTTGCCACTGATTTTGGATTTCCTCTTCTGTCCCCTATTGAATATCAGATAACTTCTTTGGGACTGGCACATAGTATTAAGAATGACAGGTGCAAGGGAACCAAGTCTGGCCATGTCTGACACAGAGCACGTTGAGCATGTTCATCTTTTGGACCAGCAAAGAACACAGGAAGTCACAGAGGACAGGGTATTTTATAGCTCTTTGCTCACTCTTTTGACTGATTAACTGCTAATCTTGATCCCTAAGAAGGAAGATGGGAAAGATTGTTTACGTTGCTGCTCCTTTAAAGAAGAAAAAAATACTAGGGGATTCTTCAATGAGAACCAAATAATTTCAGGGACTACTTTAAGAAATAGTCTTGTCTTTCTAATGATTGGGCATATCTCATAATTATGGGATAGTTCCATGTCTATGGTCAGCTAGGTCTGTCTGTTAGCCTATTCCAGCTGCCATCTTTCTACATTCTTTGCCACATTTTGTCAATTGCCTGGGCATGCCGCATCAGGGTCCCAAGACTGTCCATGCTGCCATCTCATCTTCAGCAGCTGAAGCCTTTCTCCCCCTTTCCAGCCTGGTGGGATTCAGTGTCCCAGGGAAGACTAGGTGCTGACTGGCAGAGCCCAAGTTTGGCCCTAAAAATAGGTCTGATGACTGCCTGGGTTTGCTGCTCTCCCTCCAGTTTAGAGCTGGCAGAGTCAAGACTTTTTCTTCCTGGTACACTCAGGACCATTCTCCAAGCAGGTCTCTGCACCCATGCATTTGTTCGTTTATTCAGTGAATACATGGTTGTCAAATGCTAATGTAATCATGTGTATATCTCAGTAATGAAGACACACAGGAAGACCTCGGTTTGACTCTGGGCTTTGGCACTTCTTGGTGACCCTGTGCAATAGATTTTTACATAAGAATACTGTGAAAATTAAATGAGCTAATAGTATGTTCGGAGTATTCAGCACAGAGCTTGACAACTATTGTTACTGTAGGCCTGGCTAGTGTCAACTATTTGTTAGCAGTGTTGCATAAGCGGATCAGAGATGGCTCTTGCCTTTGGAATATAGGAGGCCAGGTAAACAAATAATTATACTAAGTGTCGCGCTAAAATGGAGGCTTGGTCCTTTATCATTTCAGCCTGTTTTTTGCTTTTCTCTTTGAAACATCTTGCTCTTTCTTTCCCGGAACCTTTGAAAACCTAATGAAATCTAAGCATAGTTCCTGCCTATCCACACGTGCTTCTAGGAAAGAAGTCTATTAAGCTATAATGTGAATCTAGGGATGCCTGCTCTGCCTGAATCCTGAGAGATTCCCTGTTGAGGGATCAGGGATGTAACTCCACAACCTCTCGCCCTAAGATTGCTGTGACCTGGGGTGAGATGGGCTGGCTGAGGTTTCTTGTAACTGGAACAGTTTAGAATTCCAGACTTTCCTTCCCACTGGCCTGAGGAGGGAGTCAGGCCTCAAAGCTCATAAGGTAGTAATTGCCCCAATTTGGAGGCTGGGCTGTTGGGAACCTGCTTCCTTCACAACACCATCTTCAATCAAGAGTCCTGTCAGCATTTGGGGATAATTGATGTGGGTCTCCAGCCCCAGACTCACCCCCAGCCCTCAGCTCCTCCACCCCAAAGTTTGACCCCTGTTGTCTCTTTGTTTCTTCCTTTTAAGTTGGTGCCAGTGATGTGATGTTTCTGGGAGCTGCGGAAAGTTGACCGTAACCCAGAGCAGCCGTGAGCTGATTCTCTAGCTTCCTGGCGGCTCTTTGAGTCTATTTTCTGTTCTGTGTTTTTGATTTAGCAAGAAGCAAACATCCTAGGTGCCCTTGGGCACCTCTTACGCCCATCAGAGCAGGCTTCATTCTTTCAGTGCACGTAGGCATTCCCATCCTGCTCACAGATGAGTGGATTGATTGTCAGCACTCTCTTGCCTGCTTGCTTCCCCGTGCCTAATGGGACTTTCTAATCGCACTTCAGGAGCTGCCCCCTCACTCAGGTGAGAGTGAGGAGGGAGGGGTGCCGCCCATGACCCAGCTGGGGAAAGCCTGCCTGGGACTTGCAGCAAGCCTTGACTTGGCCTATGGGGAGCTCCCCCTCACCTCTGTGCAGAGCCAAGGATCTGAGCTGCTAGCCAAGCCGGAAACAAAAGACTGGGAGCAAACCTCCCATCTGGCGGAGAGGCAGCGACACAAAGGTGCTGCTGCATAATTTATCACCGGAGGTTTTCTGGAGCCAGGAAGCTCTTGGCTCTAGGCAGTGGCTTTTTGGGGGAGAGTGACCCTCCCCTGCCTGGGTGTCGGGCCAGGCAGGTACTGAGTAGAGTATTGGGAGAGACACCTGATTAGCACGTGGAATAAAGAAGCTGGGAGGTTGTAGTGTCTCCAGCGATCTCTCCCGGCCCAGCAGCTCTACTTCCTGTCAGGGTTTCAGGGATGGGGGTTGGAGGTAATGCTTCAAATGTTCCCTTCCCAGCCTGGGGAGCTTGACTGCCACCACCTTGTGAGTATGGATGAGAACAAGAGATTGTTTCTCTGTCGGGTTGACTGCAGCCTTCTTAAAATCCAAGCTCCCTCCTCTTCTTTCCACTCTCCCCACCCAAGCTCAGAAAGGCAATAAAAGTAAATGGCTCTAAAGTGTGTCTCCCCTAAATGAGAATTTCTGCTCTTCTGTGAGTGATCTTCTCTGGGGACCATTTTGCATCACTAACTGGGACATTTTTTCTAAAAAATACAAATCACTTTGGGACAGTTAACATTTTTGAAAGCTTTGCTATATCCCTGGTACTGTGATAAGCATTTAGTGTGTATTATCACATTTGCTCAAATAGATATAGATATTTGTGGGGAGCAGTACTGGGGTTTGAACTCAGGGCCTTATACTTGTTAGGCAGGTGCTCTACCACTTGAGCCACTCAGCCAGCTTTATTTTTTGTGTTTGGTGTTTTCGAGATAGGGCTCTGAACCTGGATCCTCCTGATCTCTGCCTCCTGAGTAGCTAGGATTACAGGCGTGAGCTCACAATATTCTTACGGTTCCTAAGTGGATCTTCTCAAAAGGGATACATCAGACATGCAGTTGCTACTCTCAGAAAGTTCAGTCCTCTCTTGCCACTCTTTTTGTTTGCTTCTTTTTTTTTTAAAGACAGGGTCTCACTATGTAGCTCAGGCTGGCCTTGAACTCAATATGTTCAGAATGGCCTCAAATTTGAGATCCTCCTGCCTCCTGATGTGCTTCCTGAGTACTGAGATTACAAGCATTGCCATCATGCCTGGCTGTCTTGCCATTCTTAAACACAGAAAAGTTCTTAATGGTCAGCCTTCACAGTTATGAGGCAGAAGTACCTAATGTGAAAACCATGGAAACAATACTTGCCAGGGTACAAATCCTGACTCTGCTGGTTCCTAGATGTCTAACACTGAGCAGTTATTTAATCTCTTTATATCTTAGTTTCTCATTAGGAAAAATGGGACAGTAAGAAACCCTACCTCATATGGATGCTCTGAGAATTAAACTAGTTTATTTATACGAAGTGCTTAGTATAATTCTTGGCACATACTTTATTTTGATTTTTGATTTAGCCCAAGCTGGCCTCAAAATCTTTCTGCCTCAATCTCCCAGTGCTAGGATTACAGGCACGTCCACCATGCCTGGCTCTGGACTAAGTATAAATAAATGACACATCTGGGCCTAGGGATATAGCCTAGTGGTATAGCATATTCAAGACCCTGGGTTTGATCCAGGGTGAAATAATAAGGAGAATAAACCCGGCACCGTGGCATGCATCTGTAGTCACAGCTACTCAGGAGGCTGCCATGAGAGGATTCCTTAAGTCCAGGAGTCCAGCCAGCCTGGGCAACATAGTGATATCATGTCTTAAATAAAAATAGGACTGGGAAATAACTCAGTGGTAGAGCACTTGCCAAATGTGTGAGGCTCTGGATTCAATTTTCAGCACCACAAAAGCAAAAATAAATAAAATAAAATAAAATAAAATAAATGGCTCTTACTATCTTAGATTTGACTCAACCCAGAACTGTCTTATCCAGCCACCGCATTATTAAAACGTGCTCTTTCAGAGCTCAAGATGTCTAAAAACCTTACTGTGTACAAGCAGTAGTGTCACCTCCATGGTTTTGTTGGTGGAAGGGAGAATTGCAGAGCAATTCAGAAGATTCATTTCCTGTCCTGTAAAATGGGAGTCATAATACTATCTATGTCATAGGGTTGCTGGGAGGTTTAAGTGAGAACACGCATGAAGTTCATAGTAGCAGCTGCTATTGTTGTTGTTACTAACCCCATGGTTGATGTCTGGATGTGTCCTATCTCTTGGTAATGTTGTAGCTATGATACCAAACTGTCTCTATACAGGTTCTTGAAATTCTACTTATCCTAACTGAAACTATTGTCAGATTTCACAAATGCAGCAGGGTATACTCTGAAAAAGGGCTGCTCAAAATAGTACTTTCCTCTTCCCTACCTTCAAAACAAGGTTCACCCAGTAACACGTGGCTTCAGGGAACAATAAACCACATTTTCTGGGAGATTTTTAAAGCCTTGCTTGGCCAAAACGTGCTGGAAAGATAATTCTGTAAGCATTAGGATTCTCTAAAATGACTGAAAACTGAAGAGAGGTCAATCCAGGTGTAGATCTTTCCAACCTAGATCTTCTGGGACTGGTAGGGTTTAAAATAATCCATTCTGAGAGGCAGTACAGGTTGTGGGGGGTAGAGGATTTCCCAGTTTAGGCTCTGGGTTCAAATGATGGTGTAGTTATTCAGTGGCTATGTGACAGCAAATCGCCTCAGTTTCCCATCTGTAAGACAGGAATGGAACAGTTCTGGCTTCTAGAAATGGAATAAAAAAGGGCTGGTAGAGTGGCGTAAGTGGTAGAGCACCTGCCTAGCAAGCGCTAGGCCCTGAGTTCAAATCCCAGTACTGCCAAAAAAAAAAAAGAAAAAGAAAAAAGCATCATGGGACAGAAATAAGTTTGAGTTGTGGCATATCAGTTTCACAGCCTGAAAATACAGTAAGCAAAAAAAAGTCTTTCTTATAGAAGAAGGGAATGAACTTTACCTGGATAGGACTGATAAACCACTTGGAAAAAAGAAGATTAAAGTTCTCCTGAGTACTGGTTAGGTAAGAAATGACTACTTTTATTTCTGATATTCTAGCCTTTCTGCTCCTTTGACTCCAGCTCTCAAAAAGACTTGGGAGGAATGTGTCACTCATTCATTCACCTAGCAAACTTGCATTGCTCTTCTAATACATATCAAGTATTGAACATGAACTGTAAATATGAACACAAAGTTATCTGTCACACAATTCCAACTGCCAAGAAGCTGAAGACTAAAAAAAAAGAAGCTGAAGACTGGTAAGTGAACAACACAAAGGGTCTTTGAGGTATACAGCAGGGGCTTCCAACTCAGCCTGGACTGAGTGCATCCAGGTGGGGCAGTGTCAGGAAAGTGTTCACTTCCTGGCCTCCTTCTGCCAACTGCTTACTGCTCACCCTTTTTTTGTATTGTTACTATTTGATGTGGCTCACACAGTGGCTTTGTATAGATCTCTTCAGAATCCAGGTATCTCTTAGATGACGTCATTAGGTCCATTCCTATGTGGCTGCATTTTTCAGTTTTGTCTTTCTACATGGATGTTCCCTTCAGTGAGAGATGTTACTGAGTAGGCTGCCCAAGGAATTGAAGTCAGTGGACTTGTCCCTTGGTTGGCCTGGATGTAGTTTAGAAAAATTTCAAATAATTTATTCTCATTAAATAAGATTTATAGCCTCACCATTGCTGCTAGTGTTCGGAAGAGAGGAGAGCTTTGGCATTATAAGATAAATGCGTGTGGTGATGTAGCTCAGTGGTAGAGCAACTGGTTGGCATGTGTGAGGCTCTGGGTTCAATCCCCATGACTGAAAAAGAAAAACATGCTTCACTTGCCAGTGCTGACTTCTCCCTTTCCCATTGTAATCCTAATCCCTTCCATACTCCAGAACACTCACACAGTACTCCTAAGCTTTTTCATCTCTTGTTCAACTAGAAGAAGCTGCTCTGTAGTTGTGTGTAGTCACTGTCCACACACTTGTGTGTCTCCACAAGACAGTTGTGGTCCATCTTCAGCCGAGCATTCCTTGGGATGGTGGCTCACAGTGCCGTTAGACACTTGAGTGTGCATTGTTGTCACCTGTAAAGCTTTTTAGAAGTTTGGATTCTAGGATCACGCTAAGAGAAGAATATTAGTTGAAAAGTCAGAATGAGGCTGCTATCCTAGTTCTGCTAATTGACTTATCTTAGCCAAAGCAGGTGTCCTTACCTACTATGTGGGTGCCACAATAACTGCTCAGAATTACTGTAATGATTAAATGAATGCAAGTGCATGTGCCAAAGTAGCTTGCCAACTGTAAAAAACTGCAAGGTATAATTATTTGTTGTCAAAGCCCAGTTCCTTCTTGCACTCATGTAACACTGAGGCACTCATTCAAAAGGGCTGGGACTCCAGACTTTTCCCTACTTTACTACCTTACTTTAGGGCAAAGGAAATTAATCTTTACCTTAGCAGTAACTAGGAAAGGTCACCTTTGGGACCCATAAACTGACTACAGATATGCTAGTGGAGAACGCATAAGGGAGAGGGATTTAGAAGCTTACATTTCTCTTTTTTGACTTTGGGGCTTTGGAGATTCTCACAATAGCAATATCATTTATTGTGAGGCAGTTTAGTCACACTCCTGAGGGGTAAGTGCCTAACCCAATTCTTTATACCTGTCTGACCTATCTATAGACTTAACCTTTTTCTTTTTCATTGTCCTCCCTGTAAAGTGGCGATAATAGTGCCACTTTTGAGGGTCGTGGGGAACATTCAGTGATACAGCATATGAAAAGCATTTGGAGGGCACCTGGTAAGTGCTCAGTAAATGGTGGTAGTTATATTATTATGAAGCTTTTGCTGTGTGCCAGTGCTGTGCTAAACAATGTACAACTATCTAAAGCTTCCCAAAACCCTCTGTGGTAGGACTGTTATTCTGTTTTATGGATGAGCAAAATGAGGCTTAAAGATATAAACAAACTTGCTCAAAGTTGCAGAACTAATGGAAGAATCAAGATTTCAACTTTAGCATCTCTGAGTCCAGAATATGTGTTACCTGTCTTGTACACCAGATGAATGTTTCCCTTCTTTCCTTCAAAAAAAAAAAAAAAAGAAAGAAAGAAAGACAACAAAAGAAAGCACTGAGAAATTGCTAAAGTGACTGGGGTGGGGGAGATGAGATGTAAATGGTGAGATTTTGGCATACCTTTGTAGAAAGTTCTATGAGCATGTTAACATGTATTGTAAAAGTTGATGACTTGGTCAGAGAGCATGGGTACCTTGGGCAGAGACCTTTTCCTTGTTGAATTGCATGCATTAGGGCAAAGGCTATTATTGCCCAAGCTCCCAGGAGCTAGGAGAGCTGCTGTGTGGCTGGCAAACAGCTTCCAAGGCCAGAAAAATAGCTGGGTATTTGAATTCAACACTTCTTAAAATGAAGGCTGCATTTCGCCACCTCCAGTCATTTGTTTCCTTTCTTTACTAACCATGTTGTTACTTAAAAAGGGTTAAAAGCTGCCCTTCATGATCATAGCCAGGGCTTGAATGAAAAGGCAGTTACACCTCTGAGCATCCCAGAGGGGCAGAGTTGTCCAAAAAGCTGGCCTTTTGGGTATAATGTGTCTGCTTCCTGTATGAATGCTCAAGCCAAGGGTTGCCTGTTTGGTGGCCGCCTGACCTTCCTTCATGGTGGCACTGACTTCAGGTGTTTCTCTGACAAACTGGAAGTCCTGACTCTACAACCACCTGCAACTAACTTGATGTCCACCCGGTGGAATGCTTTGTTCCTGCAGTCTGTCCCAGGAAATCAGGACTTCTGTTATCACTCAGCCAGGGGCGGGGGTGGGCCTGGGCCCAGGCAATCAGGGTCTGATGGCTCCTGTCCACCTCCTCTACTCCTTTTCACTTGGATGCTGCTGATCTTGCTAAGTACCCATCCTGTTACTCAGATTCCCCAAATCAAGGCCTTTGGGAAACACTTAATCCGTATCCAACATTAAAGAACAAACAAACAAACATGAGGAGGCTGAGGCTTAAGGAGCTAAGTGGCTCACACAAGGTTATGTAGCTGGTTAGTGGAACCCAGGTCTGCCTGCTCCAGATCCAGAGCCTTTTCCCTTTGTCCTCCTTCATTTTCTCCCTTCCGGCTTTCTGTCATTGTTACTCCTTTTATCTGGAATTTCCTGCAGGTACATCTCCACTCTTCCACTCCCTGCTGTCTGTGGCTTTTTCAACCTCTGTTGACGTTTGGGGCCAGATAATGGGGAGAGAAGGGTGCTGTCCTGTGTACTATAGGATGTTTAGTAGTATCCCTGGCCTCTACCCACTAGATGCCAGTAGCACCTCCCGTCACAACAACCAAATGTCCCCAGAGTGGCAAAATCATCCCTTGTTGAGAACCACTGATTTAGTCTTACTCTCTTCCCTAGCCTCTCCATGAAAGGGATCTGTGTGTCCAGAGTCTTATTACACGGAGTATTCTGTTGAATCTGGCCAAGAGTCCCTAAAGGGGTGCCTGCCTATACTGGGCTGAGCCAGTGTTCCTCAGGTTCTGTGGCCCAGGGTCTGAGAAATATCCTTATGCCTTCTCAGAGCTCTAGGAACAGACCAGAAAGAGGGGAGCTGGGGCTATGGCAACTGGATCTTCAGTGCTTCCCTGGGAAAGAACCCTCTGGTCTGCATTTGCAGGGACAGGAGAACTGGGCTTGCAGTGAGGCCTTCCTGTGAGGTATGCAGAGAAGCTCTCCTTCCCAAATGGACATCCGTTGCCTTCTTCAGGAAATCTTAGATCTTTTCTTGGGCAGCTGGTTCCCTTAGCATATGGAGAGGAGGGCCAAGCCTTAGCTGAGAATCTGATAGGACTCTTTTGTCCCTCACTCCAGAAATATTCATTTTGCCTATAGCTTTAGGGCTTCACAGATGCCATAGTTTGGTCATCTAAACATCCATCTATCCATCCATCCATCCATCCATCCATCCACCCATCCATTCATCCATCCATCACAGGTTAAGATGCTCTGCCTTATGCTCACAATTATTCTTGGGGATGAAGTGGAACAGGGTCTAGCACTTTTTCCTTGTGTTTGGAGGCCATGGCAGCACACTCTTTCCAGGACCTAAGCTCCAGGCTAGGTCAAGTAATTGTAATGGGAGGTAAGGATGTGATCAAGGATAGTAGCAGAAAGAGAAATGAGCCAGGTAAATAGTAAAGGAAAAGGGGTGGCAATTTAAAGCTTAGCCTGAGGGCAGGGCCCAGATGAAGGGAGGAAGAGGACAAGAAACAAGGGGGAGAGATGAGCAATGAGCCTGGCACCCTCCTTCTCCAGCTGCAGCAGCCCAGTGGGTTAGATGAATGCTGGGAGGGGAGAGTGACCCTGGCAGAACCCTTTGTTCCAGCTGAGGCTGGAGCAGAGGCACAGAGCCATTCACACGCCATCTCAGGGCATCCTGCTGGGCAAGCTGGGGACGGGGCACAGCAGCCGGTCATGGGACTTGGCCAGGCAGATAGCTTTTGATGCTCAATAGGGAAGCCCAGCTGTGTGCTGCTGAGGCTGGGGGAGGGGCCATGTCTGCCAGCCTTCCTCTAGGCTGTGGCCTGTCCCACAGACCGGAAGGCCCTGGCTGGGCTCAGCTTCTCTGCCCTGAGGTGGCCCTGTCTCTTTCCTCTCTGGCCCCATTCCTCCTGGTCACTCTTCTCAAAAGTAAGGTCTAACTGCAAGACTCACAGTCTGCTTCCTGCTCCCTGTGTGGATTGCTTAACCTAAAGAGGCTCCCGTATTTTAGCCCCATATTATTTCTTGCCTAGCAGGCAAGCCAGGGTCTGGTTTAGGATAGTAGTAGTAGCATCCATATCTCAACCTAGTTTTTCAGAGAAGCATGTGGAGACTTTTCAACATTTGTCTGTCTGTCCCTCCTCCCTTTCTCCAAGAATAGCAACTCTCTAGTGGCATCTGGGACTTTGGAGGTAGTGTGTTAAAAAGTCTATCATGACCAGGAGCCAGCGGCTCACGCCTGTAATCCTAGCTACTCAGAAGGCAGAGATCAGGAGGATCACAGTTCGAAGTCAGCCTGGGCAAATAGTTCTGCAAGACCCTATATTGAAAAACCTGTCACAAAAATAGGGTTGGTGGAGTGGCTCAAGGCGAAGGCCCTGAGTTCAAGCCCCAGTACTGCAAAAAAAAAAAAAAAAAAAGTCTATCATGGATGGTGGTGCCTGGACTGTAGGCCCAAAGGACATCTTTTAGACCATTGCTGCCAGGGAGGAGGGGAAAAAGCCTCTGAATCTCCCTTGCATTGTCACCTTGGCTCCCTGGATGACAGTGCACCTAGTCTGGGCTCCACCTCCCCCCAACAATGGGCTTTGGTTGAGTGGGAGCTGAGTTCTCTCTGGTTCCTTTTCCCTCTGGCCAGGCTTAGCCAGCAGCCCAGAGTGTGCCTGTGGTCGGAGTCACTTCACATGTGCAGTGAGTGCCCTTGGAGAGTGTACCTGCATCCCCGCGCAGTGGCAGTGTGATGGAGACAATGACTGTGGGGACCACAGTGATGAGGACGGATGTAGTAAGTACTCAGTGGTTATGGGAGGTGTTTAAAGAGGGACCTTAGAGTGGGACCAAGGACAAAGCTGGAGGAGTGTTCTGTGCATACACTGTGTGAGATTCAAAGAGTTGGACTCTTTTGAGGGTGACAGAAATTGGCAAAGGCATGGTTTCTTCGCAATTTATATGCCTCCAACCGTCTGTTTCTATTGGGCAGCTCATGACTCTATGTCCAATAAAATAAACTTTGAAATAGGTGTGGAAGAAAATGGCCTTGAAATCATAGGCATTCTCTTTGAATAGTTTTGTCTGTGTTTATATAAATATGTTTGTGTATATGTATTGCACATTTGTACATTTTAAAATTTATATAGTATATATAGATGCAGATTACTTCCATGTTTCTTATTTTGGTAGTCTGTATAATCCTTTTTAAAATAACATAAACTTTGTAAGAAGCCTTATATTCTGTTTAAATCTCCCATTAGCCTAGCATATTAACATATGGATGATGGACCAGGGTGTCCTGTCTTGGATAATATAAGTATCACTGCTAAGCCAGTAGTCTGGGTTTAGGGGTGCAATCTGGCCTGCAGCATTTATGTCTGAGGGTGGCTAATTAGTCTAATGAGTGTGAAGCTACAACCTGGACGTCATTAACCCTAACCAGCTCAGCTAATTGTGATAATAATAAACACTTCAACTTCATTAGCACTTTTATATACATTATCTCCAAAGACCTCTACGAGTCAAATATAATTAACCCCATTGTACAGTCAAAGAAACTACTACTCAGAGAGGGTAAATGACTTGCTCAGAGTGATAAGTAAGAGTTTTAGACTGGAAATTGAGCCCAGATGTGTCAATCATCATTTAATAAGAGCAAAGGGGGAAGAAAAACACTTCTTTCTCTTGCCCATGTTTTTCTCATGGTTTTCTTAGTGGCTTTGAGTTCTCTGGGTTGTTCTTCCACTGCCCTGTGGCTTCCTCCCTCATCACATTCTCTTCTGCTACTCTCTCTAGCTGCAGTTTGTGCCTAGCACCTCCATCTGCTGGGGGCAAGAATAGGAGTTCATGAGGAAGTGTTAAAATCAGGGGGCTGGGAAAGGAAATCTGGTGCAGTGTAGCCTGACTGATTGACACACTTTTCCCTTCTTCTCCTGGACTCAGTGTTGCCCACCTGTTCCCCTCTGGACTTTCACTGTGACAATGGCAAGTGCATCCGCCGCTCCTGGGTGTGCGATGGGGACAACGACTGTGAGGATGACTCAGATGAGCAGGACTGTCGTGAGTGTTTGCAGGGGCCAGGTGAACTCCATTAGACTCAGCTGGGAAAAGATTTTTAATCAGGAAATGATGTCCCATGTGTCCCATGTCCATATGAGCCCTTGGGTTTTCAGCTTTTGTCCTAGTCTTTTACCTCCTGTCTTGGTCAGCTAACTCCACAGAGGTGGCCACCTCTTCTAGAGCCCTAGGAGCAGCACTGGAGTGACTTGACTGCTCTGACAGGCCTTGCGTGGGCAATGTAGGCACCTTTGCCTGCAGCAGCCAACTTCTCTGTGCTCACAGCCCCCAGAGAATGTGAGGAGGATGAATTCCCCTGCCAGAATGGTTACTGCATCCGGAGCCTGTGGCACTGTGATGGTGACAATGACTGTGGCGACAACAGCGATGAGCAGTGTGGTAAGTGGTGCTCTGGGGAGACAGGTGGGAGGCTGGAGTGGGGCGTGTCCATGGGAAGAGATAGCAGCAAAGGCCTCATGCTGCCCACCCTTGAACCTCCCTAAGGATCTGGAGAAAAGCAGGAGGTCCCAAAAACCTGGGGCCAGGAGCTTGAGGCTCAGGCTCCCTGATCCCCTCCGTGGCCGGAGATTGGAAGTCAGGGAGATGGTAAGAGGGATGCCAGTGAGGCTCCCTCACCATGGCTGTCTTATTGTATCTCCCAGACATGCGCAAGTGCTCTGACAAGGAATTCCGTTGCAGTGATGGGAGCTGTATTGCTGAACACTGGTACTGCGATGGTGACACAGACTGCAAAGATGGCTCTGACGAGGAGAGCTGTCGTAAGAGGCCCCAGATCTCAGCCTGCTGGGCTGGGGGAGGACAGAGGGCTCCATCTCCTGGGCTAAAGACCAGGCTGAGGAGTATGCTGAGCCAGGGTGGGAGCTGGGTGCCCCAGGTGGCAGAACAGACTTCCCATTATCCATCTGAATATGGGAGTCTGTGTGGGGCACTCCCAAATGAAACCCAGTTACAGTTCACTCAAGGAAGGCACCCTGCCTGAGCACCTCACCCCTAGAGAAGTCAGGCCTCTCTCCTCCACCCATTCATGCCTGAGTGCCTCCCTGTCCGTGCCTCCCTTCCAGCTTCAGCAGTGCCCGCTCCCCCCTGCAATCTGGAGGAGTTCCAGTGTGCCTATGGCCGCTGCATCCTTGACATCTACCACTGTGATGGCGATGATGACTGTGGAGACTGGTCGGACGAGTCTGACTGCTGTGAGTACTGTGGCCAGCTGGGAGGAGGGGAAGCCAGGCTGTGAAAAGCTCCTTTGGTGGCAAGGTACAGGTGCCAGCTGGGGCAGATCCTTAGGGAAAGAGTTTCAGGATTCCCTCATCTATCATGGGAGGAGCTGGGGCTTTCTGGCTTAACATGGGACACTGTGTACAGACTGGCTAGAGACAGAAGAGTTTTGTTTTCCCAGCCTCCCACCAGCCCTGCCGCTCTGGAGAGTTCATGTGTGACAGTGGCCTGTGCATCAATGCAGGCTGGCGCTGTGATGGCGACGCAGACTGTGATGACCAGTCTGATGAGCGCAACTGCAGTGAGTGAGGGAATGACACCAAAGGCTGGGGCTGGGGCAGGAGACTAGAAAGAGAGGTTGTGGGGCCAAAGAGGCCACTACCGATAAAACTTAAAGATACAACAATAGACAGGACTACCTGTATGGTATGTAGGCTGTGCACTGCACAGAGGCAACATGTCCAAATAGATGCCAACCACATAATAGACATCAGATTTATAAACACTTCATGGCAGTTTTCTAGAAGATGGCAGTAAAGTGTGTTGAGAAAAGGATATCTTTTTCTGATTCACAAACATGCCAGGTAGACCAGCTGCAACATTGATGGCATGAAGAGTGGCTTGGGTACTGATATAAGTCCAACTTTGGGTGGAGTGGGACTATCCTTTTGTTTTGCTTTGCCCAGCCACCTCAATGTGCACAGCGGAACAATTCCGCTGTCGGTCAGGCCGTTGCGTTCGCCTGTCCTGGCGCTGTGATGGGGAGGATGACTGTGCAGACAACAGCGATGAAGAGAACTGTGAGAACACAGGTGGAGTCTCCCAGGGGTATCCTAGACCCCTCACCTATAGTTGGGGTGGGAAATAGAGGTGGAAAGAGGGTATCACTGCTGCTTTTCCCAGTTGGGTGGAGGTGATATTTCATTCATATTCTTTCCATGGCTTGGATTTTTCCTGCCCTTCCCAAGTACCAGGGTCAAATCCTTGTGCATTGTTGATTGCATCCTTAAGCCTGGAACACAGTGTCAGGACTGTGAGTTTCAGTGGCTACTCACATTGTAAGTTCTACTCTGGTGTAGTGAGGAAGACTTCTCTCCAGCTTGGCAGCCCCCATGCCCACCCCTCCTAGCCATACCCAGTACTGACTACATGGTATACTTTTTTATTGTCATCCACTCTGATGTCCTAGGAAGAAAACAAGTACAGACATTCAGCCACCCTTGTCTGAGCTGTTTCCTGCCTTGGACCCCAACCCTCCCACCTTGAGTCTCATCTGTTTCCAGCTCATCCTAGAAAATGACAGGCTCCCATCCATTGTTGATCCAAGCTCTGCCCTGCTGTGACCTGACTCTCCTTTTCTCCCTCTCTTTCTAGGAAGCCCCCAGTGTGCCTCTGACCAGTTCCTGTGTTGGAATGGACGCTGCATTGGGCAGCGGAAGTTGTGCAATGGGGTCAATGACTGTGGTGACAACAGTGATGAAAGCCCACACCAGAACTGCCGTGAGTGTCCCCAGTGGGCGGGCCTGGCCCGTGGTTTGTGGCTGAACCCCACCCATAGGGTTCAAAGGGAATTCTCCCCAGGGACTCTTACAGCTTTAGGAGCTGTTCTTCATGGTTCAGGTGGAATGCCAAGTTGGCTGTCTGGGGGAAGATTCT
Source organism: Castor canadensis (assembly GCF_047511655.1). Classification (NCBI taxonomy): domain Eukaryota; kingdom Metazoa; phylum Chordata; class Mammalia; order Rodentia; family Castoridae; genus Castor; species Castor canadensis. The sequence continues at coordinate 182,596,613 of NC_133386.1, read as the reverse complement.
AGGCTCAAATCCCAACTCTGGCTTGGCTGGCACAGGGCCCCGGACGGGTGAGGAGAACTGCAATGTTAACAACGGTGGCTGTGCCCAAAAGTGCCAGATGGTGCGGGGAGCAGTGCAGTGTACCTGCCACACAGGTTATCGACTCACAGAAGATGGGCACACATGCCAAGGTGAGCTGGGACTGATTTGGAGCAGTCAGGATGCTACACAGGGACTGCATATAGGCAGTGGTATTTCCTGTGGGTCAGACATCTGATGTCCATGACCTCATTTTATCATTGCAATAAATCTAGGAGGTAGGAATCATCATATTTTACAGACAGGAGAAACTGAAGCTCAGAGAAGTTAAGTAACTTCCCATAGGCCACACAGCTAGGCAGTAGTAGAGGTGGGATTCCAGCCCTGGTCTGCATGACTTCAAAGCCCTTAGCCTTGTTACATAGCCTTCTCACTAGGCCTAGGAAGTAGATGGGGAGGTGACCAGAAATGCAGCTAGGTAGCCTGGGAGATAGGTTGGGAAGGTGGCAGGAGGGAGATATTGTGACCTGTCTGGTGTTCACAGATGTGAATGAATGTGCTGAAGAGGGGTACTGTAGCCAGGGCTGTACCAACAGTGAAGGGGCTTTCCAGTGCTGGTGTGAAGCAGGCTATGAGCTACGGCCCGATCGGCGCAGCTGCAAGGCTCTGGGTAAGGGGTGTTGGCACTTGGCTGGGTGGGCCAAGAACTAAGCACAGAAAGGCCAGGTGCCCCAGAGCTCAGATATTTGCTGAGGGGTAGAGAGATTTCTGATACAGTAAAATAAATGGAACTGTGAGTTGCATTCTTGGCCCAAGAAAAAACATGCTGCAGTGAGCTGGGGTGGGGGAGGTTTCCATTCTTCTAGTATGAATGCTGCCAGTTTGGGGCATGCATCAGCTGAGGGGCCCCACCATCAGCTGAGGACCTGGGTATGCATGCTGATAGGTATCTGACAACTCTGAAGCCAGTGGGGTCACATTTCTATGTGTCCCAGGGCCAGAACCTGTGTTACTGTTTGCCAATCGCATCGACATCCGGCAGGTGCTGCCGCACCGCTCCGAGTACACGCTTCTGCTCAACAACCTGGAGAACGCCATTGCCCTTGACTTCCATCACCGGCGAGAGCTGGTGTTCTGGTCTGATGTCACCCTGGACCGCATCCTCCGTGCCAACCTCAATGGCAGCAATGTAGAGGAGGTTGTGTCTACAGGGCTAGAGAGTCCAGGTAGGGTGGAAGGGAAGGGACAGTGTTTGTGAAACTTACACAGCAGATTGTCTTGTTCTTCCAGTGAAATCTTGGGTGGAACTCTGATACAGAAACATTTGTTTATATTTGTCATTTTTATGGGTTCAGCTATAGCATTTGGTGACTACCATGAGGGAATCAGAGGTTTATGGATAATGGAGTTCTCTGTCAGTGTTAGCATCTGGCTTACCTCTGAGATACATATATATATATTTTTTTTTTTTCTTTTTTTCTTTTTTTTGAAAGTGGATTTGGCAGCCCTAGGGGGCGTTGAACTCAGGGCCTTGCACTTACTAGGCAGGTGCTCTATTACTTAAGCCACTCTGCCAGTCCTTTCGGTGGAAAGAGTTTTTATTTTTGAGATAGGGTCTCGCTTTATGCCCAGACTGTCCTGAACTGTGATCCTCCTATTTGCTTCCCTGCATAGGTGGGATGACAGGCACACAACACCATACCCAGACATTTGTTGAGTTTCGGTCTCATGAACTTTTTGCCTGGGCTGACCTCAAACCAAGATCCTTCCAATTTGTGCTTCCCAAGTACCTAGGATTACAGGCTTGAGCCACTAACCCTAGCCTGAGTTTTTATTTGATTGCTTAATATTACAAATATTCTGACTGATCCAGATAAGTATAGTTTTACAGATTTTAAAAAACAGCAACAGATAATTGGCAATCTTAGGCTATTCTACAAGCAAGTGAAGTGAGAATTTGATATTAAGGGCTAGAAGTGGGGCTCAGTGGTAGAGCTTTTGCCTAGCATGTATGAGACCCTGGGTTCTATGCTCAGCACTACAAAAAAAAAAAAAAAAAGAAAAAGAAAAAAGAAAGGAGAAGGAAGGAAGGGAAAGAAAGAATTTGGTATTGAGCACAGTTGCCTCAAATATTTTCAGAACTTCTAAAATGCCACTGCAAAACCGTAGGTGAAAATCTGCAAACCTCAAGTCAATGCAGTGGGAAACCCTGGGTATGAGCCAGGGAGCCAGGATTTAGGAAGTGGGGTATGGTAGCCCCTGGGTAATTGTCTGACTTCTCTGTGCCTCAATTTCCTCATCTTCATGGATATTTTGGAATCTAGTTTACAGAGTTGCAATGATTAAATGAATTAATGTGTGTGAAGTAGTTACAATAGTGCCTGGCTTCAGAAACTGCTTAATGTAAGAGTTCGCACTTGTAGAGCACAGAGGAACACGGGATAAATCCCTGATGCTTTTCCACTGCCTCTTCTCACCAGGAGGCCTGGCTGTGGATTGGGTCCATGACAAACTCTACTGGACTGACTCAGGGACATCAAGGATTGAGGTGGCCAACCTGGATGGGGCCCACCGGAAGGTGCTGCTGTGGCAGAACCTTGAGAAGCCCAGGGCCATTGCCTTGCACCCCATGGAGGGGTGAGTAAGTTGTGTCTCAGGTTCCCAAGTCCCTCTTGTGACTCTAGGGATAGTTCCCAGCCACCTGGGCCAGACTGTATGGGACCATTCTCACAGTGTGGTGCTAACAATGTGGGCTGTGTACCCAGACACCCTGGCTCTGCAGAAACTGGCCTTGTAGACTTGAGTTAGTTAATTTCTTTCTGCTCCCTTTACTCATTTCTAAATTGGTGAATTAAAAAGCAAACAAACAAAAACACCCCAAAACATAACTTCCTCATAGATGTGTAAAGATTAAATGAGATGATGCATTTTAAATGGCATGTAATAATTGAAAAGTTAATGGATGAGTATCTAGAATTGAAGTCTCTTGAAATGGAACTTCTTAGCTTCTAGCTTTTAAACATTCAATATCTGTGAGCAGTAGGGCACCTGCCTGGCAAGCTCTAGTCCCTGAGTTCAAGCCCCAGCACTGCCAAAAAAAAAACCTCAAACAAAGATGGAAAATGTTTAATGTTGTTAACTGAAGAAATGTCTTATAAAATCCTGCAGTTAGTTGTGTGTCAACTGTTTTAGAAATATGTGTGTGTGTATACATGTGTGTGAAGAGGTATGTGTAAAATATAAAAGGTAGTGGAAGACATTATAACAATGAAGAAAGTGCTTGTCCTAACTTATTTACCACTCTAGTCTCAATTTTATGAGTGCTGGGGCTTGTTTTGTTCACTGTGTATTTCCAGTCCCTAAGACACTCCCTGGCCTGGGAGCTACCTTTGCAAACCTTTGGTCTTACCTGACAGGCCACTAAGATAGTACTCTGTCCCTAGCAGACACTCATTTTTTTATTTTTAAATAACTGCCTGTCTACACCCATTTATTTTCTTTTTGGGGGGGGGGTTATTTATTTATTTATTTTTTAATTTTTCATTTATTCACATGTGCATACATTATTTGGGTCATTTCCAGGCAGGTCCTGGTCTGCCCTTATCACTGATTTTGTAGAAGAAAAGGCATATGCATAATAAGGAAGACAAAGGGTTTTTGCTAGTTAAGGATAGGATAGCTATACAGAGAGATTCCTAATATTGCTTTCGTGTACCCATGTGATTCAACTCTAACTGATCTTTACATAGGTTCCTGCTCATGATAACCTCTGTCATTTTAAGGTTTCTGTATTAGCTCCTCTGGAGTGGGGACATCAAATGCCGCTTTCATGTTTTGGGTTTTCTACCTATTCCTATATCTCCTGTGTCTACACCCATTTAAATTCAAACTTTTTTTTTTTGCTGTATAGGCTTTGAACTCAGGGCCTCACACTTGCTAGGAAAGGGCTCTACCACATTAAGCCATTCCCCTAAGCCCTTTTTGCTTTAGTTACTTTTTGAATAGTGTCTCACATTCTTGTCCTGCCCATCCAGGACCATGATCCTCATATTTATGCCTCTCATGTAGCTGGGACGAAAGGCACATGCCACCATGCCCAGCTTATTGGTTGAGATGGGGTCTTGCTAACTTTCTCCCACCTGGTCTGCCCTTGATCCTCCATCTTCCCCATCTCCTCCTCCTGAGTAGGCATCGGATTATAGCCATGAGCTACCATGCCTACCCACTAAATTCCAGCATTTTTAAAAACACTCTCTGAGGCTAAAGATGTAGCTCAGTGGTAGAGTGATTGATCAGCATGAGATCCAGGGTTTGATCCCCTGGGTTCAATTCCTAGCTCTGCAAAAAAAAAAAAAAAAAAAAGTTTTAAATAAATAAATTAAATTTAAAAATAAAAAAATGGAAAGCACTCTGAACAAACAGTTGGAGTCCCCCAAGTTAAATGAATAGAAGCCCCTTTCTGGTTATTATTCTGGTTACTACCCATCCACTCTCTTCTGCCTGCCTCTCAATTTCCTTTTCTTTCTTCCTAGAACCATTTATTGGACAGACTGGGGTAATACCCCCCGCATTGAGGCCTCTAGCATGGATGGCTCTGGACGTCGTATCATCGCAGATACCCATCTCTTCTGGCCCAATGGTCTCACCATTGACTATGCTGGGCGCCGTATGTACTGGGTGGATGCTAAGCACCATGTCATCGAGAGGGCCAATCTGGACGGGAGTCACCGCAAGGCTGTCATTAGTCAGGGTGAGACCCTTCCTCCTCTCTCCTTCATCTCTCATCTTCCTTTCCTGTCCCTGTCCCAGGAGTATTGGAAGAGGGTGAAATTTGTTTAGTTGCCAGGCCTGGGCCCAGGGGTGGTGGTAGGCCATGTCTGTACTGAGGTCTTCCTGGAATTTGCCTAGGTCTCCCTCATCCTTTTGCCATCACGGTGTTTGAAGACAGCTTGTACTGGACAGACTGGCACACCAAGAGTATCAATAGTGCCAACAAGTTTACTGGAAAGAACCAGGAGATCATTCGCAACAAACTCCATTTTCCTATGGACATTCATACTTTGCACCCCCAGCGCCAGCCTGCAGGTAAAAAACTACCCATCAGGTAAGCCAGAGCAGACTCATGGATGATGTGGCTACTGGTGACTCCAAGAATCTTCCTTGCACTTGTCACAATTGCCATTAATTCTGATGGGGGAAATCCAGGGCTGGCATTGACATGGGCTAATTCCTCCCTCTGCTGGACATTTAGGGTGGTACAACATCAAGACTCACGAAAGACTCTTTCTGCTTCACTGTTCCCATCTAATTCATGCAAACATTTACAGGGCATCTCCTATGTGTCAGGTACTCACTGTGCTAGCAGTAGGGGCAAATACAAAAAATGATAAGACATAGTTTCTTCCTTATGGGAGCTTACCCCCATTCCCTGGCCTGGGGTTTACCTTTGTTAAAACTTTGGTCTTACCTGACCATCTTGCTCTGGGTTCTTTGAGCAGGGAAAAACCGCTGTGGGGATAACAATGGAGGCTGCACCCACCTATGTCTGCCCAGTGGCCAGAATTACACCTGTGCCTGCCCTACTGGCTTCCGGAAGATCAGCAGTCACGCCTGTGCCCAGAGTAAGTAGGTCTGGGACACCAGTCTCAGTAAAGGTACTTTTTTTGAGGGAGGGTGGAAGGAACAAAAGACAGGAGTTGGAGGGGTTTCTTGTCATGGAGAAGAGCCAGAGTCCTCAGAGAGCCCATAGAGCAGAAGAACTTAAGAGACAGAGAGATCCTGAATCCAAGCTAAGGTCTGAGGTTCCAGCAGTACTTGCTGAATGAATGCTCAGCCACACCCCTCAGTATGGACATATGCAACAAGGCCTATGTTTCATTTTATTAGGCAGGGTGCTTTATGTTAGACAGCAAGGGGGTTCTAGTTTCTGCTAGAAAGCAGGGGAATGATTGCCAACCTCTTTACCTTTAGCCTCACCTCTTAGGAGGCTTTCTTTCAGCCCTTAGAACAGGGAGCGAAAATTAGAATCTCTGATGATACTCTGCATAAGTAGGCCCTTGTGTGTAACAAGTTAAAGATGATAAGATTCCCCAGTCTCTGCCTGGACCACTGTTTTGGCTTCTTTTGAGTACCTGTAGGGTTGTTGTCTTGCCAAGTTGGCTCTAGAAAGCTTAGCTTCACGGGCAACTTTTCCTAAGAATAGTACAGACAGGATTGATCAGGTGAATGGCACAACACCAGGGGCCTGGGATAATTCCTTACACATCACATTCCTTATTTACCACTGTGTACCCCATTGGCCCTCCTAAATTTAGTTAAAATCAAATTTTCTTCACATTTGAGTCCTTTCCAGAGAATACAATTAGGGAAAACATCCAGCGATTTCATTCAAACATACACTGATTGAGAATCTGGTTTAATGCAATGTGTTTTTCACTTGCATTCTTTTGTGCCTGACTCTCCTCTTATCTTACTGAGATGCAAGATGCTTCCCCAGGCCTTTCCACTTCCCCTTAGGGTTTCCCAGAGTTTGGAAGGAAACAGTTGATAAAGTTCTCCAGAAAGTACCTTTTTGAGTAGAAAAGTGTATAGTGGGCCCCCCTATCTGTGGGTTCCAAATCTGCAGATTCAGTCAACTGCAGTGGCTCAACCCTGTAAACCTAGCTACTCATGAGGCAGAGAGGACTGTAGTTCGAGGCCAGCCTGGGTAAAAAACTCACAAGACCCCATCTCAAGAAATAAAAAGCTGGGCACAGTGGTGCTTACCAATCATCCCAGCCATACAGGAAGCTCAAATAGGAGGATCATAGTTCAGGCTGGCCCAGGCATACATTCTCTATTTGAAAAATACCTAAGCAAAAAGGGCCGGGGTATGGTTCAAGTAGAGCATCTGCCTAAGCAAGTACTGAGGCCCTGAGTTCAAACCTCAGTACTGAAAAAAAAAAAAAGGATAATATACCATGAAGAGTTGGTATGTAGTATCAGGCTTTTTTAATCACTAAGCTCAGTGCCTGTCAAGGTGCTTTGTGCATAGTCATTATTGGTTAAAGGTGTGAAGAGAAAAGTAAGAGGAAGGATCTAGATGATGGAGTAGAAGCAGAAGCTCTAGCTGGATGTGGTGATGCATGTTTGCAATCCAAGTACTCAAGAGGCAGGAAGATCATGAGTTTGAGGCCAACCTGAGCTATATAATGAGACGCTATCTCAAAAAACCAGAAACAAACAAAAATACAGAGGCAGAAGTCCTGAAACAGAAGTAGGCTTGGGGAGTTGGTAGTGGTCCAACTAGAAAAGATTGAGAGAAGCCAGAGGAGAGAAAAATTTAGATGAATTTGACAGACACTTAAACAACACATACTTCTGGGGCCTGGGTAGAGTCTGTTTCCATTGAATTCTAACAGTTGATTCTGCTAGCCCAGTGCTTAAGGGGGGCCCATGGTATGAATAGTAGGGGGCAAAGAGCAACAGATCCCAGGAAGTGTGATTGAACCAGGCATCACACAGACAAGCATCTGTGTCTGTCACTGTTACTGGATTTAGAACATTAAAAGAAGACCCCTCTCGGCCTTTGATCAGGTCTTGACAAGTTCCTGCTTTTTGCCCGAAGGATGGACATCCGTCGGATCAGCTTTGACACAGAGGACCTGTCCGACGATGTCATCCCACTGGCTGACGTGCGCAGTGCTGTGGCCCTTGACTGGGACTCCAGGGATGACCACGTGTACTGGACAGATGTCAGCACTGATACCATCAGCAGGGCCAAGTGGGATGGAACAGGACAGGAGGTAGGGCCCAGCATGGACCCAGGCCTTCAGAGAGGGTGGAGATTGAGAGTTGGAATCTGACCTCTCCAGAGGAAGGGCTTCCCATACCTTGTGATTTGGTGGAGTTTGGGGTCCAGAGCTAGAATGGAAGAACAACTGGTGATACAGCTTTGCTTCCTGCCCAGGTGGTAGTGGATACCAGTTTGGAGAGCCCTGCAGGCCTGGCAATTGACTGGGTCACCAACAAGCTATACTGGACAGATGCAGGTATGTATGGGCAGATGTAATCCTGCTGCCTGGGATTTTTATTTAAAACACAGGCCTGGTGCCCTCCTGGACTGAATCTGTCCTGACCCTAAGGTCATTGGTAGGACAGAAGTGGTCAGGCTGCTATAGAGCTGAAGCAATAAGCTGACATCTGAGGGTTTGGTACTTGTTAGTCAAAGGACAGCTGCTTCTGTGATGTAGTTGATTCTTGGAAGTATTTTGGGGCATTTCAGCCAATGAACCTATTCCCTGTGGTTTCCTTCCATTGCTGTTGGGATAAGAGAGGCATTTTGTATGAGCCAGGGGGTGTGGGAGGCAAAAAGGTTGCCTTTAACCCAATGCTACCTAAGTGTGGTCCCTGGACAAGCAGCATCAGCATACCTTGGGAAGTTGTTAGAAATTCAAATTCTGGGGCCCCACTCCAGACTTACTGAATCAGAATCAGACTTCGGGTATCTGTGTTTTAATAAGCTTGTCTGATTCTTAGGCACACTAAAGAATCATTGCCTTAAAGTATAGGACAGAGTTTGCTGCCTACATTTGGGAGTCCTGCTCTTTCAAGAAATCAGACTGATCACTTCCTTGAATTTCTTCTCATGGTTTAATTCACTAAATAGCCATTATGCCTCTGTCACAACATATTTACTAAACATTTACTACATGCCAGGATATGTGCCAAACAAGTAGGGTAAGAAGGTGAATGAGCAGGACTGGGGTTAATATCTTTACCTTTACTGCTTGGTAGGTACAGACCGGATTGAAGTGGCCAACACAGATGGCAGCATGAGGACAGTACTCATCTGGGAGAACCTTGATCGGCCTCGGGACATTGTAGTGGAACCCACGGGCGGGTGAGACTGTCCCCTTTGGAGCTCTGACCCTCCCAAGATCTGAGAACTAGAGAGGAGTCTGGAGATCAGGGAGAATGGCCAGATCTTGTAGGTGTATCAGGGAAGCAAGGGCAGCTGTAGAATCCACAGAGGGTAATGACAGCCCTGTCTCCTCTATAGACCAGGAAACCTTTTTTTTTTTTTTTTTTCAGTGCTGGAGTTTGAACTCAGGGCTTTGCATTTGCTAGGCAGGCACTGTACTTCTTGAGTTTCCAGTCTAAAGAAACTTTTAAAATTTTTTATTTGCCTTTTAAATTTTTTTATTTATTTATTTTGTTTGCTGCTAAAAGCAATTTGTTATTATAGAGAATAAAATCTGTAGAAAGTGAAAATCCCCAGCCATAACCATTGTTAATAGTTCAGGGTATTTTTTCCAGATTTTCTTCTAAATGTATGTAAATATTTTGTGGTGGTGGTTTTGGTTTTATAAAAGCGACATACCATTTTGGGACTTTTTTTGTTTGGTTTGGCTATATATCATATATCTTTCCATTTGAGTACATAGTTCTATCTTGTTCTTTGTGGTTATGTAGATTTCTGTTAAATTTATGTACCTCATTTTAACCTACCTAGTTAAGAAAACACTTCTTAGTCCTCATCTCCCTCCCCTCTTTCCCTATTCCCAAGGAGGCATCATTTTCTGTGTACACTTGAGCCATGGGCTCTCCCTTTATCAAGACCCTCGTTTCGATAGTGATAGAAGATACAAGGCCTTCAGGGGCAGCTCTGAGCCCAGGGCTGGGATTGTCAGTGAGGCAACAGGCTGGGGTAGCTATTGCAGGCAGAAATCCTAAAACCCTGTGGTACTGTAGTCCCCACTGGGTATTCATTTTTCTGTGCTAGGTATTAAACCTAGGACTTCACACATGCTAGGCAAATGCTCTACCATTTACTGAGCTATACTCCCAGGCTCCACTGGATATTAACTGGAAGGTTTGTTAAGACCTGCCTTGCCTGTGCCCAGGTACATGTATTGGACTGACTGGGGTGCAAGTCCCAAGATTGAGCGAGCTGGCATGGATGCCTCTGCCCGCCAGGTCATCATCTCTTCTAATCTGACCTGGCCTAATGGATTAGCTATTGACTATGGGTCCCAGCGGCTATACTGGGCTGATGCTGGCATGAAGACAATTGAATTTTCTGGATTGGATGGCAGCAAAAGGAAGGTAAGGGAGGCACTAAGGCATCTTCCCACAGTATTCCCTGGCTGGCAGCTGACAGGTGCAAAGGGGCATGTTCTGTTTCTCTGAGGCTGTAGTTGCCCTCTGGAGTTGGGGAGCAGGAGGAGGGGTAGGGGACAGTCAGTTGATGATGAAAGCAAACTAGGAGATTGTGTGGATTGTGGGCTGGAAGTATAAATGCACAGACTGTCCTAATACCCACCACAACTAACACTAATTAATCACCAATTGTACACTGAATCCATGATCTCTTTTTGTTTTTACTGTTATTTATTTTGTTACAATTTCCAGAAAAGTTGTAAGAATAGTAAAAAGAACAAATAACTAACATTTTGCTGCATGTGCTTTGTTGTTCTCGTTCTTCTCTCTCTCTCTCCACACACACATACACACAATTATTTTTCTGAACCATCTAAGATTTAGAAGGAGACACCTTGCCTGATTGCAAAATATTCCAGTCCACACTTCCTAAGAACAAGGACTTTGTCTTATAACCACAGTACAATTATCAAAACCGGAAATTTATCATTGACGCCATATTACTGTAAAATCTATAATTCATGTTCAATTTCACTACCATTTCTATGACTTTCATGACCTTTGCATTTTTAAAAAGAAAAAGCCAATTCTTTTATAGAATGTCTCTCAATTTGGGCTTGTCTAATATTTCCTTGTAATTGGATTCAGATTATACATTTGGGACAGGTATACTACATTAAGTGGAGTCATATCCTGGGTCCTCCATCAGTAGGCACAGATGTTGGCTTGTCTCGTTATCATGATATCTACTTTGATTGCCTGGCTAAAGTGGTGTCCACTGTAAAGTTACTATTTTTCCTTTTGTAATTTGTTCCACGATACTTTTAGATTATGTAAGTAATACATGATCTTATAAAATCATCACTCGAGGTTGGGGGGGAGGTGGCACAAACAATTTATACACATGTAAGTAAATGTAAAAATGATAAAATAAAAGGAGAAAGAAAAATAAATAAATAAGATCATCACATGACCCTTGGAGCAAGGCACTAGCACATTCATATCATGATTGGGAGATCAAGAGTCACAGAGATTATATAACTAACTCTAGGTAATGGTCACTGGCAGAGCAAAATTCTAACTTCATGCCAAGGTCTTGATAGTGACTCTGTATTGTCTTACTTCACTGGGAATGACACAAGTGCTGGGGCCCTGGCAGGTGCTGATAGGAAGTCAGCTCCCCCACCCTTTTGGACTCACCCTTTATGGAGAGCGCATCTATTGGACTGACTGGCAGACCAAGAGTATACAGAGTGCTGACCGGTTGACTGGGCTAGACCGGGAGACCCTGCAGGAGAACCTGGAGAATCTCATGGACATCCATGTTTTTCATCGCCGACGGCCACCAGGTGAGCAGCCCTCAGCCTTGCATGGCTTTTCCTCAGGCCTCTTATGCCGAGGTCTGCCCCATTGATCTCCTCTCCTCTTCCCTACACAGTGACCACACCATGTGCTATGCAGAATGGTGGCTGCAGCCACTTGTGTCTTCGATCCCCCAAACCAAGTGGCTTCAGCTGTACCTGCCCCACAGGCATCAACCTGCTCCCTGATGGCAAGACCTGTTCACCAGGTGAGTTAAAGAATCACAGATCTGGGTAGAGCCTCCTGGTCTGGGAGGAGAAGTGGCCCTTTTTCCCCTGCAAATGTCCTCTAATGTGGTCTGAGAATCCATGAGTGTTGGTGCTTCTAGAGGCTTAGGAAAGAGACTAAGAGCTTTAGAAGAAGAGAGAGGTCCAAGGGACAGGACTAGAGGCAGGTTCATAATGGTTCTCATGGTATTCATGCATATTAGAAAAAGATGCTTCTGGGCTGGCAGTGTGGCTCAAGCAATAGAGTTTCTGCCTAGCAAGTGTGAAGCCCTGAGTTCAAACCCTAGTACTGAAAAAAAAAAAAAAAAAGATTTTCCTATCTCAAGAAAGTTTCGTCTTTTGGAAAACTGTAATACTGATTTTGTTAGAACAAGATTCTTTACTTTCTTCTGCTCAAAATTGGTATAATAAATATAAAAATGTATGATATCTACAGTGTAATGATAACTTCCCCACTGAGGTGTGTCTACTATGTGACAACTTCATGGGAGGGTCCTAGAAGCAGGACCTGCTTATGAAGATGTTGGAAGTCAAGGTTTGTCCCTAGAGGATGCTGCATGATAGGCCACATTTGAACTGTAATCCCCTCCCAAGGAATTTGAGAGCCTTCTAGGTTGTGAGTAAAGCCCTTTAGGCCCCTTTACTTTCTCATTCTCTCTCTCTCTCTCTCTCTTTTTTTTTTTTTGGTGGTACTGGGATTTGAACTCAGGGCCTTTTACTTGCTAGGCAGGTGCTCTACCGGTTGAGCCATGCCCCCAGCCCTATTCCCTCTCTTAAGTTTCATGGCAAAGGGCCCTTCAAAGAGAGCTGCTTCCATAGTATGAGTGAAGAAGTATCATTTATGAATATGTGAGGCTTAATGCTAGTGCTCTATGTACATGATTTCTTTAAATCCTTATAGCCACCCTATTACTGTCCTTGTTTTACAGATCAGGAAACTAGGGTTTAAGTAGTTTCAGTACCTCGCCTAGGATCACGCATGCCTCAACTAGCAGGGTTGAGGCAAGAGCTTCAGTTTGCCTGACTCCAAATCCTCTAAATGGCTTTTCTGGAGTGATTGTCCTCCCTCCTTCTCTCTCCACTTGGACAGGGATGAATAGCTTCCTCATCTTCGCCAGGAGGATAGATATACGCATGGTGTCCCTGGACATTCCTTATTTTGCTGATGTGGTGGTACCCATCAACATGACCATGAAGAACACGATTGCCATTGGAGTAGACCCTGAGGAAGGTTTGTGTGGCTCTCCTTCTCATCTGGCCTGTCCCTGTCCAACAGCAACTGTTGTCCTTTCTTCCCTACTACCTGTGCCTCCTGCTCAAAGCTTGGGGGCTACCCGTTCCCTCTGGCATAGCCCCATTCCTGTCTGTAAAACACTTTCACTGTGGTGTGGGGCTTTTCTCTCTCCATCTTTGCCAAGAGCTATCCTGCTATGATATTTCACAATTTTCTTTGATTTCCTTCACTAGGGGCTCTCTGACATGACCCAGTGCCTTAGGACATGAGTCAGCTGTGGGTATCATTATGGGAGGGGAGGGACTGGGTTGAGCCAAGCCTTCCCTCTCCAGGAAAAGTATACTGGTCTGACAGCACGCTGCATAGGATCAGCCGTTCCAATCTGGATGGCTCACAGCATGAGGACATCATCACCACAGGTGAGCCTTCCTCCCAGCCCAGAGACTACCTGTCTGGCTACAGAACTGGGAAATATCCCATCTGTTTTAAAGCAGGAGTCAGAGTGCTCTTCTGACTTCCTGCAGGGCTGCAGACCACAGATGGGCTCGCAGTAGATGCCATTGGCCGGAAAGTGTACTGGACAGATACAGGAACAAACCGGATTGAAGTGGGCAACCTGGATGGATCCATGCGCAAAGTGTTGGTCTGGCAGAACCTTGACAGTCCCCGGGCCATTGTACTGTACCACGAGATGGGGTGAGAGCTGGCTCTGTTGCTCTGGGTAATGGCATGGGCCAACTCAGCGAGGAGTATGAATAAGAAAAAGGTGTCCAATGCAGAACAAGCATGTGTCACACTGACCCTCCTGGACCGTGTGTCTGCATAGTGTACAGGTTAAAAGCATGAGCTTTGGAGTCAGAAGACCAGGATTCAGATTCTTTCATTATGTATTTAGCTGCATCACTTCAGAGCTAGTGTTCACCCTCTCTGATTCTCAGCTTCCTTATCTGTAAAACAGAGGTGACAATGAAAATACAGAGTTTGTGGCCCTTGTGAAGATTAAGTAACATAATGCATTTGAAGTACTTTGCAAAGTAACTGGCATGCTGTGAGTACTCACAGTATGTCTGACATATATTAAGTACTCATGGTACAAAGTTGCTACTAGAATAATCAGCTGTATGCTTCCTTACACAGGTTCATGTACTGGACAGACTGGGGGGAGAATGCCAAGTTAGAGCGGTCTGGTATGGATGGCTCAGACCGCACCGTGCTCATCAACAACAACCTAGGGTGGCCCAATGGACTGACTGTGGACAAGGCCAGCTCCCAACTACTGTGGGCTGATGCCCACACTGAGGTAAGAGCCCCATCCCTGCTGTTTCCAAGAATCCTGGAGAGATAGAAGAGGCCTGTTCAAGGCTCCCATTCATTTGACATACCTCCCACTTTCTCATTCCTCTACAGCGAATTGAAGTCGCTGACCTGAATGGTGCCAATCGGCGTACATTGGTGTCACCAGTGCAGCACCCATATGGCCTCACTCTGCTTGACTCCTATATCTACTGGACTGACTGGCAGACCCGCAGCATCCACCGTGCTGACAAGGGTACTGGCAGCAGTGTCATCCTAGTGAGGTCTAACCTTCCAGGCCTCATGGACATCCAGGCTGTGGATCGGGCACAGCCACTGGGTGAGAAGACCCCTGGGGTTGTGAGTCAGAGCCTTTGGACTTCTGGGGCTATCTCAACAGCAGAGATATATCCAGAGCACAGAATTCCTTTATAATCAGAAAGACAGTGACTTGCATAAGCCCCTTTCCAGGGTCAGGCTGTGTTCCCTCTGGGTATAACTGGTGCAAAAACTGTTTGATGCTGTCACCTTCCAAGGACTCTTGAAGACACTCTCTCTACTTCACCCCTGCCAGATGCTAAATGAGGTCACTTAGAACAGCAAGGAATCAGCCACAAGAAACTAGCACATTAGTGTGAGTCACATAGTGCTCCAGGCTTGGGTGTGAAAGCTCATGCTTCTCTCATCAGGTTTTAATAAGTGCAGCTCAAGAAATGGCGGCTGCTCCCACCTCTGCTTACCTCGGCCCTCTGGATTTTCCTGTGCCTGCCCCACGGGAATCCAGCT
Source organism: Castor canadensis (assembly GCF_047511655.1). Taxonomy (NCBI): domain Eukaryota; kingdom Metazoa; phylum Chordata; class Mammalia; order Rodentia; family Castoridae; genus Castor; species Castor canadensis. The sequence continues at coordinate 182,581,553 of NC_133386.1, read as the reverse complement.
GAAGGGGGATGGAAAGACCTGTGATCCCTCTCCAGAGACCTATCTGCTGTTCTCTAGCCGAGGCTCCATTCGGCGTATCTCCCTGGACACCAGTGATCACACAGATGTGCATGTCCCTGTTCCTGAGCTCAACAATGTCATCTCCCTGGACTATGATAGTATAGATGGAAAGGTCTACTACACAGATGTGTTCTTGGATGTTATCAGGTATGAGTACACTGAAATTGCAAGGGACATACCTCATAGGTGAATGAGGTTACTTTCTGTGTTGACATCTAAATAGACCAAGTGATTTGGCAATTTTGAACACTGAATTCTAATCCTGATTTATTCACTCTGTGGTGCTATTACTTAGAGCAGAGTTCCAAACTTTTGTTCATTTGTTGGATTAAATGAATCCCAGCTTTTGGGGAAGCAGGAGGATCACAGTTCGAGGCCAGCCTGGGGAGCACAGTAAGACCCTGTCTCAAAAAGTAAAAATAAAAAAACAGAGCCAGGTATGGTGGCATACGCCTATAATCCCAGCACTTGGGAGGCTGAGGCAAAAGGATTATAAATTCAAGGCTAGCCTGGACAACACAGCAGGACCCTGTATTGAAAAATAAAGACCTAGTATATAAAACAAATTAGAAAAAGCAAAAACAAAAAACAAAGTCAGGCTAGGGACCTGAGGCTTTCTACCTACCACTGAGCCCTAAGGGAGCTCCAAGAATCCCTTAGTACTTATCAATGTGTAGGCTGTGTAACTGGGATCCATATGGTAGAAAAGGAGCTGTGGCCCAATGTCAAGGTAATGGTGTTTACAAATTGTTTTTAATGTTTTTTATTTTTAGTATTCTTTAAATTTCTAATCCCAACACAGTCCAGGAATATGATGCTCTGCTACCATTAGAGTGGCTTACTATGGCAGAGATTCTTACATGCGGAACAGGGATATATGCCTCTGTTCTCCCTGAGGATGTATTAGAATCTTATGCTGGGGCAGGTGGGCATGCATGATTTAGAAATCCCACAGGTGACTGTGACATGCTCTTCATCCTAACGTTGAGTTCCCTGGTGTAGGGCCTCTGTAGAAATGCACAAGTAGGTTTTGATGAGTCTGCCTTTTCTTTTCTTTCCTTTTTCCCTTTCTTCTCTTTGTCTTTTTTTTTCCTGGTAACACTAGGGTTTGAACTCACTCAGGGCCTTGTACTTGCCAGGCAGGCACTGTACCACTTGAGCCATGTCCCTAGCCCTCTTTTCTTTTCTTTTTAATGTGCTGGAGACTGAACCCAGGGCCTCCACACATGGCAAGCACTCTTTCTACCACTGACCTGTATTCCCAGCCCCAATCTGCCTTTCTTCTACCTAGCAATCTTTGGCTTCTCCTAAAGATATATGGGGAATGATTAACCTGTCCTGTGGCAAAACAAAGGCCCGAATTCTCTGCTATTGCCAGTTTTCAGGAAACATTCTGTCCTCCTAAGTATTCTTTCATTCATTCTAGAAATGTTATTTTACCACCTATCATTCTGGATGCTGAGGAATGTACTGATATATACTTGGTCTCTGCCTCTGTGGAGCTTAAAATCTAGTGGGGTTCCAGTAATGGATTAAGGGAGTTTCAGTGTATTCCTAGTCAATCTGGTTATTCATTTCATCCTGGGTTCTCCCCAAGGCGAGCGGACCTGAATGGCAGTCACATGGAGACAGTGATCGGGCGTGGGTTGAAGACCACAGATGGACTAGCAGTGGACTGGGTGGCCAGGAATTTGTACTGGACAGATACAGGCCGAAATACCATTGAGGCCTCGCGGCTGGATGGTTCCTGCCGCAAAGTGCTGATCAACAACAGCCTGGATGAACCCCGGGCCATTGCTGTTTTCCCCAGGAAGGGGTAAGTTTGTGGCTAGCAGAGATCCAGGGAAGAAGGGCCTGGTGGAAGAGAGGCTCTTGGAAGGCACTTATGTGTTAGTGGTATTGGTGTGTCCACTGTACTCTGTCAACAAATGGATGCCATTTCCCCATGCATTGATGACAATGTCACTATTCTGTCTCAGGTACCTCTTCTGGACAGACTGGGGCCACATTGCCAAGATTGAACGGGCAAACCTGGATGGTTCTGAGAGGAAGGTTCTCATCAATACAGACCTAGGATGGCCCAATGGCCTTACCTTGGACTATGACACCCGCAGGTGAGAATCCTGTCCCAAACAACCTCTTAGAAATCAGATGGGCCAAGGAGAGGGCAGGCAGTTGAGCCTAAAGTAGGGAAAATGAAAAGATGGAAAGCCCCTTGACAAGTGGGGAAGAGGAAGCAGTGAAAAGGATGAGGCAATGTGTTTTTGGAGCAGGAGTTGGTAAATCCAGTTCTCGGCCGAGTTTTGTCTGCTGGGTTTACATGTTTTTGTTTGAGGGCCTCTAGCAGAGCATATCCTCTGGCTGGACCACAGGGCCCACTTCCCCCATCCTTTATTGGCTGATTCTTACATTTGTTACTCACATGATCCCTTCAGACACTGGAATTTGCAACTCCTAGTCTAGATTAAAAGTGCTGAAGGGCAGGAGAAAAAAGTGAAAGGGGCTCTGAAGCAGTCTGTTTCCCTTTCTGCCCCCAGAAGAAAGGAAAGGAATCACGATCACTTGGAAAGTTAGTGGAATGCCCTCTTCTTTTAGCCTTGAGAAGGGCAATGTGGACTGAGCTGTTTTCTTGAAGACCACATGTAAGAATTTGGGCTTAGGTTTTTGGGTGATTAAGTTGCCAAAGATGAGACTGGGTGGTGGCTCCCTGATGTCCCTAGACTCTGTACACCTCCCCAGAACAGCCTTGGTCTCCCTCCTTATGAATCACAAACCTCCTTCTTCAGCTTTGGGACTTACAATGGCCTCTCATCACAGGTTCTTCTTGAATACTCACAGAACCTGTCCCTTCAACTCAGGAGGGGATAGACAGCTTCTTATAGAAGGAAGTAGGCTTCCCTTCCCCAGCAACCATCCTTTTCTCTTTTTCTTTGCAGAATCTACTGGGTAGATGCACACCTGGACCGGATTGAGAGTGCTGATCTCAATGGGAAGCTGCGGCAGGTGTTGGTCAGCCATGTGTCCCACCCCTTTGCTCTCACACAGGTATTGGCTCAGGAGAGAGGTAACTAAAACTTCCTGACTAGGGTGTTTCCTTGGGGTTCTAAGCCTCTCACACTCCCATGTTCTAGTATTTGAAGGAGTGGCTGTCAAACAGAGGTACATAGAATCAGTTAAGAGTTTATTAAAGTGCAGTTTCCTTTCTTAGTTATAGAGAAAGTGCCTTGTGAGGACTGGGCCAAGGAATGTGCTTTTTTTTTTTTTTTCTGTACTGGGGTTTGAACTCAGTGCTCTACCCCTTGAGCCACACCCTCAGCCCTTTTTACTTTAGTTTATTTTTTAGGTTAGGGTCTCTCATTTTTGCCTAGAGCTGGCCTTGAACTGCAATCCTCCTATCTCTGCCTCCTGCATAGCTGAAATTACAGGGGTGTGTGTGTGTGTGTGTGTGTGTGTGTGTGTGTGTGTGCATGCATGCAACCATTCCTGGCCTTGGAATATGCATTTTCATAAGTTCCTCTAGTGATCTTAATGCTGTATGTAGTCCTAGCGTTAGAGCTCAAGAGCTAAGTTGAAGTAGGGTGGAGTGGCTAAAGGCCATAGCTTTAATGCCTCCAAATAGTTGTTTTTTGTTTGGTAGGTTGATTGGTTGGTTGTGGGTTTTTTTGGTGGGACTGGGGTTTGAGCTCAGGGCCTCACACTTGCTAGAAGGTGCTCAACCACTTGAGCCACTCCACTAGTACTTTTTTTTTTTTCCTTGTTTCACCACCAGTCCTTTTTTGTGTTGTGTATTTTAGAGATAGTAAGGTCTTGCAAACTATTTGTCAGAACTGGCTTCAAACCACTATCCTCCTGATCTCTGTCTCCTACATAGCTAGAATTACAGGTGTGAGCCACCTTCCCCTCGCATAGTTGTTAAGTGTTCATTCAGTACCTTCAATAATCCAGGTATCTGGATTCAAGTTCTGTCTCTATTATTAAGTAACTGTGCAACTTTGAACAAGAAACTGAATCTCTGTGCAATTCAGTTTCCTACAAAACAAACTGGTATAGTAATAGTAATCTTCTGAAGGACATACAAAGCATTAGCACAAGACCTGGTACACAGTAAGTACTAAATGCATTTTATCTCTCATTTTAATGAGTTTTAGCTGTTGTTTTTGAGAATTTTAATACTGAAAGATAAAGTGGGGGGAGGAAAAAGAAGATCTACCAAGACTCGGGCTAAAACAGGAATTCTTAGTCATTTAAAAATCCTTGTCTCAGGCTGGAGGTGTAGCTCAGTGATAAAGCGCTTGCCTAGTATTTGTAAGGACCTGGGTTCAATCCTCAACACTGCAAAATAAAAATAAAAATCCTTGTTTCTGCTTAATAAACATTATCCACTCTGTATTCTGTTTCTTTTTCCTTTTTGATTCTGGAAACTGAACCCAGTTCATCATATATGCTAGGCAAGTGCTCTACCATTGAGCTACACACCTTCTGTATTCTGAATTATATTATATCAGCCAAAAAGATTTTGTCTGCTTTACTTAATAATGGGTGAATACTGAATATGTTTTTTCAGTCTACAAGTTTTCTCCTGAAGTTTCTAATAATATGCTCCCAAGCAGGAGGAGAAACACGTTCATTGCCCCTCCAATCCTGGTTGAGAATTTCACGATTATTATGTTAGAGGGAAGCTGCAGAAAAGATTTGGGTCAGAGCCCTGGGAAAAGGGCCCGAGAGAACAAGAACCTAAAAGAACCTTCAAATTTATTCCTATTTTCTAGATAGAAAGTCACCCACTCATCTGATTGGGGACTGTGTGTAGGTGCTGCAGACTTAGGGATGAGTAAGGCACATTCATATCCTTGAAGAACTAAATTGGACGAGGCAGAGAGAAATGTAAACATACTACTGTAGATATCAGAACTACATGTAGAATTAACTGCAAGGTACAGCATGAAGGAGAGAATGGTGAGCTCTATGGATTTGGGGCAATTTCCTGGACAATGTCATATCTAGGGATGCACAGAAGTTGACCTGATGGATAAGAAATGGAGAGGGCAATTCAGCAGAAGGTAGAGTGCATTCTGGAGCACAGAAGTGGCATTGGGGTCTGACTGCTGAATATCTCCTGTCTTTTGGGTTCCCTTTGAGTAGCAAGACAGGTGGATCTATTGGACAGACTGGCAGACCAAGTCCATCCAGCGTGTTGACAAATACTCAGGCCGCAACAAAGAGACAGTGTTGGCAAATGTGGAAGGACTCATGGATATCATCGTGGTTTCCCCTCAGCGGCAGACAGGTGGGCCACTGAGTACTGAATCTGCTTCTTCACCATCAGTGGGCCTGGTTATAGTCACCCAAGGACTGTTAGTAACCAAGACAATTAGAGACATAGGAGAGCCTTTTGGCTCATGTTTTAAGCTCTTAGACCTTTTTACCCCCTTGTGATTATCTCCTTCTTGTCCTACTGTCCCTGCGAGTGGGGTAGCCCTGGATATCTTCCTTTTTGAGAAGTGTTAAGTTGGGAGACCCAATTCTGCCCCAGGCCAGACATGCATCTGCTTTGCCTTCAGGGACCAATGCTTGTGGTGTGAACAATGGTGGCTGCACTCACCTCTGCTTTGCCAGAGCCTTGGACTTTGTGTGTGCCTGCCCTGATGAGCCTGATAGCCGGCCCTGCTCCCTTGGTGAGTTGGACTGAGTGGCCTCTGGAACAACAGAGTCCTTGGAAGGGTAGAGGACCAACAGCCTCATCTTTGTCCTGATGGATGGGATTCCCCTTCAGAAGGTTTAGTGGAATGACTGGAAGCAATGTGTTTAGGCTTTGGAGCTGCTCAGACCTGTGCTTGCCCTCTGGCATTCACTGGAGCAGAATTCGGGATTTCTGATTCCAGACCCCTGCTGTGGGGATCATCAGTGATTAATTCTCTATTCCTGACCTTTGTGGACCAGCTAGTATATCCAGAACTGTTAATATTGAGTCCAAATCCTTTTTATTTATAGTATTAAATAAGGGTGCCTAGGGTTAGGGCAGCTAAAAGATAGCTTTGTCAAGTTCTGCAGCTGCTACTCTTGGACCATGTGTAGAGGTTTTGGGTTCTAGTGCCTCACTCCAATCCTCTTTTCTCTCCAGTACCTGGCCTAGTGCCCCCAGCTCCCAGGGCAACCAGCATGAGTGAAAAGAGCCCAGTGTTACCCAATACACTGCCCACCACCTTGCGTTCTTCTACCACGAGGACCCACACATCTCTGGAGGAGTCAGAAGGAAGGTAAGTTGAATCAATACAGAATTGAGGACCCTATGATTCTACTGTGCCTCATCAGCAGAAGACTACTGTCCAGGCTTGATAATCCTGACGGCTGGGATGTAGATCACATGAACCACTAGTCCCTGCTATTTGGGACAGCAGGTGACATTTAGACTGTAGGTTATTGCAAGTGACTTTTTTAGCTCTGAGGACAAGAAGCTTTAAGAACAGCTTTAAAGTGAATCACTCAGGGGGAGTTTTCCACATGTATCCCTCCTTCTTGCTCTATCTTTTCTGCTCTCAAGTCACAAGTTTAATATATGGTCTTGTCCTACAGTGATCTCTGGGCTGCAGTTTTATGACTTGTAACAAAAGGTGATTGCCTTAGCTTATAGTGGCCTTGGCACTCATGCTTGCACACATGCAATTATTAAACAAGCAAGTATAAAACATGAGAGAGTCTCAAATCAAGTATAAAATATTATATTTCAGGTCTGGGGGCATGGCTCAAATGATAGAGCTCTTGCCTAGCAAGTGTGAGGCCCTGAGTTCAATCCCCAGTACCATAAATAAATAAATATATCAAAGATGATATCAACTACAGCTTAAAAGATTATTGGCACTTGATTTCAATTCTGAAAGCAGAAATATAACAATAATTCCAAATAAGTGCTCTAAACTCAGTGCCTCCAAAGTTCTAACATTTGTACATGAGCAAATGCATATGCTGTGTACCCCACTCTCTATTTACTATAGTTTGTAAGGAAGAGCAAACACCCAAATATAAACATGTACCTTTTTCAGTAACTTTGAAGTACTGTCAATCTTTTTTTTTTCTTTTTTGGCAGTACTGGGGGTTGAACTCAGGGCCTTGCATTTGCTAGGCAGGCGCTTTCCCACTTGAGCCACTCCACCAGCCCAAATGTTAAGTTCCACTGATTTGAACTCAGATCACTAGATTCGGAGTCCAGAGTGTTCACCACTACAACATGGAACCCACATATCGATCATTATTTATTTATTTGCAGTACTGGGGTATTGAACTCAGTGCCTCACACCTCCTGGGCAAGCACTCTACTATTTGAGCCAGTTCTCTATCAGTCATTATTAATCTCAGGTTTTGTCTAGGGTTTTGGCAGGCAAGGGAGTAGGGTGGGTGGGATTTTTTTTTTTGCTATGGATAAAACCTCATGCATGCTAGGCAAGTGCTTTACCATTGAGCTACATACCCAGCCTCTATGTTTATTTGGAAAACTTATGACCCCACTTCAGACTTTTTCTGACTATTAAGAGTTATTTGAACATTCAGTGCGTTTTGGTTTCAGATGCTCTTGCAAATAGCTTTTCCCCCAGACTTTGAGGAGATACCTTTAATTACCTGCTCATCAGATGCCACAAAGAAGTTACTTTCTTGCTGTGTACAATAGCTCATGCCTATAATCTTATCTACTTGGGAAATGGAGAATGAGAGGATCACAGTTTGAGGCCAGCCCAGGGAAAAAGTTCATAAGACCCCATCTCAACCAATAAAAACTGGGCGAGGTGGCACATGCCTGTCATAATAGGAGCTTGGTGATCCAGCCCAGCTTGGGCATAAACGGTGAGACCTCACTTGAAAAATACAGCAAAAAGAGTTGGGGGCATGGCTCAAGTGGTAGAGCACCTGTCTAGTAAGTGCAAGGCGTTGAGTTCAAATCCCAGTACTGCCAAAAAAATAAAAGAATTTACCTTCTGAGCATTTCAAGTTAGTTATCTGAGCACTCCCTCTGGATTTGCATATTCCCTCATGAAATAATGAGGGGAAGAAAAAACAATTTCTTTTGACCTTGTGATATGTGGACCTTGCTATAATCCTTAACCAATCAGATTTGCTTGACTAGTGGCTATTTCTCACTCATCCTGGTAGTTTAAGAAAGCCTAGTATTGATATCCTTATAGTCTTTAGACTTTCAGCTCACACCCAAACCTGCCTCTCATTTTTAAAGACACCTAAGTGAAAACACATTTAAACATGGTATAGCATCTTAAAAATCAGTGATTCATGTTGATTTCTTTATTTCCTGGTTCTACCCTCTCCATACTTCTAAAATCTCCCACCTGGTATGTTCTCATATCTAAAAACCTCACTCACAGGCCTTTTCATCTTTCCTGGAGGAGAGTGAGATCTTTTGTGAATACAAGTAGCCTTCATGCTAAGTTTTCCATGCCCACAGATGCTCTGAAAGGGATGCCCACTTGGGCCTCTGTGTACATTCCAATGAGGCTGTACCTGCTGCTCCAGGTAAGCACTGAGGGATCAACTGTTGGTTGTTGTTTGTTTGTTTGTTTGTTTTTTAAGGACATATAAGGACTGTAAGTCTCTCTTGATATCTCTCATAATCCTCATGAGGATTCTTATGGAGTTGATGAACTTTGTGTAGACTAAATGCATAGAAATAGTAATCATAATAGCTACCACTTATGATGTGCTTTCCACATGTAAGGCACTTGATAAGCCATGTGTATGCCACATATATGTGTGTGAGTACAGTACCTTTCCCTTATCCTTGGGGGATATGTTCCAAGACCACCAGTGAATGCCATAAACCTCAGATAGTAAAAAGCCCTATCTATACTGTTTTCTCATATACATATGCTAATGTATAATATAGTTTCCCTTATAAATTAGGCACAGTAAGAGATTAACAGTAACTAATAATAAAATAAGACAATTATAAAACAATAGAACAATTATAAAATTATAAAAATTGTGTGAATTTGATCTCTCTCAAAACATTTCTCATTTGCACTATGGTATTTTGGGGCTATGGTTAACCATAGTAACTGAAATGGTAGAAAGTGAAACCACAAATGTGGAGGGGAATCTATTGAATATGTATATATACACATTCTCATTTAATCTCTAGCAGCTCTAGGAGCAATTTGTTATTTATAGTTAACTAATGAAAAAACATAGGCTTAGAAATTAAGCACCTTTGCCTTAAGCCACATATAAGTGGTAAAACTGGGATTAGAGATGCTGGAGATTTCTTCTCAGCCTCTTTGCCATCCTTAGATGGTGTGCAATGCAATACTTACAAAAGGAGCCTTTCCTCTCCCCCTGCATCCCTACTAGCACCAGCTAGAAGGTGGTCAGTAGTCCCTGCCTAGTGTCTGTCTGTTCTTCCTAGGTGAAGGACTGCATATCAGCTATGCCATTGGTGGATTCCTCAGTATTCTGCTGATTTTGGTGGTGATTACAGCTTTGATGCTGTACAGGTAACCTCAGCTTTGCTACAGGGACCTCATGTTCTCTGTTCCTCATTAGCACGTCTAGGATTTCCTGAAGCTGCATAATTCCCTGAACCAACCTCTGAGTAGCCTTGGTTTAAGATTGGGTACTTAGTCGGAACAACAAAAAGAAAGAGTAGAACCCTGAACACTCTTTTTCTTCAGTCACAGCCTAAACAGTTCCCTCATTTAATGACCACAGCAAACCAACCCTTGGCATTTTTGATAGAGACTAAGATGCTGAGGGTGAAACCAGAATTTTGTACCTCAGGCCCAAACTTCTGGGCTTCCACATGTCAGATCCAGCCACTTGCTCCTATATATCAAATAAAGAGCAGAGAAAGATTTATTACATGGCAAGGGCAGCCATGAGAAGGGGCAAAGAAATGCATAGCCTATCTTCAGCCATCATCAGAGTACAGACATGAGCTTTAGCTTTAAATAGACAAAGAGTTAGGGCAGAGTGGCAAAAGGTATGCATAGTTAAAGTCCTAGTCACAGATGTATTCTGGTTGGTCATTATCTCATTCCTTGTTCTCCAAGGGTTCTAGAGAGGTTGTTATCACTGTCATCATTTGAGGAGAGCAATCTGGTTCCCATGAACTGATTATTCCTGCTCTAGGGTGTTGGTGATTACTCCAGCTCTAGATGATTGCCCTCATTTTAGGGGGCACCTTACTGAGAGGCTCACTGTTGCTTGCAGGTAGTTTCAGCCCCTCATCATAAAAATATTATTGATCAGTTTTGTCCTTTCTGGAACCCAAGATGACTGCAGGAGAAAATGGCTAAGACAAAGACAGATACAAAATGGAGGCAGAGATGCCAAGCTTTTTTCCTGCTTTTAGTTAATTTGTGAGCCCAAGTAAGGAGTCAGTGTTTTTTTAGAAAAAGCAATTTAAGTACCTCTTATAAGGACACAGATGATATTATCCAAGGTTATACAATATGAGGCAAAGCTTCATACTTACTCTTAACATCTTGGCCTCTTCCATACCCCACCCTACCTCAAGCTGTTGAAATTGGAAATTATTTTCCCTTCACACAAACACAACCCTTTCCTACAATATTGGTTGACACAGCATTGCTCAGTAGCATTCATCCTGGGAAGGCAGAATGTGTCATTTTCAAATAACACATTTTATATGCCTCTTTATTCTTTTCTCCAAAATGCTTTAAACACAGCTTAGAGCATAAATGTTTGGATTTTTGTCACCGACTTCACTGCTCCTGCTGCTAATAATAATAATAATAATAATAATAATACTGTCATTGGATGAGGGGTTCCCTCAGCTTCCCAGTTTCCACAAAATCACACATACTTGGGATCCATGCATGAAAAGCAATTGAAGGTGTCTTAAAACAAGGAGTCTCACAAGAAAGTTTTGGCAAGGATTTATTTTAGTATATATCCAGGTAAAGTAGAGAGAACTGAGGGGGAAGAAAAGAAGAAACATTTCCTGCTCCCCACAGCAGGAAATGGGAATAAAGACTCAAAATGGTGGTTCTTATCTGTGGCTTTATACTTTACTGAGCTGGGATAATATACTTGTTCATGTCAGCTAGCTGCCCCTAATCACTGAATGATGGTTCTGGGTGACTAAGATGGGTGCTATTCTAGAACATGGAGCTGTGATCTAGTCTAGGCCTACCCAAAACACAAGAACAGTAGGTGAGTTTAGGACTTCCTTTTGTAAGGAAGTCTGTCTCTCTACCCATTCAAGGAGCCTTGAAAATTCTTATCCCAAAGGGGAAGGCAGATACAGGCAGCCCCTTTAGTCTTCCTATTCTTGTACTTAACATCTAAAAGGGGGTGTGGGAGGGAGCTAACTGTTCTGGTTCTTTTCAGTTTCTACTTCCTGGTTCAAATGTTTGAGTCTGGCCCTTTTAATATTTATTAATTTTAATTTCCTATCTCCTCATCTGTCTATCCTGCCTCAATACCATGTACTACTTAATGGATATGTATCAATGTCACAACAATCTTATAACAGGTATTTTTATTCTCCACTTTACAAATTAAGATTTGAGGCTCAAAAAGTTTAGATTATGTCTACCAAGATTCTAGCTAGTAAGTAACAGGTGGCATTAAAACAGATCTATCTAGATTGTTAAAGCTCAGTGTATTAATTATCCATTTTTGCATAACAAATAACCCTAAAACTTAGTGACTTAAAATGACAACCATTTATGGTCTCATAGTTTGTGTGGATCAGAAATCTGGTTGTAGCTTAGCTGAGTGCCTCTGCCTCAAGCCTGTAAGATCTCTTACAAGTTGCAGTTCAGGTATCAGCAGGGGTTGTGGTCTCATCTCAAAGTTTGGGGCAGGATCTTCCTTGTACTACATGCATGTAATTATTGACAGTATTCAGTTCTTCACTGGCTATTGGAAGGCCTCCCTCATCAGTTCCTTGCCTCATGGGCCTTTGTATAAGACAATTTACAACATGGTAGCTTGCTTCCCTTACAGCAAAATCAGACAGAGGAAGGGAGGAAGGAAGCATCACCAAGATGAAAGCTCATTTCTTTGTAACCTAATGTTGCATCCAGCACTTTTACATAATCATTTCATTAGAAGTGAGTCACCAGGTCCAGCCCATACTCAAGGGGAGGGATTCAGAAGGGCTTAAATACAGGAGTCAGGTATCTCTGGGACTTGCACTGAGGCTGCGTCCCACATGTAGGTTACAACTTCCCCAGGTATTAAGCACATAAAGATCTGAACTAATTTCTCCTCATTTTCCTCCTAAAGACATAAAAAATCCAAGTTTACTGACCCTGGAATGGGAAATCTGACTTACAGTAACCCTTCCTACCGAACTTCCACTCAGGAAGTGAAAATTGAAGCAATCCCCAAACCAGCCATGTATAATCAACTGTGCTATAAGAAAGAGGTAAAAATTAAAATTTATATTCAAGGTATTTGGGGGAGGGGTGGTGGGGAGAAAGTATGCTACAATTGCCTGAATGGATCAGTAAGGACTGCTGGGTGGTTGGTCCCATCTACTGTCTTAGAAATTATAATAAACAGAAGAACTGAGTATAATTTGGATTTCTAGAGAAATCTAGAATCTTTGAGGCACCCTAGAACAAGCAAGGTTAGAAAACAGATCCTGGAAGACTTAGCCCTCAAAGCAGTGAATATGTATCTCCCTGCCAGGAAACATTTTTCTGGGCTCATAGGTTCTTTCCTTATTGTCATTTCCCTGTGATGAGGTTGTTCCCCTCTGAAACAAGGATGCTGTTCTAGGTAACACCAAAATAACAACAAAACAACAAAACCCAAGAGCTCCTGGACTCTCCCGTTTGTAATCTCTGATCCAAGCTGGTGGCACTTATGGCTAAGAATGGCTGTTTTTTTGCTATCCTTTCTCTTATCACAGGGTCTTATGAGATTTCTTTCTTTAGAAATCTGAAAATTTAGGTGCTTTTGTCTTTTAACTGCTTTGTTACTTCGGTGGAAAATTATTTGTTGAATCTTTAGGCATAAAAAATAGTCCCCTTTTCACAGGGCATCTAGTCTGGGATGTCATATTTTCCTAGTCTGATATAATTAGTGTTTTCTTCTAAAATCCTATAACTGTCATCAGAAGTTATTCATTATAAAGACCCTAATCAGGTGAGGATAGGTAAGACACCTAAAAAACTAGCTAGCATTTTTTGCCCTTAATGCAGAGAAACTAAAGCAGATACATTAAAGCAACTGAGGCCAATAGGAAAAGGGGAACAAGTACTAGAGAAAAGGTTAGATCAAAAAGAATTAACCTAGAAGGTAACACCCACACACAGGAAATTAATGTGAGTCAATGCCCTGTATAGCTATCCTTATCTCAACCAGCAAAAACCCTTGTTCCTTCCTATTATTGCTTATACTCTCTCTACAACAAAATTAGAAATAAGGGCAAAATAGTTTCTGCTGGGTATTGAGGCGGGGGAGAGGGAGGGGGCGGAGTGGGTGGTAAGGGAGGGGGTGGGGGCAGGGGGGAGAAATGAACCAAGCCTTGTATGCACATATGAATAATAAAAGAAAAATGAAAAAAAATAAATAAATAAAGACCCTAATCAGTCTACTTCTGTGGCCTGTCTAGCACAGTCAAACCTGCTCTCACACCTGCAGGATGTCACACATAATGAATACGCTTTATAACAGCAATCTTGTGTAATCTGGATCCATGAATTCCCATATTAAAAGAGCTTTCACTGTAGTTCAATAGAAAACCTTCATGAATAGCTTACAGTTCTAGGAATGATAGGACCCCCCACCCACTCCAAGGTCTTTGGGAAAGACTCTTAAGTATTCTTGGGTTCTTGGAGTGTTGGATGCTCTAGGAAATAATCGTAATTAAAGCCATCAATTACAGCTGAAAAGTGGGACTGAGGACATAGCTCAGTGGTAGAGTATGTGCTTATAATGCATAAGGCCCTGGCACCTAGCACGTCTGGGGGAAAAAAATAAATGAAAATTATGTGACCTCTTTCTTCTATTATCTGCTTCTTCCTCAGCAGCTCTTTCACCCCTCTGATAGCCTTTCACCCTTTCTCTTCTGATTGCCTCTTGATTTCAGGTACCTGTTGCTGTGTGTGTGTAGAGGGAGTGATATTCCCAAAATTGCTAGTGCCATGTGCTCCACCTCTCCCTGACTTACCCAGCTTGTCTCTGTGATGAGGATGCTGAGTGGCCTGCATATTACACTAACTTCAGCTTGAAGGGTGTGCTAGGTGAACAGGTGTCTCTCTATGCTGTCTCCCTCTCTGTGTATAATCAGGGGCTTGTCACTTCCAGAGGGTAGGTACCATCAAACCACCTCTCACAGTATCTGGCTCAATAACTACCTGTAGAGTTGAACTGTTACTAGCATAAAGCAGTGGTTGCAGGATTCTGGGCAGGGACACTATCCCAGAAACGGAAGCCAAGCTATGACCTATTTCCTGGTGGGGGTGCATGTTGATTGGTATCCTGCAGAAATCAGGAGTGAGGCTATTCTCCTTCCAAAGGAAGAAGCCTGAGTAGAAGGCAAGGCTATTCTTGAAATGACCCAGGTTGCTCACTTCTGTGAGCAGGACCTATGAGTAGGTCCAGAGTAACCTCCCTAGGGGCTGGTGGAGTACCTCAAGTGATAGAGTGCCTGCCTACCAACAGCAACATCCTGAGTTCAAACCCCGGTCCTGCTAAAATAAATAAATACATACATACATAAAACAAAACTAAGTCGTGGCCGGAGGGCTAGGGGGAGAGAAGTAGAAACAAGGAACAGAATAACCTCCCTAAAAAGGTTACAAGTTATGGTGCCTCACTGGATGGACCTTTAGAACCCAAATAAGAGATTCTAGAGCCCTTGAGTCTTACCTCTCAAGTTTTCTCCTTAACAAAATTATAAAGTAGAAATGAGTAAAATTTAGTAGTTTGAAATCAAATACATGTACATTTAGTTGCTTTTGCCAATAGCTTTTGATTATTTACATCAGCATGATGTCTCATTAATAAACCACAGTAATAATGTAACAAACTAGTACATGAAGTTGTTCAAAATCCTGAATACATGTACACTGAATTGCTTTTGCCATTTGCTTTTGGTTATTTGTATCAGCATGATGTTCCATTAATAAACCATAGTAACAACATAGCCGTAGCTAACATGTACCTTGTGTCCAGTACCCTAACAATTGTAGTCCATGTTCTGCCCCATTTAACCCCCACAGCAATTGCTTGTAAAGTGCAGATACTGTTTTTCTCCCCACAGTGCAGATGTGGAGAATTGAGTTTTAGAGATGTTAAGTAATCTGCCCAAGGTGGCACAGCCAGTGAGTAGCTGGTGCAGGACCAGAAGTCATGGTTCTTCTTCTCCATATCTGACAGTGGTAATCATCATAGAGGCTACTCTCTTTGGGCAAGGCCGTATGTGGTCTGAGCTCTGATCACATTTCCCCATTTGTTTGTGGGGTTTTTGTACTCCAGCCTACTCTTACACTATCTATTTCCTTTTTCAGTTCATCAGAAGATTCTTTGCAGAGAGCTAACTGACTAACCATGTGTTCCCACTTTCCACCCTAGGGTGGGCCTGACCACAGCTACACCAAGGAGAAGATCAAGATTGTGGAGGGAATCTGCCTCCTGTCTGGGGACGATGCTGAGTGGGATGACCTCAAGCAGCTGCGCAGCTCCCGGGGGGGCCTTCTGCGGGATCATGTGTGCATGAAGACAGACACAGTGTCCATCCAGGCCAGCTCTGGCTCCCTGGATGACACGGAGACAGAGCAACTGCTTCAGGAAGAGCAGTCTGAGTGTAGCAGTGTCCACACTGCAGCCACTCCAGAAAGACGGGGCTCTCTGCCAGACACGGGCTGGAAACATGAACGCAAGCTCTCCTCAGAGAGCCAGGTCTAAATGCCCATGTTCTCTTCCCTGCCTGCCTGTTCCTTCTTCTCTATGGACTTCTGGTCCCCGTGCTCACTTATACAGCAGAACCCCATTCCCATGTGCTCATCCTTCTCCTCCCACCCCAAAATGGCTCCCGAGCCTCCAAGGGAGCTACTTTCCATCTCAGTCCATAACAATCTGGGCACAAGAAGTGAGGGTGCATCTGGAGAATGTAGACCTGGATTTTATTATGAACCTGACCTATTGCACTCCATCCCAAGCCCCTGAAACCAGAATCAGTATGATTCCTTGTCAGTGTAGAACTCCACCTCTCCTCCTGGTACCTTCAACATCTGCTCCACAGCACCGATGCAGCTGATGATACAAGACTGCACTCTTCCCCCATCACAGTTGGCCTGACAGCTTCTCTGAGAACCTACCCACCAGAGGCTGGGGCATGGGGTCATGGATAAAGAGAGGAGTAATGGCTAGAGGCCGAAAGAAGAAGGAAGAGTCAGCCTAGCTGGTCTGGGCATCTGAGAAACCTCCAGTCTCATGTGTTGACAATATGAAAAAGTTCTTGGGGGTATTTGGGCCTGGGTGTGCTGTCCACTGCTGGCAGTGGATGTTATTTTCACCTAGGAGCCACTGCTTTGTTAGCTGCAGATACAGGTGGAATGTGGGTCTGGCTCAAGCTGTTCTTCTTGTTGTTGGAATGTCTGCAACCATTTCTACTTTAGATGGCTGGAGGTCCCCATCACATAGCTACTCACTAGATGGAATTCCTTCCTGATGCCACCACTAGCCAGTACCTTTCCTAAGTCTTTATGTAACCAGGCTGTGAGCCAGTGGCTTGAGTGAATGATGGGCCTTGGAGACTGAGCCTCTAATATATCTAAGAAGTTCTGCCTAGACCAAACAGAACATCCCACTTGAACTTCTTGTCAGTCTCTCTCCCATTCTCTGAGATTCTGAGGGAAATAATCCTGTAATAGACTTTCACAGAAGGACCAGAAGTTTTCATAAATTGTCAGGAAGAACAATTAGAGACATGGGAAACCCAGGGGCTCAAGAGAAGTATGAGGTTGAACATCCTGGGTTCTTTCTCAAGTGCTCAGGGATCTAAATTCATAGAAGGAGACTGTGGTTCTGGTGGTGAAGGTCCTATGCCAACTCTATCTAAATGTTTTTCTGCCCACACTGAGATGCCACCACTTGGTTCATGCTCATTTACACCAAGGGCACTAATATCAGGCTTTTTATCAGGGGACTTGAGTTTTTTTGCTGCCTTAAAATTTCTCCGTAGCTCTTCTTAACTTTCAGTGTGTCAGAGGGTGGGAGCTTAATTTGCTTTTTCTGACCTAGCCTTATGGCATCAGCAATCTCCAAAGTCCTGGGGTGAGGAAGGCTAAGTGAAGACAGAAAGGGGTGAGCAAGGAGTTCAAAGGTAGAAAAAACCTGCCCCTGCCAACCCAAGGCAGACCCATACTTACCCCTAGGAATTAGAAGTACAGGAGAGTGTGACAAGAACTGAGAATGGAGGGGTTTTTTGGAGAAGTTTCTTCATTTGAAACATCTCCCATGGTTATTAGTATTGAGAGATCAGCAGCCAAAGTATGTGGGTTAAAAAAAAGAAGATCAAATCTTTTCTGATCAGTTCTAAGACCAATAGAGGCAGATACCAAGTCCCTGTTCTCAGTAGCCAGTCCCAGATCTGGGCCTACAAAACAGCTAGTCCAGGCTAAGAAAGCTTTTCCAGGGCACCAGTGGGAAACATGGGATGACCCTCCTGGGAGGAAATGGGAACATTTCACACTTGAGGAAGCAGTAAAAGAAGGAGCATTTGAATCCATAGCTGAGGAACAGGAAAAAGTAGGAGAGTGGTGGTTTCTTGATTGGAAAAGGAGAAGGTTTTTATTGCACTTGGGCTGTTCAGAATGTAGAAAGAACACTATTTGAGGAAATATCTATTTGAGCACTGATTACTCTGTTAAAAAGCAAAATCTCTCTGTCCTAACTAATGGAAGTGATTCTCTCACGCTCATGTGTAATGGTTTTAACATTACTCACTGGAGAGATTAGGCTTTCTGGAGTTATTTAACCACTATGTTCAGTATTTTAGGACTTTATGATAATTTAATATAAATTTAGCTTTTCTTAATTACCTTGCCTGGCTTGGAGTCATAACTAATCCTGCACCTGTCTGGCAGACCCATGCTGTGAAAAACCTGCTTGCAGACATTACCTTTAAGTTCTCTGGGGATGTGGGAACAGTGAATAGCAACAAAGGATATGAGGTTTCTGCTGGAGTTTCAGCTTATTGTGAGAAGACAGGTCAAGATCAGAGTTTATTGACTTATGACACCCTTTCTTTAGAGAAAGGATAATAGATAGATTTCATCTTGAGTGTCAACTCAGTGGTTGGTAGTAGCTGCCTAAGGTCCTATCCAGACTCAATGGGAAAAGTGTCATGATCATCAGTGATGTCAAGGCACCAGAAGGACCTGTCATTGTATGTATACCATGTATCTTCTATTTCTGTTCTAGGTATTTGAGGACTTCAGTGTCACAGTACTTGACTTTGTCTTGCTGTGATGGTCACTGGCAAGACTGTCTGATATAATAAGAAAAGTACTAGAATGGGGACAAGAAGAGCTAATTCCAGCAGCAGATCTGCCATGAGTTTTGTTAGATCTTGGCAACTTTCATAGTTACTCTGTTGAGTAGATCAAATCATCATTAAGACTCCATTTATTTGGGGAGGGGAGATGTAGCTCAGTGGCAGAGCAGTTGCCTAACCTGCACAAAGCTCTGGGTTCAATCTCCAGCACCACACACACACACACACACAAAATTACATTTATTTTTTAAAAGCTGCTGTCTCATAACTCATTTACTATACCTCAATGTTGGAACAAGAAATTAAGAAACCCTTCTCAGATTCTCTGGATATGATAGCTCTCAGAGAAAATTGGGTATCATACTCAATGCCACATGTAGAATTTTGTGTCAAGTCTCAGTAGTTTTTTTTTTTTTTAAATGAAACTGGGCTTTGAACTCAAGGCTTCACCCTTGCAAAGCAGGCACTTTATTACTTGAGCAACACCTCTAGTCCATTTTGCTCTGGTTATTCTTAGAGATGGGGTCTTGAGAGCTGTTTGCCCAGACTGGCCTCAAACTGAGATACTCCTGATCTCAGCCTCCCAATTAGCTAGGATTACAGGTGTGAGACACTAGCACCCGACTAATAGTTGATTTTTTTCTCTTCTTTCTATCTTTCGAGGTACTAGGGCCTCAACTCAGGGCCTACACCTTCAGCCATTCCATCAGTCCTTTTTTTGTGATTTTTTTTTTTTCAAGCTAGGGTCTCTCAAACTGTTTGCCTGGGCTGGCTTCAAACTATTGATCCTCCTGATCTCTGCCTCCTGAGTAGTTAGGATTACAGGCATGAGCCACCAGCACCTGGCAGTAGTTGATTTTCTAACCTACAAACTAGCAATAGAATAATGCCTCCCATTCAATCATTCATCTTTTATTATGGGCCATGCACTGCCTATAAACAAGAAATACATTGCCTCACAGAGCTTAGAGTCTAGCACTACCACTATCTGCCCCCCCCAGAAAAAGAACAACAAGAAGAAAAAGCTGAAGAAGAGTGATGAAAGCAAGAAAGACCGAGGCCTCTTGTCTTTAAGTGACAAGAACCCTGAATATGAACTATAGTGTATAATTTCCCAATTTTGGCAAGAGGTAGGTATGCTAGAACAAAAGCAAGTGGAATAGCTTAAAGATATTCATCTCTCCTTCCTCCACTTTCTTTGGTGGCAGGGGGGAGGAGGGGACAGAGACAAAAAGAAAAAGGAGACTCTTAAGGATGAAATAAGGATTGAGAATTTCTTGCCTGGTGATCTGGATATAAGACCTGAAACTGATTAATAGGTAGAAGATGGGTCAAATTCTAACAAACTGGGCATTTTTGCACACTACATTCAAAATAAAGTCACTGCCTTTCAGTATTGTGTGAATAAACCGGAACCTAAGATTAAAATATCTCTGCCCTGTAGGAAGGTCTTCATGATATGAATTGATTTTCACAAAACCTAGACTTGAAGAAAAAGAAAATGGAAAGGCAGTAAGGCATAGGAACTCAGAAGAGGCCTGTGGAAGAGCTGAGGGAGCACAAGGTTCTAAGTGTAATGCACTGACATTCAAAGGGATCCAGCAAGTTTTAGTTCTTGGATTTCTATTTATGGGCATACCGATAAAAGAAATGGGGTTGAGGGGCTGGAGATGTAGCTCAGAGATAGAATGCATGCCTAGTATATGCAAGGCCCTGGACTCCATCCCCAGCACCCCACCACCATCAAAACTTTCTTGGCTAAGAAAGTCTGTATGTCTTTTCTTCATATCAGAAGATGATTAACTGATCCACTTACAGGATGTGTTTGGGGCACTCTTTGTTTTGAAACATTCCCTCACTCACCCATTTATTTTCTTTCTGGATCATTCTCCCGTTAACCAATGAGCAGAAGCTAACAGAGCTCTCCATAGGGAATAGTTTTATTTCTAATCAAGCCTCCAGATCCCAACTTTGGATTGTTTGGCATGGTGTTAAAACAAACTCAGACAGCCTAATAGAGTCTTAAGTTTAAGTCCAAGGCTAAGTTAGCCCCAAGCTATGCCAAGATGCTTGTTTGATTTCTATAAGACATAAAAAGAGTCAAGAACTCTCACTTACCCTGCCTTTCCCTGTGGTTTTTCCCTCCATCCTGTAAAACTTTGTTGATAGTCTGCTAATGGGGTTCCTATCTCTCCCTTCTGCTTTCTTCCTCTTTGGTGGGGCTGATGTTTCTGTGGTCAAAGTTCTTGGACAGACTGCATTTGGTGTCCATGGAAAATGGAAAAATGGGCTATGAGAGAAGGGAGTGGGGAGATATTCCTGCATTCAACTGGCACCTATTAAATGCAAACAATCATAAGTTGGGATAGGCTTTGCAATCCTGGAAGCCAGTTAAAGCACAAAACATAGCCACTTGTATTAATGTCACCACTGCTATGTCCAGGGAATAATGTAAGGGTACTGGGACTGAAAGGTGAAAGGAAGTTAATTTTAAAGCTGCACCTCTGGCTAGAAATATGGATCTATATTCCACAGTATGGCTACTTCAACCAAAACGTAGCTTCTGGTTGCAATGGAATAACCACCTGTTTCAATCCTACCAGGCTTCGTAGAAATGCCTAGCACAATTATTCAGCAGCTACAGTGTTTGACATTAGTTTCTTACTTCCGGTTATAAGAATACAGTGTTCACTTTGATCTCTAATGACCACTGCCCTATGGATACACTTTATATGTAAAAGAATTATTGAGATGTCCCTTGAAATAAACAAGGCACGCATAACTCTAATAAACACACAGATTAGTGCTACCTAACGATAATCCTGGACTGCAAAAGATGACCAGCCAAACCCTTATTGAACACCTATTATGGGCAAGGTATTCTATTAGGTTTGACAAGACCATACAGGATCTGCCACTTCTCTTCTTCCATTATCTACCACAATCCATCTACTACTCCTACTACTCTGCCCAGTTACACTGGCCTTGTGCCTCAAACCTGTCAGGCATGCTTCCAACACAGGGCCTCTGTATAGCTATTCCCTTTGATTGACCTTTCCTTCCCTACATGTACTCCTCCTCTTCTTTAAGTCTGCTCAAGTGTAATCTCAATGAACCCTACACTGACCACCCTTTTAAAAATTATAGTCTTTCCCCAAAGAATTTTATTCCTGTGAGGCATTAAAGGATTTAAAATCAACCTCCCTCCAGGATGTGCACTTAATATTCAACTAAGACACTGTCCATACAGGTTAGCTGTGGCCTGACCATTGCCATCTTCAGTAGATAACAGATGGACATAGGTTGCCATCTTTACAAGAGTTATGAATCTATATGCGTTTCTGTGGATGACATGTTTTCAATACATTGAATCTATAGATTTTACATTTCCTTAATGTTTTTATGATTCCTTTTAAGAACCCTAACTTTATCCATATAGGAAACACTTTTTTACTTTTAAAGGAAGATGTTTGTTAATTTCTCCTGGACTTCTCTTAGTAAAAGAATAACTTGATGTCTTCTGGTCTTCATCCTGGGAGGCGGTCAACTGAATTCCCTGCCAACTAAGTTTCTTGTGTCACCTGCTTACTAAGATAGGAAAACATCTTTTGATTCCTTTACTAGGAAGGGCCAGCAGTCCACTGTCAGCATGAAGCAGTCATAGAAATTGACCACTGACCTTCTACATACCTTTAAGGATTGAAAAGGACCAAGTTGTTTAGAGGGGAAATTAGGCAGGATAAACAGATGAGGGGACATGGAAATTACACTTATTATTTTTTATAAATATTAAAAGGACTAACTGAGACATTAGGACCAGGAAGTAAAAACTGGAAAACCAGAGCGGCTAACTCTCCTCCTATCACCTTTTAGATGTTAAGTTATAAGACTAGGGAAACATAAAGGGGTTCTGCCTTTCCCTTTCAGAAGTTAAGAAGCTGCAAACTCTTCTACTAATGGGTAAAGAGACAAAAATCTGGTAAAAAAGAAGTCCTAAAACTCACTTATTGTCCCTGTGTTTTGGGTCAGTGTAGGTTATATCTCCATGTTTTAAAATAAAAAAACACCAGTGGCCATCTAGATCTATTGTGTAATGATTAGGGGTTGCTGGACTATATAACCATGCACATTCTCCCAGCTTAGAAAGTATAAAACCCACAGATAAGGACCACTATTTTGAGTCTTTATTCCCATTTCCTGTGGTGGGAAGTAGGAAATGTTTCTCCCTCTCCTCCCCCTCCACTTTTCCCTACTTTATCCTGTTATAAATATAGTCTCTCTAGCCCTGCTTCCCTATTCCTTTTACTTTGCCTTACTCATTTTTCTTTCCGTCTGCACATATTGCCTAATAACATGCTATATTATCGTTTATATGTTGATCATCTCTGTCTCCTCAGTATAATTTGAACTTCTGGAGTGGAGGCAAGTTTTCTTTTCTTTTCTTTTTTTTTTTTTTTGGTGTGTTTTGTTCACTGATTATTCCAAGTGCCTAGAACAGTCTTTCCACATAATAGGCACTTAATAAGGTACTTAATAAATATTTTGTTGACTGAATTTATGAATAGATTCAGACATCCAATGCCTACCTCCAAGAAGGGCCACTCCCTAACTGTCCAAGACAAAAATGGATTTTGCCATTTTGTTCTAAAACTCTCCAGGATCCAGGGTGCATAAATCCTTTATTGTGCAAATGCAAGGTTACTATCACCCTCTCCATAAATATAAACTCTAGGTTATTTCTGGTAATATTTAAATAAAGTAAACATCCAATGGCTAATGGCTGAAGAGAACTATTTCTGTATATTCCTTGCCCATTTCTCAAAGGTTACAGTTTGCTTTAATTGGTTTCTCTCCTTCCCCTACATGTGGGTTGTCCTCATCACCTGTCTTTCACTCTCTTCATTTTCTTCCTCCTCTGTGGTCTCATACACTCTGTAGAAGAGATTCCCAAATCTATATCACTTGAGTCTTAATCTATTCTCCCAGCTTCCATTCTGCATTTTCTAGGTAGGCTGCTTGGATAATTCCATTTGAATGTTTCATCGTTACCTTAAAGTAAACAAGTCTAAAATTAAATTCCCTATCTTCCTGAGACATGTTGCTTCTGATGTTCTACTTCCATTTGGGCAATTACTGCCCTCCCAGTCTCTAGGAACTCTTTTTGACTCATCTTTGTAAATGGGACCCACCCTTGCCTTTGCATCTAATCTAATTGGTTGCCAAATCCTTCTCTCTTCCTTGAATCTGTTCTTATCCTTTTCACTGCTATTATGACTCCAAACTGGGCTTCCAACTCTAACTAATTTTAGATAATGAAGTTAATTTTCCTAAAGTACAGTCCTAATTTTTGTCATTCTATTGCTCAGAAACCTTCAATAGGGCTGGTGGAGTGGCTCAAGTGGTAAGAGTGCCTGCCGAGCAAGTGTGAGGTCCTGAGATCGAACCCCACTACCACCAAAATGAGGTCTCTAAAATTGAAAAAACACCACAGGCAGAGACGTTCACTAGGTCCCCATTACTTTAAAACACAAATTCTTGCCAGGCACCTGTAATCCTAGCTATTTGGGAGGCTGAGATTGGGAGGATTATGGTTCAAGGCCAGCCCAGGCAAACAGTTCTCAAGACTTTATTTCCCAAATAATCAGAACAAAATGGGCAGAAAGTGTGGTTCAAGTGGTAGAGTGCCTGCTTTGCAAGCATGAAATCCTCAGTTCAAACCCCAATCCCACCAAAAAAAAAAAAAATGTAATAATACATAAAAAGTATAAAATCTTTTACCCTGGTATTCAAGACCCTCCAAGAACTGCTCCTAACCTTCTCTATCAATCTTGCATTCTACTACTTCAACATGACTCTAATCTCAAAATCCAATCAAATCAGATCTATACATGCAATGCATTTTCTTGTTTCTGTGCCTGCACTTTTCTTTTCATGCTTTTAGACAATCTCCTTGCTCTAGCTATGAAAAAAAAGTAGCATGTAAATGGCAATATATTAATTTCCCTTCCTAAAGAGTCTACTCCTATTAAGTTTCTTGTCAGTCCAGAAATGTTTTAACCATCTTTAGGCATGTACACATACATAACATTTGTAACCATATATAATAAAATCATTCTACGTATGTTTCTCTGCAATCTACCTTTTTTCAATTAATAATAAAATTTGTGTTTTTCTACTCCAGCAAGTATAGATTAACCATATTCTTTTGAATAGTTGCACAGTGTTCTATTGAATGGATATTCTATAATTTATGTAAAAAGTTCTCTATTGGTAGACTTGTGATTCCAGGGTTTTTTTCCCTATCTTAAGCAGTGCTTCAGTAAACATTCTTGTACACTTGGGATTTTTTTGCATACTTGCATAGATCTGTGGGATAAATGCCTAATAATGACATTATTGGGCCAGAGAAACTGTTTTTTTTTTACACTTAATAATTGCCAAGTTGTCCTAAAAGTTTACACTGATTATATTCTTACCAACATTGAGTTTGAGCATTGACTTCTCCAAATTTTAACCAACCAAAAGTTGCCCATTTGATAGATAAAAACAAAACATAAGAAATAGAAGTTGTTTTATTGACTTCTACTCATCTCCTTGCTTGTTGGTAATGTATATGCCCTAAAACATTTATTATCTTTTTTTTTTTTTTTGCAGTAGTTATTGATGATTAAACTTCATCCTCACACATGCTAGGCAAGTAAGTGCTCTACTACTGAGCTATACCTGTAGCCCTACGTGTCCTTCAAATATCAGATTAAAAGTCTATCCCTTTCACAGATCCTATTTGTCAATAAATGTGCATAGTTTTCCATTTATGTGGTGCTCATACTGCTTAGAATTCTAAGCATGGGTCTCTGTGTTTTACTCCCCTGCCTACTGTAGATCGCAAAATTTCTTAGAAGGACCTGACCTTAGTCATAGAAACGTTGAATGAAGAGCTAACCAAGAATTGTGAAGATCCTATTAACCAAACTTCTCATTTTAATAAAAGGTGTACCAAGCATTTGCAGAATATGTTCAGAGTTCATAAAAGCCTTTCCGAGACATTTGTTGTAGTAAATCCTAACATTAAACCTGTAAGAAAAACATCGTTATCCCATTTTACACCTAAAGAAACTAAACTCCAAATTTACTGAGAAAAGTGATTTGCTCAAAGCAGGTTCTGACTCCAGTCACTGTTCCTTCCATGACATTCCGGGCTCCTCTCCTGCTTTCTTAGCAGCTGCACAATCAATATTTGTGAATGTAGCACTCAAAAGAAAAAAAAAAAGGTTAGGTATTGACAGCAGCGTTAACATCTGCAATTAAGTAAAACAAACGTGGTGACGGCCGGTGATGCACAACTCTACACACACCTTTCTGTCTCTCAGCGTAGTCTGCAGCTTCCTCTCCGCCACCGCCCCCCAACCAGAGCAGGTTCCTGAGAAAACGCGGCTGCGCGCGGCCCCTTTAAGAATGCAGGCGGCGCGTGCCCACAGTCCTTTCAAACGGACCAATGAAAGGGCAATAGGCGGTCCGTAGAGGACCAATAAACAGCGAGGACACTGCAGGGTGTGCGGCGGCCCAAGCGGTTTCAAACGGCTTAGCAGGCCCCTCGGTTCTGACCCGGGTGAGGTGAGTGGGCGGTGGGCTCGACCCACTGGCGTAGGCCCTCGGAACCCGGCGTCGCGCGTGCGAAGGGACTCTGAACCTCAGGCGGAGGGCCTCCGTGGACGCGCGCCTCCCTTGTCCTACGAATCCAGCAGGTCTGAGGCGGCCAAGCGGGGCGGAGGCCGGGGGACCCGCGGCTGGCAGGGTGGGGGGCGTGGGCGCTCGCGCGCGGCGAAGGCCGGGTTGGGATTCTGGTGAGCGGAGCTCGCCGCAGCGGGGCGGGGGCGCGGGCAGCGCAGGGCCGCGCCTGGAGCTGAGGACTTCCAGGACTGGGGCGGAGGCCCTGCCAGCCCGCTCTGGCGGAGGGCGCCTCGCGTGATTGTCAAATGAATGAATGAGTAAGTGGGGGATGTGACGGGCCCGGTCGCCTTGGAGCGTGACAAGGACAGTGGTACCAGGGCCTGCCCCCACACCTGTGTCCTTACGGGCGGCGATATTAATGATTCTGATCGTTCACGCTCCGCCCTCTTCCCTGGCTTCCTCTCTCGGGAGGTGTCAGTAGAGTTCGGGTGCATGGGAGGTTTTGAGGACCAACATAATGCAATAGCCAGCCGTGGAGGGTAAGGAGGCCTTGCTACTTTAAGGCGGGGGTCGGTGAGGTCCATTCGTACTGTGTTTAAAGCTCGCTTGCTGTTGAGATAGCTAACCTGCGATCATAATGGTCAGGCAAGATTTAAGGCATCACATTTCGTTCCTTGAATAGAAAATCGTGAAAGAAATGTTGCGAGAGTGGCTGCGGTGTCTTAGAAAACATATCCGTGTTGGTGCCTCTTAACAATGAAGTTTTTCATTCAGCATCAATGGAGGGTGAAGTTTTTGCAGAACTCGCCCCACATTTAGGCATGGCTCTAATTTAATGCTCATGGGAACTACGGCATCAACTCTTGGCCCAGATAGGATGCCGGTCTTATTTTATACATAATTATAGTAGCTGAAAACTCATTTTTAGAGAAGTGAGTTCTTTTCTCCATTTCCATCACCCTGGAAAGTCCTTCTTTGACCTAAAGAGCAAATAACCTAAGCTACAATCTTTGAAACTTTTCTTAAGTGACTGGACAGACTAATGTTACAAAATTTATTAATGCGTTGGTAAAGTCAATTTATTTTGCAAGCAAAATAAACCTAATTGGTAAATTTATGTGGAAAACATTTTGCACGAGTTTTAAAATGCCATGCATGTAAAGCGATGGCAAGTAAAGATACTGCATAATAATGTCTTACACTTTATTACTTTTAAAGATTTTTTTCCTTTTTGGTGGTATTGGAGTTTGAACCAGGGCCTCAGGTTTGCTAGGCAGGCACTTTACCATTTGAGCCACGCCCCCAACCCTTTTTCCATAGGGTCTTACATTTTTGCTTGGGATGGACCTCAGATCTGAATCCTCCTACCTACTGTCTCTGACATAGGATCACAGATCTGTACCTCCACTCCCTGCTTATTGATTGAGATGAGGTCTGGCTAACATTTTCCCCAGCCTGGCCTGGAGCTGCCATCCTTCTGATATCCTCCTCCCCCATAGCTGGGGTTTTAGAAACAAGCCACAGCACTGGGCCTATTTTTAGCATTTTGATCATCAGCTTTCAATTATGAAATTTAAAATTGAACTAGTAGTTCAATTTTAGTAGCAGGGTTTTTTTTTTTTGTTTTGTTTGTTTTGCGGTACTGGGGCTTGAACTCAGGGCTTACATCTTGAGCCACTCCACCAGCCCTTTTTGTGTTAGGTATTTTTGAGATGGGGGTCTCAAGAACTATTTGCCTGGCCTGGCTTGGAACTGAGGGCCTCCTGATCTCTGTCTCCTGAGTAGCTAGGAGTATAGGGATGAACCACTGGCGACCGGCTTTAGTGGCGGTTTTAATTGCAATAAATGAATGTCTTAATATTATGAACACCTGTTCTAGGCTTGGGGGAAGCAATTAAAATAATTAATTTCTTTAACAATAGCTTTGGATAGTATTAAAAATCTTAATGAGGAATGAAAAATTCATATTCCAGTAAATCCAAGTTCTCTTATGCTTGGACATATTTCTTCATTCATCCCATCATTCAGTAAATACTAAGATTGATGTTAACTGAATGTTAAACATTGTTTTAGATTCAGGGAACACACTGGTGAGCCAGAAAAAAGACAAAGCCCCTGACCTAAGGAGGTTTGACAGTTTTATCTTTAAAACAATTTACTGTAGCAAATTGTAGTTTCTATAATCCCTTGAGCCCAGCCCTGATCATTGAACGAAGTAAATTTTCAAATACTTTTTTTACTAGCTAACATTTACTGATGATTGCTGGGTGCCACATTTTATCTCATTATTTTAGAAAGGTTATACAACTTGCTCAAAATCATACAACTAAGTGATAGAACCTAAATTTGAATCCAGTTTATTCTTTCTCCAGGGCAAGTTTTCGTTCAGTTACACTATATGAACTAATGATATCTGTTTAGTAGAATTCAAAAGCAAATTTTGGGTAGGGCTTCCTATCCATTACCTTTTTTTCTTTTAATCTACCAGAGATATGATGAAATATGGATAATAGACTGGTAGTTTATAAAGAATCATTTCAAAATACCGTGTTTATTATATGTGCAGGTATCTGTGGTAGGACTAGAGAACAGGTAAAATTGAGGACTTAATCTAATTATGATGGATAGATTCTTGGTGGGATTGGAGAGGTCTGAGGTTTTCACATGATTCTGATATTCTTATATCTTGAGTTCTAAATATGTTACTTAGTTCATTCCTATCAAGGCAGCTAACCTCCCTACTTGATATATCTCTTATGTAATTAAGCTTATTCCTTTGGCCTTTGCATTTGCTGTTCTCTGCCTAGAACTTGCCACCCCATTCTACTTCTACATTAAATCTGTGTCACAAGCTCTATCCAGGTCTCAATTCATTTGTCAACTCCTTAAAGAGTCATTTTTCCAAGTTCCCAATTACAGTAGCTACTTTGGTGACTTTTACTTCCCTTTCTCTATTTAATTCATTTATTGTTGTGTGATAGGTGGTTTATTATATGTGTGAAAGTACAGTATGCATTTTTTTTCTTCCTGAGGTTTTCTCAAGTACCTCAAACAATGCCTTGAACAAAGTAGGTGGTCAGAAAGTATTTGTTGAATAAAAGTGACCAAAACTGGCATAGCCTTCTTTGATAAAGACAGGGTGTAAGTAACCATTTAGCTGTTTCTGAATCTTTGAATGTGAACAACATCTCAACAGACTAGCTCACAAGTTTTCAACTAAGAAAAATAGGAAAATTGTAGATTTATGTTTTTGTCAATTGGGTAGAAAGGTTAAACTGGGTCTCCCCTGCTCCCCTTTTTTTCAATTAAAATTTTTTTTCAGATATCCAGATAGTTTGAGGGGCACTAGTCAAATATATTGTAGGATGTCCTTTCTTTTAGACTTCATTGTTTTTTTCATGATTACCTGGGGCTATGGGTTTTTGGCAAGAAGACTAAAGAGATAAAGTGCCATTTTCGTCATATCATGTCAAGGATACATGTTAGCAACATGATTTATGACTGTTAGTATTGACCTCAATCACCTGCCTGAAGTAGTATTTTTGAGGTTTCTCTACTGTGAAGTTACTCTTTTCATATTGTACTCTTTGAAAGAAAGTCACTGTGTGCAGCCTACATAAGGAGTGTGGAGTTAGTGTTTCCTGTCCTTCAGGTTAGACTATCTGCATAATCTATTTGGAATTCTTTGTAGATTGCCTCTCTGTCCCCATTAATTAATTTAGTGGAGTATTTATAATAGTATGAGCTCCAGAAGATTTATACTTTACAATATTACTATGTTTTGTTGCTCACATTATGGAAGCCCTGTTCATTGAGAGCTGATTGAGAGCTGTTTCACTCGACTTCTGTGCTTTGTGTGTGTGTGTGTGTGTGTGTACATTTTTTTTTTGAGCACTTCCTTACTGTCTGACACCACTCCCATCTAGAACTAGAACCAGCCGTTTCTTCAAGAAACCTTGCTTCCTATTATTGGAGAATGCTTTTAGAATCCAAGATTTGGGACTGGACGCATGGCTTAAGCAGTAGAAAGCCTGGCTAGCAAGCATGAAGCCCTGAGTTCAAACCCCAGTACTGCTGGTGGGGGGAGGCGGGCAGGAAGAAAGAAAAAAAAAAACAAGATCTGGGAACCATATGTTCTCGTTATTACTGTTAGGCCCTTTCAACTGACATAGCAAGAAAATTACTAATTTTGGATTTTAAATATCCCCCAAAGTTCCGTATGTTGAAGGTCCCTAGCTTGGCAATATTGAGAGCTATCAGAAACTTTAAGATGTGGGTCCTATAGGTAAGACACCTAAAAAACTACCTAGCATTTGTTGCCCTTAACGCAGAGAAACTAAAGCAGATATCTTAAAGCAACTGAGGCCAATAGGAAAAGGGGAACAGGTACTAGAGAAAAGGTTAGATCAAAAAGAATTAACCTAGAAGGTAACACCCACGCACAGGACATCAATGTGAGTCAATGCCCTGTATAGCTATCCTTATCTCAACCAGCAAAAACCCTTGTTCCTTCCTATTATTGCTTATACTCTCTCTACAACAAAATTAGAAATAAGGGCAAAATAGTTTCTGCTGGGTATTGGGGGGGGGAGAGGGAGGGGGGAGTGGGTGGTAAGGGAGGGGGTGGGGGCAGGGGGGAGAAATGAACCAAGCCTTGTATGCACATATGAATAATAAAAGAAAAATGAAAAAAAAATCACATTAGTTAAAGTCTTAAAAGACACTTAAAAAAATAATCACTTAATACTGTAATTTTATTGTAATAAAAGATAAATACGGAAAA
Source organism: Castor canadensis (assembly GCF_047511655.1). Lineage (NCBI taxonomy): Eukaryota > Metazoa > Chordata > Mammalia > Rodentia > Castoridae > Castor > Castor canadensis. The sequence goes on along the minus strand of NC_133386.1, from coordinate 182,550,558 downwards.
AAAAAAAAAAGATGTGGGTCCTAGTGAGAGGGCTTCAGTCATTGAGGGTATCCTTTAAAGGGGATATTGGGATCCCAGGCCCTTTTCTTCTTTTTTTGGTTCTGGTTATGAGGTAAGAAGTTCTATTCTACTAGGTGCTTCCACCATGATGTGCACCAGAGCCAATCAGTCCTGGACTAAAGCCTGTAAAAGTATGAGCCAAAATAAATATCATTGAGCTACATCATCAACCCAACCTTTTCTTTTTATAAATTGACTTATCTCTGATGTTTGTTATAGTAACTGAAAAGTGACTAACACAAAATATATGTATGTATGCTCAGAATAGACATCTAAATATTTCCAGGCATAACCATCTATATGTCTACAAATTTAAACATAAATGCTTTTTTAATGTAAAAAAATTTTTAGGTGAGTAGACTTTAATTTTTATTAACATATATTCATTGTACAGGGGGAAATCATTGTGACAATTCCAAATAGGCTTACATTGTACGTTGGTTAGATCATCCCTACCATCTCCCCTCCCCAACCCCGTGCCCCTCTTAAAGCAATTACAAGAGGTTTCATTCTTCTATTTCATATATTAAACATAAATTCTTACTGATATCTCCAACTATAATCCATTACCACATGGATCATTTTAGCCTCTTCCCCTTGTGGTGACTTTATACTGCAACAGCAAAAAGACTGACTTTTTCCATTTGTTTATTTGTTCAGTTCTGGTATACATGTACAGCAGCATTAGAATTGTTAACCTCACTCCTCTGGAAAACAATTTTATTAACTAGAGTATAGTTCATGTGCCTTTAGTCTTACAAACTTACACTCATTTCGGAGTTACTTGGCTCAGCACCTTAGCCCTCCCCCCTTTGGTGAAGTTGTTTCACACATTTGTAATACAGTTAGATTCTTTTGTGATAGTCTTCATTCTTTTCTGGGATCCCTTAAACTTCTAAACATCTTTTTTAAAATTTGCACACATGCACGTTTACTCTTATAAAGGTCTATAGGTTTTGGTAATGTCAGTTAAGCACCATTATTATATCATAGAGCTAAGGTTATGTTGCAGACATGGCCAACACCAAGAAAGCACATCCCATTTAGCCAGTGCCCAAAATGGCAAAGAAATGGCATCATAAATCCCTGATCATAAAGTCTGATCACAAATGCATGAATCTCTTTAGGAGAAACATAAGAATTTCTGAGGAACATGCATTTTACCTAAAAGCACAAGAAGGGCCTATGAAAAATGCAGGCCAACAATACCAAGACTGTATGTACATGTTGAGACTATCAAGATAGGCCCTTGTAAACCCCAAGGATGTCAAACCGACATCCCAAATGATGTCAGTCACAAGTTCAGTTAACTTGCCTACGCTGCATACTCCAAGCTCAGGAACCCAGCTCATGCCCACTTTGGTAAGTGTGTCAGACTTTGCTGGCCAAAGGCCAAGGATCAAATCAACTCCCAGACCTGGACTGAGGCTACAGCACTACAGCTTCAGTTCTGGTTCAATCTCCCAAAAGTTACCCAGGCCACCATGAAGGCTTTATTCCTCTGCCACTGTGAGAACAGGACTGGTGTGACCCCTGGATTGCTGTCTGCATAGGGCTAGTGTCCGCCTATGCTATTTGTACAAATAAACCTAAGCCAGGATGAAAAGAAAAAAAAATCAGTGAATAGTTTCACTATTCTAAACATCATTTTATCTGTTTGCTCCTTTCTTCTCCCCAAATCCTGGCAACATACTTGTCTTTTTACTGTCTATAGTTTTGTCTCCCTAGAATGTCATATGATTGGAATCATACCATATGTACCCTTCTCATACTGTCCTGTTTCACTTCACGATATAATTTACATTCCTACACATTTTTTCATGGCTTGATAGCTCATTTATTTTTATTGATCCATTTTATGGATATACCACAGTTTATCTGTTTACCTATTGAAGGGTATTCTGGTGACTTCTGGTGTTTGACAGTTTTGATGAAGCTGCTACAAACGTGCAGGTGCAGTTTTTTGTGTGGGTATAGGTTTTTAATTCAATTAGCTAAATACCAGGAGTGCCATTGCTGGATCATATGGTAAGACTATATTTAGTTTTGTAAAAAGCTGCCTACGGTCTTCCAAAGTGACTGTACCATTTTGCATTACCATCAGCAATGAATGAGATTTGCTGCTGTTGTTCCACATTCTTGAGGCACTTAGTTTTATCAAGTTAGTATTTTTTTAAATTTTATCCGTTCTGATAGAAATGTAGGGCTCCTACTTTATTAAAAACTGTTTTTTGGGACACTGATTTTTTGAAGAGAATTGTTTATGAAGAGGAAAAGTTTTAAAAATAAACTTCATTTTAGTACAATTTCAGATTTATTTAGAAAAGTTACAAAGATTATATATAGAATTTATGACTACCTCTCACCCAGTTTCCCCTGTTGTTAGCGTCTTATATGATACATTTGTCAAGGCTAAGAAACCAACATTTGCACATTACTTTAAAACAAACACCAGATTTCATTGGATTTCAATAGTTTTTCTATTCATTCCCCCATTCTTTTCCAGGATCCAGTCTAGGGTAACACATTGCATTTAGTGGTCATCTCTCTTACCTTCCTCTGATCTTTGGCGGGTACTCAGTCTTTGCTGAGGTTCAAGGTCTTCATGACTTGTGGAATACTTGGCAGTTATTTTGTAGAATGCTGCTCTCTCTTGGTTTGTCTGATATTTTTCTCATGATTAGATAAGGTTAAGTGTTTTTGGAAAGAATAACATCATATATTGGGATTATGTGATATCAAATGATGATGTTAATTTGAAACACTTGGTTAAGGTAGTATTAGCCAGGATAAGTAGTAAAGTTAATGTTTTTCCCTTTCTATACCTATTCTTTGAAAGTGAGTTGCTAAGTCTAGCCATCCTCAATATAGAAGGGATTAAGTTCTACATCCTGGAATTCCATAAGGAAGATCTGTATCTTTTCCTATTTGTTTCTTTATTAAGCTAGTTCTATCTCTAGATATATGTATGTCGACTTAATATGTGTTTATTTTGTACTTTGAATTATAATCCAATCCTACTTTCTTTTTTCAAATTGTTTGAGGGAAATCTTTTCAGGTTGGCTCCTGTGTCCCTTTGACAAACACTTGTCTTTTTTTTTTTTTTTTTTTAAGTGCACCCTTATTTTCTTGTACAAAAGATGCTCCAGGCTCATTTTTATTTTTCCTGCTCTAACTCTTTTTTTTTGTGATACTGGGGTTTGAACTCAGGGCTTTGTGCTTGTGAAGCAGGTGATCTACCACTTGAGCCACACCTGCTCCAATTCTAGAATTAGACATTTCTCCAAGGAGCTCTGTTTCCTTATACTGGGCAGTGGTATTTAGAAACCAAGATTTGGGTGCTTGGTGTACTTGTTGCTACTGGGGTATCAAAAATAAGTAGTATATGTATGTGTACTAATTCTGCCATAGATATATATGTATAATCGTTTCTGTGTCTTTCCATCTGTATTTATATTAAGCTAAACATGATATTATACAGATTCTCTGACTTTCAGAATACACTTAGGTCATAAACAAATGTCCTTTGTAATCTGGTTTTTACTAAGATCTTTTTTTCCCATGATAACCCCTTTTAAATGCCACAGAAAACATTGTTTTTGCTGACATGGGAATAGTAGTTATTTGTTCCTGTCATAGGTCTTTGTTTAGAGATACATACTTTTCTGTTATGTAAGACTTTATTTATTTATTTTATTTATTTTCATCGTATTGGAGATTAAACTCCTAGCCTCCCACTTTGCTAGGTAGTTAGGTGCTCTGTCACTTGAGTTACACCCCCAGTCCTTTTGATTTTAGTTTGTTTTTGAGATAGGGTCCTGCTAACTTCTGCCTGGGCTGGCCTAGAACTATCTCCACCTCTCAAATAAATGGAATTGTAGACCTCCCCCACCATGCTGTGTGAGCTCTACTATTTGAGCCACTGCTTCTAGTCCATAAACATTTATTATTATTTAAATAATGTATCTCTTTTAGTAATGTGTCTTTTTAAACATTTTCTTATGAAGAAGTGAACTCAGGCCCTTACTCTTGCAAGGCAGGTGCTTTACCACTTTAGCTATTCACAGGCCTTTTTTATTTGTATGTGTGTGTGTTAGATATTTTTAAGAGAGGGTCTTACAAACTGTTTGCTTGGGGCTGGATTATATTTCTTAGAGCTTTGTTATTAATTAAAGTGACTTTTACATCCTTTATATAAAGATGAGAAATAAATCTGGTACTCAAGTATTCTTTGAGATAAAATTCATTTGTTTAACATGGGTGTAATTTTTCTTTTTTTTAACTATAAGACTTAGTGTAGCATTTTACTTACCTGAAAGTCAACTAATAGCAGGGAATAAACCAAAAAAAGCCTTTTAAGCAGCCTAAGTAGATAATTACAAATTTTATTGACTTCCTTCAAGCAAACCCTATTCATTCCTTTATACACAATTTCAGCCTTTTTGGTTCTTTAAAATAAGAGCCAAAATTAGAAAAGGGACACTGCTACATGATAACTAGAAGCATTAGATTGATCAGAAAGGTTGGGAAAAGAAAGCTACAAAATATAAAGCATTAAAACTCAAAAAAAAAATCCATGTTTGGTATCATTTAGTTTTTCTGCAGAGACACCCTCACCTTTGTAGTGCTCTAGTACTACAGTATCTTGAGGATATTGCCACATTGTTCAAAGGAATTATGCTGAAAAGTTTAAGTAATTATCAATATACTTTGTTTAATAAGACTTGGGTGGCTTATATATTTTCTTAGGTTAATATTTTAAAAGTTACATAAAATGATTTATTGTCAGATAGCAAATATCTGATATATGGCAAACTTGGCTAGGATATAGCATTCCTTGATCAGTTTTGCTATAGTCTTTTTTCTATTTTGTATTTATTTATAGTACTTATTTCTGTCCTTATCCACTTGGTGTATGAAGTCTCTTGTTTGTAGATTTTTAGGAATTATATCAGTATTATGATTCTATACTTCTGGGCCTTTTTTATGTGATATTCTTCCTTTAGGGGAAAAAAAAACAACAACAAAAAACCCTCCTAAAAATCTAGTCTAGCATGGGTACTGCATTTGGGAGTAAAGATCAAATCCCATAATGCAAATCTCTGTAGTAAATAAAAATGTTAATGCTTTAGAGAACTGCTGACTAATTTTGAATAATGTTTGATATGAGAGATTCCTTCAAACAAAATATGGATAGTGCCTTTGAGTATTACCAATAGCATCTGACTTGTAAAGTCACTCACTGGCCTTTTCCATTTGGTATGATCTGGCCTTTCCCATTTGTCCCCTTTGTCTCAGCCGTTTAACCACATAGGTCATATTTCTGTTCATTACTCTAGCTGTTTTAGACTTTTTCACATATTTCTAAAACATTCTGTGTTGTTCATTATGCCTTTACTCTCCTTGAGAGGGTCCAGTCTACATTGAGTGCTCTTATAGTACAAACACCCTCCCACATCCTAACCCCACCTCAATGGCTCTTATATACAACCTGTACTCAGTGTTTAGAGGAGTGTCTAACACAGAGTAGCAATATGATCTAACAAATACAAGTATACTTGTGGGGTAGAAGAAAAATACAAATACTTGGGGGAATTCTTAACATGTACAAGGCAAAGTCGTTTAATCTTCACAACTAATTGAATCACTTCAGTCAAGGGCCTTATCCTTTGTGCCAACGTTTCCTTATCTATTAAGTGAGATTGATAATATCCGTTTTTGAATTATAAGGATTAAATGAGTACATGTGAATTGCTTACAGTAGTGCCTGGCACATAAACATGCTCCAGAAGTATGAATTAAATAAGGAACCACAGGAAGGTGGTACTGTTAGGATGGATGATAAAATAGCTGTTCTGTGGCAGATCAAGGTTTATACTCAGCTCTAATATTAGAGCCCAACATAACTCCCAAGGTTTAGACTGAATTTAATCTTTTTTTTTCTTCTTGAACTCAGGGCTTTGTGTTTGCTGGGCTGGTGCACTACAAATAGATTTTTTTTCAAGGAACGTTCTACTGCAGTGATTTTGCCAAAGTGATTTTATAATCAAAAGTAGGAAAAATCTTACAAATTTTCAAAATTCTACTCTGAGCAGTTTTTTACCTTGAAAAAGGGTTTACTTCAGAATTGCATTAGTTTATCATGTTTTCCCAACACGTTTGAAATACACATTCAACATAAAATTTTTTTATAAAGAATTCAAGGAACATACTTTTTATGTACTAAGACTGTTGCAATTTGGTGAGATTGTGCTATTTTAGCAATTTTATACTACAATGTAAAGTACTGTGCTGAGTGCTAGGATAATAAGATTTAGTTTCTTCTTGAAGAGGGTGGGTTAAAAAAGAAAATGAAAGAGTTTCCTTCTTTCAAAGTAGATATAGTGCCCAAAAAATGTACAAAGGGAAAAGTGAGTTGTAGCAGTTTGTGGAATGAATGTAGGGAGATCCAGCTTCAAGATTCTGAGCTGGAATTTTAAATTTTTAAAGCTTTTAAAAAAGACATTAAAGCTGTCTGTTCAAAAGAAATCAAAAGGTATGAATAGGTTTATGTTAAAATGAAAAATAAAAGTTCTTTTTCCAGCATTTATCCTTATTTCTCAGAAGTACCCATGGTTAACAGTTTTCTATGGATCCTTCATGGATTTTTTTTTTTATGTGTTTGTGTGTTATATCCAAAAAATTATTGCCAAGTTTGATTTAAAATAAGAGTGCATCTTTATTCTTTTACATTTGGATATCCAGTTTTCCCAGTACCATTTGTTGAAGAGACTGTCCTTTCCCAATTGAATGGTGCTGATACTGTCATTGAAGATCATTTGACTGTATATGGGATGGTTTATTTATTTATTTAAAAATAAATTTTAATTCATTGAAAAGTGCAGTAGTAAACAGCGTCCTTTGAAGGACACTGTTGGTTTTGTTTTGTTGGTACTGTGGTTTGAAGTCAAGTCAGGGCCTCATGCTTGGTAGGCAGGGGTATCTCTTGAGCCATGCCTCCATCCCTGAAGGGTACTTTCTAAGTGAAATGACTGAGATGACACAGACCCAGGGCAGAATAACTTCTAGGAACATATGATGCAAACAAAGGAATTTACAAAATTCACTGGGAAGAAAGTGATGGTAAAACCAAACAGTCCAAAAATACGTATCTGGGATGGTTTGCTTTTGAGCTCTTTATTCCATTGGTGTATTTGTCTGCATGCTAGTACCATGTTGGTTTTTTGTTTTTGCGATGCTGGGAATTTAACCTAGGGACTCTTGCAAGGTAGTTAAGCATTCTGCTGCTGAACTACATACCCAGCCTGTTTTGATTATGTAGGCTTGTAATTTGTTTTGAAATCAGGAACTGTTTTTGGCTATCCAGGTCCCTTAAATTCCATATAATTTTTCTATTTCTATAAAAAGTTGCTGTTGGGATTTTGACATGGATTACATTGGATCTGTAGTTTGCTTTTTAGTATGGACATCTTAACAGTATTAAGTCTTCCAAACTATGAACATGAAAGGTCTTTCTGCTTACATATATCTTCGTTAATTTCATTCATCAGTATTTTATAATTATTAGTGTATAGGTTTTTACCTCCTTGGTTAGGTTTATTTCTGAGTATTTTATTCTTTTTGATGCTGTTGTAAATGGAGTTGTATTCTTAGTTTCCTTTTGAATTGTTCATTGTTAGCATATAGAAATGCAACTGATTTTGTGTATTGATTTTGCATCTGCAACTTTGCTGAATTGTTTTTTTTTTAAAGTTTTAGATAACTTGTTTTAATAAAGTTTCTTCTTGACATTCATAATATAGCAGGATCTACCACAAGCTGAATTTGTTTATTCTAAGGTTTTTTTTTTTTGTGAAGTCTTTAGGGTTTTTTTTTTTTTTTTTACATATAATATGTTGTCTGAACAGAAGTAATTTTACTTATTTTCTAATTTGGATGCCTTTTATTTCTTATCTAATTTCTCTAAGATTGTCAATTCAGTATTGAATAGAAGTGGCAAGAGCCACTACCTTGTCTTGTTCTTGATCTTAAGAGGAAAAGCTTTAGTCTTTCACCATTGAGTATGCTGTTAGCTATAGGTTTTTCATAAATGACATTATGTTTAGGGAATTTCCTTCTATTCCCACTTTGCTCAGTATTGTTGGTTTTTTTTTTTTTAATGCTGAAAGGGTGTTAAATCTTGTTAAATGCTTCTTCTGCATCAGTTGAGATTATCATGTGGTTTTGCCTTTCATTCTGTTAATGTGATTTTTCATATGTTGAACCATCCTTGCAACCCAGGAATAAATTTGTATTATTTGACCATAATGTGTAATCCTTTTAATGTGCTGTTGAATTTGGTTTCCTAGTATATTTTATTGAGGATTTCTACATCAATATTCATTAGGAATATTGACCTGTAGTTTTCTTTCTTTTTCTTTTCTTTTTTTTTTTTTTTTTTTTTTGATAGTTGGGGTTGAACTCAGGGCAAGCAACTCTACCAGTCTCCCCCTTTCCCACAAATTTTTTTTGGTGGCATTGGAGTTTGAACTTGGCTTCTAGTATATCATTTTTTTGTTGTCTGTTTTTTACTATTTATTTATTTTTGTACTAGGGCTTGAACTCAGGGCCTATACCTTCAGCTGCTCCACCAGCCCTTTTTTTGTGATGGGTTATTTTGAGATAGGGTCTCATGAACTAATTGCCTGGGCTGCCTTTGAACTGCGATTCTCCTGATCTCTGCCTCTGGAGTAGCTAGGATTACAGTTGTGACACACCGGTGCCCAGCTGTTTTTGTTTTTAAGGTAGGGTCTCCCTGTGTAGCCCAATTTCGCCTCATACTTACAATCATTTTCCGGAGTGTTGGGATTACAGGTGTGTACCACCATGCCTGGCTAGTATAAAACTTTTAAGTTCCTTTCCAGAGATGGTAGATAGTAGAATATTAATCTGGGTGTGGCACCCTGTGTACAGACCATAGGAAGGCCTGCTTTGAATCTGATGCTGCCTACTTAGTGCCACAAATTGTGCTAGATGTGAGGAAATGTTTCCCAGACTTTCCTCAGTACTGTATGTATGCTGAAGGAAATACAATTCAGAGTTCTGACTTCCTGAATTAGTGTTTTTCACCTTTCACCAGTTACTTCTTTGCTACACTTAGGAAGCCATAATTAAATTTTGCTTTTTAGAGTAATCTGTATGAATCCCTGCATTTTTTTTTTCTGTACTGGGTTTTGAACTCATGGCCTTGAGCTTGCTGGCAGGCACTCTACCACTCGAGCCATGTCCCTAGCTGAATCTCTGTTTTTTGACTTGGGGTAAAAATATATCCTACCAAGGCTATAGAGTGCCTGAAAAAGCAAAATGATAGAACCCACATTTATGCAAACTATTTGGATTGTCACTACTTCTATAATATTAGAATAAAAGCAAGCTACCATTCCTTTGTAATAATTTAACCAAGGGACACAGAGAATTGGGACTTGGAGATTTTTGCCACCGTTGCAGTCATCTTAGTACTGAGAAACTTGGCATTGCAAGTATGCTGTTTACTGTAAATAAAAATAAATAGTTGTGAAGTACTATTTCATAACATTTTAGATGTGGGAGAATTATCAATACAAACTCAGTGTTTTATGCATGAGAATAGTAAAACCCCCCAAAAATTAGGTGACTTCTCTGAGGTTTCAAAGCTACTTAATGGCAAAGTTAATGGTGTTTTCTCTCTCTCTCTCTCTCTCTCTCTCTCTCTCTCTCTTTCTCTCTCTCTCTCTCGCTGTATACACTCGCGTGCGCGCACACACACACACATATGTATATATAAATCACCTCTCAGATTAAAATAAAAAGCTTGAGCTGGGTGGCATATGTCTATAATCGCAGGAAGATTGGAAATGTGAGGGTAGCCTGGACTACTCAGCAAGACCTTTTCTCAAAAAAATAAAGTTTGCCTTCTTACATTTCTAGTCCAACACTATAGAGTGTAAATTTTTTTTTTCATTTTTCTTTTATTATTCATATGTGCATACAAGGCTTGGTTCATTTCTCCCCCCTGCCCCCACCCCCTCCCTTACTACCCACTCCGCCCCCTCCCGCTCCCCCCCTCAATACCCAGCAGAAACTATTTTGCCCTTATCTCTAATTTTGTTGTAGAGAGAGTATAAGCAATAATAGGAAGGAACAAGGGGTTTTGCTGGTTGAGATAAGGATAGCTATACAGGGCATTGACACACATTGATTTCCTGTGCGTGGGTGTTACCTTCTAGGTTAATTCTTTTTGATCTAACCTTTTCTCTAGTTCCTGGTCCCCTTTTCCTATTGGCCTCAGTTGCTTTAAGGTATCTGCTTTAGTTTCTCTGCATTAAGGGCAACAAATGCTAGCTAGTTTTTTAGGTGTCTTACCTATCCTCACCCCTCCCTTGCGTGCTCTCGCTTTTATCATGTGCAAAAATATGGAACGCTTCACGAATTTGCGTGTCATCCTTGCGCAGGGGCCATGCTAATCTTCTCTGTATCGTTCCAATTTTAGTATATGTGCTGCCGAAGCGAGCACGAGTGTAAATTTTTTAATTATAAGATCCTTTTAGCTGGAGACAGAGGTTTTCCCCCACCCATTTTCAAACTCATGCAGTATTTAATATATTAAAAATAATTATGCTGTAAATTCTGAAAAGGAAACACCCTATATTCCTACCACCCAACTGAAGAACTAGATCATTACCAATGTCCTATGTAATCTTCTTTGCTTGTGTTGCTGATTATATTCCTTGCCTCTTCTACACTGAGCTTTCAGATTATTATCTTCCCCTTGCTTTTCTTTTTGATGTAATAACAAATGTATCTCTAAAAACAGTATTGTTTAGGTTTATATAATAATATAATCATACTGATATTCTTTGCCAACTAGCTTTTTTTTTCTCATCGTCGTTTGTTAGATTCATCCGTGTGAGTACTAATAGATGTTTTCACCATGGCTATAGAATATCTTTTCTGTGACTATACCTTCATTTTCTTGTCTCCCATCAATGGTTTTTAACATATTCACAAAATGTGCAGCCATTACTATGATCTTAATTCCAGAACACTTCCATTACCCAAAAAGAAACTCCATACCCACTAGTAGCCATAACTATAGTCACTAGACAGAATCTATTTTCTGTTCTCAGAATTTACCTAAGGAAAGTATTTTATAGCATGGAATCAAGGGCTGGAAGTAGGTCTGAGTTCAACCCCTAGTACTGCCAAAACAATGACAAAAAAACCCTAACAGTGGAATCATACAACATACAAACTTTTGTGCATGGCATCTTTCACCTTGCATGTTTTCAAGGTTATTCATTTTGTAGAATGTGTCACTACTTGATTCCTTTTTTTGGCTGAATGATATTCCATTATATGAATATATCACATTTATTGGGCTGATGTAGCAGCTCAAGTGGTAGAGTGCCTATCTAGTAAGCATGAGGCTGTAAGTCAAACCCCAGTGCTGCCAAAAAAAACTTCGTGCATTTATTTACCCCATTCATCAGTCCGTGGGTATTTGGGTTGCTTCCCCTTTGGGGCTATTATAAACAAAGTTGTTATGAGCCTTTATGAACATGTGTAAACATGTTTTCAGTTCTATTGAGAATCGGTTGGTAATATCAAATGTTTTCCAAAGCAGTGTACCAGTTTACATGCCTACACCAGATAGGGTCTTGTGTTTTTGCTAGGGCTTTTCTCTGACTGTAATTCTCCTACCTCTGGCCTCTCATGGAGCTAGATCGTTTATATAGCTACTTTGGAAAACAGTTGGGCATTTGCTTGTAAAATTAAACACACAGCTTTCCACCCAGCATTCCCACTCTTGGATATTTGCCCAAGAGAAATTAAAACTTATGTTTATACCAAAATCTGTATGAGAAGGCTGATAACAGCTTTTTCATAATTGCTAAAATGGATGGTAAATGCATGAACAAAATGTGTTTATATCATACAGTGGACTATTATTCAGCAATAAAAAGGAACTACTGTTCTATGTACCTGCATGGATGATCTCAGTTGTTTTTGTTTTTGGTGGTAATGGGGATTGAACCCAGGGTCTTGACATGAGCCAAGCCCCCAGCTATTGATCTGAATTGAATTAAAAAACAAACAAACAAACAAAAAACAGACCCAAAAGACAGTATGCTATATATGATGCTGTTTATGTAAGATTGTTAAAAGGGAAAAACTGTGGGAACAGAATCCTGATCAGTGGTTGCCTAAGTAAGGAGAGGCGTTGACTACAAAGGTCACTAGGGAATTTTTTTGACTGATGAAGATATTCTTAATTGTGGTGATGAGTGTGTGATTCTTAAGTATTTGTCAGAACTCATAACTGTATACTAAATATACTGAATTTTTATTATATGTGAGCTATATTTCAGTTAACCTGACCTAAAATCTTTAGCTCTCTTTCTAATACTTAGTTAATGCTGCTTAGACAGCTGAGAATACTGGGAGCTATTAGCAGTCAGTGCAAGGGAGGTAAGAGGAAAATGTCAGATAAGCTAGATAATATTTGTTGAAAATTATAAATGTTATGTAGCACTTTATTCTAGGCACTGTTCTAGGTGCATAACTTAACCATTTAATTGCTTTAATAACTCTGAGAGAGGTACTATTATCTTTCTCATTTTACAAAAGACAACAGAAAGGGCTGGCAGAGTGGCTCAAGTGAGAGAGCACCTGCCTAGCAAGTTTGAGGCCCTGTGTTCAAACCCCAGTACCACCAAAAAACAAAGCAAAACAAAAAAACAACAGAAACTCATAAATGTAGGGAAGTAGGAAAATTTTCCCCAAAACAGCTAATAAATAGCACAACCAGGATTTAAACTCCTTTTAGCTCCAGAATCCATGCTCTTAATCCCTATACTTGGCTTCTTTGGTTCATTGAATGTGATATGATAGATAATTCCAGTTGATGCTTAAAACTTTCTTTTCCCTTGATAGTTATGTGTGCATTATATATTCTGTTTTGGCTTACTGTAGAAAAAAAATTATAGTGAAGAGATCTTCTTAAACATAAGAAGTACCTCTAATACATGAGTTATTTTCCCATGTTCTCTTCTGGTTTTCATTCATATATATGTAGTATTTACAAAATCATTCCCTAATGTTAAAGAGACTATTACTGCCCAGTTATTTGTTGAATTATGAATGTTTTACATAGATAATTTTGTCTCTGTGTTATATAAAGAAAAAGAAGCAATAATTAAAATGGGGATGGAGATATAACTCACTGGAAGAGCACTTGCCTAGCATGAATAAGGTCCTGAATTCATTCCCCGACACCAAAAAAGTAAATTAAGAAAATGAATGAATAAATAAATAAGGTGGGCTATGTTTGAACTGTGACATTTGGTAAGAAATCAAGAATTATTCAGGGCCAAAGATACAAATCCCTATAATGATCACTGTAAGCTCTGAAGTCTGAGACTGAGGTGAATAATCAGTGACTGGAGTTCAATCCCTGGGACCACAAAAATAAATTTCTGCTTGAACCTCTGTTCATATTGGAGATGTTAGGTTACTTATAAATTAGTCTCACTAAGTTGATTCCTATACTCTTGATGATTTGTAAAGCTGTAGTAAGGTGTATTTCTTAATCTAAATTCCATGGAGGAGAGCAGACTTAAAAGTATATAAATCACTGTGCATGCACTCAGGAAGATGAGACAGGAGCATCGCTAGTTCAAGGCCAGCCTGGACTATATAGTGAGACTCTGTATCAAAGCAAAATATATCTCTTCTTGGCATAATAGACAAAACTCTATATGAAAAGAAAATTGAAACTCAATTTTAAGACCAAGACTTAACTCCCTGACATATTAATGCAATTTCCTCTACAATATTCTTAAGAATTCTTTGTGTTAAATTAGATGATAGCAAATCACAATTGGATTTGCCTGCAGTTTTTCTTTACTTATATAGACTTGTAGTGAATTCTTGACCAATTTTTTAAAAGGTCACATTTACTCACAAGAAGGGGAAGACTATTTTTCTATATTGCCTTCCTACCTATCTGCTGTCATTTCCTTGGGTTTAGGGTTTCTTCTGCTTTAGAGAAGAAAGTATGAGGTGAAGTATTAAAGGCTAATGGAATATTTATTTTGGGTCTTTAAGTTGGCACTTGAAGAATTGCTCAAGTCTAAGGGGTCTGTATATGTAATTTTTTTACTCCTAGAGGGAGGGATTCCGATTGTGATATCGTGAGCTAGTTATTTCCTTTGTCTCAGGAACGTACCCTGTGTTACACCAAAAAAAGAAGTCCACTCAACTCTGGTAGTTTTCCTAGTTGGTTCTTTGCTTCTTGTATCAGATAATCTGTGGGCTGGAGGCAGCATCCTGAGGCCTGCAAATCTCTTGGGGAAGATAACATACGCTGCGGCCCCTTTAAGTCTTCAGTTGAGCACAGAGGGCACTGAGGGTGGGGCGGGCACTCTGTGGTGCTTCAGTTCCCGCCCCCAGAGGAGGCGTTTCCCAGCAGCCGCAGCCTGCCTCCCGCCTGCCGGGTATTCCTGCAGATCCTGCTGGGACCCTAGGGCCCCCCCGACCTCTCCCTGCCAGGCCTCTCCCTGCCAGGGGAGCGTAAGTGTCAGACTGTGGGCAAGGGGCGAGCATCCATTGCCTGTGCCGGAAGTCCTGGTGGACAGTACCAGGGACTTTCTTGGCCTATCAGAGGCTAAGGCGGCGAAAAAGCGTAAACAATGCCAGCTGCAGTGAGCTAAAGCCTGGGCATCTGCTCTTCTGGGTGGTGACAGAGGCCCTAGGGTACTTGTATGGATATGCAGCGGGTGAGCGCTGCCCACGACCTGGCTTTGCCCCAACCTGGTTCCTACTTGAAGTGAGGAGAGGATTGCTTTTACTGAAGTATAACCCAGTTTTGAGCTGGATGGGTGGAGCTCAACCTTGTGCTCTGGGCCTTGGGTCCTTAGCTTGGTATTTGGAGACCTGAGTAGCATCGGGATGAGTAAGCATTAAGTTTTCAGCAACCTTGATATAGTTGAGCAGTAACTCTCAAAGTTGACCTAATTCACAGCCGGCTTAACTTTCCATCTCCCCAGAGGCCTATGTTGGTATTTGGTCCCCCTTTTGGAGGCATTGACAGTGATTATCTATTAGGGAGAGTCCAGGATAACCTTCTTTCCTCCTGAGAGAATAGCTGAAAGACACAGCTCTTTACCTGTTTCTGTCTCTGAGGGAATATGAGAGGCCTGTATCCCAGAAGAGGGAAAACAAATTCACCAAACTTTGTTGAGATAATCTACTGGAGAAACGGTTCAGATTTCTGGCCCCTGACAATGCTGAATACACCAGCAAGAGGATAACACTTGTCCTTGTTAATAGAGAACATTTGGAAGCAGTGAAGTTTTTTAAATTAGAAAGAAAATCTTGTCATTTTTGCGACCTGCTACTTAGAGATGAGATTTTGTTTGGTCTTGGCTAAGTAATAAAAACCTTAAAATTTCCATTACAGTTACATAATTGTTATACTTCTTTAGTCCAGTTGTCCTTCCTAGACATGGTTTGAGTAAAGATTTCTGTGCATGTTCATGCATTTTTTATCATTGTATTAGAATTACTGTCTTTTTTCAGTAGGAGTCTGTCATCACACATCATTGGTTATTCAAATAGTTTTTGTTTGTTTTTTCTGAGATGGATATGAGTATGTTGCCCCCCCCAGACTGGCCCCAAACTTCTGGGCTCAAGTGATTTTCCTGCCTCAGTCTCATGGCTGTGACTACAGGCCCACCACTATGCCAGGCACATGGGTTACATTTTGAGAGAGCAGAAATTTTCCTCAAACTTCCCTCATACTCAGGATCTGCTTATCCAGAAGTGAGAATCCAGGAATGGTTATCAAGTCCAGATCTCTTGTATTGTTACAGTGAAGAGCTTTTGTAGGTCAAGAGCCTGGAAATTTGCCAGAAAATAATCAAACTGTCAGTGCGTCTTTCCAATTAGAAGAGAAAAAACAATCTGTTTTATAATACCCCTATAATTGTTCTTATAGACTGTAAAAATACAGGAATTTAAAATAAAGGGCTACCACACTTGAACACTTGGGTGGTTAGGGAAGAGTAGTGGTCTATGTAGTAGAAGACAGTTCTGAGCCCAACTGCAACACTGATCATGACGTAATCTCTTGGTGCCTTACTTTTTTTGTTGTTTGAAGAATGAGAAAATACAAGATTGCTGGAGTTTATATTTTGTGATAGGACATGGTGCATATTTAATAGGAAATTTGTTATCTATTGGAATACTAAGCGGAAAAATTAATTTGAAATTTATTCTAAGTTCTATGTGTATAACTTTGAAAACATTTGTTTCTTTTTTTCTTTTCTTTTTTTTTTTTTTTGCATTACTGGGGTTTGATATCAGGGCTTTGCCACACCTCTAACCCTTGAAAATATTTCTTAACCGCTTATCTAAAAATAAATAATTATATCAAAACCTTTTCCAGCAGAAGAATGGACTTATTATATTTGAGGTCTTCAGAGACATTGTTACATATCTCAGTGGTATAAAGTGATAATATTTCTGTAGAACATATTTATTTTAGTTGGTTTCCTTACTTTTATTTCTGTTTTAGATTGGGGCAAAACCTCCTGAAAAGAGTGAAGGTGTGGCTCAAGCTGTAGAGCTCCTGCTTTGTAAGTGAAAAGCCCTGAGTTCAAAATTCCAGACCCACCAAAAACAGAAATTAAAAAATAAAACTTGCTGAGAGCTTTGAACAATTGAAATTTCTGAATATTTTAGTAGAGATCAGATCACATAAACCATAAAAAGCATCATACATAATTTTGATTGATTTTATTAATGCTTCTTTTTGTTGGCAGTTTTATTTGTTCTCAAGGCTATTTATTAAAACCCTAGGTTTTCTGTGTTTATCTTTATAAAATCTACACAGGTTCATCCCTGGTGCCACATTTCTAGCACTTGCAGATCATATTTCTGAAGTCTAAAACCAGACTCATTGTATTCCTGTTCTTTCCTCCACTCCCCAAAGTCAAATAACTCAGAACTTCTTCTGACAGCTTTTCTCTCATTGGCACCATTATTCTCCCTGTTAGACTGGAGCCTTCCTTTTCCCCATTAGACTTTTCTACCTTCTTAGTTGCAAGGGCTTATTGATTCTTCCGTGTGTGTGTGTGTGTGTGTGTGTGTGTGTGTGTGACTGGGGTTTGAACTCAGGGCTTTGCCCTCACAAAGCAGGTGCTCTACAGCTTGAGCCACACCTCCGCTCCATTTTGCTCTAGTTATTTTGGAGATGGAGATCTTGAGAACTTGTTGCCCAGGTTGTCCTCCAACTGTGATCCTCCAGATCTCAGCCCTCCAAGTATAGGATTATAGGTATGAGCTACTGCACCTGGCAATAATTTCTTATCAAGATTCTCCTTTCTCTACTTTCCAATTCATTCTGTGCAGATTTCTTTCTAAAATAGATACTGTCATTTCATTGCATTGCTTTAATTCACCAGCATCCCCTGCTTTTTAGTTTAATATTAATCATTATCTTCATAATCTGACATTAGTCTCTCTTTCTGGTCTTTCTGAATGGAACCATTCAGTGTTCTCTAAACAATAGTACTTTCCTATCTCCAAGACTTTGCCTTTTTCCTCAGTCTACAAAAATTCCTCTCTCTCTCTTTCTCCCTCTCTCTGTTTTTCAGTACTGGGGTTTGAACTTAGGATCTTGCTAAGAAGTGCTTTGCCACTTGAGCCACACCCCCAGTCCTTTTTTGCTTTACTTATTTTTCAGGTACGGTCTTATGTTTTTTACCTGGGGTGGTGTAGGACCAAGACCCTCCTACCTAGGCATCCTGTGTAGCTGGGGATTATAGATCTGTACTAACATGCCCCGCTTGCTTGTCAAGATGGGAATCTTGCCAACTTTTTTGCCTATCCTGTCCTTGAACTATCCTTCTGATCTTCACCTCCTGAGTAGCTGGGATTACAGGCATGAGACACTGTGCCTAACTTCCACCCCTGTTTTTGAAAAAATCTAATCTATCATTCATTAATGAGTTCAAATGCCATCCTTTCTATGAGGTTAACTGGTTGGTTAGCTCACTGGTGGTTAATCCTGTCTTTGAATTCTATAACCCTTATTTGTCCCCTGTTTATAGCACTTTCCACATACAGTACGTTTCCTATTATGCTTAATTTTTTCCATGTCTTATTTGTACTATTATAAACTTCTTAAGGACATAATGGTTTAGCCATAGGAAAATTGAATGAATGAATGAAAACTTTAGGTAAAACTGCATGGAGCAGTTTCTTATTAGATCCTATTATTAGAAAGGAATCTAATCTTTATAACCAACCCATCCTTATCTCCTCAGGACTTTTGTTACTAAACCAAGTTAGATTTGTGAGTGTGTATTAATTGCACAACTTTTTAATTTCTTTAAGAACAGCTTTAGTGAGATTTCATATCATTCACCTATTTAAAGTGTATAATTCAGTGATCTTTAGTATAGTTATAAATTTGTGTAACATCATGATTTTATTAGTATGTATTAATTGTGTAAAGTGAGGAGTTTCATTGTAATATTTCCATGTAAGCATATAATGTACTTATACTGTATTCACTCCCTCTATTTCTTTTTCTTCCTCTCATTTTTTATATAATTTTAAAAAGTGGGTTTCATTATGACATTTTCATTCTCATGTTCACAATATAAGAACATTTTCATTACCTCCAGAAACCTTAGCCATCATCATCCCTCCTCCCTACCCAATACTTTCAAACACTGAAGTCCTAGGCAACCACTAATTTTCCCTTGTCTGTTCTGGACATTTTGTGAAAATGAAATTGCACTATATATAGTGCTTTGTAATTGACTTCTTTGATTTAGCATAATGTTTTCAAAGTTCGTCCATGTTGTATCTTGTCATGGATCAATAGTTTCTTTGTATCGCTAATAATACTTCACTTTATAGAGTCACTATTTTATCTGTTCAGCAATTGATGGGCATTTGGATTGTTTCCACTTTTGAGTTGTTATGAGTATTTGTTTGATTTTAATTTGCTGTAACTGAAACCAGACTTTTGGACCCAAGGCCCAAACTGCTGAGATTCCATATGCCAGGTCTGGCTACCCACCCATAAACACCAAATAAAGAGATGTGCTGAAGGCAGAGAAGGGGACATGCTGTGGGAAGAGGCAGAGTAAGCACTCAGCTCATCTTCACCCATCTTTGGAGTATGGACATGACTTACAGGTTTAAGTAGACAAAAGAACTGGGAACAGGGGACAAAGGTATGCATAGTTATGCAGTCCCAGTCACAGTGTGTTCTGGTTGACCATTATCTCAGTCCAAGAGTTCCAGGAGAGGTTCCGGAGTTGTTATCTGAAGCCAGGCAAGTGGTCCATCCAAAAGAGAGTCTATTGTTGGGGGTAATTTTGGTTCCTTGTAATAAAGATGTTATCCATCATTCCTGTCCTTCCTTAAGTCCAGTGTGGTTGCAAGGTGACTGCAGAGAGAATAGCGTAAAGCAAAGACAGATACAAAATGGAGGAGAGATGCTAAGCTTTTCCTGTTTTTAGTTAAGTTGTGAGAAATACTCTTACCTGTCCAAACTCAAAAAATGGACTCAGAGACATTGGAATACAGTGGAAGTGAGACTTTAATGGCTGTCTTGCAAGATTGGGTGCCTGGGGAGCAGAGATACCTGAAGCGCTTACAATAAGCATTATATTGTTTAGTGCACAAGTCCTCCCCTGGTTCCTCATTGGCTGAGTACTATGGAGTGTACATTCTTTTTCCAGCCATTTCCTAGATTTCCTATTGGGTTATTTAAAATAAGCCTTTTGGGACTGGTCAAATTTTAGAGGTGGGCTTTAGATGGTATCTGTCTCCTTTGTGACGGAAAGGTCTCCATGTGATTTGTGCCTTCTGGCATGGACACAATTTTTACCTACTTTCTTACTCTGTCGTGATTTATCCCTTCTAATTTAAGTTCCCTTACAGGTTGCCCCTCCCCCAACATTTGAAAGTTGATATGCAAGCAACTTAAATGCCTTGCCTTAAAAATGGACTACCACTGACTTTATTTCTAACAAATTCATGGGCCTCAGTAAGGAGTCCATGCTTTTCAGCTAAAGTAGTTTGAGTGCCCCTTACATATATATTGAAATTATTCAGGCCTTTAACATGTAAAATTGAAGTTTGTGAAATTGAAGTTTTGTTTTGTATGTTCTATATGTATTCATCTTAATAGACTCAGAAGTTCCTAGTCATTACTTCCTGAGTAAATTCTGAAGGACATTACTTTCTTTTGTGGTAATTGTTAGCTAAAATTAGCTAAAATTTGCACATAGATCATATTCTTGAAGTCAGAGAAAAAAAATTGCACATAAAGGAAAAGTTTAGCTTTCCAACAAGTAGTCACTTTAGTGGCAAAAAAAAAAAAAAAAAAGAATTCTAGGGCCAGGTGTAGAGAACCTTGAGCTTGAGGTCAGCCTGAACTACATAGTGAGACACTGTGTCCAAAAAGAAAGAAAGAAAATGTTCTAGAGGTACAGACAGAAATTTAGAACTAATATGAGTCACAGAATCATAGCCTGCCACTCTTTAGTATTTTTGTTACTCTCAAGGAAAGGTTTTCCTTTCAACTGATAGTTAACTCCAGGGGTCGGTGCTAGACCACATGGCTACCCTAAATCACGAACTGTGATCATACCTTTTATGTTAGGAAAGATCAACAGTGTTTTAAGTCCTAGTCAGTAGTCAGGTTTGATTATTATGTAGCTGCTGATAAGGGATTGTTTCCCATCCTTATTAACTGTTCTTTTTTTGTTTTGTTTTGGCCTGGGCTAAGGTTTGAACTCGTGGCCTCATACTCGCCAGACACTTGAGTCACACATCCCAGCCCTAGGTGACTGTATTTTAAACTTGTGCAAATTACCTAAGTCCTTCTGAGACAAAGAAAGTGTTTTTCACATATCCTCTCATTTACACTTTTATTATTATTTTATCATTTACCTATTCATTTATTGGCATATTTGTTTGTTTATTATTCAGCTGAGGGTGGAATCCAAGGCCTTACACATATTAGGCAAGCACTCTATCACTAAACTTCACCCTAGTCCTCTTATTTGCTCTTTATATTTTCATTGAGTTAGGTAATCACTAAAATCTTACAATTAATAAAATGTGATTTGTTTTCATTATGTATTTATCAGTATATATTCAGCATATATTTATTCAGCATATATATATATATAGTATACATATATTTATCTTATTTACATAAATTGTAATACTCTCACTAAAGAATAAAGAACCTCTAATGAGCCACTCTCCCCTACCTAAGTGACCTTGAGCAAGACACTTTATCTCACTCCTGTTGTATGCAAGAAGAGGATAAGATGCTTGCTTTATCCCATCTTTTTTCTTTTTTAGCCTTGTGAGAATAGAGATAAATAAGAGAAAGTTCTTGCTCAAGAGAATCTTATGTGTAGTTTAGTAGGGAAGAGCAACATAACTAAAAATAACACCTTTAGGGGAAAAGAAAGAAAGACATAAGACCAGAATGTGCTTGTGTAAAATATTAAGAAATGCATAGAAGTGGTCAAATGTTTTCCTCAGTAGATTCTCAAATAAGAGAATAGTACCACAAAATTCTTTCTAAAAACTTTTTAAAAACCTTACAAGTTCAGGCATAGTGGTACAGGCCTATAATCTCAGCACTTGAAAGCTCAGGCAGGAGGTTCGTTAGTTCAAGGCCAGCCTGGTCATTCTCAACAAAACAGCAAAAAGGTCTTGAATGCTATTAAATTATATGATTGGTATTGACTAATTGTAAGTAGCCTAAAAAATTTTTGCATGGTAACAGTACATAAAGTCTTTGAAAGCAGTCACATTTAAATGTAACTGTAAGGCTGGCAGAATGGCTCAAGTGGTACAGCTCTTGCCTGGCAAGTGTGGAAACTTGAGTTCAAACCCCAGTATCACAATAAATAGATATTTTTTTTAAAAAAGGTAACTGTAAATGTGGTACAATGTCAAAAAGTTTTTTTGCTTATAACCTCAGAATTAGCAGTAGTATTAAACTTGCTACTAGAATTTGTTTAGTATGTTAATGACAAAGCCCTTATTCAAATTTTAAAATAGATTACATTTGAATATAATTTTCTATAACATTACGTATTTTGACACTAAAATATTCCATGAAGTTGTTTGTAGTCTTCACTAGAGCTCTATGGCACAAAAAAAGAACTTTTTTTTATAGACTATATAAGCAAAATGAGTGTTAAATGGAATTAATGACATTTTATAGTTGAACAAGCAAGAGAGTTACTTAGTTAGTCTTGCTGTCAATTATTAACTAAACCCAGAG
Source organism: Castor canadensis (assembly GCF_047511655.1). NCBI lineage: Eukaryota > Metazoa > Chordata > Mammalia > Rodentia > Castoridae > Castor > Castor canadensis. The sequence goes on along the minus strand of NC_133386.1, from coordinate 182,528,147 downwards.
TTTTGTTTTGTTGTAAGGGTTTTGGCTGGCATAGAGGTACACCACTGTAATCCTAGCACTTAAGAGACTGAGGCAGAAGGATCCTATGTTCAAGTATTCAGTTTCTGACTTACTAATATTTCATTTTCACATAACTATTATGAGCAATTTTTCTAACTAAATTCAGTTTGGATATTTGTTTTCTTTAATTCTATAAAATTGCAAAATAAAGTCAAATGTAATCTAAAGTGAAGTAAATATTTTCAAATTGGGAATGCCAGATACTAATAATGATGATAAACTGAAGACAATTATTGAGCCCTTGCTAGATGCTCAGTACCTAATCTGAGATTTTTTTTTCTATTTTTTTATTTTTATTTTATTCTAATCTGAGATTTTTATATGAACTAACTTATATAGTCCACACAACAACCCTCTGAGATAATAAAACTATATGTTTGCCTAAAAGTAACTTATCTAAGTGCTGTATCACTTGAGTCACTCCCAGCTCTTTTTTGTTTCATTTTTTTAAATAGGGTCTTGTGCTTTTTGCCAGGTGGCCTCAGAACACAATCCTATTTACTACTCCACATACCAATATAACATACATGTGCCACCACACTGGACTTAAACTTAGATTTTTTGTTTTTAAACAGGCACAACTCACTTTATTTTTCTTATATAAAAACTATGTTGTTGGAGCCTGGGTGTTGTGCACTGGGATTCTAGTGTGGGTTTTCACAAGATAGTGAATTCCTGCTGGGAGGTGTTACTGGATGGGTGATCTCTAGAGACTCTAGTCAGAAGACTGCAGGTAATTATGTCCCACAAGAGAAGAATTCAAGCAAGATGGGAAAATGTAGTCAAGTTTATTGAAAGAGAAGGGAAGACACCAGAGAAAGCAGTGGTGGGCCCAGGCCAAGTCTTTATTCAAAGGGTCTTTATAAATTGAAGGGCAGGAAAAAATCTGGGTTAGCCTTTGCAGAATGGGCGAGGGTGATTGACAGGTTTGATTGACAAGGTCTTGTCATACAACTTGAAACACTCTGCACATGCACTTATGCTAAATCTTAGGTATTTTAATTATATGTGTGAGGTGTGCTTTTACCTGAGAGATAATCAAGGATGGAATTTCCCTAAGGCTTCTTGTCTTGCGACTACTAAGATTTTACGTTTGAAAAGAAATGTATAACTACAAAGGATAGCATTGGGTTGAGAGAGGAGGAGTCTAACATGAAATGAACTGGGAAAAGTTACATGGTGCCTGAAAGTCCCAAGGCTTCTTTCCCTATTTCCTAGCCTGCCTCTGGGGTTTAGTGAACAGTCTTTTTCCGGAGATCTGGAGTCAGGTAGCTGTAGGTCTCGAAGATGGCATAAAAGGTAGCCTTGATTAAGTTGCCCAGAGTGGTAATGCCATCAGTACTAGCTGTCAACAACAGCGTCTTTTTTTTTTTTTTTTTTTTTATTCATATGTGCATACAATGTTTGGGTCATTTCTACCCCCTTCCCCCACCCCCACCCTTACCCCCCGCCCCGCCCCCTCCTTCTCCCCCCCACCTCCTTGATACCTGGCAGAAACTATTTTGCCTTTATCTCTAATTTTAACAACACCATCTTCAGTACAGGAGCTGAGAGCCATGCCAGTGTCTCTGGGGCCAGGGATGAGGCACAGAACTGCAAAGGCCTGTTGCCTTCCATGGAACACACAGGGCTTGCCAATCTTGTTTCCCCAGTAGTCTCTCCACGCAAGGACAGTAGAGAGCTTGGCCAAGATGATGACCCCTCAGATGACAGGCTAACTCCTTCGAGCACTTAATACCCCCAGGGGCTACAAATACCTGGAGCCTGGTCCTCTGGCCAGTGAGAATCTGCTTCTGTGGGGCATGATCTTTAAAACCTCATCCTTGAGAGATGCCTCCAAGAAGAAATTAATAATCTCACACTCCTTAATGGACAGGACAAAGAGATCTCCTCCAAGTACTTGATCTTCAGATGTTTGACCAGGTGGTCCAACTTGGTGATGGGAATCCATTACTTGTCTTGGCCTATTCTCCAATGAGCCCTGATGCCCCAACCCCAACTGTGGAAGATCCCCTGGGCCTCTTAGCCCTCATACTATGCTAGTTAGTGTTTTCCCAAAGAAGAAATTAGCTTTAGTTCTTTCCTTCTTTTTTTGGGCTGTACTTGAGTTTGAAGTCAGGACTTCATGCCTGTTAGGCAGGCATTCTACTGCTTGATCCGCACCCCAATCCCTCTTTTTGTCTTTTTAAGGAAACGATCTCTTAATGGAATTAAATAGGTATTTGACCAAAGAATTGGCTTTTTACTCATGTTGCTATGTGCATGATAACATAATCTGAGAAAAATTATTTTGTCTTAAGAGACTACTTGATTAGTGGAGTTAATAGGCATCTACTTTTATCTGACCAGGAACTACTTTTAATTCCAAGGAAAAACTATAAGCACAATGGGAGATGACAGTGAGTGGTTGAAACTGCCAGTGGATCAGAAATGTGAACACAAGGTAAGACTTTTCTGGAATTTAAGTGTCATTGGCTAGTTTTGTCAGCAATTACACTATTGTCTTACTTAGAAGCTTGTTTTTCACATTTTCATAGTACCTGCTCCAAATTTCATTTCATTTAAGCAAATAATGTATACATTATTTCTTGTTTTTCAGTCAGATGTTGATCCTTCTATCTGTCTAATCTAATGTATTGTTGAGGTGAAACTTTAATACCTTTCTAGTGCCTAATACAGTGAATGCCAATTTGGTTGTCCCACAAACTAACTTCTCACTTTTACTCTCTCAAATCGTCTCAATGCTTTCTACTTCTTTTAGAATAAAAAGTAGAATCTTTCATGGTCTGGCCCTTTCTGATCCATTCTTTTGTACCATATTCCTCTTCTCACTTCCTCTTTTTTTTTTTTTTTGGCTAGGCAGGCACTCCACCACTTGAGCCACTCCACCAGCCCAAATTTTTAAATTATGTTTTTATTTTTATTTTTTGACAGTACTGGAAGTTGAACTCAGAGCCTCACACTTGCTAGGCAGGTGTGCTCTACCACTCGAGTCACTCCACAAACCCTTTTTTAATTTTTTTACTCTTTTGGGGGAGAAAGGAGGGTGACTGTGTTTTGAGCACAGGGCTTCATGCTTGCAAAGCAGGCATTCTACCGCTTGAGCCACGCCTCCAGCCCATTTTGCTCTGGTTGATTATTTTGGAGATGACTAGTTGCTCAGCTGGCCTCAAACTGCAATCCACAAGTAGCCGGAATTACAGTTGTGAGCCACCAGCACCCAGCGCCAGACTTTTTATTGTTTATTATTTTTGAAGCAGGGTCTTTCTTTTATGCCAGGTCTGGCTTGGACTGTGATCCTCCTATTTGTGCTTTCCCACATAACTTCCTCTAGAGTAGCTAGGAGCTAGGACTACAGGCTCGAGCTACCACGTCTGTTTTGGTTTTTTTTTTTGATTTGATTGTTTTTTGAGATAGAGTTAACTTTGTAATTCAAGCTAGCCTCAGACTTGCTATGTAGCCTTGGCTGGCCTCGAACTCATAATCCTCATGCATCAACTTCCTGAGTGCTGAGATTACAAGAGTGTATCACCACATCCACCTTCATCATTGTAATTTCTCATGTTTGAATTGTCCTATCTTTATGTATATTATAGGAATAACCAAGACTTGGACACAAAGATATATTTATAATGTATAATGGCTTGTTATGAATTTTAGTTATGAATTTAATCTTGGTAAAACATTCCTGTAAAGTTTATTCACTAATCTATTTTGAAAGCCGCCTGAATTTTTTAAATTCCTTTTTTGTTTGCAGTCATGGGATCCTTTGTTCACATTACCTGATATGGGGTATTCATTTTTACCTCTTTTTCTCCAGATTATCTGTAAATAATGCCGTTAAACTTTGTTTCAAAATAATCCTTTTCTTTTAGTTATGGAAAGCAAGATTAAGTGGATATGAAGAGGCCCTGAAGATCTTCCAGAAAATAAAAGATGAAAAGAGCCCAGAATGGTCCAAGTTTTTAGGATTAATCAAAAAATTTGTCACTGATTCCAATGCAGTGGTTCAATTGAAAGGACTAGAAGCTGCACTTGTTTATGTTGAAAATGCCCATGTAGCAGGAAAGTAAGTAGTTTCCTTACTACTATTCTGGTAAAAGCCCCTGTCTGGGGCCACACAGATTAATTTATGTATGCTTATAGATCCTTATAAACATACACAATTTGCAGATTTAGAATATATTAATTTTCTTACTTTCATAGTGCCTAGACATTTGCTTTTCTTGTTTTTACTCTCAAAGTCTAAATGGTAAATGGGAACTCTAAAGAGGAGTAAATTAGAAGTCAGATCTTGAGCTTTCCCTTAAAGTTTAATGAGCAAATGTGTTTCCTTTTGGACTTTTTATATGGGAATTATTCTAAACTAAAAGGGAAAGTCTTTAGTAACTTTTAGAAAAAACTGAGTTGTTATCAGTAAAGGAATTATCAGAATATCACTGAAGAGAGTTGGGCTTTAAAAATAGGTTTCTTAGCCAGACATCAGTGGTTCATGCCTGTAATCCGAGCTACTTAAAAAAGGCAGAGGTAAGGAAGATCGAGGTTCAGTTCATGGTTTGAGGCCAACCTGGGTAAATAGTTCATCAACCCCTATCTTGAAAATACCCAACACAAAAAAGAACTGGTGGAGTGTTTCAAGTAGTAGAGTGCCTGCCTCTCAAGTGTGAAGCACTCAGTTCAAATCCCAGTAACAAAAAAAATAAAAGTTTCGTTCCTCGGCTATGGTAGAAAGATTAAGAAATGAAGGAAGAAAAAGGAAAGAAGAAAAGGTTTCTTACAAGGGCTGCCAGCTAGGTCATCTTTGTTTTTTTTAGGTTTTGTTTTGTTTTTGATATGACTGGAGTTTGAACTCAGGGCTTTGCACTTGCAAAACAGGTGCTCTACTTCTTGAACCATAGGTGATCTTAAAATCACATCTTTCTTCCTGCAGTCATTAGGCCTTTTTTCTCCTAGGGAAGGAAGTGCTAACTAAACAATCTCTGATTCCTGGCCTGTTTGACTTGAGGTATAAATAATAGAAGTTTCCAGTCGCCCACTTTCTATGCCTCATAACTCTGATTTTCTAACTTTAGTCTTTATGTTATTGATAAGACATGCCACACACAAAAGATTGGGACCTTTGACTTAATTACACAAAATAAATGTATTTACTTTAAAGATTTTGCCAATAAAGATAATCATTGATCCTTTTTTTGGTTTATAAACTTGATGATTGGTAGTTCACGTCTTTGTGTAACATGTGCCTCCCTCAAACTTTGTTACAATGTCAGCACATTACCCATCTGGAAAAAGTATATATATAATCATCAGTTTGATGGTTTGATTAACCAGCATCACTGTTAAGTGAAATCTTTTGCTTTTTAATTTTAATTTTCTTCTGATGTCAAAAACTGCTATTTTGACAAATGATACATGTAATCCCAATGTAATCCCAATGTACTCAGTTCTTCTAGCTCCTAGGAGTACGGGTTTTCTTTGATTTAGAAGAGACTCAGAGCAATAAAGTTGCTATATAGTTTTGCTTAAGGAATTGAGAGCAGTCTTTTCTTATTAAAGGTACACACCCTTTCATTACCTTGTGTGATACTTCCTTGTCCTAGGAAATGTTTGAATAACTTCATATTTTTCAAAAGGCAAGCAAGCATTCTACCTGGGCACTGGGAATTCCCCCGGTAATTCCAGCTACTTTGGAAGTTGAGATAGGAAGGATTACAGTTTAAAGCCAGCCTGAACAAAAAATTACTGAGACCCCATCTCAGTCAATAAACTGGGCTTAGTTGTGTGTATCTATGATCCTAGCTACACAGAAAGCCATAGGTAGGGAAGGTGACTGAGGCTGAACCTGGGCAAAAAACTCAAGACTTGACCTGAAAAGGAAAGCAAAAACAGACTGGTGGAGTAGCACAGGTGGTAGAGTGCCTTCCTAAGCAAGCTCAAGACCTTGAGTTTAAACCCTAGTACTGCCAAAAAAAAAAAAAAGTAAGCATTCTGTAATCCTGTTTCAAGGAATTTTTACTTTTTTGTTTGAATTTTCTACACTTAAAAAAATACGTCTAGTGTAACATGTCTTAAACTTTTGTGGATTGGGATAAGGTTTTTTTTTTTATTGTTTTTGAACATAATTTGTTGTTAACTGTTTTTGTTTTTTGAGGTACTAGGACTTGAACATAGTGCCTTATGCTTGCTAGATAAGCACTGTACCACTTTAGTCACGACCCCCAACCTAAACATAAATTTAAAAATTGGAAGCTGGGTGCCTGTGGCTCATGCCTGCAATCCTAGCACTAGGAGACAGAGATCAGGAGGATTGCAGTTCAAAGCCAGTCCAGGCAAATAATTCCACAAGACCCTATCTTGAAAAAAATGCATCACAAAAATAGGACTGGTGGAATGGCTCAAGGTGTATGCCCTGAATTCAAACCCCAGGATTGTTAAAAAAAAGGAAATTCTTTTACTTCTAAGCATTATTTGTACATCCCATTTCATGATCTTTTCCCAACTTTCTACCAAAGTGTGGCTTTTGTGTGTTGTGTTGGCTGGTTTATATTACAGAACCACAGGAGAAGTTGTATCAGGTGTTGTAAGTAAAGTGTTCAACCAACCCAAAGCCAAAGCCAAGGAACTGGGCATAGAGATCTGTCTCATGTACATAGAGATTGAGAAAGGAGAGGCTGTGCAAGAAGAGCTTCTTAAAGGCCTGGACAATAAGAACCCCAAGATCATAGTGGCCTGTATAGAGACACTGAGGAAAGCCTTAAGGTAAGATTTTTTTCTTGTGCTTTAGTTCTATTAAAGTATCTCAATTGAGTTTGAGTTCTTGGTTTAAACAGAAATGGGATGTGCTGAGCTTGGCTGGTCATGCCATAACAACCAGGAAAGGGATCTAGAAAAGGTAAAGTTCACTCCTCAAGTATGGCACTTTGCATTGAATAGTTTTAGCTTTCAAGTGTGTTATGTGGTTTCTTTCTGTAAATCCCTTTATGAATGAAGGTGAGTAGGGTGTTATTTCTGATCTCAGATTGAGAATTGGCCTTTTTTATAAAAGCACTCCCAAGGTATTTAAGTAGTTTCCGCTTATTACTCACTATAAACTTCTGTTGGCCAAAAAGACACAGGTTATTGGCTACAGCAAATTTTAGGTGCCTTTTTTGGTAAAGTCAAAGTGAATCCTGTTTATGGCCATACCAACCTGAATGCACCTGTTCTCATCTGATCTCAGAAGCTAAGTGGGGTCGAGACTACATACTTTTTTTTTTTTTTTAAAGATACTACATTTTGGGCCTTTATAGGTTTGCATTATTCCTTGCAGATTACCTAGAAAGTTTATTTGGGAATAAATAATATTCTTAGAAGAATGGCACAAATATATACAAGGTTGTGAGTTTCTTTTGCTGCCCTAAAGAAACTCAGCTTATGTAACTATTAATATGATACATGGTATTGAACTATAAATATCTGTAGCACATTGGGTAGTGACAATTTTCCCCCCAATTTTTCACTTTTATAGTGAATTTGGTTCCAAAATTATCTTGCTTAAGCCAATTATCAAAGTGTTGCCAAAACTCTTTGAGTCTCGAGAGAAGGCTGTTCGAGATGAAGCCAAACTAATTGCTGTGGAGATTTATAGATGGATTCGGGATGCTCTGAGGCCCCCATTACAAAATATAAATTCTGTCCAGGTAAGACATGAAGTTCTCTGGTTGTCTTTGCATAAAGTTAACATGAAGATGCTTCCTTCCTGTCAATTATTGATATTTTGTCCTTATACACAATTATTTTTCATTCTTAATTTTGAAGTCACTTGATTTTTCTGAGCATAGCTAACTTTTTGTGTTGTTAACTTCATCCTCTCAGATATGCATTCAGTGATTCTAGTATGTGCCAGCATTTAATCTTTTTGGAAGACAGAGTGTGAGGGAGTGGGGGCGGGTGATGAGCACAGGGTCTTGTTCATCCTAGGTAAGCATTCTACCACTGAGCTACATCCCTAGATCAGCTAGTATTAAATTTATAGCAGTTTAAATGATCCTGTTATAAATTCTATTGGGTCACAGGATTTATCTGTTTGGATGAAATGCATTCTTATCTGAATTTTTCTTAAAATTATTTTTGTAAACTTTTTTGAGCATGCAAATATATATGGGTTCATGACCTAAAGAGAGTGTCCTAAGAAGTGGATTTTATTCTCCTTTCTTAGTGCTTAGATATACATCTTCAGTTTCAGTATAGTAAATCAGTTTGATTTATGCAAGAAAGTATATACAATTTAAATTTTTCTTGTTTACCCTACATAAATAAGAAAATGAATCCCAGTATATCAGTAAATATGAATATTAAGTATGTTCTCTAATGGTGGAGTATAAATAAGTTTTAAAAATGTATTGATGTTTGCAGTTGAAAGAGCTAGAAGAAGAATGGGTCAAATTGCCAACAGGTGCTCCTAAACCAAGTCGGTTTCTGCGTTCCCAGCAAGAACTAGAAGCAAAATTGGAACAACAACAGTCTGCTGGTGGAGATGCTGAAGGGGGTAAGCCAATTTTAAACATTAGTTTCTATAAAATTAGTAAGAACTAGCATTGCCACAAGAATCTATGTTTACTGGGCATATTTTGAAGGACTGTTTTTAATAAAATGTAGCTTGGATATGGCACTATCATTTCTTTATTAAGACTTCATCAGGGATGGAAAAGAACTGATAACTGACTAGTAAAACTATTCCTGCTGTTTTTAATGTCTATTTTGTTTTCCACTTCAAAGGTGGTGATGATGGTGATGAGGTGCCACAGATAGATGCTTATGAGCTTTTGGAAGCAGTAGAGATCCTTTCCAAACTTCCCAAAGACTTTTATGACAAAATTGTAAGTAATAGTTAACTGTCTTTATTTTATTTTAAATAATAACCTTGATAGAATTAGAGAATGATGTGCTGAGCCCTTGCCTAGTGTATGCCTTTTCACCCCATATCTTCCCTAGGAGAGTAAGTTAGTTACTTCCCTTCTTTACTCCTATACTACTTTGTATATGTAACTATTATGGCACTTTTTACAAAACATATTCTGTCAACAATTAGTACATTGTCCTTAGTTTGTTCCTTACTTTCTCTCAGATTTTCAAAAAAAAACATAACAAAAAGATTACACTGTAATCTTCTCTAGGATAGTGAGTTTGTTACCTTCTTTGTGTCCCAAAATAGCTAGGTGGGGTGGGGTCCTTCTGCTCTACCCACCATAGGAATCATTGGTAGATGAGGAAAAGCTCTTTCAGTTATTCCAAGTCCTGGAGCATATATATTTTCAAGCAACACCAGTGAATGACAATGAGCACTAGAACTCTGCCATGGACCTTTTTACAGTAGGGCATTGGCACTCAGTTCCAAACCTCCTAGATGCCCAGAGTGGTTTTTTTTGCCTCAGGCTGGGGCCTTTTGCACGTGTCTCCATAGCAGATCCCAGCCCACTTTTAACTCTCGCTGCTGCTTGCCCCATTGGCCACTCCTGTCAATTTCGCCACCCCTCCCCCACACCACCAAAAGGGACTTCAGGCTCCCAGGGGTGCTTACATCTCAGCTCACTGTAGCCCCAGTTGACCAAAGGCAAGCCCTCTGCAGTGAGCAGCCGCTGGTGTTTTCAACAGCCAGAGGAGAACCCCCCTGAGGTGGGAAGCTACTCTTCATAGGACAGCTCTGCTGGTTGTCCCAGACCCTGTACTCCCTGTAACACTCCCATCACCCCCATTGCTGTCTTTGCTTTTTCTGCAGCCCATATGCCAGTCCTGCAACTGAGAGTTGCATGCCAACCCTATGCTGCTCTTGCTGCTGTTACTGCTCTTTTCTTCATATTACCAGCTCAGTCACTTTACTAATGATGAGAATCAAAACTAGGCAAGGCAGACCCCTATAGAGAACTTGGCGGGGCGGGGTGTTGTTGATTGGTTTTTTTTCAGAGGGGTATCCTGGGATTTTTACCTCAGGGACTCATACTTGCAAAGTGCTCTATCACTTTGCACTATTACCTCATCCCTTTTTGCTTCAGTTTGTCTTTTAGATAGAATATTATTTTTGCTTTAGGTCATCCTGTCTACACCTGGGTAGCTGGGATTACAGGCACGCACCACTACACCTGCCCAATTTATTTGTTGAGACTTTTTTCCTAGGCTGGCCTCAAACCCTGATCCTACCAATCTCCTTCTCCTGAGGAGCTGGGATTATAGGCATATACTACCACACCCAGCTTGAAAAACACTGTATTGGATCTGCCGTTGCAGCACTAGGAGACGGCATAGGAAGGTGTCTCCTGGCTGCTCACAAACTGAGCTTACATAGCCAGAAGGGGTTGTGACAAACAGGTATGCACCAGTCATGGCAATTCTCTCATGCAAATGAAGGATTGTGTTGCACTAATCATGGCACAGTCCCTGTCACCAGTCATGACAGCCCCTCAGGCAAATGAAAGACTGTTTTGCATCAGTCACAGATCTTCTGGGCCACCAGAAAGTGCTCTCTCTCTGCCTTGAGTAGAAATTGACTGTAGGATCATCTAGGGTTCACTGAGGCTTGTGGCAAAAAGTGCTGTGCAAACTGTTTTCTGAGAAAGTACCTTCAGGAGGTAGAGTTGTGCTTTGGGGTCTGAGTGGCCCAGTGGAGCTGCCTGGCTGGCAGTCCTTCACTCTTATAGCTGAGACCCTGGGGAAAAGTCTAATACCTGTTACCTAAGGAGTCAACCCTGCCTAACCTGGAACATGTCAGCACATTTAAAGGAAAAGTAAGCTTTCAAAATGGTGCTTATAATACTTATCAGTCACAGGATTTTCATAGTATTTAACAGTGCTCTAGCAATGCTTAACTCCAGTCCTAGTGCCCCAGGGAGGGGTCCCTACCATCAAGTTTCATTTGTATCCTCTTTCTTCCAGATAGTGAATATTCAAATCATTAAATGATGGTTTGATCTCTAGTTAAAACAAAAGGGTTGGCATTATGCTCATAATCAGAAAACTAATCTCTAAGATCAGAACAGTTTTGGTTGCTAGTTATGTGATGTTCTTTTCTGGTCTTCTTATTTTGTCAGTGTAGAAATGCCTGCCCTATAATTGTGCCCCTGTGGCACGGCTAGAGATTCTTTTTATTTTTATTTATTTATTCATTTATTTTTAATATTGTTTGTTTGATACCTGTTTACTTAAAGAGAAATGAAAAAATAGCATTATTTTCTTATATTTTTTTAGGGCTATGAAATCTTAAGAGAATACATTTTATACATAAATAATTTTATAAACAAAATATTCTGATAGGCACAGTTTCTTTTCTTTTCTTTTTTTTTCTTTTATTATTCATATGTGCATACAAGGCTTGGGTCATTTCTCCCCCCTGCCCCCACCCCCTTCCTTACCACCCACTCCGCCTCCTCCTTCTCCCCCTCACCCCCTCAATGCCCAGCAGAAACTATTTTGCCCTTATTTCTAATTTTGTTGTAGAGAGAGTATAAGCTATAATAGGAAGGAACAAGGGTTTTTGCTGGTTGAGATAAGGATAGCTATACAGGGAGTTGACTTGCATTGATTTCCTGTGCGTGTGTGTTACCTTCTAGGTTAATTCTTTTTGATTTACCCTTTTCTCTAGTTCCTGGTCCCCTTTCCCTATTGGCCTCAGTTGCTTTTAAGGTATCTGCTTTAGTTTCTCTGCATTAAGGGCAACAAATGCTAGCTAATTTTTTAGGTGTCTTTACCTATCCTCACCCCTCCCTTGTGTGCTCTCGCTTTATCATGTGCTCAAAGTCCAATCCCATTGTTGTGTTTGCCCTTGATCTAATGTCCACATATGAAGGAGAACATACGATTTTTGGTCTTTTGGGCCAGGCTAACCTCACTCAGAATGATGTTCTCCAATTCCATCCATTTACCAGCGAATGATAACATTTCGTTCTTCTTCATGGCTGCATAAAATTCCATTGTGTATAGATACCACATCTTCTTAATCCATTCGTCAGTGGTGGGGCATCATGGCTGTTTCCATAACTTGGTATTGTGAATAGTAGGCACAGTTTCTGAAAACAAAAAAAGTTGTGTCTTTAAATTACTAGAGTGTAAAAAATACTTTTATTCTTCCCTTTTATTTTTGTTCAACAAGTGACTCACTCATATTTTGTGTCTTGCAGGAGGCAAAAAAATGGCAAGAGAGAAAAGAAGCCCTGGAGGCTGTAGAAGTACTTGTGAAAAATCCCAAACTGGAAGCAGGCGATTATGCAGATTTAGTAAAAGCATTAAAGAAGGTAAATAAAAGTTTTAGTTTTGGTAACCTGACAACAGCCCAGACCATTGAGTTTTTCTTAATTAGTAACTCAGTGATATTTTCTTATCACAAATACAGAGCCATTTAAGGAAAGGTATTTGAATTATATTTTTAAAAAAGTTTTAAGAATTGTTGTAAGTTAGTTTGGAGAGATTAGTTTTCAGTATTTATTATTACTTTGCCTTTCATGTGCTGTTTGATACCTTCTACAAACTTCAGGGGAAAAAGGATCTTGCTGATCTAGGACCAAATATTAGTTTTATAATTCCATAGGATGAACTACTTAAATAAGCTACACTGGCAGATAATAAAGGTAAAGGTTTTTTTGGTAGCAAAAGATACCATACGGTATTGTATCAGCATTTCAAGCAAGTATGAGAATATGTGGTCAGTTATTTAGCAGACCCATTTAAGGAAGAAATAAACATTTTTAGAAAATACTCCTTTGGTATTGCTTAGGTTCAGCAAAGTTGAATGCTGCCACTGGTTTTTTTGGGGTTTTTTTAGGTAGTGGATTTTCTTAAAATGTTTTTATCAGAAACACTGTGAACATAGTCATAGAGCTTTAAGAGTGCACTGTAAAAGGAAAAGTGGGAGTTTTCCTGAATAGAGCAAGGCTAAAAACTTTGCTTCCTCAGCCTGAAATTTACAGAGGATTAGAGTGGTAGGGAAGGAGTTTAATCTTTAATTATATGCACCTTCAAGCACAGTGATTTTTGTTATCTAAGGTAGTTATGTTCATAAAGTTGCCAAGAATTCTGAATTACCCCATACTGGATTATTGCTTCTTGTGGAAATAGGTTAGAGTCCTGTAATCCTCATCGCAACATTTTCATCTACATGAAAGGTTACTACATAACTTTGTTTTAGTCTGTACGAGGACATCTTATTTAATACATATATTTTTGATTCATTAGCATTGAATTCATGGTCAGTAGTTCTGTAACTCATGTCTGAGTAAAGCTTATTAAATATATGTGCTTTCTCGATAAGGCACATCAGAAACTCCTTGCACATGGAACACTATAAAGCACTTTGGCACTACACTTGGTCCATTTTAAATAGTGAAAGCATCAGTGTGCAGCACAACAATGTAAAATAATGGCACTAAGTAGACCATGAAAAAGATATGTATCGTGTGTAGTATGAAAGCTAAAACAAGAAGGCAGAACATTGCCTTGATCTACCTTCGGGGTGGGAATGTGCACAGCTCTGCATTTGTCTGTGAATGACTGAGAAAGTACCATGAACATTGATTTCGAGGTTATAAATAAATTTTAGCAAGAAGAATTTGCCAATATGGATTGGTGAATAATGAGTAGACTTTATTTCCTAGCAGTTGGACTTCCTATGTTTTCCTCAAGTGGGACTCTCTTCCCCTCCCCTACCCTCTTCTTTCCTCCCCTCCTCTCCTCTCTATAATTTTCTGTTTGAGTAGACACACCAGATTTCTGAGAGGTCTAAATAGCAGTAAAAATTCATTTTCCTTGTCCTTTCCTGTGCCTTCTTAAGGTTGATGCATTGCCTTAAGAGCCTAACACAGAAGGGTCAAGAACTCTCCATAAAACCCAGAGAAGGGCTTGTAAAACTCCTCTCTATACCCTGTCTGGAGTCACAGCTGAAAAGAAAGGAAGGGAGAAAAAAAAAAAAGGGCTGGCGGAGTGGTAGAGCACCTGCCTAGCAAGTATAAGTCTCTGAGTTCAAACCCCAGTACCACCAAAAAAAGAAAAGAAAAAATAACTCATTTTCCTCTTCAAATGGTAGGGTGGGGAGAGTTAGTCAAAGACTGCAAAGGATGTGAAGAAGAAACTTAATTTTGTGGTTAAAATATTTAAAACAATGAAAATGAATTAATCTGAGGCATGACATTTTAATTTTATACTTGCTATGTGCACACACATGTGTAAATTGCATAACCATATTATGTCAGTGACATAAGAAATGCAGAAGTGGTAAAATTAAAGATTATATTGAATATAATTCTCTTCCCTCCATTTAATAGTCTTTTCTCTGTTGTCTAAATTGAGTAATCCCTTTAATTTCCCATTTGTTTCTTTAATATGGATAGTAAAAATATACTCATTTTGAAATTCTTGTTGTATTCCTGAAATTATTTCTTAAACTCTTTTCTTCCAAGTTGTCACTTGACTTAGCATATTCTGTGGGCTTTCCTGTTCTTACAGGTTTAGTTATTTCATTTATAAGATGCCCTCCTCCCCATTAATTTCTTTTTAGTAGTACTGGAGTTTGAACTTAGGACCTCCTACCATTTGAGCCATATGCCAACCCTTTTCTTCTTCCTTTTTTGGAAGTATTGGGGTTTGAAGTCAGGGCCCCATGCTTGCTAGGCAGGTGCTTTACCACTTGAGCCACTCTGCCAGCTCCCCTTTTCTGTTTTTCAGTTGTTTTGTAGTCAGGGTCTTATGTTTTTGCCCAGGACTGGTCTCAGACCAAGATCCTCTTATGTATGGCCTTCCAAGTATCTGGGACCACAGATGTGTATGCACTACCACACCTGGTTTATTGATTAAAATGAGGTCTCTCTGACTTTTTGTCTGGGCTGTTCTTGAATCATGACCCTCCAGATCTCTGCCTCCCCAGTCACTGGCATTGCAGGCATAATTTCTTTGATTTGACTCAGCCCCCATAATTTCTTTGAATTTGACTATTCCCTAAAGTAACAATTGATACATAGTTTTTGTGAGTTTTTTTAAATCTTCAGATTAAGATTTGGGTTTCAACGTGTTCTGTTATCTCCAGACTTTCTATGTGGTGTTAACCTTTTGTCACTTAGCTTTTCTATATCCGCCCCTTTTAATTATTGCTTTTATTCATCACAATTTTTTTTTTTAACACTGGAGCTTGAATTCAACAGCCCTTTTTTTGTGATGAGTTTTTCAGTATAGAGTCTTGCAAACTATTTGCGTCAAACTGTGATCTTCCTGATCTCTGCCTCCTGAGTAGCTAGGATTATAGTAGTGAGCCACTGGTGCCCAGCTTCATCATAATTTTTAACAGAATAATTCATAATGAGTTTCATTGATTATTTTTTTTTCCCTTTCCCTCCATCAACAGTATGTTTTGGACTCTTTTTTTTCTTTTTTTTTGGTGGGACTGGAGTTTGAACTCAGGCTTTGTGCTTACTAGGCAGTCACTCTACTGATTGAATCATACTTCTAGCCTCAGTCTCAAAAGTAACTAGTATTACAGGTGTGAGCCAGCACCACCTAGCTGACTTGACTATTATTAACTAGTGGCTTGTATTACTAATTACTAGTTAAAGATACTTAAAACAATGAAAAGTTAACTTCAGTTGTATGCATTAATCTAAATACTCCAATGATCTAATTGATAATTAAATAAACTAATTAGATAAGCATACCTAACTGGTAATTACTTAAAAGCACATTGTACTAGTTGCCATGGCCCATACCTATAATCCCAGTTACTTGGGAGATAGAAATTGGAAGGATTGACATCCAGATCAGGGTGAGGGTTATAGGGGACTGGGGAGACAGGATAGGATGGGCACACACAAGACCTGGAAAATAACTAAAGCACAGAAAAGGGTTGGTCTGGGGTGTGTCTCAAGTAGTGGCAAGTGTAGCAGGTGGAGTATTGAGTTCAAACCCTAGTACTGCTTC
Source organism: Castor canadensis (assembly GCF_047511655.1). NCBI lineage: Eukaryota > Metazoa > Chordata > Mammalia > Rodentia > Castoridae > Castor > Castor canadensis. The sequence continues at coordinate 182,512,160 of NC_133386.1, read as the reverse complement.
CCACTCACCAAAAAAAAAACCCATTGCATTTTAACATTGTAGACCCAGATTATAAGAAAAGTGGTGGTACTTTTTTTTTTGAGACCAGGTTCTGACTGTGTTGCCAAGCCTAATCTCAAACTTGTGAAATCCAGTCATCTTCTTGAATAGCTGAGACTACAGGCACATGCCACCATGCCTGACTAGCACTTTTTATTATGGAAATTTTCTCATAATTGAGATTAAATTGGGATTGTGAGCTGAATTTTCCTTTCCCTGGTCTAGAACAGAAGTCACTGAGAAAACAAATCACTGAGTTTTTCTCATTTGTGGAATACAGTTTCCCCACATATACTATTTTTCTCAGAAATCAACACTTCCACTTTCTTTTCCACTCACAGGATACTTATTTATTGAGACAGTTTTTCCATATAGCTTAGGTTGGCCTCTAATCTGAGATCTTCTGCCACAGCCTACTAAGTACTGGGATTACTGGCATGTGTCACCACACCAGACTAAGAATCTTCAATGTTTTAGATTAGGATCTTGAGTATCATTCACTTCTCTCTGGTTACTACTCTTACAGTACATAGGGAGAAGTACTTTCCTAGGAAATGGATGTAATAGTACTTTTTTTTTTTTGCTTACTGGGGTTTGAACTCAAGGCCTACACCTTGAGCCACTTCACCAACCCTTTTTTTAGTGTGTGTGTGTGTTCAGATGCCATCCCAGATTCATTGAACCAGAATTTCTTGGAGTGAAGTCTGGTATGTTTTTTGTGACCATTTCTAAATATAAAGTCCAGTGTATAAATCATACCTGAGAGTGTTTTGGTATGGAAAAATAATCAGAATGTTTATGAATGCCAGTGGTGAGTTCAATACAGAGCTAAATGGAAAGTATTTCTCTCCTTAGATTTATAATAATCAGAGATTTAATGACATCTTTAAGACTGTGATCTCATCTACTCATAAGGAAAATGGACTTGCCATAGAACGTGAGTCTGGAGGGAGAATATGCTTTAGTAATGAGAGCAAGAGTTCTGGAGTTCACACAGTTCTAAATTTGAATCATAACACTACCATTTGCTAGCTAGTAATCTTGAGCAAGTTAATCTCTGTATGTAATATGAACTCTGCCATCTTGAGACAGTTAATCTCTGTATGTAATTTGAACTCTGCCAAACTGAGGTAATAGTACCTACCTTCTGAGGTCTGGATGAAAGTAAAGTTTTAAAAGTTGGTACCTATTTTTTTTTTTTTTTTTTTTTTTTTTAGAAGGTCTGGGGTTTGAACTCAGGACTTCTCACTGGGAGAGCAAACACTCTACTGCTTGAATCACATCTCCAGTCCATTTTGCTTTGGTTATTTTGGAGATGAGGTCTTAGCCTCCCAAGTAGCTATGATTACAGGTGTGAGCCACTGGTACCCAACCCTAATTTGTTTTTAATAAATGTTTCTTGGGAGTGGTGTGTAGCTCAGTGGTAGAGCACTTTACCTAGCATGCTCAAGGTCCTGGGTTTGATCCCCAGCATCATCATAAAATTAATTAAACTTTAACTAATTAAAAAATATGTCTAAACCTTACTCCTCAGTATTTCGGGAGTGCATATAAGTGCCAACTAGAATGTTTGTTTGCTATGTCATTTAATGAAGAGAATCAAAAATGAAGCATTCTGCTTATGGAAGTAAGGGCTAGATAAGATTCAGAGTAGAGTGGAGGCACTGCACCTACTGAAGAAAGAGTAAAAAACAAGTGTTAGAGCACTCAGAGGTAAAGCAGTCTTTTATCACCAACTGATTTGGGTCATAGTAAAATGTCGCCAGGAAGGATCCTAGTCATCATTATTGTCTTGTTGAATTGACACAGATGCATGTACTACCCATGAGTTCAGATAAGTGCTGTGCTTTGTAGGGCACAAGAGAACAGTAGTATAAGCAATGATGGAGGAAAATTTCCTAAGCCTCTAAATACAGACTTGATTATATTATTATGTAAGTAAAATGATAGCTGCAAAACTCTACCTCGGAGAAATGGTTACAATGGCATTTGCAATTTAGAGTCCCCATCGATTCTCTGAAGGTACATACAACAGTTTTCTACTGGTGTTCCTTGGATAAAAAATTTTACAGAGCTGCTGCTCTTTGGTTTCTTTCTGAGATAAACTCTGGGTTTTCTTGTCCCAAAACAAAGTCAGTAGTCCTCCATCTTCTCTACCATTATCAGAATCACCTTCTGCATTTATGCAATGCTGACAACCCAGGTGCAACTAATGGAAAGTGAGCAATTTGGAGTTGTGGTTTTGTGTTTTATTGGTAGAACTTTTAAGATAGGAGACTAAACATAATGAATGGAGAGGCAGAAGAACTTCAAGGCTAGCCTGGGCTATGTAGTAAGATCCTGTCTTCCCCCTCCCCCAAATAAAAACAGCATAATGATGGAATCTCCTAAATTCACTGTTATCAAAATAGGAAATAAAATTGGCCATCCCATTTCTTGTGAGTACATTTTCAATACCCCTCTACAAAGTTGTGACTATTTTGGTTTTCCTTTTTCCCTCCTCTTTATAGGTTGTTGGAAAGGACACCAATGTTATGTTGGTAGCTTTGGCAGCAAAATGCCTTACTGGACTGGCTGTTGGGCTAAGGAAGAAATTTGGACAATATGCAGGACATGTAAGTAACACTCCTATTTAGATACAAATCTGCAAAATTATCAAAAATAGCAGGCCAGTTTGCTTTGTATTTTTAAAGTAACTTTTTGACATAGATCTCTATATATTGGGCAAGGTAAGTTTCTCACTAAGTTTTATTAATATTCAGCCTACCCCCTCACAAATTTTTATAGAGATGTAACAACTAACTTAATAAGTCTTACATAGAAAAATCTAGCATTTCACTTAAAGTACTTATTGAGTTGATGTATTTGCTTGTTGTTTACTTACTAATATCTTGCTTTGTTTTTAGAACGGTATACATACAACAAGAAGAAATAAATTTATAATAACCATGGAATTGGGAGTATAGTTCATAGGTAGAGTACCTGTTTAGCATACACAAGGCCCTGGGTTATATCCTTAGCACTACCCCATGCCCAAGAAAAAACAATTTATAATAACCAGGACCATAATGAAAATGAGAGTAGGAAAGGCGATATAAATAAGTGAGGTAAATATATAGTATATATTTAATAGTGTTTTCCTATTTAAAAAAAAAACTCAAAACATTTAATACAGATTGTCCATTATGATCCCTCAGTGTAATTTATTTGAAGAAAACCTAAGACATTTGCTAAATATGTGATTTTCATTGTATAAGTTCAGTAGCAATAAGGTTGGTGATAGTTTTCTTCTTTAACTATGGCTTCTGAATTTGGTCTGAATTACTTAGAATGATTTAGCATTCTGAAAACTGAGTAAATTGAACTTTAGGGAATAACTTCTTACCACACTTGATTATTTGATTTCCTAGATTGAGTCAAGAATGTTCTAGTAGTTCCTAGTCATGTGTCAGTTTTATATTTTGAAGCTATTATCTAGTCTAACTTGAGCTTTGGCATTTGGCGCTTGCTTAATCATAACATTAAAAATAACTTCTGAGACTTTAAACTGAACAAAAGAAGATACTACCAAATAAAAATAAATTACAACTGACTTATTAAAAAAAATAAATAAAGGTAAGTGGCTGGCAGAGTGGCTCAAGTGGTAGAGTGCCTGCCTAGCAAGCATGAAGCCAAGTTCAAAACCCTAGTACAACCAGAAATAAGTAAATAAAAAATAAAGGTCTAAGCCGAGCACCAGTGGCTCGTGTCTATAATCCTAGATACTCAGGAGGCAAAGATCAGGATTACGGTTTGAAACCAACCCTGGCAAATAGTTCATGAGACCCTATTTTAAAAAAACACCCATCACAAAAAGGGCTGATGGAGTGACTTAAGGTGTAGCCCCTGAGTTCAAGCCCCTATTGCAAAAAAATGAATAAGTAAATAAATAAAAATAAAAGTCTAATGGTGAAAGTGGCATGTGCCTATAGTTCCAGGTACTGAAAAGGCTTAGGCAGGAGGTTTGCTTGACTCTAGTTGTTCTGAGACCAACCAACATGCTGAGACCCTGTGTCAAATAAATCAGTAAGAAAATGAAAAAATAAAGTTTTATAAATGCTTAGACTTATATATGATAAACAAATCAAAATTATAACCTATAACACTAAATATTTTTGTATACATTTATGCTATCAATACATAAACTAGTTTGTAGCCAGTTTGGTGTTACTTATTATGATAGTTTATGCTTTTGTATTAGGCATAATACCTTTTTAAGATAGAAAACAATTTTTAAAATCCATTATAATTGGTAAAATAATGGTTGGATAATACCTAGCCCTCTAGTTTGAGTTTGAATTCTGGCTTTGTTTTACCTTATTTAGCTTCAAGATGTCACTGCTCTATAATTGGGATTTTTTTTCCCTTTTAAACTACATTAATATACACTATGTGGTATCAAACATGTTAGTGTGTAGCTTTATTTCTTTTAGCTATTTCTGAACTTATTTTTATAAAAGTGAATTTTGTCAGGTGCTGGTGGCCTGTAATCCTAGCTACTCAGGAGGCAGAGATCAGGAGAATTGCAGTTCTAAGCAAGGCTGGGCAAATAGTTCATGAGACCCTATCCTGAAAAACTCTATTCCAAACAATTGGGCTGGTGGAGTGACTCAAGGTGAAGGCTCTGAGTTCAAGCCCTAGTACTGCCAAAAAAAAAAAAAAAGTGAATTTTGGCTTATAACCTATGTCTTAATTTTTCAACCTTATAACTAACTTTGGTGTTAAAAAGTTCTTTATATTTCTCATGAAACCATATTCTTTCTGATCTGTACCCCTTCTGTGAAATTTTGAATATAATTTTTTGGAGGATCCCATTGACTTTGATGTATCTTTTAAACCTTTAAAAAAAAAAAATCTTTGAGGATAAGGGTAGAGTGCATTCTCAGCATGTTTGAGAACTATCTAGCACTGCTAACACAGTGCTTGGCATTCAGTATATATGGCATTAATTTTTTAATGAATTAATAATAGTTTAGAACCTAAAACTAAAAATTATAAAAATTCCATCTTTATTATTTAAAATCAATAACAGAATATAAAAGATAACATTCTGATCACAAATTGCTATAATTTTTGGTATTGTATTATTTTTCTCTTTGGTATACAGAAGAAGCAGGAGAAATTTTAGTTCAGTAAGATATAGTAGACTCTTAAGTGGGGAAGGAATGTTATGTACTGTACCTGTTCCCTTACTCTATGACTTCTTGCTGATACTCATTTTGTAAAATTAGAGATGTTGCTGATAGAAATACCTTTATGGTTGCATGGAAGGTATATGGGCAGAAAGTAGATTTGAGAAGCACTGGTACAGTGGGCCAGAGTGAGAATTCTTAATTGTTACACTGTAAGATTTTTGTGCCCTTTAAGAAAGGAAATGACTTTGTATTCATCTTACATGTTTACCTTTTCTTTTGTTTTAATAAAGCCAAGGTCATTGGTTTTTGTTTTGTTTTGTTTTTGGTGGTACTAGGAGTTCAGCTTACTAGGCAGGTGCTCTACCATTTGAACGGTATCACCAGCCCTAGGTCATTGTTTTTAATAACAGCTCGAGAGATAACTGTTATGAAATGATATGTTCTTAGATAGAGATTGAGAGGAAAATGTTGTGTAACAATCACCAGTGTCTGATTTCATGATGTTTTTGGTTCCCTAACAAAGAAATCAAATACATTCTTCTTTTCCTCAAGACTCTAGTAACCACTGATCTACATCTTATCTCTATAGGTTTGACATTTCATATAAATGGAATCATATATGGTCATTTGTGACTGACTTCTTTCACTTAGCATAATTTTTAAAATTTTGGTTCATCCATGTTATAGTATATCAGTACTTCATTCCTTTTTGTTGCTAAGTATTCTAGCTATTCACTTCTATAGGTTGTACCAACCATTTTGGAAAAATTTAAAGAAAAGAAGCCTCAAGTGGTGCAAGCCCTACAAGAAGCGATTGATGCAGTCTTCCTTACTGTAAGTTAACTGCATTAATTTGTGATTTTATCTAAAGTAAATTTCATCAGTGTGATACTTTGATTATTTACACTTTTAAAATGCTCATTAACCACATTTTCTTTCTAAAAGACAACACTACAGAACATCAGTGAGGACGTTTTAGCAGTAATGGATAATAAAAACCCAACCATCAAGCAGCAAACATCTCTTTTTATTGCAAGAAGCTTCCGTCACTGCACTGCTTCTACCCTGCCAAAGAGTTTGCTAAAGCCCTTTTGTGCTGCTCTACTTAAGGTATGGACTGTCTTTGTACATGGTGGGGGATATTTTATACCTATTTAAGATTTTTTTCCCTTACCAATTACATACAATGACTATTTGACTTCACAGTGTAGATTATGATCTTATGAGAAGCAGAACCTCTGTTGTTTTGGAGGCTGAATCCAAATTCTTGTAACTGTTTGTGTTTCTGTTCTTGAAGAAAAATACAAATTAGATTTATGACTCCACTAACTGCTGAACATTTTGATTCTTACTTGGCATACTGGTGTTCAGCTGGATCTAGCCAAGCATAGGCATCAAATCTGTAATATTTGAAGATAATTTGGAAGTGGAGGCATTTTAGATAGAGGGTATGAGGAAAAGGAAGCACTTATTTGATGAATTGATAACCAGAGCATTCCTTAACGCAGAATTTGTGAAGAGTAATGTTAATTAGTAATAGGAAAGTTATAGTTTGCTTCAGTAAATTATAAAAGGCAAATTCTTATGAGATAGTTATTGATATGAATTAAAATTAGTAATACCTAAAGTACTATGTATTAAAGATCATTTTACTTACTTCTTGAGTATAGCACATCAATGATTCTGCTCCTGAAGTCAGAGATGCTGCTTTTGAAGCATTGGGTACGGCTCTGAAGGTGGTTGGTGAAAAAGCAGTAAACCCATTCTTAGCTGATGTAGACAAACTCAAACTTGATAAGGTAGGTCAATAATGGGTTATAGTAATTGAACAACAGTTCTGCGTCTTTGTATTGTGGTTTTGTTTTCTTGAAATTTGAAAACACTGATATCCTTTTGATCAAAATTTCTCCAATTTTTTTTATCACCACACAGAATATGAAGGAAATTTTGTGTTGCACACACATGCAGGCGATTGTGTGTGTGTGCGCGTATGCGTGCACACAAGCGCTGGGGATTGAACTCAGTTCCTTGCTCATGCAAGGTAGGTGCTCTACCACTTGAGCCATGAACCCAGCCCTTTTTTTTTTTTTTAAGATAAGGTCTCATGCTACCTTTGTCTCACTTGCCTCAAATTGGTGATCCTCCTGCCTTCACCTTCAAGTAGCTGGGATTATAGGCATGCATCACCATCCCTATTACTATGGGTTTTTTTGTTAACCAATTTTGTTCTGTTTCATTAAGAAGAAAATAGGTGGGGTATGGCTCACTCCTGTAATCTGAGCTACTCATGAGGCAGCAGATCATGGTCTTGGGCTAGCCCAGGCAAAAATTCCATGAGTATCCATCTCTACCAATAAAAAGCTGGGCATGGTGGTATGCACCTGCTGGGAAGTGGAAATAGGAGGCTCGTGGTCCTAGCTGACCCGGGAATAAAGGCAAGACCCTAATAAATAACCAGAGCAAAAAGGGCTGAGAGTATGGCTTGAATGGTAGAATGCCTGACTGTCAAGTGCAAGGCCCTGAATTCAAACCCTGGTACCACAGAACGAAAGGAAGGAAAGAAGAAAGAGAAAGAAAGAGGAGAGGGGAAAGGAGAGAAGAGGGAAAGTAGAGGAGAGGGGAATGGAGAAGGAAAAGGGAAACGAGGAGAGGAGAGGGGAATAAAGGAAAGGAAAGGAGAGAGGAAAGGGAAGAAGGAGAAAAAAAATTTTTTTAAATCATGGTAATCACCTTGTGAAATGTATTTCATTCACCAATAGTTCAGACCTGGAGTTTGAAAACATAACTTGTGAGGATATAAATTTTATCCTAGGCTCCAATGGTGATACCTTTCAAATTAAAACTAAACAAAGGTTGAATGACTAATCTAGTTCAAGGAAAATTACCTTTCTAAATGTAAATGTCTTCCATCAAAATTGTGGCCATTGTAAGTATATTATAATTCTAATTTGTGAAGAAATAAAATGTAAGACCTATCTACTGCTAAGAAAGTCTGGATGATTTTATATTTGGTGAAAGAGAGACTTCTTGTATAGCTGAGAAATGACTTGTTAGGTAATAATGTAGTGATTATTTTTCAAAGTTGGGCATAATAATGTTCATCTTGTTTTCATTCTCCAGATCAAAGAATGTTCAGAAAAAGTAGAGTTGGTACATGGTAAGAAATCTGGACTTGCAGCTGAAAAGAAGGAATTCAAGCCTGTGCCTGGAAGGGCCGCTGCTTCAGGGGCTGCAGGAGACAAGGACACAAAGGACGTTTCAGCACCTAAGCCAGGGCCCTTAAAAAAGGCACCTATTTCTAAGGTTAATAGATGATTTAAACATTAAAATTTAGTATTGTAGAGTCTTGAGTCTCAGGTTCATGGTTGTTCTTCTAGTGTGATTTCATTTGAGAAACATGTCATTGAGTACCTTGAAAGTAAAACAGAATGCCTGTTAATGAAGAGATAATATTCCAGCAATACCTTTGGCTATTTAAAACCTTATTAAAGATTTTAGGGAAAAAAAAATGGCAATGAAAACCAGTACTGATGTCCCCCACCTCTAATCCTAGCTACTTGAGAGGCTGAGATTGGGAGAATCATGGTTGGAGGCCAGCCCAGGGAAATAGTTCAAGACACTGTAAGTGTGATTTCAAACAATAGAACACCTACTTTACAAGTGCAAAATCCTAATCCCACCAAAGAAAAAGATTAATTAATTAATGGTAATGAAGTACTTTTTTTCTATTTTTTTAGTATGGTAACCATTACTATTTTAATCATTTTTAAGTTTTCAATTCAGTGATATAAAACATACTCATAATGTTGTGCAATCATAACTAAATTTTATACCCATTATACAATAACCACCTAAACCCCGCTCCACCAGGTGCAAACCATTCTTCCTGCTTTTTTTTCTAGGGTCTTGCACATGCTAAGCAAGTGCTGTACTACTTTGCCACATCCCCAGGCTTGCTTTCTCTTTCTTTGATGTTGACTAATTTAGATATCTCATTGAGTAGAATCATAGTATCTTTTCTTATCATTTCCTTCCTTCCTCTCCCCTTTCCTCTCCCACTAAGAGCCTTGCTCATGCTAGACAAGTGCTCTGCTACTGACCTACACCTCTAGCCCCTGTATTTGTCTTTTTGTAACAAGGTTACTTCAATTAGCATCATATCTTTAAGTTTATCTACATTGTAGCATATGTCAGAATTTCCTTTTTAATTTTTTAAGGGTGAATGTAGTATTTTATTGTATGGATGTACCACAATTGACTTAACCATTTGTCCTATAGTTATTTGCATTACTATTTGATTAGTAATGTTAAGCATCTTTTCATGTGACTATTAACCATTTATATAACCTCTTCAAAGAAATATATACTCAAGTTCTTTGCTAAGTTTTGAATTGAGTTGGCTGTTTGGTTGTTGAGTTTTAGAAATTCTTTATATGTATTGGATATTAATCCCATCTCACATACATGATTTGCAAATATTTTTATCATTCTACGGGTTGCCCTTTTACTTTGTGGATAGTATTTTTTTGACCACAAAACTTTTACATTTTCATTTAGTCCAATTTGTTTATTTTTCTTTTGTTGACTAGGCCATTTGGTTTTGTGTCTAGGAAACCATTGCCAAATCCATTGTCATGAAGCTTTTGCCCTCTCTAAGAGTTTTATAATTTTAGGTCTTATACTTAGGTTTATGGTCTATTTTGATGGTCTATTTTGAGTTGATTTTTATATATGGTGTAAGGTAAGAGTCCAGCTTCATTCTTTTGCATGTGGAGATAGTTTTTCTAGCACCATTTGTTGCTAAAACTGTCCTTTTCCCATTGAGTAATTTTGTTACCTTGTCAGAAATCATTTGACCAGTAGCTAAGGGTATAGCTCAGTGTTAGAGTACTTGCCTAGCATGCATGAGGCCCTGGGTTTCATCCCTAGCACCAAACAACCACAACAACAAAAAATACACAAATGTCCACATATGCAAGAAAAGAATACATTTTCAGGGTTCAGAAAATTTTTGAACAATGAAATAAGATATGGCAAAGCATTTGGCATTAATAGCATCACCTTGATCATTTTTCTGGTAGTGCTCCCGAGCACATCACTGTCTCCATACCAGTATATGTACTGTCAACTTTGTATGGTGTAAATGTGGCAAATGCTCAATAGTACCTGTGCCATTCTTTGGTGAATGCTTTCCCTGTGGCTCTTTTAAATATTAAAGTTATCTATTATAGAGCTGGAGTAAAGTGCTTGCCTACTGTGTGCAAGGCTCTGAATGCAGTCCCCAGTACCTCAAAAAAAAAAAAATTTGCTGTAGATGCAAAAAGTTTGATTCTCTTTACCTACTCCCAGTCCCACCCTGAACTCCAGCAGGGTTAGGAGAAGAGAACTGATTATTTAGTGAGTGTTACTTTATGTTTCACTTTATCTTCATACTCATATTTAGTCATTGTAACTATTCTTAAAGTAGGTATTTTTGTGATCCCTAGTTTGTATAAAGAGAAAACTCAGAGCTCAGTGAGGTAAGGGTTCTACTCATGCTCTGTGTTCCAACTTAATTCTCTGAACCTTTCATGCCTGAGCTATCTGATTTTCTCTTACTATGAGCAAGTCTTTAAAAATGAAAACCAAAAATTTTTTTTTTTTTTTTTTTTTTTGGATGATGGAGGCAATCACTTTTCCTTTTTTGTTTGTTTGGTAATACTGAGGTTTGTTCTCAGGGCCTCATGCTTGGTAAGCATGTTGTCTTCCACTTGAACCTCTGTGCCAGACCTTTTTTGTATTGGCTATTTTCAAGTCTCACGAACTATTTCCTGAGGCTGGCTTCAAACCACGATCCTCCTGAGTAGCTAGGATTATAGGTGTGAGCCACCGGCACCCGACTATAGTTTGGGGAACTTCTTAATATCAAAAAAGGTTGAAGGAACAATGTGAACAGTGATGTTTGATGCCATAATATTGTTACTATTGACTGTGTACCTTATAATATATATTTCTTTTCTTGTGATCTTCCAAAATGGAGGTGAAATGATATAAATGAAGATATATAAGAAGATATTGGCAGATAGAATCCAGATAAAGTTTATTCCAGGATAAGGATAACTCTAAACTATAAAATTTGCTAGCCAGGCGTGGTGGTACTTCTCTATAATCGTAGCACTTAGGAGGCAAGGCAGGAGGATCTTGTTTGAGACCAGCCTAGGTTATATAGCAAGACCTTGTCCTAAGAAACAGCAAAAAGAAGAAGATACATTCAAAATTTATTCTTTTTCAATGTATGAAATGATATATGTGGGTTTGGGGGGTTTTTTGTTGTTGGGACTGGGGTTTGAACTTGGCATCGCGCTTACAAAGCAGACACCTTGAGCCATACCTCCTGCTCATTTTGCTCTGGTTATTTTGAAGATGGGGTCTCAGACTGTTTGCCTAGGTAGCCTTGAACTGTGATCCTTCTGATCTCAGCCTCCCAAGTAGCTAGGATTACATGTAAAAGCCATAGGCTCCCAGCTTGGTTGTGTGTGTGTGTGTGTGTGTTTTGTTTTTTGATACACAATCTTGCTATGTTAGTTCAGGATGGCCTCGAACTTGATCCTCCTGTTTTTGTGTCTCATGGCTGGTATTATAGGTACCAGCCACCAATCCTGACAACATAACTCCTTGGTGAAATTTTTTAGTCACATAGAAATCAGTGGGTGCTTTAACAAGATTTAATGTATACACAGATCTATAGATAGTGAAGGATGTAGTAAACAAAGGCCAACATTATGGTTAATGGTAAAATACTGGAAGTATTCCGGTTATAGTGGCAAATACAACAAGTTGCTTGCTAATACCATTATTATTAAATAGTTGCTTACAATTAGACAAAAGAATAATGAGGTATTAATTTGAAGGGGCAAAACTATCATTTTTATAGATTGCATGATCATACACTTAACACTCAAGCAAGTCACCACACCTAAGGACTGTAGGTGTGGCTTAGGCTGTAGAGCACATGCTTTACAATCTCGAAGTCCTAAATTCAAACCCCCCAAAACAAAAAACAACAACAAAAAAAACCTAACAATGAAAAGATGTAGTGAGGGCTGGAAGAGTGGCTCAAGTGATAGATTGAGTACCTGCCTAACGTGTGAGGCTCTTGAGTTCAAATCCCAGTACCACCCCAAAAAAAGATGCTGTGAGATAGTCATCTTTAACATAAGTGGAGCAATAGCTGAGGTTTCTATGATAATCCCTCCTTTTCTTAGCAAATCATACAGTTCTATAATGAGAAATAATATATTTTGATACTGGAAAACCTTATGATTAAGTATTGAGTAAATGTTACAACTTAGAACCCTTGTAGCAAAGATTTAGAGGTGTTTAAAGACATTAGAATGTCATTCTCAAATTAATTTGTACATGTGATATAATTCCCATCCATCATTTTTCTTTTATTTCCTTAACTTATTCTGAATTAGAGGTTCTTAATATGAAGCCTGCAGATTACCCATCTATCCCATGGGTCTCTCTGTGGAGAGAAGCTGAATTCTGTAGACAGAAAAATGTTTTTATTTTTGGATGCTCTCTCCAGAAGATCATCATTTTTGAAATGATAATCTCTCATTTCAACGGGTTTTATGAACCCAGAAAGCCACTATTCTGAATCCTTAAGCATTTAACTTTTTAATAATTTCTTTTAGGCTGGTGGGCCATCTAAGAAAGGGAAAACAGCTGCCCCAGGAGGTGCAGGGAGTATTGGAACCAAGAATAAGAAAGGAGTGGAGACCAAAGAAATTGTGGAACCTGAGCTTTCTGTGAGTATTTTGCACTGTGTCTCAATGTTGTGAGACCATGGAATGTTGAGACCTATAAGGAGATTGGAGTTCTTTCTTTGCTGATTTCTACCATATAACAGTGAGTTGTTATCTTTTAGTTTATTGAAATTGCCATAGACAAACTTCCTCTATATGACAGAAGACTAAGATACCATAGCCTACCTATGAGAGTTTTCTTTCAGTTTTGACTAGGGTATTTTTACATTTGTTTCCTTAAGCATTTCCTAATTTTAACATATTTTTGTATCTTATAGATAGAAGTATGTGAAGAAAAAGCTTCAGCTGTTCTTCCCCCTACCTGTATACAGCTTCTAGACAGCAGTAACTGGAAGGAACGGCTAGCTTGTATGGAAGAGTTCCAAAAGGTAGGTGCATAGGGATGGATGGAGTATGAAAGGAAGTTAGATTATGTGGGGACAATGGAATTGACAAATGAAGGATTCGTCCTAATTGCTAAATAGGTTTCATCGTAGTTGTTTTACAGTGGTAGCTAAAGACGAAGTGGAATTTTGTTTTTTTGTAGCTGCTTAATGTTTTATCTTTCAACATCTGCATTCTATGGCTTTTGTAAAATGATAGGTGAAAAACTTAGATGAATTTTTTAAATTACAATACTTGCTGATAAACTGGTATGCAAACAAATCTCTTTACTTAAACTACTCTTCCATTTCTCTGTTTCTGCCTTTGTCCTCACAATTTCTTAGTGGATTGGGCACTGTCTACTGGTATGAGAAACTATCAGAACATGTGCTAGAAAGGGGCATGGTGTCAAATTTTGGCATATATTCTGTGATTCTATTGTGAGGAATGTGGCCAAATTTAAAAAGCAGTCGGAATTGAGGCAGGAACCTCATCCTGTATCTGCCACTTCTATGGTTTAGACTTGAATTTACATGTCACTTACCTACTTATACCCACTTAACTGAGTTTTTAGGAAAATAAGCAAAATAATGAATAAGCAGCTAATGTCACACACGATGCAAATGAAAATTGCTATTTCTTTCTTTGGGGAAAATTATTTGTGAATTCGTAAAATGTGAAATTAAAAGTTTCAGTGATATTAATAAAACAGTAGTACCCCACGCACGTAGCTTCAGAACTGAAGCATAACAGAAACTAAGAAAGCTCCTTTATTAAACCTCACCAGCTCTGTTCCCTTCTTCTTTTAGAGGTAATGACTTATTTGATTTTGGTTTTTTGCACTTCCTTTGGAACTACTCTTTAACGCTTTAACTCACTTATTGTCTTATTTTACTACAAGGCTGTTGAACTAATGGATCGGACTGAAATGCCATGTCAGGCATTAGTGAGGATGCTTGCCAAAAAACCTGGATGGAAAGAAACTAATTTTCAGGTACTTTAGTTATCGATTTAATGTCTTATTGAAATAATTTTAGTTGTATCATTCTATGGACCTACTTATGTAATTAGGAGTTTATGTATAAATAAATGCATAAATATATATAATTGGTATACTTTATTTGTTTTTTTTCAAATCCTTTTTTGGGTTTTTTTTGTTTGTTTGTTTTGGATTTTTATTTGATGGTAGCGAGATTTGAACTCGGGGCTTCATACTTGTTAGGCAGGCACTCTACCCATTTGAGCCACTCGCCAGCCCTTTTTTTTGTTGAGTATTTTCCAGGTAGGGTCTTGAGAATGTTTTGCCTAGACTGACTTTGAACCTTGATCCTCCTCACCAATCTACCTCCTGAGAGTAGCTAGGATTACAGGTGTGAGCCATCAGTACCCAGCATTTCATTTGTTTCTTGAGATAGGGTCTTACTGTGTTGCACAGGCTGGCCTCAAATTCCTGGACTCGAGTGAGCCTCTTGCCTCAGCCTCCTGTGTAGCTAGGACTGTAGACACACTACCACACCTAGCTTCTTCCTCATCATTATTTAGACCTAAAAGTCTCCTAGTTTAATATTTACATATTTGAGGGAGAGTTACACAGTGAAATGGCTTTCCTATTTGTTTGTATAAAAAAATAAGTGCAGTCTTTACAGCAACTAAGAGATAGCATAGATAAATGGGACCTCATAAAGCTAAAAAGCTTCTGTTCATCAAAAGAAATGGTCTCTAAACTAAAGAGAACACCCACAGAGTGGGAGAAAATATTTGCCAACTATACATCAGACAAAGGACTGATAACCAGAATATATAGGGAACTTAAAAAACTAAATCCTCCCCAAATTAATGAACCAATAAAGAAATGGGCAAGTGAACTAAACAGAACTTTCTCAAAAGAAGACATTCAAATGGCCAAAAGACACATGAAAAAGTGCTCACCATCTCTAGCAATAAAGGAAATGCAAATTAAAACCATGCTAAGATTCCACCTCACCCCTGTTAGAATAGCCATCATCAGCAACACCACCAACAACAGGTGTTGGCGAGGATGTGGGGAAAAAGGAACCCTCTTACACTGTTGGTGGGAGTGTAAACTAGTGCAACCACTCTGGAAAAAAATTTGGAGGCTACTTAAAAAGCTAGACATCGATCTACCATTTGATCCAGCAATACCACTCTTGGGGATATACCCAAAAGACTGTGACACAGGTTACTCCAGAGGCACCTGCACACCCATGTTTATTGCGGCACTATTCACAATAGCCAAGTTATGGAAACAGCCAAGATGCCCCACCACTGACAAATGGATTAAGAAAATGTGGTATCTATACACAATGGAATTTTATGCAGCCATGAAGAAGAACGAAATGTTATCATTCGCTGGTAAATGGATGGAATTGGAGAACATCATTCTGAGTGAGGTTAGCCTGGCCCAAAAGACCAAAAATCGTATGTTCTCCCTCATATGTGGACATTAGATCAAGGGCAAACACAACAATGGGATTGGACTTTGAGCACATGATAAAAGCGAGAGCACACAAGGGAGGGGTGAGGATAGGTAAGACACCTAAAAAACTAGCTAGCATTTGTTGCCCTTAATGCAGAGAAACTAAAGCAGATACCTTGAAAGCAACTGAGGCCAATAGGAAAAGGGGACCAGGAACTAGAGAAAAGGGTAAATCAAAAAGAATTAACCTAGAAGGTAACACCCACGCACAGGAAATTAATGTGAGTCAACTCCCTGTATAGCTATCCTTATCTCAACCAGCAAAAACCCTTGTTCCTTCCTATTATTGCTTATACTCTCTCTACAACAAAATTAGAGATAAGGGCAAAATAGTTTCTGCTGGGTATTGAGGGGGTTGGGGGGAGAGGGAAGGGGCGGAGTGGGTGGTAAGGGAGGGAGTGGGGGCAGGGGGGAGAGATAACCCAAGCCTTGTATGCACATATGAATAATAAACTAAAATAAAATAAAAATAAGTGCAGTCTTTAAATTGTCAATGACAGTTCACCACCCAGTCAGTGGTATAGCCTCATTAACTAATAATAGAGCTGGAATTTAACAGTATTAAGCAAAGAAGGAGAATCAAGAGTTTGAGGCCAGTGGCAAAGGTAGTAGGCAGGACTTGGTCTCAGAAAAACAAAAGTCTGGGAATATAGCCTAGCATTCACGAAGCCCTGGGTTGAATCCATGGCACCACAATAATAACAATAACAGTAAGTCATTATTATTACCCTAAAAAATGGATGTGGAAGGTGGTTTAGGAAAGTGATACAGGATGTATCACTAGATATGCATAGACTAGAAATGCTAAAGAAACTTGAAATGTAAAAGGTTTATTTTTATCCTGCTAACCCCTTTTTTCTATTCTTCTCCTGCCACTGTTTTCTGTCTAAGATCCATAGTTCCTCCTGCACTGTGTTCCCCTTATCTTCTCTGTGTTTTATCACCTCAGCCATACCAGCCATCTTTACAAAGGCTGAATATTCTGAAAGATTCTTGTTCTGCCTTTTTTTTGGTGGTGGTGTACTGGAATCATTCAACCACTTTTTAAATTCCTCTTTATACAGCCTTTTAGGTGAAAGGACATCTGGTTTTAGCCAGTATCATCCTGTGTTGGATCATAACAGGGAATAATTTTATGTGTATTTTATAAGAAATGTATTGAGATTATAAGACTTTTAAATTATATAATGCAATGGTTTTTTGTAAAAAAATCTAGAGTCACAAAGTTTTGTAACTCTAGTTTTAGAGTATTTTTTTTCATCACCCTCCCTAAGAAAAACCGCATACTCTCAGTAGCAGTTATTCTCCATTCCTGTCCAACCCCCAGTGATTGGCAGCTGTTAGCCTATTTTTTTGTCTTTATGATTCCACCTCTTCTGATCTTTCATATAAATGGAATCATGATGTGACCTTTTGTGGCTGGCTTTCACTTGGCATAATATTTTCAACGTTCATCCATATATTAGTTGTTTTTGATTGCCAAATAACATTTCATTTTTCAGATATACCACATTTTATTTTTCCATTCATCGGTCAGTCATTCAAGTTGTTTCAACTTTTTTTTCTTCATATTGTACATTATTTACATTGCCTCCATTGTCTCTCCGTCTTAGGCCCCACTCCACCCTACATAAAGCAAAAGAGGTTTTTTAGTTTTGTTTCATATAGGTATATGAAGTCCATCAACCATATACTATCACCTTATCTCCTTCAACTTTTTTCTGTTGTGACTAATGCTTCTGTGAATATATATGCAAATTTTTATGTCAACACGTTTTCAGTTTTCTTGGGTACATATTTAGAAGTAGAATTGCTGGGATCACATGCTACTTCTATGTTTAACATGTTCTCCAAAATGACTATAGCATTTTATATTCACAACAGCAATACATAAGAATTCCGTTTTCTCTATGTCCTCACCAGTAATCATTATTTTTAATTTTTTTATTCTTGTCATCCGAGAGATTATGGAGTATAATCTCATTGTAATTTTAATTTGCAGCCATCAAAGTCTCTGCTCAGTAAGTCATTAGCTTACTGGTCAGCAAATGACTAGACAGAGATTTACTTAAATGCTTTAAAGTAATATGCCTTCCACCCTCTGGCAGGGGTATCTGTATATGTGTGCTGGGACATGCCTCCAGTGCTCTTGCACTTTAGAACTTTATTTTAGCCTTCACTTCTTGCTATGCTGGGTCTGAAGTTCAGTCAAAGCTGAGAAACCCTTTAATGTCTTTCCTGGGCCTGTACACAACCTTGAATATACAGTTCTCCAGAATCTTAAGAATATATAGGAGCTTTTCAAGGTCCCCTGAGGACATCTTAATCCTCAAATTTTCCTTTTAAGTTTTTAACCAAACTCTTTTGCTTCAGCTGGTTTTGCAGCCTCAGGCCAGCTGCAATGCTAGATATTAAGCCGTTGTCACTGATTGTTTTCCACACATCCATTAAATAGGGCTTTTCCCCCTGAGCTAGCCAGAGTCAGTCAAATAACAGGTCCTTCAAGTGGGGCTTTTCCAGGAAACTGCCAGATAAGTCAAATATTTCCAATGCTTTGATTCAGGACTTTGTGACAAGCTCCAAATCTGATCTCCCACCCACTAGTGGCTACACAGCTTTAACTTTTCATAGTCGCCATGGTTTCAATGCTGCTGGTTTTGAAGAGGAACTGGGAAGAAGAGAATGGGATATAGGCAAGTTACATTGCCAAAAAGCTCATTCTTCTTACTAAGATTTCTAGCCTTTCTTTAAGAGCCCTTGAATTGTTTCAGGCCTTTAATTAATTTTCAGAGTTCATATTCCTGTCAGTGTTCTTACTGCTTTTATGGAGCATCAGTTTTACCAGGGGTTCTTACTCTACCAGTCCAGAAGTCCCACCCAAGATAATTGCATTTTAAGAGTATACTTATTTTCTAATGGATCTGTAAAGATGGTAATTCTAATAGCTTTATAAAGTTAAAATAGACAGTACAAAGGGAAGTATTTATGGGCAAAGGGGTCTTAAATTCCATTAAAGCAACTCTAGTAGTAACTCTGAGCTAGCTATGCAGTGTGTGTATACAGCATTATATATTTTAGAATGTATATTCAGATCACTTAATGCAAAAATCGTAAGAGAGGAAGAATACGGATTTTTCATCTTATAAGCCTATATTTTGAAACATTGGTTTGGGGTTTTTCCTATCTTCCCTATGTCATTTAGCTGCTTTAATGTATAACAATTAAAGGATAAAAATTACTTTGCTTCTTGGTTTAAATCTTTTATTTTAGTTTGGTTGTATTTGTTGACCTTACTGGTGTAACATCTTCAGGCTGCTATATGAATAAATAAATAAACCTCTTTGATTTAGTCATAATTTTATGACAATTCTTATTCAGGTGATGCAGATGAAGCTTCACATAGTTGCTTTGATTGCCCAGAAGGGAAATTTTTCCAAAACTTCAGCTCAGGTTGTATTAGATGGCCTCGTAGACAAGATCGGAGATGTGAAATGTGGGAACAATGCAAAGGAGGCTATAACAGCAATAGCTGAAGCTTGTATGTTGCCGTGGACAGCTGAGCAGGTTAGTGTCACAGAGCTTTCTCCCTAGGTTGTCCTAGTTTTTTTCCCTTTTTTTTTTTGACGGGGGGAGACTGGGGCTTAAACTCAGGACCTACACCTTGAGCTACCCCACCAGCCCTTTTTTGTGATTTTTTTTTTTTTTTTTTACAAGATCGATCTTGAGAACTGTTTGCCAAGGTAGCTTCAAACTGCGATCCTCCTTATCTCTGCCTCCTGAGTAGCTAGGATTCCAGGCATGAGCCACTGTCACCCAGCCCAAATTTAAATTTACAATTCAACTTTCTTAAGTAAAATAGGTTTTTGTTGTTTTTTTTTTAAATTATTGTACTGGGAGTACATTGTGACATGTACAAAAGTTCTTACAATATATCATAGTTGAATTCACCTCTTCCATCATTCTCCTTTATCCCCCCCACACCTTCACTCCTAGGAAGTAAAGCTTCCCCATGGTACTAGGGTTTGAACTCAGGGCCTATACCTTAAGCCACTCCACCAGTCCTTTGTGATGGGTTTTTTTCAGGATAGGGTCTCTCAAACTATTTGCCCAGGCTGGCGTTGAATCACAATCCTCCTGATCTCTGCCTCCTGAGTAGCTAGAATTACAGGTGTGAGCCACTGGCACCCAGCAATAAAACAGTTTTTTTGATACATGTTTATTTTTACCTTTACTAATACACTATTGCCTAGTAATGAAATTTTATCCTCCTCAAGAATATTCTATGAAAGATGCTAGTAATTTCTCTGAAGACATTATGATCCAAACAATTACTAATAAAAAGTTGTTAACAGTAGCTTTTAATACCACTGTCACTTTCGTCATTATCTTGTGTAGGTAAAATCTTTTGTTCCTAAGCCCTTCGTATAGTTGTTTTAGCATCAGAAACTGTGCTTAAAGAAATGTGAGAGAAAATGTATACTTGATGTTGTTTTTCCATTGCTCCAGGTTATGTCAATTGCTTTCTCACAGAAGAATCCCAAGAATCAATCAGAAACTCTGAATTGGCTATCAAATGCAATAAAAGAATTTAGTATTGCTGGGTAAGTCAGAAAGAAAGCAAATGGAAGATTATTAAAATGTTTGGCAGTCTCTAACTGGTGATTATATTTTTTATTGTTATCTCTGCTTATTTCTGAAGAGCTACAGTTGGGTGGCCAAATTATACATAAGAAAGCCACCTTGGTTCTCAAAGGTCTTCATTGGCTTATTGTCCTACATTTTGATATCCACTAAAAGATTTCTCTAATTTATTTTTTTCTAATGTTTTAGTAGTTGTCTCACAGAAAGCAATTCTAAGGATTTCTATTCAAATACATTTGGAAATTACTATACAATCACATTTGTTGAGAGACCTGAGAGCACTCAGGTGAATTAAGTACTTTCAGAAATCCTGTAATGAAAGAACTTGTTTGACTTTGTTTAACCTAGTTTCTAAACTCGTTTGTATATAGAACACAAGTTGACTGTATTCCCAGGCTAGTCTTGAACTCTGGAGCTCAAGTTGATCCTCCTGCCACAGCCTCACAGGTGCTCCAAATCCAGGCGCTTTTTAAAGTGCCTTTCAGATTATTCATTTTATTTGATCCTCCTAAAAACCATCTACATTGTTGTGTTATCTTTGATTTATAGATAAAGGAACATATCACTGAAAACTTAAGTTATACCCTGCATGGTAGTACATAACTCTGATCCCATCTACTTGGGAAACAGAGATAAGAGGATCACACGTTCCAGGCCAACCAGGTGAAGTGAAATACAAACAAAAGTGGTAGAGCACTGGCTTAGCATGTACAAAACCCTGGATTCAATCCCAAGTATTATGAAAAAAAAGAGAAAGAAACCTTATGTTATCTTCCCACCTCATAGCTAGGAAAGTGGCAAAGTCAAGATCTGAATCCAGGCATTCTGGTTTCAAGAAAATGCTCCATCTGCTATACTATATTGCCTTTCTCTATGCTTTGCTGCACATCTCAATTTAGAAAACTGAATTTTAATGATTAAGAATCACTACTGTAGAAGTTATTCAAGCAAAGACTGCTTATGATGTCAGTATCTTTGGAGTTCTCCCATACTTTGGGGTATTGTTATTCCTTCTGAACTATACATTCTTTTTTCTTTCTTTCTCCTTTTTTTTTTTTTTTTTTTTTGAGCTAGGGATCAAAGCAGGGCCTCACACATACTCCACAAGTACTCTCTCACTGAGCAATGTACTTCTAGCCCAACTATACCTTCTGTGATGTAAAACTACTCTGTGGCATGTCACATAAAAGTGAATATTCTTTTTTACTTATACATGATCTTATTCATCTATATATTGATCACACTGTTCTAAATATTTCTTCCAAGTCCTTGGAATATATTATGGACAAAATTAAATTCTTGCTATTTTAGGCCTTACGTTAAGTAAGGGAGACTACCAGTAGTAAAAAGTTAAATGAGATGCATGTGTGTGTATATATAAAATGAAGAGTTGAAAGAAGCAATGGAATAAAAATACAGCAGGATAAGGGATTAGGTCAAATCACTTTATAGTTGGGACAGTGTTGACTATAGAGTAGTCTAACAGTCCTTCTTGAAAAGAATGACATTTTAGCAGAGACCAGACCATGATGGAGCATTAATCTTGGAAAAGCTAGACCAAGGAACAGCAAATGTAACTGCCCATGCTTCTCATGGTAGGGCATATGTGACATGACATATAGCAAGTAGTGTATGCTCCTTAGAAAGTAGCTGGAGTAAAATGAGTAAGCAGGTCAGGAGTGGTAGGAAATAAGATTGGAAAAGAATGGGACTAGGTCATCCATGGCCTTACCATTTTGAATAAGTTGGGAAAACATTAAAAGTTTCTGAGCAGGGCTGGGTATGTAGCTCAGTGGTGGAGCACTTGCCTAGCATGTATGAGACCCTGGGTTCAATTAATCCCCAACACTACAAAAATAAGGGGTAGGGTGTATGAGCAAAAGAGTAAGAGGATCATTCTTACTATAATCAGAACAGATAGTCAAAGACAGGGAGACTAATTAGTAGACTATTGAAATATTGCTGTCAAGAAATTGTAGTGATTTGTACATAGATTGGAGTGGAAGTACATAGGTAGAAGTGTTATGACGCAAAATATATTTTGTATTTTGAAAGCAGAATTAAATAGAATATCGAGCATAAGGGAGGAACAAGTCAGGGATGACCGAAGAGTCAGGGGTAGCCCGAGCAGCTAGAAGAATAATGTGGCTGTTTTCTGAGCTGCAGAAGACTGTGGGAGTAACAGGTTTTGAGGTTGTGGTATGAATGATCAGGAGTCTTGGTTGGAGGATGTCAGCTAGATATAGAAAGGGAAATGTCACAAACGCAAGATGAGTATGTGAATCTGACTACAGGACAGGGTTCAAAATTGGATTTAGAAATATTAAACAAAATAGAATTGTTCAGAGTATAGAAGTGAGTATAGAAAGTGAATAGTTGAGAACTCCTCCCTCAGGAGCCAGTGCTAAAGTCTGGCTTTATAGTCTCTATTGTATATTTTAAAGGCTTCATTTGCTTTCAGTTGTAAATATTTTTTCTTCTAGGTTGAATGTCAAAGCCTTCATTAGCAATGTGAAGACTGCTCTTGCTGCAACAAACCCAGTGAGTACATTCCAGCACAGATACAAGCATTACAACTATCTTTGTGGTTCCTGTCTGATTTAGGAAGTTCTTTTTTGTTCTCTCTGGCAGGCTGTGAGGACTTCTGCTATTACCCTGCTAGGTGTAATGTATTTATTTGTTGGTCCTACTTTGCGAATGTTCTTTGAGGATGAGAAACCTGCCCTCCTATCCCAGATAGATGCAGAATTTGAAAAGGTAAAGGTTCATTCCACAAAGGGTAAAATCCATTGATGGGCCTGAGAATCTCCTATTAATTAAGACTAAATTTTTGAAACCTTTGAAAAAAGAAGATGTATGCTAAGGTGAGCTCAGGAACAACAGAACCCTCCCATGGAGCAGAGGGGCAAAAAGTCACTTGATCTTGATTTTCAGTATGAATCTAGGCTGTGAAAGTGGGGCCTCATGAAAAGAAAATAAAGAATATGTATGTATTTGGTTTTTTATGTGTCTCTGGGACACATAACATGTTCCTATGAGAGTACATAAGAAATTGATGGCTTTTTGAGGAGGACAACTGCATAACTAACCATGGTGTAGGATGAGAAATTTTCCTCTTTATATTCTTCTGTACCTTAGGAATTTCAAACATTATGAGTGTATTACCCATTTTAAAAGTACATTAACTGTATTTTTAAAATAATTTAATATAAGGAGGTATGACTCAAGTGGTAGTCTTCTGCTTTGCAAGCACAAAGCCCCAAGTTCAAACCCACAAAATAAATTAATTGAAATAAATGCATTGACCTTTCTTGAATAGCTTTCTAACTGAAATTTTTTAGTGTTAGCAGATTTGCCTTTACTGCCTTAGACATACAAGTCAAAAGATAACTGTGAGCCAGGCACCTGTGATCCTAGCTACTCAGGAGGCAGAGATCAGAAGGAGTGAGGTTCAAGGCCAGCCTGGGCAAATAGTTCTCAAGACCCTTTCTTGAAAAAACCCATCACTAAAAAGGGCTGGTGGAGTGGCTCAAGGTGTAGGCCTTGAGTTCAAACCCCAGTACTGGAGGGGGAAAAAAAAAAAAGATAACTATGAATGAGAAGTTGAGAAGATTCAAAAAGATTTGTATAAATATAACTTTGACAATGTAGTCTCAAAATTAGAATCTCAGTAGGACTTAAAATAGCTATTAAAATACTGCTGTGCAAATGAGTATTGTGAAGGAATGAGAAAGTTTGACTTAGGTAACTTCTTTAATCTGTTTGCTCTCATATTCTTCAAGTTCATTAGTCTCATTGATGTATGTGTAGATGCAAGGACAGAAGCCACCAGCTCCAACCAGAGGAATTTCTAAGCATAGCACAAGTGGTACAGATGAAGGAGAAGATGGAGACGAACCAGATGATGGAGGCAATGATGTTGTTGATCTTTTGCCAAGGACAGAGATCAGGTAGGTTTCACTCTGTGAAGTGGTTTATCATTGTAGTAAATTCTACTAGTTTTTTGTTGTTGTTTTGGGTTTTTTTTTTTTTGGGGGGGGGTGGGTTTGAACTCAGAACTTCACACTTGCTAGGCAGGTGCTCTATCATTTGAGCCACTCTGCCAGCTCCTGTTATACTAAATTTTAACATTGCCTTCTTTTTGAATTCAGTAAAGGAAATTTCTGTGATACATTCTTTTAAGAGTTTTGAATGAAAGTTAAATCTTCTATTTTTCAGTGATAAAATTACTTCAGAATTGGTATCTAAGATTGGTGACAAGAATTGGAAGATCAGAAAAGAAGGCCTAGATGAAGTGACAGCCATTATCAATGAAGCAAAATTTATCCAACCAAATATAGGTGAACTCCCAACTGCCTTGAAGGGTCGACTCAATGATTCAAATAAAATCTTGGTACGTAGAATATGTGTCTTTTCTACCTGCCCCCCATAGGAGAATCCTTTTCAATGCAGACATCTCTAGCAAAATGTAAGTAATCACTTTAGAAGTAAATTCCTTTCATTTCTTAAGTGTGTCTCAAGATAGGCAGGTTTATTAGTCAAATTTTCATAAGTTTAAGAATTTGCTTTTTATAGGAATCCAATATTATATATCTTTGAATGATTTTGTATGAAACTATTTAATATACATAAAGAGGCTTAATGTCTAGTATTGAAATTTGGATTTTTATATTAGGGTTTTCTTAAACTAAGGTTTTATCTTACTTTAAAATTGTAAAGTTGCCTGGCACTGGTGACTCACACCTGTAATTCTAGCTACTGGGATACTGAGATGGGAAGGATCATGGTTCAAGGCCAGCCCAGGCAAAAAGTTCACAAGACCCCATTTTAACCAATAGCTGGACTCGGTGACATGTGCCTCTTATCTCTGCTTCAGCAGGAAACCTAAAATAGGAGAATTAAAGTCCAGGCAAACAGCAAGATCCTGTCTCCAAAATAACCAGAGAAGAAAAAGACTAGAGATATTGCTCAAGCAGTAGAATGCCTGACTGCCTAGCAAGTGAGAAGTCTTGCACTGCAAAAAAAAAAAAAAAAAAACTATTATAACCTGTGAACTATGAATTGATGATAAGCTAATTAGAACAGTGTCACAACAGGGTGATTTCCCTGTCTTGAAAGTGGACCAGAAGTCTTCTATATTAACTGCTATATTAACTGTATTGCAGTTTTCTTGTTAAACTTTGAGCACAACTTGCTTATGAACATAAAATGTTGGCTTTTTCCTCAGGTGCAGCAGACATTGAATATTCTTCAGCAATTGGCAGTAGCCATGGGCCCAAACATCAAGCAACATGTAAAGAACTTGGGCATCCCTGTCATCACAGTCCTTGGAGATAGCAAGGTAAACCTAATCTTTCTGCCACAGCTCCGTTCTGGAATAGGCCAGCCACATTCTTAGCCTAAGGATAGTTCTCTTTTCTACATTTCATGTAAATTATTAAAAGTTTGTGAAAATGAATTACGCCCAATCCTAACTATGTAGAAGGATTGGAAGCTTGAGGTCAGCCTAGGCAAAATTACCAAGAGCTCAAGTGGTAGGACACCTAAACAAGCACAAGATCCTAAGTTCAAACTAAATAACCACCAAAAATAACACATTCAAGGGCTGGTGGAATGGCTCTTGTGGTAGAGTGCTTGCCTAGTAACTGTGAGGCCCTGACTTCAAAGCCCAGCACCACCAAGAAAACACATATACACATACAAGGCTAGGGGTGTGGCTCAAGTGACAGAGTATTTGTCTAGCGTGAGAGATGCCTTAGGTTCAATCTCCAGTATCCTTCATTCCCCCCAAAAAAAGGTTTATAAAGATGAGAATATTAGAAGAAAAATAATAAACATGTTTTCCTTCTAAGCAGTGTTAAGGGGATGAGATATATCACTGATTAACTTTATTATCCTTAGACAGTTATGTTCTCTGAGGTTTGGTTTCTGTATCTTTGAAATTTATTTCTTATAAAATTGAGTCTGTATATAAAGTATATTGTATCTGTGTCTGTTTCATATGGTATGTTCTCAATAAATGGTATTTATGATTATATAGTGAATAAGCATGTGAATTTGGAGATCTCAAGTTATTTTTTAGTAGTTCAGTAAGATAGTTGTAATTTCACAGTCTTAGAAGTCATTAAGAGTTGCAGGACCAACACTGTATTTTAAGGTTTCTACTTCTATTGGGTTATTTTAATACTTTTCATATTGATAAGTCTTTCCCATTCCATGAATTCATATTCATAAACAATTTAAATGTTCAAGTTGTTATCAATTTCAGTATTAACCATTTTAAATTTCTAACATTTAGAAGTCTGTTCTACAGCAGGTAGTCATGAGTCAGAGACTCAGAAAGCAAAAATTTAGCTTATTTCTCTTACATAGTATTTTATGCTCAGATAATTAATTGAATTTAGGATTTTTTTCAATTTAAAGTTTTATATTTCTACTTTCCTTTAGAGTTTTTAGTTCAACCACAGAACTTGTGTTTCAAAGAAGATGGTTCCATGTATGTTCATGTGTACCTTAGAGAAACCTCCATTGTTCACATTCATAAAGTAACAAACTTTTCACCCTTTACCTCCAAATAATACTCAGTGTTATTTTTGCCAATTCTTTTCTCTATTCAGAATAATGTTCGAGCTGCTGCCCTAGCAACTGTGAATGCGTGGGCAGAACAGACTGGCATGAAGGAATGGCTGGAGGGAGAAGATCTTTCTGAAGAACTCAAAAAGGAAAATCCTTTCTTGAGGCAAGAGGTTAGTACCATAAACCAATCATGGGTTTTACTCATGTTTTTTACCTTTTTTAGGCATCAGGGCCTCCCTAATAAATATACATTTATGGCTAAAATAAATTTAATTATAAAAGTAAATAAAAGGGAAGCCAGATGTGGAGGTTCACACCTGGAATCCCAGCACTTGGGAGGTAAAGCCAGCTTAGGCTACCTTAGTGAGACCCTATCTCAAAAAACAAAAAAGTTTAAAAAAAAAAAGAAGCCAAACTGCTGAAGCTTTTGTGTGTATGAGCCACTTTACTTTTTTCTATTCATGTACTTCTTTAACGGTGAAACTCTTTGAAGGACAGACTTTTTTGTGGAATTTTCTCTTTTCTTGAAATCTTTTTTTTTTAATTGTTTTTATATTTATTCATACGTGTATACATTGTTTGGGCCACCTCTCCCCCCTGCTCCCCATCCCACACCCCCAACTCCTTAATTTCCCCCTCACTTCCAGACAGATGGCAAAATGTGTGGTTTTAATTGAACATAAAAATAGAATTCAGCATTTAAAAAATCCATCAGTGCAATCTATCATGCCAACAGGATAAAGAAGAGAAATCATATAATCCTAAGCCAAAAAAAAAAGGATTTGACAAAGTCCAACACTATGTCCTGATAAAAACTCAGCAAGTTAGTAATAGAGAATTTACTCGACTTCCTAAAAAGCATCTGCAAACAAACCTCTACGGGTCACATCATAGTTAGTGGTAGAAGATTGAATACTTTCTAAAATCAGGAATAAGACAAAGATGTCTACTATTATTTAACATGGTACAAGAAGTTCTAGTCACTGCAATAAGGCAAAAAAAGAAAAAAGTCATACAGATTGGGAAATAATAAGTAAATAATAATAATAAGTAAAATAATAAGTAAATAAAACCATGGCTAGTTGCAGATAACATGACTGTCTATAATAATAAACCCATAGCTAATCTCCTAGAACTAATCAGCAAGATCACCATGATTAGAAAATACAAAACCAACACACTTTGATCACCAACACTGTAAAATAAATAAATCTTTTATTCTGCAGTAGACCACATGACAAAGATGAAAAGACTACAGAGTGAGAATCATATTTGCAACTCTGTATCCAATAAAGGACTAATATCTAGAATATGTAAAGAATTCTCAAAACTAAATATTTAAAAAGGAAAAAAAAACCTAGTTAGAAAATATAAGACATAAACATTTCACTGAAGAGGATATACAAATGGCAAATAGGCCTTTGAAAGATGTTCAGCATTGTTAGCCATCAGGGAAATGCAAATTAAAACTGCAGTGAGATACACACATTTAGAATTGCTAAAGTAAAAAATAGTTATAACAACAAAAGCTGCAAGTATGTGGAGAAACTTGAATACTCATTGCTGTTAAAAATGAAAAATTGTATAGCCACTCCAGAAAACAGCTGGGCATTTTCTTATAAAACTAAACATGGAATTATTATATAACTAGCAATTGTACTCTTGGACATTTTATTCCAGAAAAATCAAAGTTCATTATCTACATAAATACAAATGTTCATAATAGCTTCTTTAATAATAAACCAAAACTGGGATTATAGATAAGGGGTAGAGTGTTTGACTGCATAATGGCCAAAACCAAGAAACAGTTCAGATAATCCTTCAACAGGTGAGTGAATGATTAAACTGTTGGATGTCCATATGTGGAATATCATTTAGTAAATGTGTATATACAACAATTTAAATAAGCCTCCGGAGAATTATGCTGTATGACAAAAAACAATTCCAAACAATTGCATTCCATTTGTAAAATACGTTTTAAATGCCAAAATTTTAGAAATGGAAATTAAGTTAGTTGTTGTCAGGGAGAGTGGTGGATGTGGTTATAAAAGCAACATGAGGAATCCTTGTGACTAGAAGTATTAAGAATATGAGCCAGGGCTAGTGGTTCACACCTGTAATCTAACTACTTGAGAGGCTAAGATCTGGAGGATTGCAGTTTTAGGCCAGTTTTGCCTAGGCAAATAGTTCACAAGACCCCATCTCCAAAATAACCAGACCAAAAATGGATTGGAGATGTGGCTTAGGTCGTAGGGGCACCTGCTTTATAAGCATGAAGCCCTGAGTTGAAACCCCAGTCCCACAAGAAAAAAAAAAAATAGGAAGAAAATTCTTGACTTATGCCAGATATAGTGTCACACACTTGTAATCCCAGCACTAAAGAGGCTGAAGTAGGAGGATTGTGAGTCTGAACCCAGCCTAAACTATATGTATAGTGAGACCCTGTCTCAAAAACAACCCAAATGAATCTTGACATACACACAATAATATTGTATAAATATACCTATGCAGTCATACACAAATGGATACAAGTAAAATTAGGGAAATATGAATAATATCATTGGATTCTACCAATAGCAATATCCTGATTGTGACACTATAATAGTTTTATAAAGTGTTATTTGGTTTTTTGCTTGTTGTTTTGGTGGAACTGGGGTTTGAACTCTGGACTTCCCACTTGACAGGCAGGCGCTCTACCACTTGAGCCACACCTATAGTGTTATTTGTGAAACAGATTAGATAAAAGGTACATGGAATCTCTCTGCAGTTCTTTTAATTGCTTGTGAATCAGCCATTATCTTAATAAAAATTTCAATGTGAAAGTAAATACAGATGTCAATTATTTTAAAGGTATAGAGAAAAAAATTATCTTCTGATCGAATAAACGTTTTGGGTCTTTACTTAGAACTTGTAGTAAATAAAAGTTTTTCGTCCTTAAAATACATTAATAACTGTTAAAGCATTATAATTTATTTTGCAAATATATGATGTAATGAGCTGTACCCTTTCTAATCTTAAAGACTGTCGTCATTTCATATACGATTTAAATACAGCACAGTTCTCGAACAATAAAAAGTACTGATTTCATATTGGGAAATTACAGTTAAAAACTAATTCAGGGGCCAGCCATGGTGGCACCCACCTATAATTTTAGCTACTTGGGAAGCAGTTACAGGAGAAATCACGGTTCAAGGCCAACCCGGGCAAAGTTAATGCAAGATCCTATCTAAAAAACAAAGTAAAAAAAACAACAGCAAAATGTGGGAACACAGCTCAAGCAATAGAGCACTTCATTTGCCTAGCAAGTGTGAGGACCTGAGTTCAATCCCCAGTTCCCCATGCAAAAATAATAATAACTCAGGGTCTAGGGGTATACCTCAGTGCTAGACTGCTTGCCCAGCACATTCAAGGTCCTGGCCTCAATCCCTAGTACTGAGGGAGAAAAAAAGAAAAAAGAACTTATTCATTGTTTGAGACTAATGAAATCACTAAGCCTGACATCACAATAGAAATTTTCCACTTGAAATTAGTGACTAGTCTTTATTTCTTTTGGCAGCTTCTGGGCTGGCTGGCTGAGAAACTACCTACCCTTCGTTCCACCCCCACAGATCTTATCCTTTGTGTTCCCCATCTTTACTCCTGTCTAGAAGATCGAAATGGAGATGTGCGGAAGAAGGCCCAAGATGCTTTGCCGTCCTTCATGATGCATTTAGGATATGAAAAAATGGCCAAAGCTACTGGAAAACTAAAGGTACTTGTTTTTGGTGCTGCTGTTGTTAAAAACCACTAGAAAAATATTGAATATAAATTTATATAAGCAAAAGATCACATTACCTACTATGAAACTCAATACTCAATTTGAAATCCCAGTAAGAGCAAAAATGAAATATTTATCTAAGAGCCTGCTGATTCCACAGGGATGAAAACTATGACCTTCTAGAATGATAGCTACTTGATTGTGACTTCATAATATCTGTTACTTCTCTTGCTCTATGTGTTGCCTCCCTTACTTCACTGATAATTCAAAAGTTGGAGCTCAATCATTTATTTGATGGCAGATTTGTTAGTAAACTTAGTGTGAATACATCATTTGTGTCACCTTTCATTTATTTTACATTGTCTTTTTAGCCAACTTCTAAAGATCAGGTGTTGGCCATGCTAGAAAAAGCCAAAGCTAACATGCCAGCCAAGCCTGCCGCACCTGCTAAAGCAACATCCAAACCAATAGGAGGATCAGCTCCAGCCAAATTCCAGCCTACATCAGGTAACTGTTTTGAGGGGGCTGAAGGGGAAGGATATAACCCAAAGGACTCTAAAAATTTAGACATCTAGCTTTCATCTTTCTGTTACATTTTCTCACAACCTAGATCACAAGTTCCTTAAACATTTTTCAAGTACTTGTTTTATGCCAGGATCTACACTAAGAGTATGAAAATGATAATTTGGTTTCCAAGTCCAAGGAGGTGTTTGGTGTAGCCCATTGAAATACTCCTGAAAGTATTCCATATGGTTTTCAGGTTGCAACAACTTTTTTCTGCTATTGGATATTCTAGTTAAATGAGCAATTGGGAACATCTAGTTTAATCCACTTTACTAACAGATAAGGAAATCCAAAGATGTTAATGACTTACACAAGGTTAAGTAGCCAATCAGTTCTGAACCAGCTTAATCACAGTTAATCACAAATGGTACCGCTACCACACTTGGCTATCTAATAATCCAGTATAATATTTACTAATCTTCTTTTTGGGGGTAGAACTGGGGATTGAACCAAAGGTTTTATGCATGCTGAGATCACACTCTACCACTGGTAATGGGGATTGAATCAGGACTCCTGCTTGCCTAGCACTTGAGCCACACCCCCAATCCAAAGAAAATAATTTTTAAAACTGGTTTAAATGTTGTTAAAGGAGATGGAGATTTTCTTAGTTAATTTTATAAGATTATGCTTATAGAGAAGTTTGGGAAGAAAAACAGACTAGGAAAAAATTCCAACTGAAAACACCTTATAGAGTGATACATTTAAGATTTCAGGCTTTCTTATATGTTTAATATGCCTAGAATAAAATGATATTAGTTTGAATTTAACTAATATAGTATGCTTTTCTCAAAGCACCTGTTGAAGAGTCTGTTTCCAGCACCATAGAAGCCAAGCCTGATCTGAAAAAGGCCAAAGCTCCAGGAGTTTCCTCTAAAACAAAGGTGTGTTAACTCTGCATATTTATGTTAATTTTACACACTTTGTTATTGTATTAGCAAAGTATGGGACAAAACATCACTACTCTTGATAATATCAAATTAAGTGTTTCTACAAATTGCTGTCCCATTCCCCCTACACACTCACTCTCTCTCTCTCTCTCTCTCTCTCTCTCTCTCTCTCACACACACACACACACCCTTATAGGGGATTGAATTTAAGGGCCTCAAACTTGTTGACAAGTGCTCTGCTACTTGAGCTGTGGGATCAGATCTTTTGCTTTATTTTTTCAGTTTGTTTTTCAAATAGGGTCTCACTAATTTTGCTCAGGCTGGCCTTAAACCTTGATCCTCTTGTCTCTCCCTCCTGAGTAGCTGGGATCATAGGTATGCCCCACCAAACTGGCTTTTTTATTTATATGTATTTGGTTCTGAGGATCATACCAGGGCATAATGCAGGCAAGGCAAACACTGTACCTCTATATCCCCTGCCCCTCATTTATTTTTGATAAAACCCCTGAACACAGACTTCCTGCTCTCTCATGAGATGCTTTCATGGTTTCTGTCATGGTTCTTCTCTAGGGAAGAGTTACAGTAGTGAAAAGAGGAAGGAATATATGTAGCTCTGTCAGAATGAACACTTTAGGCTAATTTGGAATTGAGAGAAGAAAGGCAATCAACTTCTTAACAGTTTGGTTCAGAGGTCATCATACTAGAACATACTCTGATTAGTCTATAAGACAATACCTTTTGTCCCCACATTAGTGGAATTAGAACCACCAGTCCTTTCAATACCTGTTCAGAGTTGCATGATTTAAAGAAATATATTCATATGTTCCAATTTAAATATAGTCACATCAAAAATGTTATTAGTTTCTATATTAAGACTCAGAGCTAGTCACTGTATTCATTCAGGAGTAATACTTAAAAAAGGAAATTTTCAAATAGTAGTAAATCTCACAGTAAATAGTAAATCAAAATGGAGAAAACTCATTAATGGCATGTAATTGATGAAAAATATAAGAGTAGAAACTTTTTTCTGTCTTCGGTGGTACTGAGGTTTAAACTCAGTGCCTCATGCTTGCTGAGCAGGTAAGTGTTCTGCCATTTGAGCCACACCTTCCAGCCCTAGAAACTTTTCTCAGTATACTTATTATTATACCTCCATCATAGAGTAGGCATTTCTAAGTGTTTTCTAAATATTACAATTATCCAGTTTCCAGTTCAAATTCCAGTCTCACCAAAAGAAAAGAAAGGAAAAAACAGTTATCCATTTTTCTTCTTTATGCTTGGGTCCTTTAATTTTGTGAGTTAATTTAAGTGAGTAATTGTATTCTAAACTATCCTTTTCCTATATCCTTCCTATCCGTCTTCATGTCCTCAACCAAAATTCAGCAAATGCTTATTTTTATTTTGATCACAAGTGCTTCAGAGTATTTTGACTGTGTTCTTTTTTTCTTTTTTTGTGCTGTGCTGGGGTTGGAACCTGGGACCTTTGATCATGCTAGGCAAATGCTAGCGTGTACTACATCCCCAGCCCCTTCCATTTTGTTCTTAATGCCATGTTTTTCAGTTTACAAAGATTCTAAATCTTGAATATTTATTATTTATTTATTTAGGCAATGTTGGGTTTGAAATCAGGGTCATCCTTATGCTTGATAAATAAGCACTCTACCACTTGAGCTATACCATTAGCCCCTGAATTATTTAAAACCTTATTAGTGAACTAAGTATTAAAGTGTTTATAGCAACTTTCTTCAGAAGCAGATTTAAAGAGACTATAGTTACATTGCTGTGGTAGAGATAATTTTCAATATGAAGAGAAATAAAAGAGTTTTCTCAACTAAATGATGTAAAATGTATAAATACCATTCAAAATGACATTAACATGCAGGAAAAATTTAAGTAGTATTGGAGATTTCAAGAAAGAAAAGAACTATCCAGTAAACAAAAATAGCCTGTGACCCAATCTAATGAGAAGTAATAGTAGCTTTTGCAACTACATATATGTTGCCAGGCCAAGAACTAACCAAGACTTATGTAAGAATACAATTGAAAACATTTCTAGCTGGCCTTGGTGGTACATGCCTTTAATCTCTGCACTCAGAAGGCTGAGGAATAAGAACTGCAAATTAGAGGTTAGGCTGAGCTACATAGTAACACCTTGTCTCAAAATCAACAAAAACATTTCCAGAAAAAGTGTACAAAAATATTACATGATACTCATCTGTTTCTTTCATGTTGAAATGTAATGTAGAAAGGCTTCTCTGGTTTTTTTCTTCTGGTTTCTGGGCAATAATATCATATTCCTTAGGAGAAGTGGCCTAGCTAATAAGAATTTTTTAACTTTGGTTTTAGAGTGTACAAGGAAAGAAAGTACCAAGCAAAACCAGCTTAAAGGAAGATGAAGACAAATCTGGACCTATTTTTATTGTTGTTCCAAATGGAAAGGAGCAGAGGATGAAAGATGAAAAAGGATTGAAGGTAAGGAAAGGATAAGTATCTTTAGAAGTTTTTGCCTCTGTTTTTGTTCTATCTTGCTAATCAAAAATAGTTTCTAGAGCTGGTAGAGTGGCTCAAGTGGTAAAGCTCCTGCCTAGCAAGTGTAAGTTCCTGAGTTCAAACCCCAGTAACTAACACACACACACACACACACACACACACACACACACACACACACACACACACACACACACACACAAAACCGCCACCACCACTACCACCACTTCCCCCCAGGAAGACAGTGAGTTTAATGCTCAATGGTAGAGTACTTGCCTTTGCATTCCACTCATAAGGCCCTGGGTTTGATCCCTAAGCACCACAAGGACACAAAATTATTTCATGTTTTTGGGCACCGATGGCTCACGAATGTAGTCCTAGCTACTCAGGAGGCAGAGATCGGGAGAATCACAGTTCAAAGCCAGCCCAGGAAAATAGTTTATGAGACCCTCTCTTGAAAATATGCAAAGCAAAAAAGGGCTGGTGGAGTGGCTCAAGTGGTATTGTTCCTGCCTAGTAAGCATGAAACTCTGAGTTCAAACCTAGTACTGCAAAAAAAGAAAAAAAAGTACATCTACATTGTAGCATTGATTTTGCTAATAAGAATTGCTCAAAGCCTTTCTTTGTTTTTGTTTTTTTACTACTACTGGAGTTTGAACTCTAGGCCTTACACTTGGTAGGCAAGCGCTTTACCATTTGAGCCACTCCCCAAGCCTTCAAAAATCTTTTAAGATTTCCTTAATCTTAATTAATCCTTCTTAATTTAAAAGGATCCTTTTACTTGCATGGCTCAAGCAGTAAGCACCTGCCTAACAAGTGCGAAGTCCTGAGTTCAAACCCCAGTACCACCAAATAAGTATCCTACAGCAAGGCATGGTTGCATACTTCAAGAGGCTGAGGCAGGAAGATTGGGAGTTCCAAGCCAGTCTGTGCTGCATAACAAGATCCTGTCTCAAAAACAGGGGAAAAAAAAAATCCTATAAAGTCCTGTAGCTGTATTACATAAGACACTCTATTTCAGTTTATACCCAGCCCCTTTTCACTATTCTATTTTTTTTTTTTATTCCAAGGTGCTAAAGTGGAATTTTACTACCCCACGGGATGAATACATTGAACAACTGAAGACTCAAATGTCTAGCTGTGTGGCTAAATGGTTACAAGATGAGATGTTTCACTCAGATTTTCAGCATCACAATAAAGCTCTGGCTGTCATGGTTGATGTAAGCCTGCAATAGATAAATGTGCACATATCTCAGGCTTGTTAAAATACTGAGCCTGTGAATATTCAGAAGTTTGCATGCATTGACGTGGAAGTGGAATACACCATGTTTTCAGTTTGTAGAGCTATCTTATTTAATGAATGTATATTTTGGGGGTGTTAGTTGAAGGCTTAAAAATCTATCATTTTACTGGGTATGGTAGTACTCTCCTGTAATCCTGTGCTTAGGAGGCTGAAGTACGACGATTTTGAATTCAAGGCAAGCCTGGGCTCAAAATAATGTTTATCATTTCCTTTCTGAGCTTCAATAAAATTTAAGAAATACTTGCCTGATACAACCTAAGCCTTTATACAGTCTTATTTATGGGAATTTTGTTTTGTTTTGTTTTAAGCACTTGGAGAGTGAAAAAGAAGGTGTCATTGGTTGCTTGGATCTTATCTTAAAGTGGCTTACCCTACGGTTCTTTGACACAAATACAAGTGTCCTAATGAAAGCACTGGAATATTTAAAATTGCTCTTTACTCTGCTAAGTGAAGAGGAATATCATCTTACTGAAAATGAAGCATCTTCCTTCATCCCCTATCTCATCCTCAAGGTAGTATGTTGTTCTTGTCCTTGGAGGCTGCTTAAGTGCCCAGTTAATCTCAATTCCTATACTTTTATTCACTTGCTCATTTTCATTTATTCTATCAATGTACCCTCCACCACTTATTCTCATGCTCAGGAAAGCCCTCATTCAATCATTATTTTTCATTTCTGATTAGGTTGGAGAACCAAAGGATGTCATTCGTAAAGATGTTCGTGCCATCCTGAACCGGATGTGCCTTGTCTACCCGGCTAGCAAGATGTTCCCTTTCATCATGGAAGGAACCAAATCCAAAAATTCTAAGCAGAGAGCAGGTGAGGCAAACAGTTGTGTGTGTGTGTGTGTGTGTGTGTGTGTGTGTGTAAATGCTAAAGCTTGAAGAAGCCAGTGGCTAGGCAAATGCTCTTAACTTTTGAGATTCACCTCTAACCCCAAACAGTTTAAATTGCAATGTGAGCATGTGAGCCTCTCTGCAGTGGTGACTCCTAGATAAAATAGCTTATAGGCAAGCAATAAAATTTCTAAATTGACTGTGTAGTTGATTCTAATCTTTTGATTTAGACTGTGAGAGTGATGAGTTGCACACTGGTGGAGCCATGGTGTCAGGTGATACAGGCACCACTCAGTACCACCCTGGTGACAAAATCAAGTGCACAGGGGCCATCTGACTCACAGGTATCCCTTTCAGGAGAACTTGCTGTAACAACCTTATTTCATTGATAAAAGGCAATAATAATAATAATAATAATTAAAGTAGGTAAGATTTTAGTCCTCCTTTCATGCCAAATAAAATCTATCTACTAAGGAGGGCTTTCTATGCCAAATGTGTGTTGGGCCTCATTAATCTACCCTTTCTCCTTCAACAGAGTGCCTGGAAGAACTGGGGTGTCTGGTTGAATCCTATGGCATGAATGTTTGCCAACCAACCCCAGGAAAAGCCTTAAAGGAGATAGCTATTCACATAGGAGACCGGGACAATGCTGTACGCAACGCTGCCCTCAACACCATTGTAACAGTGTACAATGTACATGGAGATCAGGTGTTCAAATTGATTGGAAATGTGAGTGTTGTTTTTCTGGGCACTGTCAGCATATTGTGAAAAGAATTCTAAGATTTTTTAGTTGTTAGGTTTCCTGCAGTCTTAGCTATACCTAAATTGTACCACTTGTTAGTAAACTCAACCCATCTCGTGTCTACCTAGAATCCAGGTAGACACTTGAGACATCTCTGATTATTGTTGAACATTTCAGGAGTACTTGACTGGAAATCAAATTTTCTTTTATTATTATTATTATTTATTTATTTATTTATTGGTGGTTACTGAGTTTGACCTAAGGGCTTAGAAATTGCTAGTAGGCTCTCTATTGTTTGTACCACAACTCCAGCCCTTTTGCTGTGGTTATTTTGGAGTTAAGGTCTTGCTTTTTTGCTTAGGCTGACCAGGACCCCCATCCTCCTATCTTATACTTCCTGCCATAGCTGGAATGACAGGTGCTTTCCATGCCCAACTTTTTCTAGTTGAGTTGAGGATCTCTTGAAGTTTTTGCTTGCACTGGCCTTGAACTGCAGTGCAATTTCTGCCTACTAAGTAGTTAGGGTTACAGATGTGAGCCACCAGTGCCTGGCTTCATATTTTCCTTCCTCCCTCCCTTTCTCCCTCCCCCTCTGTACTGTACTAGGGTTTGAACACATAGCCTCATGCCACTTGGCTATGCATCTAGCCGTGTTTTCTTTTGAAAGCATTCTATTCATAGCAATTTGCTTTAGCAATAAGAACTAACTTTGAATCTAGGAATATGAGCTAGTCTGGAGCTTCAATTCTGTGTTGCAATCTGCTCTGTAATTTTTAATGCATTTGGTTTTCATTTAACATGTACTACTTTGAGAACAGTGTGGGTATTGTTCCTGCCAGATCAAGAGTCTTGAGCCACAGCTATGAGCCACTTTTCCAGGCACCTTAGGTTCTGCCTCTGACTCCTGGCTTCCTTTGAGCAAGTCACTATTGTGGCTGGACCTTAGTTCTTTCCTTCAATAGCCTTGTAGTAGCACCATTTGTATATACTGGGCTTAAGTCACTTTTCTTCTGTTACCTAATCAACTCCTCACTACCACATAGTGAAGAAGATAAAGCAGGTGAGGACTTTACAGATTACCAAAAGTATAGATTCTTACCCATGAAGCTACTTAGTAGTAACAAAACAAAGATGAGGCAACTTTTTAATTATAATTTTTAATAGCCTTTTCTTTTATATTCTTCTCTCATAAGTTCTCTTATAAGCAGGTATTAGCAGTAGTTGACTAAACGATGTGGTGTTTGAAAGTAAACTTCTAACATGGTAGCTTGTATTATCTTCAGTATGGTAGCTTGTATTATCTTCAGTATGGAAATACTCATGCTCTGACCCAAGCTGGCCTCAAACTTCCCATCCTCCTGCCTCAGTCTCCTGCATAGCTCAGTTTACAGATGTGGGCCACTTCACTCAGAATAATTCTTGAGTTGTCCATAAGGTTTGAATTCTCTTATTTTAGTACATGGATGTGCTAGTAGGTTAAATTGGATCTCTTTTTATAGCTTTCTGAAAAGGATATGAGCATGCTTGAGGAGAGGATTAAGCGGTCAGCAAAGAGGCCCTCTGTTGCACCAGTGAAACAGGTGGAAGAGAAACCTCAGCGCACACAGGGCATAAACTCCAATGCCAACATGCTACGCAAGGGACCAGCTGAGGACATGTCCTCCAAACTCAAGTATGTAGATGAAAATAGTTGTCTGAGAGCATCTCTATGGACTTAGCTTTGTGTGCTCAGAGCTTGTCCCATAATATAATTTTGAGTTCTTGTCATCATTACCATGCATAACAGAGTATCTGGGTAAATGTCTTGCAAGCAAATGTTTAATCTTCCAGTCTTCATTGTCTTTGTCTTTGTCTCCAAACCACTTCTAAATGGTCTTGTGCCTTCTTTCACTGCTTTTCCGTGGACAGAATTATGTATCGCACTTATAGGATGTAAGTACTGCCTGCTAATTTCTCATTAGCAGGGCTCTTATATCTTTCTAACTTCTTACATGGATTCATCCCCTCTGGAGGGCGACTGGCTTAGAGTTTATAACCAGGGTAGAGGGTGGACATACATTTCAAGCCTTCCATAAAAGTCCAGTGGCTGGCAGAAATGGTAACTTAATGTCATGCTTTATTTGGTTGTGCTCAGGTTCCTGTTCTTGAGATAAGGCTAAATGAAATGCATGCAACCCAGAATTGGCTTAGAGACTCAAAAATTCTGCCCTAAGCAAAACAGATTTATTTTGGGTTGTAGCATGAGTATAATTTTAACTAACTTAAATTTAGGAACTTTGCATACCTATTTTTGAGGTATGTTGCTGGCCCTGACCTGTAAGAGTAAATATTCTTAAAAAGGGTGACTCCTTCAAAGTACAAAATGTAATAAACACTGCATGAAATGATCCTTATGATTAGAAGAACTTAAGCACTCGTCAGTTTGGTGGGAAAAAAGAAAACCCAACTAGTCTATATTTCCCTTAATATTTTTTAAGTAATAGTAAAATAGAAAGCTTTGGGTCAATTTAATTAATCTTCTCCCCCATTAGGAATAGAAGTACTAGCTTTGTTGGCTTTAGCAAATTAGAGATAATACTTATAACTTGGCTAGTAATATAAAGCTTAAGCTTGTGTGCTCTCTTAGGCTATTTGTGAACCAATTCTTGCCTAAGGCACTTTCTTACAACTCAAGGATTTAAATCATTCAGGGGGGCTGAAACCAGAAGTTGAACATCTGTCTTGAAGCTTTGGGTCAGTTGGCAGTGCTATTCTTGCCCTTCGGTTAAGAAGTCTCTCTTACTTCAGGAACCTCTTTCGCTTCCCTTAGCCAAGCCCGAAGCATGAGTGGACATCCTGAGACAGCCCAGATGGTTCGTCGAGAATTCCAGCTGGATCTAGATGAGATTGAGAATGACAATGGTACAGTCCGATGTGAAATGCCAGAACTTGTCCAGCACAAACTGGATGACATTTTTGAACCAGTCCTTATTCCTGAACCCAAGTAAGTTCACCTGTTCATTTAAGAATAAGATGTTCATAATGATTGTAACAGTATATATCTGAAAAGAGTACTCTGTGGAAAAGTGCAGTTAAAGCATTCTAGAACCAGTTGCTATGATAGCAAATTTTAAAAAATTTTCACCAAGACCTGGATCTAGTAAGGAATTGCATAATTCCAATTTATTCAGATGTCTTACAATAGAGATTAAATTTTTCCATTTGATTTGCTGTCTAGGATCCGGGCAGTTTCTCCACACTTCGATGATATGCACAGTAATACAGCATCCACAATCAATTTCATTATCTCCCAAGTAGCCAGTGGTGACATCAACACAAGTATTCAAGCTCTGACTCAGGTAATGGAAGTGCTTCCCATGGTAGTAATACCAATGATGGATAAAGAGGCTGTAAGAATAATGGATTTCACACTGGTGGAGTCACAGTATTAAGGGATGCAAACAACCTTCAATAGTGCCCAGATTTTTAAAAAAGTGCTGAGGGCCACTCAGTCATCACTTTCCTCAGTATAGCTAGAGATACAGCAGTAAACAAGTAGGTACCTACTGTCATAAAACTTAGATTTTAGAGGACAGAAATAAATAAGCAAGAAGATACCTACTTGTAAACAAGTAATAAGAAAATAACTGCTCAGATGAGGTGATGGGAGACAAACTGCATAGTTTCTTAGATTGAGTGATCAGGAAAAGTCTTAACAACAGGTATTCTGATCTGGGATAAGAACATTCCACCCAGGGGAGACAGCTAGTCCACGAAGGCCCTAGGGTAGGAATGAGCTTGCCATGTTCAAAGAAATAAAAGAATGTCTATGTGTCTGGGACATAGTGTACAGGGAGGAGGGAGCTATAGAATCAGGTTGAACAGGCAGTAACCAGACTATGTAGGGTGGTTTTTTTCTTGTTTGGTTGGTTGGTTGGTTGGTTGGGTTTTTTTGGTGGTACTGGAGTTTGAACTCAGGACTGATTACCCATTTGCTAGGCAGGTGCTCTTATCTCTTGAGCTATATACCTCTAACCCTTTTTTGCTCTGATTTTGTTTGGTTTTTTTGTTTGATTGTTTTTTTATTTTTTTGGTTTTTTTTTTTTATTGTTTTTTTGGTGGGTCTGGGGGTCAAACTCAGGCCTTCTAACCTATAAAGCAGGTGCTCATATCTCCAGTCCATTTTACTCTGGTTATAAACTGTCCAGGCTGGCCTCAAACCACAATCTTCCCAGTCTCAGCCTCCCAAGTAGCTAGGATTATAGGCATGAGCTACTAGCGCCTGGCTTGGTTATTTTTGAGATAGGGTCTTGCTTGTTGCACAGACTGACCTGAGCAGCAATTTTCCTGTGGTATACTTTCTGCCATAACTGGGATAACAGTTGCACACCATCATGCCTAGCCTTTTCTGTTGAGATTGGATCTTTTCTGTTCAGATTAAACTGTTTGCTCAAGGTGGTCTGGAACCACAATCCTCCTGATCTCAGTCTCCCCAGTCTCAGCCTCCCAAGAAGTCAGAATTACAGGTGTGAGCCACCAGCACCTGAGTTAGGGCTTTCTTTAAAAGCCCAAGGGTAGTCGTTTGAATTTTAAGTTTGATTGGAAGCCATTTGAAAATGCTAAAGAAAAAGCTACATGTTTGTTTTGTTTTGCTTTGGCAGTACTGGAGATTGAACCCAAGACACATGCCTGTGTAGGCATTCTGAGTTATTTTTTTGTTTTTTGTTTTTGGCAGCACTGGTGTTTGAACGCAAGCCCTCACGCTTGCTAGCCAAATGCTCTTATCACTTGAGCCACTCTGGCAGCCACATTCTGAGTTATAACCTCAGCAGTAGATGTATGGTTTTGGTTTGCAGTACTAGGGCTTAGACTTAGGGCCTACACCTTGAGCCTCTCTACTAGCCCTTTTCATGATGGGTTTTTTCCCAAGATAGAGTCTCAAGAACTGTTTGCCCAGGCTGGCTTCAAACCACCATCCTCCTGATTTCTGCCTCCTGAGTAGCTAGGATTACAGGCATGAGCCTCCGGCACCCAGCTTGCTCTGTTCCAGTTAGGATTACAGATGTGAGCCACCAGGGCCCAGCTGCTGTATGTTTTTAAAAATCATTCTCTCCTTTGTCTGCTTCCTTCCCTAACAGTCCAGTCTTAAAGATACTACGTGGGGCACAGCTAGATACGCATCCATATTTGTAGCAAGTGGGTGAGAGTGGGGAGCCATAGTGGCTCAGGGTGAAAGCCTCAGAGCCCAAGCAGGGTAAAGAGGATGTCCATGCAGAGAGCCAGGCTTTCCATGGTTTAAGTGCCCAAGTAAGATAAGGAGTACTGGGGAGGGAGGTGGTGGCATGCAAGGTGATTCAGAATGGGGAATCAGAACCAAAGCAGTTAAAGTAAGGATCTGCATGGGGATGGGCTGGCAGCAGAAATGGGAGATTGGCTACCTAGAAGACATTGGTTATCTATATATATGTGTATGTATGTACATATATATACATATGTATATATTAAGGAAAATGGAAGCTAAGTTTCTCAGTGTTAGGTAAAGAATTACAAATAGAGAAGAAGAGCAAAATAAAATTAACACTGATATTGGACTAAAATTCAATAAAACACTGTGAACTCAGGTTTTCATATATAGGTATAGAAATGATTATCAATAAAAATACATATATAGTGACCCTGGAGCATTTTATTGTGCCAAGTATCAAGGACATTCTCAGGAATGATAGGGACGTATGAGAAGGACACAGACTGGTTTGGGATGTAGCTCATTAGCAGAGCACTTGCCTACCTTGATTTGAGCCCCAGTACCACATATATACATACATATATACATAGGCCAACTAGAATAAACCTAACAGCTGAACATAGTACATGATTCTAGACTGGACTTTTGCTATAAAATCATAATTAGGATAATTGAAGAAAATGGAATGGGGTCTTAGGATTATATGGTAGTAAAATCAGTGTTAATTTCCTGATTTTGGGTAATTGTATCATAATCATGTAGGAGAGTATTATTATTAAAAAAAAAACTACACACTAGGAGCTATAATCCCAACACTTGGGAGGCAGGAGGATTTTGTGTTCAAGGCCATCCTTTTTTGAGACCCTATCTCAAAAAAATAAATAAGGAAGGGCTAGGGATAAAGCTCATTGTAGAACATTTGTGTCATATAGGTGAGGTTTAATTGTTCTTTTTCTTATTTTTATTTTTGGTGTTACAGGAGTTTGAACTAAGGGCCTCATCTGCTTCCTGGGCAGATTGCTCTACCACTTAAGCCACAACTCCAGGTCTTTTGTAGTTTATTTTTCAGATAGGGTCTCACATTTTTTGCCAGGTCTCAGCCTTGGGTTACAATTTTCCTACCTGTGCTTTCCACATAGCTGGAATTACA
Organism: Castor canadensis; assembly: GCF_047511655.1. Classification (NCBI taxonomy): domain Eukaryota; kingdom Metazoa; phylum Chordata; class Mammalia; order Rodentia; family Castoridae; genus Castor; species Castor canadensis. Next base: position 182,468,111 of record NC_133386.1, on the reverse strand, counting down.
GGTGCACACCACCAGGCCCAGTTTATTTGCTGAGGTTGATTCTCATTAACTGTTTGGGCTATCCTGGAACCATGATCCTTCTGAGCTCTCTCTTCCAAGTAGCTGGAATTACAGGCCACTACACCATGCCAAAAGTTTCTTTATTATATTTACAACTTTTCTGTAGTGTTTACACTTTTTTTCTTTGTGGAACTGGAATTTGAACTCATGCTTCCTAGGCAGGTGCTCTACCACTTGAGCAATGGTGTATACTTTCTTAATTAGGGAAAAAGTTACCCTAGCCACATGTGTTAGTCAGCTTTCTGTCACTATAACAAATATTTGAGGTAATTATAAAGAGAAAAGGTTTATTTTGGTTCATAGTTTCAGAGGATTAAGTCCATGATCAGTTAGCCCTCTTGATTTGAGCCCATCATGGCAGGTAACAGAGAAAAACTAACCTTATAGCCAATAGCAAAAGAGAGATTTAGGGGAAAGGGTTGGCGAGAGTTGGGGGGGGTGGGCCCACAATTCCCTTCAAGGGCATTCCTCTGATGATCTGAAAGACCTGACTCTAGGCCCCACCTCTTAAAGATTCTATCACCTCCAAATAGCACCACACTAGGGACCAAGACTTTACCACATAGACCTTTGGGGAATGCTTAAGATCCAAACTATAGCACCACTCAGCAGAGACTCAGTGATAGGCGAGGCAGGAGACCTGTTAGAAAGCTTTGGCCAAAATTCATATGAAAGATAGCATCTTGTGCCTATCAGATGCTAATGATAAAGAAAAAGAGCAGTGTGTGATTTCATGCTATCATTTGGAGGTGTGTAGTCTATGAAACATGGTAGTAGATTGGACATGAAATACAAGAGAATAAAAGAATCAAGAATAACTCTGTTATTCTTGAGGAATAGATGGTGGTGCTGTGTATCCAGGTGAGGAAAAGATGTCTTGAAAGGTTAGTTGTCAAGAGATGTATCTTTGCTGTGTTGTGTTTAACACCCTATTACATATCCACATGAATATAGATGGCTAAGAATAGAAGAGCAGAATTAGGAATCCTAAACAAGATTTTTGCTGTTGTTTGACAGTCCCTTATTAAAAGTTTGGGTTCTCACGGCTGAGGGGTTAACTCATTAATAGAGCATGTTCTTAGCAGACATGAGACCCTGTTCAATATTCCCAGGACCACCACCAGAAAAAAAGAAAGAGGTTTTGGTTTTGGAAATAAACAAATTGAAGAAATGGGACTTTAGTGTATGCAACCCTGGTGTGTGTGTGTGTGTGTGTGTGTGTGTGTGTGTGTGCGCGCACATGCATTTTACAGGCAAGTGCTCTACCTTTCTTGAGTCACAGTCCCAGCCCCTTTTGCCTTTCTCTATCAGCTTCAGTCCAATGACTTGCTTTTTTTCCTGAGCAAAGGAACTATGGAGTCAGGTAAATAGTATCTGCTGTATCTTGAACAAGACATTTTTCCATATGGGCCTAAGAAAAACCTAGGGTTCGGTAGTACAGAGCCCAGGGAAGAAGATTAAAAGATCAGAAATCCTGAAGACAGATTTCTGTTAGTCTGTAGAAATTAATAGATCCTCTTAAGGAAGGACAGTAGTGGTCTATATGACTGATACTAGGAGGACTTCATAGCCTCCCTGGCTCCCAAGAAACTGCAGGGAGCTGAACAAATAAGGCTATACAAAGCTGCGCAAAAAGTTACCAAGACACCCATCTCAACCAATAAACTGGGTGTGGTAACATGCCTGTGATCTTAGCTGTGTGCCTGTGGGAGGGCGTAGGTAAGAGGATCCATGGTCTGAGGGTGGTCCCAGGCAAAAACTAAGCAAAAAAAGGGGCTGAAGGTGTGGGTTAAGTGATAGAACAGTTGCCTAGCAAGCACAAGACCCTGTGTTCAAAAGCCCCAGTACAACCCCCTCCCCAAAAGAAGTTTTTTTCTACAATTTGAGAAGCTAATTGTAAAATGTGTATGGGAGATCAAAAGTTCTAAGAAGAGCAAGGACATTTTTAAAAAGATACCACAAAGAAGCTTTGTATCAATAGTGATTACAGAAGTGCTTTATTAAGATAGTGTAGTCCTGGGACTGATGGAATGGCTCAAGTGACAGAGTGCCTGCCTTGCAAGTGTGAGGCCCTGAGTTCAAGCCTCAGTGCCACCAAAAAAAAAGTGTAGTCCTGGCCGAGGGATATGGGAATTAAAATTCCTCATGGTAGGGTTGGTGGAATGGTTCAAGTGATAGAGTATCAAGTGTCTGCCTAGCAAGTGTGAGATTCTGAGTTCAAACCCCAATAGTACCAATAAAAAACAAAAAAAAATTTTTGCAGTAAAAGCTGATCAATCAATAGTTGGTGCTGCAGCTAGTCATTTTCCATGAGAACAACAGTATAATTAGTGTGCGGTTTCCTGTATCAAAGTAGAGAAGGTGCTCTTTAAACTAGACAAAAATAAAGGAATAGAAAATTTTAAAACCAATCATCAAAACAAAGTGAGAAAAACAAGCTACAGATTGAAAGAATTAGAATTAGTAGATGAAAAATAAGTAAAGAAATAGAGACATTAAAATCATTTTTATGCCTAACAAGTGCAAGGCCCTGAGTTCAAACTTCCAGTACTACCAAAAAAAAAAAAATCATTTTTATTAGAGGTTAGAATAATAGTAACAAAGACAATGAGAAAGATTTAGACGTTACCCTGGGAGAAAGGAACCAACTTGGAGGATCAGGAAGAGGCCTTTTAGGGCTATTGATACCCTGTAATTTGTTATCAATAGCAGGTACACAGTGTGTATACGTGGCAGAATTTTATAAAGTTGTATGCTCAGGATTTATACACTGACCCAGGTGAACATTAAATGTAAAAAAAATTTACAAAACTAGATTTAGCTAATATATATGTATTGTATGGAATTTCATAATCCTCTGAAAAGGTAATTTTTCGTATCTCCATTGAATTTTCAAAAATCATATAAAACCTTAACAAATGTAAAAAGTAAAAGATATAATAGCCAAATTCTTTGCAGATAACCCAATAAAATTTTAAGTAAAGTCACAAAATATACTGGCTACTTGAAAAGTATGAAATGCTGCTTTGATCAAAAAAATAAACATGGCCAGGGCATATAGCTATGGTAGGGCACTTGCTTAGCTTACATAAGGCCCTGAGTTTGATTCCCAACAGCACAAAAATAAAAATTCTATAAGTGAATAGGGAAATATTTCACTGCAAAACTGCATTGACTGGGGGTGTGACTCAAGTGGCAGATACTTGCCTAACCAAGCACTAGCCCCTGAGTTCAGTTCCCAGTAATGAAGGGGAGAAAAGGTTGTATTGAAAAAGTAGAACTCACAAAAGTATGTTGCCTAAAATGCATTTATTCAAGAAAACCGTAAAGGGATTTTAGTATTCCTAAGAAATTAGAAAAATAAGCTGGCGCCAGGGGCTCCCACCTATAATCCTAGCTACTTAGTAAGTAGAGACCAGGAGTATCACGGTTCAAAGCCAATCTGGGCAGATGATTTTCAAAACCATATCTTGAAAATACCCAATACTGGAAGAGTGGCTCAAGTGGTAAAGGGCCTACCTGTCAAGTGTGAGACCCTGAATTCAAACCCCAGTATTGCCCCTTCCTCCAAACAAAAGAAAAGAAATTAGAAAATAAAACTCCAGAAGACATTTGAAGGTAGGAAATAATAAAGTTAACATTCATAAAATACTTTTTTTTTTTTGGTGGTAGTGGGGCTTGAACTCGGGGCCTACACTTTGAGCCACTCCACCACCCCTTTTTTGTGAAGAGTTTTTTTGAGTAGGGTCTGGATTCAAACCACAGTCCTCCTGATTTCTGCCTCATGAGTAGTTAGGATTACAGGCATGAGCCACGGGAGCCCAGCAAAATTCATAAAATAATATTTAAATATTAGGAACGAGGATGGAGCCAACCGTAGATGTGAAAGAGATTAAATAAGATAACACCACATGTAATTCTGTAGAAATTTGAAAGCTGATTCTTCCTCTAAGCATATGCAAGGGTTTGTTTGTTTGTTTATAACTAAGAATTTAGGAGGAAACCTAAAATGAAAAGACAAATTTTGATCATATAAAATTGTAAGATTTTAGTCAGGAGGAAGTTACCATATACTAAATCAAAAAACAAATGAAATATTGTGGCATATATTTGCAACCCATATGACCAATAGAATATTAATGGTTACATTAAACAGCTTTTATTAATTCTTAAGTAAAAGAAAGACATGAATATTAATAGACTAATCATTAGAAGATATCCAAAAGGTCAGTGAACATGTAAAAAGACATTCAACCCCCAGAAATGCCAATTAAAACAACATACCACTATTAAAACATGAAAGTGGTAAAAATTATTAACACATAGCTAATAAAGATGCTGGAAAATTAGTACTCATGTTAAATGTAGGCATATGAATTCTTAGTGCCTTTTTAAAGTGCTATAGTGGTTAGAGTCTTAACTCATTAGTAGAGTGTGTGCTTACAGAGTCCAAGTCCCTAGGTTCATTCCCCAACATCCTGCCTCACTCTCCCCTGCCCAATAAAAAGTAGTGTTATCATTTAGACTAAGAAATTACACTCCTTGGCTCTGTGTTTTAGAAATAGAAACACAAGCACAAAAGCGTATACATACAGAGATATTGTATACCAATTAGAAACACTGGAAGTTCATCAAAGAAGGGAAAATTTAGTAAATTTTGATAAATGCATGCATGGATTGTTAGGCAGCCTTTAAAAATAGAGTCGTCACTGTTGGCTTTAGAGATTTTCATAATTTTCTATTAAATTAAAAAGCTAGATGCAGAGAAATACATGTACTATAATTCTCTTGTAGACTAAATGATGTCCCAAACTTTGACCTTATGTGAGTATATATATGTGATTTTCTGAGATTTTGTGAACATGAGAGAGTAAAATGCCAGTTGTTGAAAAAGAGGAAGAGGAAGCCCATAGTATTTTTTTTATTATTATTCATATGTGCATGCAATGCTTGGGTCATTTCTCCCCGCTGCCCCCACCCCCTCCCTTACCACCCACTCCACCCCCTCCCTCTCCACCCCAACCCCCTCAATACCTGGCAGAAACTATTTTGCCCTTATCTCTAATTTTGTTGAACAGAGACTATAAGCAATAATAGGAAGGAACAAGGGTTTTTGCTAGTTGAGATAAGGATAGCTATACAGGGAGTTGACTCACATTAATTTCCTGTGCATGTGTGTTACCTTCTAGGTTAATTCTTTTTGATCTAACCTTTTCTCTAGTTCCTGGTCCCCTTCTCCTATTGGCCTCAGTTGCTTTTAAGGTATCTGCTTTAGTTTCTCTGCATTAAGGGCAACAAATGCTAGCAGTTTTTTAGGTGTCTTACCTATCCTCATATCTCCCTTGTGTGCTCTCACTTTTATCTTGTGATCAAAGTTCAATCCCCTTATTGTGTTTGCCCTTGATCTAATGTCCGCATGTGAGGGAGAACATACGATTTTTGGTCTTTTGGGCCAGGCTAACCTCACTCAGAATGATGTTCTCCAATTCCATCCATTTACCAGTGAACGATAACATTTCGTCTTCTTCATGGCTGCATAAAATTCCATTGTGTATAGATACCACATTTTCTTGATCCATTTGTCAATAGGGCATCTTGGCTGTTTCTATAACTTGGCTGTTGTGAATAGTGCTGCAGTAAACATGGGTGTGCAGGTGCCTCTGGAGTAACCTGTGTCACAGTCTTTTGGGTATATCCCCAAGAGTGGTATTGCTGGATCAAATGGTAGATCACTGTTTAGCTTTTTAAGTAGCCTCCAAATTTTTTTCTAGAGTGGTTGTACTAGTTTACATTCCCACCAGCAGTGTAGGACGGTTCCTTTTTCCCCACATCCTCGCCAATACCTGTTGGTGGTGTTGTAATGATGGCTATTCTAACAGGGGTGAGGTGGAATCTTAGTGTGGTTTTCATTTGCATTTCCTTTATTGCTAGAGATGGTGAGCATTTTTTCATGTGTTTTTTTGGCCATTTGAATGTCTTCTTTTGAGAAAGTTCTGTTTAGTTCACTTGCCCATTTCTTTATTGGTTCATTAGTTTTGGGAGAATTTAGTTTTTTAAGTTCCCTATATATTCTGGTTATCGGTCCTTTGTCTGATGTGTAGCTGGCAAATATTTTCTCCCACTCTGGGTGTTCTCTTCAGTTTAGAGACCATTTCTTTTGATGAACAGAAGCTTTTTAGTTTTATGAAGTCCCATTTATCTATGCTATCTCTTAGTTGCTGTGCTGCTGGGGTTCCATTGACCCATAGTATTTTTTATGGTGTCCATGTAGAAAGATCATTGTTAAACTGTCCCAGTTATTTAAGATTGTTCTTAGGAGATAGTATTCATATTGATAAATGAAAGCAGGAATACATCTTCTTCAACACCAGGAGGCAACATTCATATTGTAGTGTATATAAATGTTGCATCCCTGGAGTTGTGCAATTTGACAGCCTTGCTCCAATGTAGTGTTACTGCCAGGCACCAGTGACTCATGCCTATAATCCTAGCTACTTGTGAGGCTGACGTTGAGAGGATCACAGTTCGAGGACAGCCTGGACAAATAGTTTGTTAGATCCCCATCTCTAAAAATAACCAGAGCAAAGTGGACTGGAGATGTGACTCAAAGTATTGTTACTAAAAACTGATTATGACTATCTTGGGGTATTATTTCTACAATAACAAAAATGTATTTTATGTGCTTAGCATAATACTCCAGGCCCTGGGAAGCCACTTTAATACTAGTGTAAATGAGATCATTTTACCATTAGTGATAACCAGCATACTAAACCAGGAAAACCACTGGTTTCTGAGCTTTCTGAGACACTTTTCTCATCAAGTAAATGGAGACCTTTCTTATTTATTTACTTATTTACTTTCTTTTTTGTTTTTGTTTTTTTGGTTGGTTGGGGTTTTTTTTTTTTTTTTTTTTTTTTTTTTTTTGGTAATACTAGAAATCAAACCCCTAGCCGTTTACTAAGCAAATGCTCTACCACTGAGTCTTTTTTTTTTTTTTTAAATGAAATTTTTATTTTTTAAATGTATTTGACAGGGTCTCATTAGGTAACCCAGGCTGGCTTCAAATCCATTCTGTAGCCTAGGGTGGCCTCAAACTCATTTTCCTGCTCACTTTCCCAAGTGCTAGGAATACAAGTATGTATTCTTTCTTTCATGAACTAGACATGCAAAAGTAGGGATTATTTTTCCAAGAACATAAGCCTCTTAGAATAGTTATCTTGCTTAGTAAATATATTTTGAATGATTGAATCCCTAAGGATTGTTGTTTATGTGTAAAATTCCTGGACTTTTGTGTAAAGTTACTGGACTTTTTTCTGAGTATGATATTGGCAATGCTTTGCTAATAAATACTCTTATAGAAAAGTCTCTAGTATCTTTCTGCTACTCAGTATGAAGCTTGACAAATATATCTCAAAACTTTTGTTACCAGATTGATGAGGTCCTGAGACAGGAAGACAAAGCTGAAGCTATGTCTGGCCACATTGATCAGTTTCTGATAGCCACATTCATGCAGCTAAGGCTTATCTACAACACACATATGGCAGATGAGAAATTGGAGAAGGATGAGATCATCAAGTTGTACAGCTGTATCATTGGCAACATGATTTCGGTAAGACACCTCTACAGAACTGGAGTTTCCTTTTGAATTCTACTCCTACCTGGGTTCTCAAGCCAGAGTCAGTGCAGATGTTCCAGTGAGTCCTATGTCACTTGGTAGAATTCTTCATGCATCATACAGTAATCTGCCAATTACTTCTATTGGATGTGGGGTATTTCTGAAAGCTTACCTATCATTAGGATAAAAAGTAGAATACTTACCTGCTACCTAGCCTAGAATGCTTCTTGCCAAGTTCTTCATTAGATATTGTAGGCCCTATTTGACTTTTCACAGATAAGTGTGCTCACATTAAAAAATACTATTATAATAGGAAGGAAACACACCAGTTAATTCTGGCTATTACTAAATTTGATTTAAACTAATACTATAATCTTAAAAATATAATACATTTTTGCCAGGCATGGTAGCATATGCCTGTAATCTCAACATGGGAGGTTGAGGCAGGAGTATTATAAATTCCAGACCAACGTGAGCTATATAGCAAGATCCTGTTTCAAAAAAATACATACAATATATGTTCTGTATATTGAGTTTTAACCTCGCTAACACAGTTAGGACTGCATAGCTATTTCAGATAGAGAGCCTGGCCCGGGAGGCCTCCACAGGAGTACTGAAAGATTTGATGCATGGCCTCATCACCTTAATGCTGGATTCTCGAATTGAAGATCTAGAGGAAGGACAACAGGTGATTCGCTCTGTGAACCTCTTGGTGGTGAAAGTTCTGGAGAAGTCAGACCAGACCAACATCCTGAGGTACATTTGTATTTTCAGTAGAGTCTGGAAAGCCTTTTTTTTTATCTGCAGTAGAGTCACTAGATCAGTTGTAACTTTAGGTTTGCCTAATAAGTTGGTTTATTGTTCTTCTGCATGAACCAAAGACATTCCATCCTAAGACAACAATTAAAACCAGTGACAACCCAGGAAGCCAACCAAAACCATGAGTTTTCTAGAGAGTACTATAAAATGTGATCAGCTACATCTTCTAGCATGTACATTTTGGGTATACTTCTCCTTGTCTACCAATGACAGTGAAAAGTAGTGACAAAGTTTACCATTTATCAGTTGAGAAGAGTTAAATTTCAACGATTTAAAAAGATTTTTAATAACCAAATATTAAGTAATCTAAGATCCTCATCCATCAGTTCTCAACTTACTAGACCCTTCAATTAATAGTTTTAATTAAAAATGAGAGTTATTAATGAATGAATGAAATTTATTAGTATTATTGTGTTGGTGTCTTTGTTTTTCTAGTGCGCTACTTGTTTTGCTCCAAGACAGCCTGCTAGCAACAGCCAGTTCTCCTAAATTCTCAGAACTTGTTATGAAGGTAAAGTTGAAATGATTTCATCTCTTTTCTTTTCAGTGATGCAGTCACTTTGTTAAAGTATAGGGAAAGAGTACACACCTATAATTCCAGGACTCAGGAGGCACAGGCAAGAGGATCATGAGTTAAAGGCCAGCCTGGAGTAGACAATGAGACCCTATCTCCAATGTGTGTGTATGTGTAATTAGTCTTTAATTTTCTCTTCTTCCTCTGAGTGTGGGGGGCTCATGCCTATAATCCCAGCTACTCAAGAAGCAGAGATTGGGAAGATCTGAGTTCGAGGCCAGCCCAAGTACAAAGATAGTGATACCCCTATCTCAACCAAAATGCCTGCATGCACTTATCATCCCAGCTACTTGAGAGGCTGTAGGTTAGAGAATTGCATTACAAGGCCAATCCCAGGAAAAAGTAAGACCCTTCCTGGAAAGTAACCTAAAGCAAAAAAGGGTAGGAGGTATGGCTCAAATGATACAGTGCTTGCTAGGCAAGTGAGAGGCCCTAAATTCAAACCCCAGTACTTCCAATAACAACAAAAAATTCCCCTTCCAATTTATATTAATCTTAGTCCAAAAATTCTTGTCCTTTACTGGGCCTCAGTGGATCACGTCTATAATCATAGCTATTTGGGAGGAAGAGATTAGGAGGATCGTGGTTCACAGCTAGCCTGGGCAAATAGTTCGTGAGACCCTATCTTGAAAGAACACAACACACACACAAAAAAATACTGCTTAAATGAAGTTAAAAAAAACAAACAAACTGGAAGTTCTGATTCAGATTGTCTAACTAAATCTAGTCTGAGGAGACAAAATATCTTTCACTACTTATAGTATAGTACAGAATTATAATGTGACAGATATGTTCATCTGGAGTCTTCCATGAAAGAGACTGAAACTATATGTATCTTTTTCCCTCCAAAAGTGAAATTTTTCTCATCCCTATTTGCCTTTTGATTCTAGGAGAGTCTACAAAAAAACCTTTTCCTTTTCATGATTTGAGGCCAAAAAAATAATTTTTTTTTTTTCGGCAGTACTGCTGGTGTTTGAACTCAGGGTCTCATGTTTGCTAAGCAGGCACTGTATCCCTTGAGCCACATCTACAGTCCATTTTGCTCTGGTTATTTTGGAGATGGGGTCTCATGAACTGCTTACTCAGGCTGGCCTCAAACTGTAATCCTCCTGATCTCAGCCTCCCAAGCAGCTAGGATTATAGGTATGAGCCACCAGCACTTGGCTATTCCTGCACTTTCTTAATAATTTCCTCCTTATAGTTGCCCTTTTTCCTTTCCTACTTAACTAGATTTGGCTTTTCTATTTCAGGATCTTTTTGTGGTCCTTTGTTCAGTTTTAGCCTGGTGATAACCAACTTGCTTAGGTGAATGCCCCCATGGACACTTTATTCCATTAAATTTTTCCTGCTGTACCCATTCAATATAGATGTAAACCTAAACTATTTTACCATCTACTGTTCTTTATAGTGTTCCTCACAACCTGAGCTTCATCATCCTTTGGAATATGCATACATACTTTACTTCTATCTCAACTTTTTGGCAAGAAGGGAAGACAATCTTTATGCAAATGTGGGAGGTGCATTGAACTGTCTTTTGTGGTTCTTGATTCCATCAGAAGTCACAAAAGGATTGAACTTCTTTCCACCTCTGCCACATTTGTAGAATTATGAAATGATGGCCCTATATCTGGGGAGTGGAGGGAAGAGTAGACATGGATGCTTAAATGGATGACTTGTCACACTTCAGTGAGTGACATGGTTGAAGTGATTAAAATTTCTCGTGTTTTAGCAGCTGAACTTCAGGGATATGATCCACATTTATATACCTGACTGTCTTTTAGAAGTGAGCCCTGAGCTTGGGAACAATGAATGGTGACGTTCTTCAGTCACTCCTAACTATTATATTTTTTTAATAGTGTCTCTGGAGAATGGTTCGACTATTGCCCGACACCATCAACAGCATTAACCTGGACAGAATTCTTCTGGACATCCACATTTTCATGAAGGTCTTCCCCAAGGAGAAACTGAAGCAATGCAAAAGTGAATTTCCCATAAGGACCCTAAAGACCCTGCTGCACACATTATGCAAATTAAAAGGACCCAAAGTGAGTGAGAATAGCATCTAGTCCCTGTGGGAGCTTGAGAGAATGTCATAGAAAGGGCATTGCTACTGTTTAAATGTGCTCATCTCCCTCAGATCCTAGACCATCTCACAATGATTGACAACAAGAATGAATCTGAGCTGGAGGCCCACCTCTGCCGCATGATGAAGCACAGTATGGACCAGACCAGTAGCAAGTCTGATAAGGAGACAGAAAAGGGAGCTTCGCGAATAGTGAGTGGCCTTCATCACTCTCCTCTCTTATGATCATTGCCACTCTAAAATTTTAAGACAAAAACTAATAGCCATGTGCTTTTTAGTCCCCAGGAAAGGTTTCTATGTGCCCAAAGTATCCATTGGTCACTAAGTAAATCCACTGTGACCTCTGTTTAATTGGGAAATTATTTTTTCATCAAGTTGTGGTGAAAACCTAAAACTGGAGGCATTCATATTCCAGAATGTTAGTGTTATTGCTGTAGACTCTGCTCAGTGGTGCCTCCTTTATCTACAGAGCATAGCAGTACAGTTAGATTTTGAGATATTTTCTGTTCATATCCTAATTAAGTATTCAAGTCTAACCATTCTGCCCTTGTGTCTTTCACTTTTTCAGGATGAAAAATCATCAAAAGCCAAAGTGAATGATTTCTTAGCAGAGATTTTTAAGAAGATTGGCTCCAAAGAGAACACTAAGGAGGTGAGAGTGAAGGGTTAAAACAAATGGGAACAAATGGGAGGGGGAGGGTGAAGGAAGGAGATTAAGGTGACGTTATGTGGTAGATGGACTTCATATACCTATTGAAGCAGAACCAAGAAATCTCTTGGCATTGTTTTAAGTGAGGTGGGGAGGGCGTTGAGGGGGAGAGATGAGGGGAACCATGTAATTAATGTGCAGTATAAGTCTGATTGGAATTGTCACTATGAATCCTCCACCTGTATAATAAATATATTCTAATAAAAAATTTATTTTAAAAAATGGGTAACTATTTTGTGGAAAAGGAGCACTAACTTACATCCATCCCCACTTCTTTTTTTGTACTCAACAGGGCCTAGCAGAGTTATATGAATATAAAAAGAAATACTCAGATGCCGACATTGAACCATTTTTGAAAAATTCCTCACAATTCTTTCAGAGTTATGTTGAAAGAGGACTTCGGGTGATTGAGATGGAGAGGGAGGGTAAAGGCCGTATTCCCACTTCAACAGGTATGGTTTTCAGGAATAAGCTTAAAATAGCTGCCAACTTGTAAACTGCGAAAGTAAAAACTAATGAGCTCCTGTATTCTCTCCATCTTGGTCAATGACAACTTTATCCTTCTAGTTTAGTTAGACCCAAAGCAGCTGGTGGTGGGACTCAAGTGGTAAGAGTACCTGCCTAGCAAACATGAGGCCCTGAGTTCAAACCGCTGTGGTGCTGGTGCCAAAAAAACAGAGAGAGCAAGTACTTAGACCAAAAGCTTTTGTCTTCTCTTCCTATGTCAGGAAATCTTTTTGATTCTATTTGCAAACCATGTGCAGGATCACCTTTACTCTGCCGCCTTGGTGGGAAACAACACTCTCTCTCACCTGAATTACAGTAGCACTACCCTCCTAACAGACCTCCTGTTGCCACCCTTGTCTCCCCATATTCATTTCCACACATTCCATCAGAACAAGGCTCCTCAAACACTCACCAGAAGCCTGTACTCAGCAAGAGCAGTTCTCACAAAGGTCTCTAACTTCTGCACTGTCTGATCCCCTGATACCTGTGGGGCCTCATCTACTGCTTGCCAATCTCAGCAGCCCCCTTGCTGTTTCTGGAACACACAGGCATGTTGTCTCTTAAGGCCTTTACCCTGACTTTTTCTTTTCTTTTTTTTTTTTTTTCTTCAGTTCTGGGAATTGAACCCAGGGCCTCGAGCATATTAAGCACACCCTCTACCACTGAGCTACACTCCCAGTACTAACTGGCTATTTCTTATTTTCTTATGCATGCAGTGCTCTTCCTGAGATGACTTGTTGGCTAGCTCCCTTTCCTCTTTTAGATCTGTGTTTAAATACTACCATCTAAATGAGAACTTTTTTAAAAATTGTACCATAGCACTTCCTCTAACAGAACATATGATATAGTATTTATTAGGTTGGTCATTGGTGTCTGTCTGTTCCTGGTAGAATTTCAAATCCACAGGGGAAGGATTTTTTATTTGTTTTGTTAGGCATCCAGGAGTATGGTTTGAATGAGTACCTGTCCTAAGTTCAAGCTGAAATGTTACTGTCCCTACGATGAAAAAAAATCACTCTGAGAATTACTGCCTACAGAATCTAGAAACAAAAGGAAGTCGTTGGAGATTTCAGTTATAAAAAATATTTGTCATAGCCTTAAACCAAAGATAGACACAACTGCAGAAATTACTCTCGTCAGGGCAGAACAGAGCTCTCATATTTGTCCTGTGTTTAGTGTTTTCCAATTTCAGTGAAGCTCAGCTATTTCAATCCACAGTTTGCCTGTCACAGTCTGCTTCTTTGTGGGTTTCAAATTCTAGTTCTTTCTCAGCATGTATCTTGCTCAGCTGAAGCTACTGTTCTATTGTTCTGTTAACCAGTTGGGTTTGCCTTGTTTTTGACACCTTCAGTTATCCCTCTCAAAGAACTTTGGAGTCCTTACTGAAGGGTGGTAAACAGGATGTCACATAGTGTGCACATATGAATATATCATGGTTTGATTGATCACAGTAGGGCCTCCTTTTCTCATTCCCTTACTGGTGATATCCTTACTGGTGATATTCAATATTTGGTTGATATTTTTGGCAGCACATTTGCTCCAAGTTCAGTTTGGTTGGTTTTGGGGTATGATTTGGTTGGTTTTGGGGTTTGATTTGGTTGGTTTGGGGGTATGAGGTAAACACATTTGCAACACCAGCATACAATCCCATTGATTACTGATTGGTTTCATGTGTAAGTATTCATATATGTCTTATTACTGAACTTATGTCATTTTTTCAATTTATTAGAGGGTTCTCATCTTTTTTTTTTTTTTCCTCTGTACTGGGGCTTAAACTCAGGGCCTCCACCTTGAGCCACTCCACCAGCCCTTTTTTGTGATGGTTTTTTTTTTTTTTTTGAGACAGTCTCACAAACTATTTGCCAGGGCTGGCTTCAAACCATGATCCTCCTGATCTCTGCCTCCTGAATTGCTAGAATTATAAGCGTGAGCCACCCACACCCGGCCCCGAGTGTTCTCCATCTTTGAAGAATTCCTTCTTCCCTATTTTACATTTTTTTTCTCCTATTGCCTTTAAGTCAAGTGACGTTTTTTGTTTTGGTTTGTGGTGCTGGAGATGGAACCCAGGAACCCAGGGCCTTGTTCATGTGAGCCAAACACTGTACTGTTGAGCTATATCCTCCAGCCCCAAAAGTTAGGTATTTTAAATGCTTGCATTTTTATGATTGTTCCTTCACAGAAACTTAGGAATTGAGGTAGATTTTTGGAGGGGTTTTGGTTTAGTTTTTGTTTTGTCCCTTTCCTCCCAGAATACTGAGCTGAGTGACAAGGTCATTGGTACACTAGTGCCTGTCCCTTTTTGCATGCTGCTGAGCACCTCAGCTCCCCTCTGCTCCCCATGAATGCCCTAGTTCTTGAACTTCTTGTTGTCCTGTATTGGTTTGTGTGTGATTTTTTTTTTTAATTTCAAAACAATTTTCTATTTATATAGAAAATTAAGAGAAAATTTGTATATTAGAATTTTTCATGGTATTTGTTATTGGAAAGTCAGTGCAGCTATCCCAATTCTTGCGTCTGCAAGAGAAGAATTCAGGCAAGATGCAGAAATATAGTGAAAGTGGTAGCAAAGTTCATTAGGAAAGGAATATACTTTCTCTTTGTTGTTTTGTTTTGTCAGTACTGGAGTTTGAACTCAGGGCTTCATGTTTGCAAGGCAACTGCTCTACACTTGAACACACCTTCAGATGACTGAAAGTGGGTCATCTCTAGGATGAAAATGACAACATATTAAGTTTATTAGAATGGAAATACTTTCATGGGTGATAGTGGGTCATTGCAGAAAAAGAGGTCAAGAATGACCATAGGTTTCCCTGTTTCTCACCTGCTCCAAACCTTATCTATGTTCTACATATTTAAGGTCTTCAAGTTTTTCAGTTGGGCACTTACAGTATACTCCAGGAGTAGCTTAGGTGTTTTGGATTGCCCAAATCAAAAACCCTGTGATTTACTAGAATACAACCCTTGTGTACTCAGGTTATAGATGGACAGTCCAACTCATATTCCACCTTCAGTATCAGTTCTTGAAGTTCTCATGAAGTTTATCTTACATATTTGAGAGTACTATGTATCACTAACTCCAGGTGAATTCTGAACTTTTTAGTTTTCAAGTACACTAGAGAATATGCAAGTCCCTAGAAATTTTTTATTTGTTTGCTGCTGGAGATTAAAACTATGGTTTATGTCTATACTCCCAAAAGTAATCCACATGTTTAATGCAATTCCCTCAAAATCCCAATGACATTTATTAAAGAGATTGAAAAATCTATCATTAAATTTATATGGAAACACAAGAGGCCACGAATAGCCAAGGCAATACTCAGTCAAAAGAACAGTGCTGGAGGTATCACGATACCCAACTCCAAACTATATTACAAAGCAATAACAATAAAAACAGCATGGTACTGGCACAAAAACAGACATGAAAACCAGTGGAACAGAATAGAGGACCCAGATATGAAGCCACACAACTATAACCAACTTGTCTTTGACAGAGGTGCTAAAAATATACGATGGAGAAAAGACAGCCTCTTCAGCAAAAACTGCTGGGAAAACTGGTTAGCAGTCTGCAAAAAACTGAAACTAGATCCATGTATATCACCCTATACCAATATTAACTCAAAATGGATCAAGGATCTTAATATCAGACCCAAACTCTAAAGTTGGTACAGAAAAGAGTAGGAAATACTCTGGAATTAATAGGTATAGGCAAGAACTTTCTCAACAGAACCCCAGCGGCTCAGAAACTAAGAGATAGCATAGATAAATGGACTTCATAAAACTAAAAAGCTTCTGCTCAAGAAAAGAAATGGTCTCTAAACTGAAGAGACCACCCACAAAATGGGAGAAAATATTTGCCAGCTACACATCAGACAAAGGACTGATAACCAGAATATATAGGGAACTCAAAAAACTAAATTCTCCCAAAATTAATGAACCAATAAAGAAATGTGCAAGTGACCTAAACAGAACTTTCTCAAAAGAAGAAATTCAAATGGCCAAGAAACACATGAAAAAATGCTCACCATCACTAGCAATAAAGGAAATGCAAATTAAACAGATTCCACCTCACCCCTGTTAGAATAGCCATCATTAGCAACACCACTAACAACAGGTGTTGGTGAGGATGTGGGGAAAAAGGAACCTTTATACACTGCTGGTGAGAATGTAAACTAGTACACCCACTAGTGTACTAGTGTAGGCTACTTAAAAATCTAAACATTGATCTACCATATGATCCAGCAATACCACTCTTGGGGTATTGCTTTTGGTATTGTCACCCAAAAGACTGTGACACAGGTTACTCCAGAGGCACCTGCACACCCATGTTTATTGCAGCACTATTCACAATAGCCAAGTTATGGAAACAGCCAAGATGCCCCACCACTGACGAATGGATTAAGAAAATGTGGTATTTATACACAATGGAATTTTATGCAGCCATGAAGAAGAACGAAATGTATCATTTACAGGTAAATGGATGCAACAGGAGAACATCATTCTGAGTGAGGTTAGCCTGGCCCAAAAGACCAAAAATCGTATGTTCTCCCTCATATACGGACATTAGATCAAGGGCAAACCCAATAAGGGGATTGGACTCTGATCACATGATAAAGCAAGAGTACACAAAGAAGGTATGAGGATAGGTAAGACACCCAAAAAACTAGATAGCATTTGTTTAGTTCCTCAACGCAGAGAAACTAAAGCAGATACTTTAAAACAACTGAGGCCAAAAGGAGAAGGGGACCAGAAACTAGAGAAAAGGTTATTCGAGAAGAATTAACTTAGACGGTAACACACGTGTACAGGAAATCAATGCTTGTCAACTCCCTGTATAGCTATCCTCATCTCAACTAGCAAAAACCCTTGGTCCTTCCTATTATTGCTTATCCTCTCTCTTTAACAAAATTAGAGACAAGGGCAGAATAGTTTCTGCCGGGTAGCGAGGGGTAAGGGGGGGTAAGGGGGGGAGCGGAGGCGGGGGGGAGGCGGTAAAGGAGGGGTCGAGGGGAAGGGAGGAGAAATGACCCAAACATTGTATGTACATATGAATAAAATAAAAATTAAAAAAAAAAAAACTATGGTTTATGCCGCTAAACATGTACTCTGTCTATTACTACCCTACTCCAACCCTGGGAACTTAGAGTTTTTTGTTTTTTGGGGTTTTTTGGCAGGAATAGAGGTTGAACTCAGGGCTTTGCATTTGCAAAGCAGGCACTCTACTGCTTGAGCTCCAATTCATTTTGCTTTGGTTATTTTGGAGATGGAATCTCGTGAGCTATTTGCCTTTGAACTGCAGTCCTTCCAATCTCAATCCCAAGTAGCTAGGATTATAGGCAAGAGCCACTGGCATCTGGCTTAAAATTCTTAATTGTTCTCAGTGGCAGATTAATCAAGGCAGTCTGGAAGTGTGGGGTATGTGTATATCTGAACATTCTTTCTACATTTTCCTCTCTAGGCATCTCCCCTCAGGTGGAGGTCGCATGTGTGCCCACCCCCACAAGCACAGTATCCTCCATAGGCAATACTAATGGAGAAGAGGTAGGACCATCTGTCTATCTGGAAAGGCTAAAAATCCTCCGACAGCGATGTGGTCTGGACAACACAAAGGTACTGCTCCTTTCCTTCTGTGTGGGTTTGGAGGGCAGTGACAAGCAAGTCAGGAACAGGTGTTCCACAGAGAAGTGACTCAGCTCTGGTGTACATTGCTACAGAATTGTATCTTGACCTGCTTCCCCTGAGCTTAGGCAGTGTCTCCTCTTCTCTCAATAGCAGGATGACCGACCTCCACTGACCTCTTTGCTCTCCAAACCATCAATTCCTCCGGTCGCCTCTTCCACAGACATGCTCCACAGCAAGCTCTCCCAGCTGCGGGAGTCGCGAGAGCAGCACCAGCACACAGATATGGATTCCAACCAGACCCACTCTGCAGGAACTGTGACCTCCTCCTCCTCCTCCACAACTAATATTGACGACTTGAAAAAGAGACTGGAGAGAATAAAGAGCAGTCGCAAATGAAGCTGCCCATCCCCCAGAACCCTGCAGCTTTAGTTTACTAAACTAGAATTCCTATAGTGTGAAGTGGCCAAGGCAGGCCTAGTGTACACAAACTGGTTGTAAGTATCTGACTGTGGATGGGGTTGGAGCAGTAGCGGCACAGGTCTGTATGTGCTCTGCTTTTCCCCATTGGCAACCACCTCTAGAAGACTGTCTGTGGATTAGGTTAGTGTACAGACTTTTAAACAGCTGCCCCCTCAGCTCAGACTAGGTTCCATATCCTTTTTCTTTTGTTTTATTTTTAATTGCTCATTTGTAAAATTGTCCTAATCTTTCCTATCTTTTAACTATTAGAAACTCTTTAATAGTTTTCCTTTGAGTTTGTGAGATCTTCTCTCTGTAGCCCTGAAGGGTCACTGTATTCTGTATGAATGCATGGCATGAAACAACTAATTTAAGAGTCTTTTATAAATAAAGTTTGCATTAACTATACCTGTCTCCCAAGATGCTCCATATCTGCGATTGCTGGGCAGCTCTTTCTGTCACCGGTTTGAGGACAAGCTGGGTATTCAGCCAGTTAAAGGTTCATTACTGCCTGATGAGCTCTACCTTTTCTTGACTCCCAGACTTCAAGCCATCTGTTACTCCTTTGGAATGGGAGGAGTTCACCTTTCCTGCTTTTCACATGAAGCTCCTAGGAGAGCAGAGAAATCTTATCTCCTTCCTCATTTTGAGGTCTTGGTAATGGCTTCCCTCCAGTCATCTCCAGTGGTTCCAAGGAGCTCTTAGGCATCCTATCTCTTCGCTGCCCAAATTACATGACTGCACCCAAGCATTGGCTGGGCTACAGTGGTTCCCACACTATAACTGGATTGGGGAGAACTTAGTCATTTCCTTTTTGTCTACAGTAACAGCTGCTTTTGAACCTGGTCTGAGTGAGGTCCAGAATATGAACTGAAAATTCACCTCTGGAATAAATTCCACAGAACTCGACACAGTCAGAAAAACTCTTCAGGACTAAGAGGTTCTGGATTCCAGGGAAGACTTAGGTAAATCATAAAGCTCAAAGGAATTTTCTCTTATATCCCACCTTCTACTCATCTTGTGTTCAAGAAGTGAAACATCGATGGAAAATGAATCCTCTCTTGGTTTTTCATCATATGAATCCTCTATTTGTTCCAGTCATCATTTTCAAGTGGCCCCTAGGCTGCCTAAAATTATCCTTGCTTTTCTCCCTCCATAGGGGGAGCATGGAAGGCAGTAATTATTCACCCCAGGGAAGATGGATTCATTGCTGTAAGAGGACGCACTCGGGTGACTGACAGTGGTTCCTACACAACTGGATTCAAGATCATACGCATACTTCACATGCATTATTTGACTGCACTTGGGTCTAGAATTACCACAGTTCATTTGAAAACCCCAAGTGCCCAAAATTTAAAACACTGACAGCAATGATGAGATGTGAGAATGTGTGTCCTTGTTTAAAAAACAAGTTCTGGGTATTCATTGTTAATCACTTCTTCCTTAAAACTCTGGGTAGCAGAAATAGGCAAACTCATTGAAAGTTGCATCCTATTTTTATACTGCTTTCTGGTCAACTAGAACCAAGAAATAACACAGGGAACTGTATCTTAATTCTCTATTGCCTTATGTATTGAATAGTAAGAGGAAATGCTGGGTATGGTGATATACACCTGTAATTCCACCACTGAAGAGGCTGAAGCCAGCCTGGGTTACATAATGAGATCCTATCTCCAAAAGGGAGACAAAGGAAAAAGAATGTGGGGAAGAAGGGGTTAGAGATAGCTACCCCTTCATGTTAATCAAAGAGCCTAAGCTGAGAACAGTAACCACATGGCACCTGTGCTTCTTTCCCCTGTCTTATACCCTAGGCAGATATGATATTCAGTCCTCCCTCCTCCCTTGGAACTCAGGGAAGGGTCTTCTCAACACAGTCCTCCAGATAAAATCAACTGATGAGCATTTCACATCAGCTGAAACTCACTGTCATATATATGTATATATATATATATATGTCATATTTTATATATATATATAAAATAACTATCCCAATAGGAACAGTTTCATAATAATGTAGAGCTTAGGAACTTAGTGGAGCTATGTGGAGAGGCAACAGTGGGTCAGTGCCATATTCCATCCCATATCACCAACCTCTGCCAATAATAATCTTGAAGACTGTACTATAATCCTATGTGCTGTAACATCTATAATCCTAGCTACTTGGGAGGCTGAGGTCAGAAGGATCAAGGTTCAAGGCCAATCCAGGCAAATGATTCATGAGACATGCCCCCTCCCTCCAATCTCCAAAATAACCAGAGCAAAATGGACTGGAGGTGTGGCTCAAGTGGTAGAGCACCTGCTTTGCACACGTGAAGACCTGAATTCAAAAAACTCCAGTCCCATCAAAAACATTTTTAAAAAGAATGTGCTGTAATGAGACATCTTTACAGTCCTATGACAGTATTTTTTAAACTTGCAAAGCCTTTTACAAGTCCATTTACATGCCCTCTAGACCCTACTTCTCAACAAAACTACTCTGAGAAGCAACACCACCCCCCATATGCTGCTTGTGGGGACCAAAGGAGGGAGTAGGTGACCAGCAAAGGAACTTTAAACATGCTAGACTGGATGCCCAGTCCAGTTGGCAAGCAGTAGTGGGAGTACAAGTGGCATTGACTTATGGAGAGCTTACTGAGAAGCAGGCACTATGCTAATTACACTATGCAAGTCATTTAATCCTGACAACCTTATGTCATTATATACGTCTTTTAAATTATGAAGAAACCGAGGCTCAGGAGGTCTGGTATCTTGACCCTTCTAAAGTTGGAGCCAGAATATAAGCCCAAATGGTCATGCTAGGAACCTATACACTTGGCTTCTTGGGGTCATAAATCTGCCATTAATGACATAAGGAAGGATGTAGGGTCTTATCAGAGAAGTTAGATACTCTTGCCTCTCCTCTGGTCCTAGGACGAGTTCTTTACAGCCCTGACAGCAGAGCGACTAGAAGCACAGCCGCCTCATCTTCTCATTGTTTCAAGTCCTACTTTTCCTTTTCTTAGGTGTATAATTTTGGACAAACTATTCCAAGTCTATTTATTTACCAACCTCTTGTAAGGATAGTACCTACCTGTTGTGATGATTAAATAAGATAATCCATTAAAGCCTGGGTTGCAGAACATTTTTAAATGCTCATAAATTCAACCTATCCTCTCCCTCTCTGGAGATGACGGATTTTTGGAAGTCCTGTTTATCCATCAGTATTATTGGCTCTTTCTGAGCCCAGTCCACAGAGTTGCCCATGAACAGCACTAGGAGCACTGAGGCTCATTGGCAGAGTCACTTTTATTGGGAACTATTATTTTAGAAACAAACCACAAAAAATAATTCCTTCACTGGATTGATTTCTGTGATTTTGCAATGAGGAGCCCATAATGCAAGTGGCCCCTATCCAAACCGCTCAGTGACCTTCTGTATCCACTTCTTCAGGCGGAACACGTGTGTGTAGAAGCCATATTTCCCATTTCGATCACAGCCTTCACCCCATGAGACAATGCCCATTTGATACCAGCGGTTGTTGTAGGGACTCTGAAAAAGAAAGATAGTGTTTTTTTCAGTAGTCAAGTTCAAGTAGTGTCAGTCTTACCCTGCCAGGGAACTATTTCTGAAAACTCGGGTTCCTCCTCACCCAACCCTCCCCATTCCTGGCCTTTAGAGAAGCTTACCTTCATGACAAATGGTCCCCCACTGTCACCTTCACAAGCATCCCCTCGCATCCCTTCATCGACCTTGAAACCTTGAGAGAGAACAGCGGTGCTCAGGAGCCACTCCCCTTCCAGAGCCCTACATGTATCCATGTGACCTGGTCATCCTAGAACTTATTTTCCTCACCACACAAATGTAGTTCTCTAGCAGATTTTTGGCTCTGTCTTCCAATATATAATTCAAATCCAACTATTTCCACCTCTGGTCAAGTCACCTACACTCCCCATACCAGTTTTCCTATTTTCTTCTCACAGTCCATTCTTCACCAAATAGGGAGAATGACTTTTTTTTTTTTCTGAGGGGGGGGGATATGGAAGAATAGTATTGGGGTTTGAATTCAGAGAATGACTCTTAAAAAGCAAATTAGAAGGCTTCAAGTGATAGAGCACCTGCCCTGCTTAGCAAGCACAAACCCTAGTCCAAGAAAACAAGGAAAATCAAGTTAGATTTGCAGGGAGCTGAGGATATTGACAATCCTATTAATCCAAAACTCCCCACATATCCTCCACAAACAATGCAGAAAATAAAAATAACTACACACCAAAACTACCTTCAACATAGGTAGAATACAGGAACACTCAGACTTCAACTAAAATGTGTGTAGAGATGAGGATGGAAAAATATATATATATGCTGATAGAAGAAGCAGGCAGAATCAAATTAGGAATCTTATAATCTCAAGTATACAAACAGATGAAAACTAAGTAGACCCACAGAAAGATACTATAGGAAAACAAAATAAGAATTAAAAGACCTCCAGTAATAACACTGTCTCCCAAAACACAACTACAAAACAGAAGAAAACTGTATTTGAATTATATATCCTTAAGTAAACCTGTGTGAAAAAACACCTTGACTAAAAATTGAAAATGGACGGGTGCCAGTAGGTCACGCCTGTAATCCTCGCTACTCAGGAACAGAGATCAAGAGAATTGAGCTTCAAAGCCAGCCCAGGCAAATAATTCACAAAAAAAAAAAAAAATCACAAGAAAAGGACTGGTGGAGTGGCTCAAGTGGTAGAGCTCCTTTCTAGCAAGTGGGAGGCCCTGAGTTCAATCTCCAGTGACACACACACAAAAAAACCTACTGAACAATTTTTAGATGAAAGGGCAATACAAACTGAGAATTTTTTGAAATACAGAGGAAAATGCATAGCACTAAAAAGAAAGGTGGTAAACTTTTCAGCTCAAAAAGCCAGCAAGGCTAGGAGTACACTTCAGTGGTAGAGTGCTTGCCTTGCATTCCAAGGCCTAGGAGACTGAGGCCCAGCATCACAATGGTTTAAAAAAAAAAAAAAAAGGAAAACGACAAATCTAATTTAACAAGTCAAATTCTTAGATTTTTTTTTTTTTTCCTACCCCATGTCTTCCCACTCACAAATATAGACCAGGCACAGGGCCTGGGCTGAGGTGTATGTGGGGTAGGTATATTTTCCCTCCTCTTTCTACAGAGTCAGTGTAAGAACACAGCCTGTGGTAAGCACCAGGAGACTAGATACCAGCTGTGTTTGTAAAACTGGCAAACCACTAGCTATTTATTCAAAAATAAGGGGGAAAGCCAGGTGCCAGTGGCTCACATCTATAATCCTAGCTACTTGGGAGACTTGAGATTGTTAGGATCGAGGTTCGAGGGCAACCTGAGCAAACAGTTGGTGAGACCCCCATCTCCAAAACAACCTGAGCAAAAATGGACTGGATGTGTCTCAAGTGGTAGAGTACCTGCAGTGCTGGGGTTGAGAAGACATTTTTTTATCTTTGGATGGAATAAACACCAAAAAGATGTCAGTTCTACCTAAATTAATTTATACCTGCCCTTTTTTTTTTTCTGGTGGTACTGAGGTTTGAACTCAGAGCCTCACGCTTGGAAGGCAGGCACTCTATCACTTGAGATACCCTACCAACCCCTAAATTAATTTATAAATGTAACATAATCCAAACAAAAATACTAGCAAGCTTTTTTTTATGGAGATGAAAAGTTGACATGAAATTTAGCATACTAAACTGGCCATAGATTCATATGGAAAAACAAATTTGCAAGAATTTCCAGGAAAACTGGAAACAAGTAAGATTAGCCCTATCAGACGCTGCATGCATCCAAACCTCTCACAGTGCTGTGGGGCTGCCGCTGGGGCTCAGCAGCAGAGCGCTTGCCTAACATGACCCTGGTTTAATCCCCAGCACAGCAAAACCAAAAAATGTGTGAGGGCAGGAGTAGACAACGGCACAGCGGGACTGAACAGAATGTCCAGAAACATAGGTGAGCACACATAGAAACCAAGAGTGTGATAAAGAAATCTCAAATCACTGGAGCAAAGTGGAATTTGGAATAAATGGTGTAGTGATGGCTGCTTGGTTATTTTAGAAAAGATAGCTTAGATCCATACCTCACACCATACACAAAAATAAATGGGATCCTTCAGGGATCTAAGGGTATAAAACTGAAACCAGGTTCTAGAAGGAACCCAGTGAACTCCTCTGTGACTTGGTGCAAGGAAAAACTGTTTTTGTTTGTTTGCTTGTTGCCAGGCTGGGGATCGAACCCAGGTTCTCATAAATGCTAAGCAAGTACTCCACATCTTAGTAGAGGCTGACCTACATCTTCAGCCTAAAAATTTTTCTTAATTCCATGGCAAGTGTGTGTGTGTGTGTGTGTGGTGTGTGTGTGTGTGTGTGTGTGTGTGTGTGTGTGTGTGTATGTGTGTGTGTGTGTGTGTGTGTGTGTACAGAAGTTTCTTTTAAATAAAAAAAAACCTGATAAACCAGTAGAAAATGTTTTGTGATATACATCCCAAATAAAGGCCACCTCACAAATCTCACAAAGAACTTACATACAGATAGGCAGGGGAGAGCAGCTTGTGCTGTCTAGATGATGTTGCCTGCCATTTTATGACACGGCAAGAAGGTTCTCACCATATACTGATACTGACCAGAGGTCCGTGCTAAGCTCTTGGACTTCCCAGCCTCCAGAACTATTGCCACATGTATTTGTCCTCTAGATTTTAATCAAAACATGACATGAGGGAAAACACAGAAGGAAGTGAGTCAGAGAAGTCTCAAAGAGCTGGTGTATCCCCAAGGCAAGCGAGGAAGAAAGGGAAGCTTGGATTGAACATCCTGTATTGCTATGAAGCACGGTGAAGTTTCAACAAGGGGAGCCACGGTGTCAAGACCCACCACCAGAAGAGGCCTGTGTCTCCCATGAACAGGTGTGCTTTTGTATCCCCACCACAAGTGTTAGCTGGGAACAGTCAGTGGGAGGTGTGGCCCCCAGCACAAATAACCACCCTGACACACACAATCTCATCTGATCTTGAAAGCTAAGCAGGGTTGGGCCTGGTTAATACTTGGATGGGAGAGCGCTAGGAATACCGGATTTCAAAGCCTACAGCTGGGACCTTTGACCATTTACGCCAAAGTCAGCCAGGCCTGTTTCCATGACTGCCACACCTGCTGCAAAGCTTCTTGGAGGATTGGTTGCTACTGGTTGTTTTTCCTTCTCTGTTTACTCACCTGTTGACACCAAATTTCTATAAAACCTGTCTTTTGCTATCTTACCAAATTTCCATATAATGTAGTGTGTGTTAAACAACTTAACTATCTTTGAAAATTCTTGGGGCTGGAGGCATGGCTTAAGTGGCAGAGCATTTGGCTAGAAAGCCCAAGGCCCTGAGTTCAAAACCCCAGTACCACCACAAAAATAAAAAAATCAAATAAATTGGTGAGCATCAGCTGGGCACTGGTGGCTCATGACTGTAATCCTAGCTACGCAGGAGGCAGAGATCAGGAGGATCAAAGTTCGAAGCTAGCTGGGGGAAATAGTTCATGAGACCCTATCTCAAAAAAAAAAAAAAATCACAAAAAAGGGCTTGTGGAGTGGCTCAAGGTATAGGCCTTGACTTCAAAAAAATACCGCCACAAAAAGAAAAAAAATATAAATATATACATATATATGAATAGTCTGGGGGTACAGCTAGTGGTGGAATGCTTGTCTAGCAACAAGACCCTGGGTTCAATCCTCAGTCCTGAAAAAATAACTTGCCAGTCACAGCGGTACACCGAGCACTCAGGAGGCAAAGACAGGAGGATTATAAATTCAAGGTCAGCCTGAGCTTCACAGCTAGACCCTACCCCATCTCAAAAACCAAGAGCTAAGGATGTAGCACTGGTAGAGGGCTTACCCAACAGCCACAAGGGATTGGGTCCAGTCATATATATTCAACTTCATATGCAATTAGTAAAAGACAATTTTGGTTTTCTTTACAGTTACAGGGATTTGAGCTTTGCGCTTCATGCTTGCTAGGCAGGCCTTTACCCCTTGAACCATGCCACCAGTCCTGAAAAGGGCAAATTAGGTGGCTGACAGAGTAGCCTGACTTGCAAGCGTGAGGCCCTTGAGTGCAAACCTCAGTACTGACAAGAATAAAAGGCAACCTAAAACTGTTGAGCTGAGGCTTGTGGAGTGGTTCAAGTGACAGAGTGCCTGCTTTTCAAGTGTGAGGTCCTGAGTTCAAACCCCAGTACCACCAAAAAAAAAAAATCACAAATGAGATATTTGACATTATTATGGGCTGGAGGAGTGGCTCAAGCAGTAAAAGCAACTGCCTAGCAAGTTCGAGGCCAAGTTCAAACCACAATGCTCCCAAAAAAAAAAAAAATTTTTTTTTTTGTTTAAAAACTGTGGAGTTTTTAAGTAATCCCACCATTTAGGAGGCTGGGGCAGGACAATCGCAACTTTGAGGCCAGCCTCAGTTACAAAGTAAGTCCCTGTCTCGAAAAAAAAAAAAAAAAAAGGGCACTGGTGGGGCTGAGATCAGGAGGACTGAGGGTCAAGGCCAGCCTGGGCAAATAGTTTGAGAGACGCTATCTCCAAAATAACTGAGCCAAATGGACTGGCGGTGTGCCTCAAGTGGTGGAGCAACTGCTTTGCAAGCACTGAATTCAAACCCCAGTACCACAAAAAAAAAAAAAAAAAAAAAAAAAAAAAGTGGGTCACTAGTGGCTCAGGCTTATAATCCTAGCTACTTGGAAGGCTAAGATCAGAAGCACTGAGCTTCCAGGTCAGCTGAACAAAACCCCATCTCAACTAATAGCTGGGCAGTGTTATGTGCCTGTCATCCCAAGCCTGTAGGAGGCCGAGATGGGGAGGATAGCAGTTCCAGGCAAAAAAGTCAGCAAGTCCCCATCTCAGTGGAAAACTAGCTGGGTTTGGTGACATACCTGTCATCCCAAGTGCCAGGAAGAAGCTTAAAATAGGAGGATCAGAGGTGTGGCTTAAGTTGTAGAGTGCCTGCTTTGCAAGCAGGAAGCCCTGAGTTCAAACAAAGTCCCACCAAATAAATAAATAAACCATAATTTAAAAATAAATAGGAGGACTGCCACCCAAGCTGGTCTGTTCTGGGCAAAAAGTGAGACCCTATCTTCAAAAACAACCAGAGCAAAAAGGCTGGAGTTGTGGCTCAAGCAATAGAGTGCCTGCCTAACAAAAACAGAAACCTTGAGTTCAAAACCCAGTACTAAGCTGGGCACCAGTGGCTCATGCCTGTAATCCTAGCTACTCAGGAGGCAGAGATGAGGAGGATCATGGTTCAAAGCCAGCCCAGGAAAATAGTTAGCAAGACCCTATCTCAAAAAAACTCATCACTGAAAAGGGATGGTAGAGTGGCTCAAGGTGTAGGTCCTGAGTTCAAACTCCAGTATCCTGAAAAAAAAAAAACAACAAAACAAAACCCAGTACTGCCAAAAAAAAAAAAAACTGAAATGCTATTCTTCACTTCCCATATGGGGGAGATTAATAAGGATGACATTCTACTATGGGAAACAGTGATTCCCACGTACTCCCAAAGGAAATGCAAACTGGGCCAACCCTTCTGGAAAGAAATGTGGAAAATTGCTAACAAAAATCACATGTGTTTACCTCTTGACTTAGCAACACCAGCAATACTGGAAGACACACCTCCAGCGATATAAAAATACATATGCACGGTGGTTGATCTATGGTACATCACAGGCTGGGGTGCAGCTTAGTGGTAGAGCACTTGCCTAGAATGTGTGAGGCCCTCGGTTCCATCCCTAGCACTGCAAAATAGCTAACAATAATAATGAAAATAATAACTATTGCTATGGTACATCCATGTAATAAGAGTACACTATGACTATACAATTTTTTTTGGTGGCACTGGGGTTTGAACTCAGGGTCTAATGCTTGCTAGGTAGGTGCTCTGATCACTTGAGCCACTCTGCCAGACCCAAATTTTTTAATGAATAAGGAAAAACTATACCAAATATAATGCATTTCTAGGATATATTAAGTTTTAAAAAAGCAAAGTATTAAACTACTTTGTTTATACTCCATGTGTGTAAAGAAGAAGAAATAAGAAAATACACCTATGCCTGCACATTTGTGCAGAAAACACAGGAAGAAGAATAAGCCTCAAGCGATGTGAATGGTTAATTACAGGATAAGGATGGAAATAGAATGGAAGGGGAAAGAGATCAGGATAGGAAGAAGGGAGAGCGTCACTTCTCTGCGTGTGTGGTAACCATTTTAACAGGCTTGACTTCGACCATGTTAACCTCTCACTCAAAAACAACAAAGATGGAATGGATAAAACTGAATGCAAGCAGAAGCAAATGAACCTAATGGTATTCTAAAATAACACAGTGAAGGGGCGAGAATTAACCCAAGTTCTTTTTAAAAAAAAAAATTTACTTACTTTTTTTTGTGTTACTGAGGTTTGAACTCAGGGCTTCAGATTTTCCAGGAAGGCACTCTCGCACTTGAGCCACTCTGCCAGCCCTTTTTTGTTTTAGATGTTTTCCAGATAGGGTCTCTCGAACTATTTGCCTGAGCTGGCTTCAAACCATGATCCTCTTGATCTCTGCCTCCTGAGTAGCTGGGATTACAGGCGTGAGCCTCCAGATTGATTTCCTGGTTTTAATAATGCTACTATGGTTGCCAGACACTGGTGGCAAAACCCTATCTCGAAAAACCCTTCACAGAAATAAGGCTGGTGAAGTGACTCAAGATGAAGGCCCTGAGTTCAAGTCCCAGTACCACAAACGAAACAAAACAAATTAAAATTAAAAAATGCTACTATAGGGCTGGGGTGGAGCATGCATAAAGCCCTGGGTTTTGGTACTAGTAGCACACATAAAAATAAACAAATAAATTTTAAGCGGTACTGTGGCTATATCAGAGAATATCTTTAGTTTTTTATTTGTTTGTTTACCATTCAACTATTGCCAAGTTTGGTGGCTCACATCTGTAATTCCAGCTACTCAGGAAGAGCATAGTTCAAGACCAGCCCTGTCAAAACAAGCTGGGCGTGGTGGAACATGACTGTAATCTCAGCTACATGGCATAAGTAGGAGAAGGGTGGCCCAAGGCTGATGCCAGGCCAAAAAAGTAAAATCCTGTCTGAAAATTAAGGCAAAAAGGGCTAAGGGCATGGCTCAAGTGGTAGAGCGCCTACCTAGCAAGAGCAAGGCCCTCAGTTCAAATCCCATTACTGCCAAATAAATAAACAAACAAATAAATAAATAAATATTTGGGCTGTCGGAGTGGCTCAAGTGGTAGAGCGACTTTCTAGCAAGCATGAGGCCCTGAGTTCAAACTCTGGTTCCACCAAACAAAAAAACTAATGTGCTTCCAGGTGCTAAGGGAGGTATCCATCATCTCTCATCTCTCACCTCCTCCTCTGCTGCCCTGGCTGGATTCACTGTACTCCAGCCACATAGCCCTCTCTGCTGCTCCTGAGACCTCCCGAGCTCCCTCCTGCTTAGAGTCTACACACCTGCTGACCCCGCTGATGCCTTCCTCCACATGCCTAGCTCACTCCTGGACTTCTAGTGTCTACTCAAACATCACCTTCTCAGAAAGACCTTCTCCAACCCACTTGTCCCCCTCACTCTCTGTCAGGGATGATGTTCTAGATCTGATTACTGACATTCCCTCTTAGGAAGGAAGCACCTCAGGACTAGCTGCTGTGTACCCCCCAGATGCTGCCTGGAACATGGCAGGCACTCACAATATAATTGCAAGAGTCCCCACCCAGGACTCTTGGTGCTGAGCTCAGACAGATGAAACCCACACCAAACACCATGTGCACACTACCACATTTACCACTCGAGTAGCCTACAGCATGGTTTCCATTTTACAGAGGAAGGAACAGCCTCCACAAGGTTCAGCAACTTGCCCAACATCATCTGGCCTGTAAGTGCCTAGAGCCAGGAGCCCAGGTTTGTGCCTGTGACATGTCTCAAGGCTGCCCACCCTGTCCCTGCTGTTCCCCAGCCCCAGCAGTGCAGACTTGCCAGCACAGAACATGTTGTCGGTGATACGGATCCGGGTGGAGGCCTTGCACACTGGTCGTTCCACGATGGGCAGGTTCACCACCTGCAGGACATTGGGCTGCACCTCATTGATGCTGGTTGTCCACGTCTCCCTCAGGTTGCCCCAGCCTGTCACCCGCCCTTTGTATCCAGCCTGGAGCAAGCTTTGGGGAAGGAAGAAGGACCTGGTGAGAACCAAATCCCTCCAGGAGCCTCCTGGCCCCAACACCATTCCCCTAGAAACCAAAATCTAAAATATCAGCACACAAAAGAACTTTCTGAGTTCTCTCTGGCACATCTGCCAGGCCCCACAGCATCACAGCCAGGCCTAGGACTTGATCTATGCCCCTGCACCAACCTGGCCACTGTCTGCTTGTCGGGCAGGCACACAGGGTGAATGTGGTCACTGAAGGCAATGGGCTTCTTGAGCTTGAGTAGGGCAATGTCCCGGTCCAGGTTCTCCCGCCAGTTGTACCTGGGGTGGATGTAGATCTTCTCCAGCATGGAGATCTTTTCAATGTTCCGCTCGTACCTGTGCAGACCCAGCGGTCAGCAGAGAAACCAAGAGGCTGCAGACAGTGGCAGCCACTTCCCTGAGGAAGGAAACTGTCTGCCCTCAGGATTGGAAGCCAGAGTGACCAGTGGGCCACCAGGGAGGGGACAAGGCTAACAGCTCCTTCCTTGGCAGCCCCCTGGTAGTGTCTTTCTTTCAAGCCATACAGAGCTTTGGAGTCAGACAGGCCAGACAGACAGGGATGGACACACCCTGGCCAAAGAGTCACTATTTGAAGAGACTCATACCTAGATCATGTACGGGTATCTGGAGTGGAGGCTGGGGACATAGCAGGATTTCTCTCTGTCCCCAACTCCAAGCTTCAGTCAGGACATGGCCAAATGGACTTTTCTAGTGGAGACTGCTGGGATGTTATACGGGGGGTGTGTAGATGCGCTCCCACCCACATGCCCCAGAGCCACCAGAGCCCCTCATGGGCACTCTGGAGCACTCAGACCAGGCCAGCCGCTCATGGGCGGCAGCTCTGTACCTGGTGCGGGAGTGTTTGCCAATGCGCACCAAAAGATCATTCTCAGTGTAGTTCTTGTCCCAGGGCGGGTACAGGAGGCAATGGGCAGCCGTGAGGACCCAGCGGTCACTGATGAGGCTGGCCCCACATAGCAGCTCCTGAGGACTCTTCCGGAAAAGCATCACCTGCCTGGGAAGGGGAGCAGAAAGCATTAGGAACTGGGTACCGCCCTTCGCCAGCCCTAGAAGTAGAAAGAAGTCCCAGATTAAGAATAGCTGTAGGGGGCTGCTACTGGGCTCAGATCCAGCCTGACCCTGCTGTCCCAAAGGCCTGGAGCCCTGGTGTGATGCTACAGGTCACCTGCATTTTGCAGTTTTGCACCCTTCCCCGCCTCTTCTAGTGCAGCGTTCGCACAGCTTAGCACAGCTCTGGAGTCAGAAGAATAGGATTCAAGTCCTGGCTGTGCAACGCATTAGTGAGCCTGGGTCAAGTCACTTAAGCTTTCTGGGCTCGGCCTTCTGCTGAGGGGACATAATAGAGCCAGTGCAACGGGTGCTGCCAGGTGCGAGGGTGGAAGCTGGGCTATGCGAAGCCCAGCGGGTGAGGGAAAAATTCCTGCCAGGGCTGCGGGCGGGGGACAGGAGCAATCAACTGTCCTGGAGGAGGGAGTTGCAGCCCGGGGGCCCAGGACGCACCAGGGAGCGAGGCCAATCTCCGCGTCCCAGCCCTCCACGATGCGACCCTCGATGTAGGAATCCAGAAGCTCCGTTTCCGTTTTGTCTTTCACCGACTTCTTCTCGAACAGAGGCCTCAGGCCACAGTCTGCGGAACAGCCAGGAGATGAGGAGCCGATCCTGGCCACCGGCCCCGGCGTCCCGCGGACGCCCGCGGATGCCTCACCTGCCTCCCCCGCGCCGAAAGTCTTCTCATCAAAAAAGGTCTGGAACTCCTCCACCGTGGTGCGCCCTCCGATGACCTCGTCCCCATCCTCGCTTGCCTCTTCTTCCATCGCCTCCTCTGTAAGGACCCATGCACTGGCTGGGGCTGAGGTGGTGGTTCCTCGCCCTCGCCCTATACCTTCCTAAGCCCCTGTTGGCCTTGGAGCACATTTGGTGCTGAGGTTTAGAGCGCACGCGCACCCGAGTCACTAGGTAACAACTTATCTAGGCCTCAATTTGCTCATCCATAAAATGGGAATAGGACCTGTCCCTGCCGGGTTTCCCTAAGGCTGCTATGAAGGCACCCACTCAAGTGCGCACGTAGTAAGTCTTGGAAAAGCAGGAGTGACCGTTCTTCTTATTCCCTCCGCCTCCCAGGCCCCCTGCCCGTCCGGCTCACCACAGTAATTGAGGTCGCAGTACTCAAAGTCGCCAGGCTCGCCTGCCACGTAGCACCAGACACCCTCCTCATCCCCATCTGGGTTGCGGCAGAAGTTTTCCTCAAGTTTCAAGTCGGGGTTGAAGTCCTGGTCCTTGCTCAGCGCCTTGGCTTTAGTATTGGCCCAGGCCAGGCATGGGGACCCAAGGGCTGTCACCGCTTTGCTCCCCTGGTACAGCCGGCCACGCTCAGGCACGCACTGTGCTGGTTGGGGTGACGGACTCACCCTGGAGCCTCCAGCCCTAGGAGTCATCTGCACAGTGACACGCCCCTCCTGGCCTGGTAGGGGAGGAGGCAGAGGTAGAGTGGGTGGGACCACATCTGAGAATCCCTGGGCTCCTCCCCCAGCTTCAGTCACCTGCCTTTAAGTGGGCTACTCAGGCCTGCAGGGTTGTTGAGAGGATTAAATAAACATACAGGGTAAGTGCCAATGATAAACTAGAGATGGTAACCAGGTTTGGCCTCCTGGGATGTCCCTAACGTATTACAGACTCCCTGATGGCTTTTGTTGTTGTTTTGGTTTGGATTGGGTTTTGTTTTTTAAGGAGTCTGTGTTTTTACAGGGCTCAGTAAAGAATGCTGGAGTCTACCAAGGATGTCTTCATGGACAGGAAGTCCATTTCAGCATGCCTGCGACATAGTGATTGTCATTGTATAGGGGATGGGTGGTTAAAAGGCAGTTAAGATAATTGGGAATTTAAATGGACCAGTTTCAGGATAGACCATCGGATCCAACAGGGATCCACAGAGGGCAAAGAACAGGAACCTGTGTTCCCACGTTGAATTACTGATAGGGATTCTTTACCCCTGCCTCCATCCACATCCTTTGCCCTGCGAATCTACCACAGACAGTGCGGCCCTGTCTTCACCTTGGCTCTGATCATGTGACTTGCTCTCTGACCAGTGGAAGGTGAGCAGGACTGACTCCCAATTCTGAGCCTAGGCCTTAAGACAAACCGTGTACTTCTGTTCACTGTTTTGTGCGTCTGCCATCAGCATGGGAAGAGCTTTCCCAGGACCTGGTGTCTTCCAGCCTTAGCTGCAGCATGAGTGTAAGTGGAGGGATCTGAGCCCTACTGCAGCCAAGCCTGGCTGGACTCATCATTCCTAGCAGAGCCTGCAGCCCACTCTGCCGCAGGGATATAAGGAATAACTACTTATTGTGGTGTGCTGCTGAGATGATGCCCGCATCTGTTTTGCAGTATTATTTTGGCTCTAGCTGAGTAACACACCATGGGAAATAATGACAGAATTCTGTGGGTTGTGTGAGGCTTGCTCTGTGATGCTCAGGAAAGGGCATGTGGAGCTGGGCGCCAGTGGCTCACGCCTGTAATCCTAGCTACTCAAGAGGCAGAGATCAGGAGGATCGTGGTTTGAAACCAGCCCGGGCAATTAGTTCCATAAGACCGTATCTCGAAAAAACCCTTCATAAAAAAAGGGTTGGTGCAGTGGCTCAAGGTGTAGGCCCTGAGTTCAAACCCCAGTACCACAAAAAAAGAAAAGAAAAGGGCATGTGGACTGAAGTGGTCAGGGAGGGCTTCCTGGAGGAATTACCTTGGTAGAATAGAGAGTGGTGTTGGAATGAGACACAGCCTGGAGCATCAGGAAGCCAAAACCAGGGAGGAGAAGAGGAGGCTGTGGCCAGCTCACCCAGGTCTTCTGACCCCCCTGGATAAGAGGCTTTTTGGGCTCTGACTGTGGCAAGGATCTTGGTACTCATCCCAGGCTGCCAGGCCCCGTGACAACACCTTGGCCACCAACTACCTCACTGCCCCCAGCTCACCACAGATGGGGATGCTGCATTCCTCCCTGCGCACAGTAGGGTCTGTGGTGTAGCACCAGGGGCCCATGGTGCTGCCATCTGGGTTGCGGCAGAAATTCTCCTGCAGGTCAGCCCCAGGATGGGTGGTAAAGTTGACGCTGGAAGGGGAGGTTGCTCAGCAGGAGCCTGGGCCTTCCCAGATGCCCTTGCTCCCTACTCAGCCCGCTGCCAGGCAGACCTGCCCATCACTCACTCAGGCTTGTGTGGGTAGCGACTCTTCCATAGTTGGCACTCAATGCCCGATCG
Source organism: Castor canadensis (assembly GCF_047511655.1). Taxonomy (NCBI): domain Eukaryota; kingdom Metazoa; phylum Chordata; class Mammalia; order Rodentia; family Castoridae; genus Castor; species Castor canadensis. The sequence continues at coordinate 182,433,164 of NC_133386.1, read as the reverse complement.
GGTGACGTTCACAGTCCCTCGGTAGTTCATACCCAGATCCTTGGCACAGAGACCTGCAGAGACCCAACCTGGGTCAGTATCAGATCCTGAGGTTTGTCCCTCCTCCTTCCTAGTAAAGTGCCATTTGCCCATCCATCCAAGCTCTCCCTGGTCCACCATCCCTAACCTGCATGTATCTAACAGTTCTACTATCCACTTAACAGCCGTCACCAGATATTCACTGAGGGCCCACCACCTGACAGTCACAGGGCTAAGGACATAGCTATGAGTAAGATAAAATGGTCACAGTCAAGGTAGGTGCCTGCTTTCATAGAGCTTCTATTCCATGGTTCCTTGTGACTGGTAAAATGAAAAAGTCTGACCCTGGTCTCCCAGTCCCTATCTGTTCCTCAAGGCCTTTGCATATGCTGTTCCCTCTGCTTGGAACAAACCTTCAGAAGGTTTGTTCATCGGTGCATCTCACAAGGCCAGGTAGACCCTACTTCTGGAAGCCATCCCTGATTCTGCTGGCAAAGCATACACCCCTTCTCCTGGGTGCTCTTGACATCTGGAACAGAATCTTTCTAGTAATCACTTTAATGTTTTGTGCTTTTGTTTTTCTGAGACTGTGAGTTCTTGAAAGCAAAGATTATTCAATGCACTTTAAATGCCCAGCACCTCCAGGTGTGGTAGTATATGTCTGTAATATCAACACTCTGGGTGCTAAGGCAGGAAGATCACAAGTTTGAGGCCAGCCTGGGCTACATAGTAAGACCCTATCTCAAAAACATCAAAATAAAAATTGGTAATTTTTTAAAAAAATGAATTGAAACTATGGTCAGTGATTAAGAAGCTCCCTGAAGCTCAGCCTGTTGTCAGACTAAAGATAGATTTGGATTGCTGTGGTGCACTTGAACTAGTCCTTGAAGGACAGGGGCTTTCAGTGGGCAGTGATGATTGCTCCAGGGGAAGGTGATAATGTAAGCAAGAGCCAAGAAGTAGAAACATCTTGACATGTTTACAGATGGGCTTGCTGTTGGAGTGGGGGTTGGAGTTCATGTTTGGTACAATGGGAGTTCTAAAATGGATAACTAAGACCAGACTTGCAAAGTCTGTGGGGCTAAGAAACCTGTTTCACTCTGTGGGTGATGGGGAGCCATTGAAGGTTTTGGAGAATGAATGGGACATGGTCAGAGCTCTGATGAAGGTGGACAGAGGCTCTGGTCAGGCAAATGAGGAGGTCTTACTCATCCATTCCTTTGTTCTTCCATCACTAATCATCCTGCCTGCCAACTGCCAGACACAGAGCCACGTGCAAAGTCACACCCTCAACCACAGGAGCAGAATGGTGACATCAGGTGCAGGAGATCACCAGCTGGGCCATGATCCCTAACTCCCCACCACTTACTCTTACACACACTCTCCTCTCCTCCCAGGCTCCCCCCACCCGCCGCCTCCCCGCCTCCCCCCCCCCGCCCCCCCCCCCCCCCCCCCCCCGCATCTCCCACCTGCCGTGTCCTGTCAGCCCTCACCTTCCATACATTCCATGAAAGTCTCTCGAGGCTTCCTCACGGAATCACAAGCTACAAAAGACCAGAAACACCTCTGGGATTGGTATAGGGACAGGATGGACTGAAGTAAAGGGTGGTGGGATGACAGAAACACAGAGCTGGAGAGAGGGATTGATGGAAGGAAAGGAGGAAGAGGAGGGAGGGAGTAAGAGAGGGAAGGAGGAAGGGAGGGAAGAGATGTATGCATCTCCGGGGAAGAATGTTCTCTAGCTGAAGTCCCCAGGCCTCCCTTGCTGGTGCAAACCCTACCTGGCACTTACCTGTGTATTTGGCCCAGAATACATCCTGAAAAGCAAGGACAAGGAGTGAGACTGGAAGGGTAGAGTTTTGCCTTGTTTACTAAGCGCCCATCCTCCCTTACCCTGCTCACAGGGGCAGGCTCTGGGGAGGCTTCTGGCTGAGTCTCCTACTCTTTTGCAAATGAAGAAGAGTATATGAGGACAGGAAGTCTCCCCAGCACACAGACTGATCAGTGTCCTCCCAGGCTAGGGTAATTGGGAGAAGAGGGGTTTGTGGGGACCTGGCAGAGCCTGGAGGAAGGGAGAGGCTGCACAGAGTCCCAGAAACACTAAGACCAGAGCCCAGTGTTCCTGACCTCATCAGGACCTCGCTCTCTGCAACAGTGGCACAGAAGTGGTAGAAAGGGTTTAGCCAGCACCAGGCACCCCAGAGAGCCTCAATGTGGCCAGGTGCTGAAGGCCAAGGAGGCACTTTGATGTCACAAGCCTCACTAGATCCTGCAACCATGACACAGCCCCAGGGGTAGGGACCCCCAAGAGAGGATGAAGGTGCCTGGTCAAATGAGTGAGTTGAAGTTTTCAACAGGTGACGAGTTGAGATGCTCCTTGCTGGCCTTCTCTGTGGTCCCATGTTCTGGCCCCTGAGGGCCCACCCTCCTCACCAGCAGGCGGCTCACCGTGGCACTGGAGGACTCCAGGGCCTCAAAGGCCTCCTCGTAGCTGCACTGCTCCTCCACGCACTCTCGCTCAAGATTGCCCTTGCGCAGCTCCTCCAGGAAGCCGCTGTTGGCACGGCGGACCCGGTGGAGCAGTGCTAGTGCTTGCTGAGGGGCCAGGAACACTGCGGTAGGAGGGGCATGGGACAGTCACCTCAGGGAGCTGGGCAATCTTAGCCATTGTTGGGCAGGAAGCAAACCTGCCCTGCCCTGCTAGCTTCCAAGAGGGGATGTCTGGGATGCAGAAGAATCCAGAAGGATGCTAAACATAGCCCACAAGCACCCTTCTTTCATGGGTTGCTCTATATCCACTTCCCATACTGGAAGAGAGAAGCAGTCACCTTCCTTCCAGCCCTAAGCACCTGATTCCTGCCCTAAGCCAGACACTCTGGTCTGAGGCCCACCTAGGGATTGACCCAGTGTTCTCTGCCAACCAGGAAACCCAGCCTACAGGCTTAGCCCGGGGCCCTCCAGCCTGCCCTGGCTTCCAAGTGCCATCTTACCATGCTGGCTGTGCACAAGACTAAACAGGGCAGCCAGGGCCAGGCAGCCAGGTAGCCTCAGGCCTCGGACGTGCGCCATAGTGTGTTGGCTCCCAGGATCTGAGGGACTGTCCTGGTCCCTCTGGGTTAATGTTGAACCAACATGAAGAAATCAGTGGCGAGGGAGAGGTCAGCAGGTCAGGGCCTTGGGGACAAGCAGATAGTCCTCTGGCCCACCCCCGCCATCAGGGAAGACAGGTCCTCCCAGGGATGGATGGTTTCCAGTCACTAAGAAAAGCCCATCATCCATTAGCTCCCTCCTTGGGACATGAGTGAACATAGGTCAGTGAGGCCACAAGACCATCTGAATGTTCTGTCCAATCCCAACAGTGATGGTTGCTTGACTCTCTGTGGCCCTCGGTTTCCTCATCTGTACAGTGGGGATGTTACTTTTGTGAGAACTATGGGAGGTTATGGACATAAAGCCCATGGAATATAATAAGTACTTAAGAATTAGAGCTGTGCATGTAAACCAGTGAGTTAGGAGGTTTGTATAGTCACAGCACACAGATATGAGGAAGAGAGATAAGGATGTGACTAGATGAAAGCTGCCACCTTGCCCTAGGATGACCAGGGATAGAAACATCCAACCCTGGCCCAGCCTCTCAGTCACTGATGACAAGAGTCCCTTTCCCCCTTCCCAGCCAGGGTGCTGTGGAGGTGTGTTGGTGTGTGGTAGCCCGGAGGAGGAACTAGGTCCTCCTTGGGCCTTGAGTCTTTTGTCTGTCATCTTCCATCTCCTGCCTCTAAATAGGCACCAGTCCAAAACCCCAGGTCTCCCTGGCAGGCCTCTGCTCACCCACCTGTCTGCCCTAGTACAGCCTAGGGAGGCTTCTGGTCCTACACAGCTCCTGGGACCAGACTGCTTCTGTCCCTCCCCCATTTCCTGTTTGCAAGGTAAATATTAGTCCTGGGTCTAAATAGGACAGAGGGACAAAGAGCAGGAACAAGGTTCTTGCCTTCCTTGCCATCCTCAGGCCTGGCTACTGGGAGTCATGTATGCAGTCTGGGAAGAGAGAGGGTTGGCAGAGAACTGGGGACTAGGCCCGCCACAAATCCTCTTAATTCCTGAGTGGCACAAGGTCTAACTTCCATACACTATTGTTCACAAGTCATAATTATAAAACTCAACATTTTATATGTACACTTGTGTAACCAGCCCCAACAGTCTCCTTCATGTTGGCTCTCAGCAGTGCTCGTGAGATAACGCCTTCTAACCACTGTCAGCAGAGCTCCGCTTGGTCTAATTTGGAACTTCACAGAAATGGAAACTTCCACCATACACTTGTCTGTGTCTGCCTTTTCTAGTTCAGCATGTTTCTGAGATTCATCCATGGCATGTGTCCAAAGTCTGCTCCTTTTAATGTGGTGCCTAACTGTATGAACACAGTGCATTTTATTTATCCATTTAGCCATTGGTGAGCATTTGAACCAGTTTCTAGTTTGGGGCTCCTATAAGTGGTATCCCTATGAATATTTTTGAATCCATCTTTTGGAGTAAATTACCATTTATTTCTGTTATCCCAGGAGAGGATGTGCTGGCCATAAGGTAGTATATTATTTGCTTAAATGACTGTGATGAAGAACTGTCCAAGAGGGTTGTATCAATTTACACCCCCACCAAGGTTGGAGGGTTCCAATTGCTTACATGGCAGCAGCCTACACGCTTCCACCATGTTCTTACAGGGATCATTGTGATGGAAGAGTAGATGTGCCCCCTTGTGGTTTTAATTTATATTCTTTTCTTTTCTCTCCTTCTTGCCCTTCCTCCCTCCTTTCCTTCCTTCCTTCCTTCCTTCCCTCCCTCCCTCCCTCCCTCCCTCTCTTTCAGCAAGAGGATGAAAAGATGTCATCTCACCAACTGGCTTTGATGGCCACACCTGCAATTCTAGCACTCAGAAGGCTGAGACTAGCTGGGCACTGGTGACTCACACCTATAATCCCAGCTACTTGTGAGGCTGAGATCAGGAGGATGGAGGTTTGAGGCCAGCCCAGGCAAATAGTTCAAAAAACCCTCATCTCCAAAATAACCAGAGCCAAATGGACTGGAGGTGTGGCTCAAGCTGTAGAGCTCCTGCTTTGCAAGTATGAAGCTCTAACCTCAATCTCCAGTCCAGCCAAAAAAAAACAGGCTGAGGCAGGAGGATTGTGAGTCCAAGGGCAAACCGAGCTACATGGCAAGAACTTTTCTCAAAAATAAAAAATAAACAAATAAATAAATGTCACCAGGCACTGGTGGCTCACATCTGTAATCCTAGCTACTCAGGAGGCAGAGATCAGGAGGATCACAGTTCGAAGCCAGCCCAGGCAAATAGTTCATGAGATCCTATCTCGAAAACACCCATCACAAAAAGGGCTGGCAGAGTGGCTCAAGGTGAAGGTCTTGTCATCTCACTAATCTATTCAAACATTACAAGTTGGCTGAGGGAAAGGGGTGGGACTTTTGATAAGTGACAAGAAGAGAGAAGCGTGGCTTTATCATCCTTGTCTCAACACAAGTGATCCTCAGATGGCCTCGTTTTCATGAGGACCAGCATGGGTCAGTGCTGAGTCACCATGGAGAGGGAGAAAAGGCAAGAGGAGGGCACAAAACAAGGCAAGGACAAAGAAGGAGGAGGCTGTCCTCTGGATGTCTGAACTTCTGAAGCCGAGCCGCGAGCATGGAAGAGCACACTGGCTTGGGAGGCCACACCTTGGTTCTCCATCTGTGAGATCAGAACTGCAACAGTATCCTCCCCTCACAAGGCTGTCTTGGAGACACCTAAAGAGGATCACACCAGCCCCTTTGGAGACCCTCTCATTTGGAGCTCCAACCTTGCAGAGTGCATGGTGCTCCCATACCCAGACATGGCTGTCTCATCCCACTTACCTGCCTCCAAGTGTCTAGTGGGGTTGCAGAATTAAGTTGATATCAAGTCACAATTAAACCCATCCCCCCAGAAACTACGTACTGTTTTTAAAGTATCACCATGCCTGCCATATAATAAACACTCAATAAACAGCACTATTACATATGCTGCAATAGGAAATATACGATGCTGCCTGTGAACATGGATCTAATCAAAACTCTAATTTTAACCACTAGTTTACAATACATAAAGGAAATTGGATACTATCACAAGGAATGAGGACATTCAATAGGACAAGTGAGCCCAGTTTCTCTCACAAATTCATGACATAGAAATAAATGGGTGGGGTAGAAGAGACCATTCAGAATAATAAAAATCCAAGAGACCTAACAGCCAAAGGTGTGAAAGAATTGGATTACTATGATCAGATTAAACTTCTGAACAAATGAACTATAAAAAGACATTTTGTGGCTAGGTGTTGGTGGCTCATGCCTGTAATCCTAGCTACTCAGGAGGCAGAGATCAGGAGGATCGAGGTTGGAAGCCAGCCCAGGCAAATAGTTTGAGAGACCCTATCTCAAAAAACCCTTCACAAATATAGGGATGGTGGAGTGGCTTAAGGGGAAAGTCCTGAGTTCAAGCCCTAGTACCACAAAAAAAAGACATTTTGTGGAGAAACAAGAACACATAAATAGCCAGTCACAGTGGCACACGCACCTGTAGCCCCAGCTACTTAGGAGGCTGAGGTGGGAGGATTATTTGAACTCACTTATTTGAGATCAGCCTTGACAAGAAAATGAGACACTGTCTCAAAAAATAAAGAACACTTATTTATAGATTAGGTATTTACTAATATAAAAGAAGAGTTGTTAATCTGATAAGTATCATATGACATGTTTATATTTTTAAGTCCTTCTGAGTTTCAAATTATCCTGAAAAAACCTGCAACAAAACAGATGAAGCAAACAACAAAAGGTGAACAATACTTAGCCCGGGTGGTGAGGTATTATTACATGGTCTTCCCCCAGCAACTTCAGCGTCTGTGGAGGATGGGTGCTGGGCTCCTTAGGGATACTGAAATTCTCAGAGGCTAAAGTCCCTTGTTTAAAATGGCATCCTCTGGGCTGGGGCTATAGCTTGGTGAGAGAGCACATGCCTGCAATTATGAGTTTGATCTGTAGCACCAAATTTAAAAAAAAATAAGGCGTCTTCTTCCTGCAAGTGGCTTTAGGTGTTCTGTAGAAATGATTTGTTATCCATTTGCTCCAGAAACCCCACAAAATCATGCAAATCAAGAGTTTCAAGTATTTGTGTTCATTTTTGTAACACCTATGAACCCACCTAGGCCATCGAGAGTATGCATATCCAAAAAGTCACAAGTAGCTGAAAAATATCACCTTACAGAAGCCAGGCGTGCCACTTTGGTAGGTGTGCCCAGGTCAAACAGTGGGGCTGGACACAGACTGTGAACCAAAATGAGTGCTGCACATGCTTAAAATGCAGAGTAATGCAATACAGACTTAAATGTCAATTCTGTGTCACTGAACACATCCAGGTGAGCAAAGCCCCTAAGATGGAGTGCACATTTGTAGTTCTGGCTACTCAGGAGGATGAGGCAAGAGGATCAGGAGTTTGAGGCCAGCCTGGTCAACACAGCAAGACTCCCTCTCAAAAATAAACAAAGAAAAAACCTTGGAAGGGGCTGGAGGTGTGACTCAGTGGTTGAGCTCAGGCATTCAAACACCAGTACTTCAAAAAACAAACAAACAGGTGGGGGCAGGGGGGAGAAATGAACCAAGCCTTGTATGCACATATGAATAATAAAAGAAAAAACAAACAAACAAACAAACAAAAAGAGCCTGGTGCTGGTGACTCAAACCTATAATCCTAGCTACTCAAGAGGCAGACATCAGGAAGAGCATGGTTCAAAGCCAGCCCAAGCAAATAGTTCAAAAAACCCTATCTCAAAAAAACTCATCACAAAAAAAGGGGCTGGTGGAGTGACTCAAGGTGTAGGCCCCAGAGTTCAAGCCCCAGTGCCACAAAAAAAAAAAGAAGAAAGAAAGAGAGAGAGGGAGGGAGGGAGGGAGGGAGGAAGGAAGGAAGGAAGGAAGGAGGGAAGGAAGGAAGGAAGGAAGGAAAAAGAAAAGAAAAGCTCTCCAGGTATGGTGGCACACACCTGTAATTCAGGAGACTGAGGCAGGCAGATCTCTAAAATGAGGCCAGCCTGATCTACATAGTGAGACCTTGTCTCAAACAACCAACCACCCCCACAAAGCACAGAAATAAATTCAGTATAAAATAAATACAAAATGAAAGAAAAATAAAATAAAATGACATGGTGTTTACATATAGCCTATGCAATTCTCCTATATACTTTAAATCATCTGTAGATCACTTGTAATACCTAGTAAAATGTCAATGCCAGGTACCTAGGTGTTACACTGTATTGTGTGAAAAACAGTAACAAGAAAAGGTCTACATGTGTTCAGTGTATCCAGTGATGTGTTTTCTGGTGGTACTGGGGTTTGAACTAAGGGCCTCACGCTGTCAGGTGGTCTATCAATTGTTTGAGTAGGGTCTTACATTTATGCTCTAGGTCAGCCTGGACCATGAAATTCCTATTTACACCTCCCACATAGCTAGGAACACAGGTGTGCGCCACCACGCCCAGCCTTTATTGATTGCGACGGGGTCTTGTGACCTTTTGGCCTCAGCTAGCCTCAAACCTCGATCTTCTCAATCTCTGCCTCCTGAGTAGCTATGCTTACAGGTACACCTGGCCCCCAGTGATTTTTTTTTTTTTTTTTTTTGGCGATACTGGGGTTTGAACTCAGGGTCTAGATCTTCAGCCACTCCACCAGCCCTTTTTTGTGATTGATTTTTTTTGAGATAGGATCTTTTGAACTCTTTGCCCAGACTGGCTTCAAACTGAACTCTTCCTGATCTCTGCCTCTTGAGTAGCGAGAGCCACTGGTGCCCAATGATCTCTCTAAAAAATATTTTTTTCTTTTTTTTTCACTGTGCAACACATTTCAGGGCCAGCAGCCTACAGGAAGAGGCCAGACAATGGTTCAGAGCCACTGCTTGCTCTGGCACTGGATACTAGGAGAGGCCCAAGGGGTAAAAAAAACTGGTTGGTTGAATCCACAATACATAATCCATGGATATGGCTGACTGTACTATTCTGGTTAATTTTTTGTATTTGAATTTTTTCAAAATGTAAACTTATTTCACAAATGGAGGCTAGTGTTATTAAATGGATTCTTACTGGATATCCTCCATGTTTTCTTGGGGGAGCCAACCCATGAAAACATGATCCTTTTTTCAGAAAGGATGGAAGGAGTGTTTCCTGTGTGAAAGTGGCTCTGAAAGGAGTCAAGAGTCCTATAGGAAGGACCAGGACAGCATGTCCATGGATGCAGGGCCCCAAAGGTCCTAGCATATCCTTCATATTCGGCTCCAATACGAGCCCCCAGCTTCTCATCACTGTTTTCCTTGAAACTCTCCAGGCTCAGCTGAAACCATGGAATCAAGTGCGTCATTTGTATCTCTCACCGCAAGCATACACCTGTGCACCCAAGGGAATATCTCACTTCCCTCTGAGACAAAGGCACGGTAAGAGACTGCCTTCCTGCCCAACAAGTTGGCATCAGACTAAATCACAGGTAAAGTGAAGCTCTGTAGTCACTGGAAATAGCAAATTATGTTCCAGGACATAGAACTAGAGACATACCACAACTCAAAGGAAGATTAGATGTGGTTAAACCCAGTCATTTCCAAGCTCTAATGTGTGTACTACATGGTAGTCTTGTCTTTTTGCATATTTTAAAGAATTCTCAAAGATCAAACATTTACCCTAAGAAAAGACTTTTCCCTTTGGCTGAAATTATGTTTCTTTAGGTTTCTTTTTTGTTCCTCAACTGCCCAGTTCAGCAGTTTTCTGTTTTTTTGTTTTTTAAAAATAGATGGGTGGGGTGGGTCATGCCTGTAATCCCAGTGCTCAGAAAAAAGCAGGAGGATATTGAATTCAAGGCCAGTCTGTGCTACATAATGAGACCATCTCAAAAAAAACCCAGCAACACAAAATAAGAGAATGAAAATAAAAGCAAGTCAGGCTGGGGTTGCAGCTCAGTGGTAGAACACTTGCCTACCCTGTGCAAGGCCCTGGATTTGATCCCCAGCACTGAAAACAAAACAAAACATACAATCAATTTCTACTCAGTAAACTCTTTTTTATTTTTAAAGGAAAAAAAAAAGTTAACCAAAGGACTCCATGGTAGAGCTGAAAATGGGAACCACTGACCTCAGGTAAGTTACCCATGTCACTGCGAATCTGGAGCCCCAGGTGGGGGAACTGGTGGTCAACGGCACACTCCTGCCTCACACTAGTACTATTCTCAAATGACTCTTGTCATAGAGTACAACCTCCCTGTCCCATGCTGTATACCCAGAAGACACACACCCCAGGTACCAAAGTATTGTGTGAGTGATGTCAGCCAGCCCCAAATAAGCAATAGCTTGGCTCTTAATTGGGGGTTGATGACAACGCTATTATTAATCAGCTATGATTTATAATTGCTTATCATGTACCAGGTATAAGGTAGGTACTGTATTTATCCCCATTTTATGGATGAGAAAACTGAGGCACAGGGAATCCAAGTAGCTTGCTGGAGTTTGTGCAGCTAGTCAAGAACCGAGCCATGTCTATCTAGAGAAGGCATTTTTACAGTTCATCATGCCCTCCAACGTCCAGACGTCTCTAAACAGGATATAAATTTTATTCTGCTGTATGATTTTCTTTTCTTTGAGACAGGGTGTTGATTGCTATGTAGTCTAGGCTGGCCTCACATGATCCTCCACCTCAGCCTCCCCAGGGCTACATGCATGTAGCAGCATACCAGCTTTTTTCTCTCTCTTTGGTGCTGCAGGTTGGACCCAGGGTGTTGCACATGCTAAGCGTCCACTCTGCCACCAAGCTGCTCTATTGTAGATTTCCCTGTACTACTAAAATCGCAAGTCAGAGAAAGGAGACTTCATCAGCCCATATTTCTGATTTTGGGTTCCACAGCTATAGACACTCCGTGGAGAAACCTGCACCTGTGAAAAGGTGCCCAGCAATGTTTTCATAAGATCTTCACCCTATAGCAAGATGCATTCAAATTTAGTGTTCTATATACCAAATTATTAAAAATTACTTCATCAGGGGATGGAATAGAGAACTTTTAATATTATAATGAATGAGAATTATATTGAAAATATTTCAATGAAAAAAAAATCCCAGAATAAGCACTGCCACTTAAGTGAGTTGCAAGTCAGGTACTGTCTGTATTCCTAGCTACTTGGGAGGCTGAGACCAGGAGGATTGATATTCGAGGCCAGCTGGGGCAAATAGTTCAGGAGACCCCATCTCCAAAATAATCAGAGCAGCCAGGTGCCAATGGCTCATGCCTATAATCCTAGCTACGCAGGAGGTGGATATCAGGAGGATTGCCTTTTGAAGCCAGCTGGGGCAGAGTTCGAAAGACCCTATCTCGAAAAAACCCATCACAAAAATAGGGCTGGTGGAGTGCCTCAAGGTGAAGGTCCTGATTTCAAACCCCAGGAATGCAAAATAATTATAGTAATAATAATAATCAGAGCAAAATGGACTGGAGGTGTTTCAAGAGGTAGAGCACCTGCTTTGCAAGTGTGAAGCACTGAGTTCAAACCCCTGCTCAACCCCCTGCCAAAAAAGAACGAGGTGCAAGAGAACTAGGAATCAGGCTAAGGCTCTGTCCTGGTTTTACAACTGACTGGCCTCATAACCTAGCAGCCTCTAGGTCCCCATTTTCTTGTCATTTATGTGAGGGGCTCAGGCAATGCTGTGATGCCACTCAGTCTAGCTGTGCATGTGGACAGATCAGAGACTCCCAGCTCATGTGCCTTCAGGTGTGTTGGCTTGGTTCTGTCCCCACTCTATTACAGGGAAGCTTTAAGAGAAAAGTTCTTCATCTGCTTTAGGATGATATGAGAAAGGGACAAGCACCTTGGTGTTGGCTGGGGGTGGCTGTGGTGTGTGGGCAGCCTCCCCAAAGACCCAAAGCATCCCTCCTTCCTGCACAGTTTAGCATCAATCAGTGAGTTCCCAGGATGCCTGACAATGCTAAGCAGATGCTGTGAGCAGTGGCCTGAATTGAAATGCCATGTAGAAGGAGCTAGAAAAGAACTTGGGCAGGCTCCAGGAAACAGGGTTGACTAAAAAACTAATCTTAGTAGCTGTCTTTCAGGCGTTGGACAGTGTGGCCATCCCCAGACACCACTGTTTCCTGTTGTCCTCTCTCCCCTGGGACAATTTCAGACATCCTTTGCCAAGAAGTTATTCAGATTGGGTGGGCAGCTGCATTAATGTCAGAGACAAACCAGGAGACACGGGGCTGCTTATGACATCATGATCAAGTGCTGGGGAACCCACAGACAGACTCACATTTGAATCTAGGCCATGCCTTTTAATGTTCTTGTGGTCTTAGCCAGTTGCCCTCTCTGAACCTGTTTCCTCACTGTGAATCAGGGATCACATTTTGCAGGTTAGTAGAAGGATAAAACAAAAATGCATGTGCTTCCTGGGCTGAGGCTGTGGCCTAAGTGGTAGAGCACCTGCCTAGCAAGTGTGAACGGAGTTCAAACCCCAGTGCCACAAAAACAAGGAGAATATATGTGCTTCCTGTCTTGCCTACCACTCTTCTTCACAGGAATCCAATGTGGCTTTCAACTGCATGCTCAGTCAGGAGCCTATAATCCTAGCTACTCCAGAGGTAGGCATCAGGAGGATCATGGTTCGAGGCCAGCCCAGAAAAACAGTTTGTGAGATCCTATCTCAAAAAAGTACCCCCACCCCCGCCGCCACACACAAATACACAAAGGGCTGGCAGAGTAGCTCAAGTGATAAGAGTGCCTGCCTAGCAAAGTGGCCCGAGTTCAAAACCAAGAACTGCCAAAATAAAAAAAACAAACCAAAAAATCCCCAAACCAACTGTACTCTGAGCTCCCTTGTAACTTCAAATTTCATTCATTTCCCACTTGTTGACACACACTTCATGGGTTTTTCTCTTCCAGTGGATGCTGATTTTCAGACTCCCCAAACGAGCCTTCTCTTTCTCACTGACCTAAAGGAAGAGCTGTCCTGGGCCTCCTTGCTTTGCTCTGGATCCCATCTGCTTGCTAGTGACTCCATGTCTCTCCCTCTGACACAGTCCTTTTTCCCCAGGCTTGTACTTTTTTTCTAACTATTTGTGATCTCTCTCAAAGGCACTTCCAACTCAAAACCCATGTACAAGCTGAATGTAGAGGCTCAAGGATATGATCCTAGCTACGCAGGAGGCTGAGAATGGGAGGATTGCAGTTTGAGGGCAGCAAACAGTGCAACACCATCTCAACCAATAAAAAACTGGGCGTGGTGGTGTACACCTGTCACCCCAACTACATGGGAAGCATAACTAAGAAGATCATGGTCCAGGTCAACTAGGCATAAGAGCAAGACCCGATTAAAAATAACTAAAACAAGCTGACTGCCAATGGCTGACACTTGTAATCCTAGCTACTCAGGAGGCAGAAGTCAGGATGATCTCAGTTTGAAGCTAGCCCTGGGCAAATAGTCTGGGAGACCCTATATTGAAAAAATACATCACAAAAAAAGGGCTAGCGGAGTGGCTCAAGCAGTAGATTGCCTGCCTAGCAAGTGTGAGGCCCTGAATTCAAATTCCGATACTACAAAAAACAAACAAAAAAACACCCTAAAGCAAAAAGGACTGGGGCGTGGCTCAAGGGATAGAGCACCTGCCTAGCAAGATCAAGGCTCAGATCTCTCCTTTAGCCACTCAGCCTGAATCTCTTCACTTGTACTTCCCAGAGAACAAATCCACTAGGCTCTTATTTCAGCCTTCTCTGTCCTTGCCTCTGCCCCTGTTCCACCTTGATCCCTCTGCTCCTTGCTCTTATGTGGCCATGCTGGGCTTTGCCCTGCTCCTTCCATCTGGATGGAACTCTGCTGGGTTGTTCAGTCACTGCTTGTCACTTCACTAGAGGCCTCCCTTAATCCTCTCTAGAATTACCTTCCCCTTCTCACCCCATATCCTGCAAGTGCGTGCACGTGGGCGCACACACACACACCACACCACACACACACACACCACACACACACACCACACACACACCACACACACACACATCACACACACACACCACACACACACACACAATCACACACACACACACACCACACACACACCACACACACACACATCACACACACCACACACATCACACACACCACACACACATCACACACCACACATCACACACACCACACACACACCACACACACATCACACACACACACACACCACACACACACACACACACATCACACACACACACCACACACACACACACATCACACACACCACACACACATCACACACACCACACACACACACACACACCACACACACATCACACACACACACACACCACACACACACACCACACACACACACAATCACACACACCACACACACATCACACACACACATCACACACACCACACACACACACACACCACACACACACACACCACACACACACACACCACACACACACACACCACACACACACACACACACACACACACAGTTCCCACATCTCACCTCCCTGAACACCCACTCCTCCACCAGGTCAGCTGATCCAAGGGACAGCAGAGCACAGGGGCTAAGAGTCTAACTCCAGCTCTAGCTAGAATGGGCAGGGTTGAACCTCAACTCACTAGTAGCTTTGTGGCCTTGGCAGGACACTTGAGAGACACGTTGCTCCTACTTCCCGATCTGTAAAATAAGGGTAATGATACTAACTCAGAGCTGCTGTGAGAACTAAATAAAAGCACATAAAGCCCCAGCCCACAGTAAAAGTGAGTATTCCTTACCATCACTCCTGGGGAGACCCTTCCTAGTAACCCAGACCACATCAAACTCCCATTAACACATCCACAGCTCCCAGTCATGCCCCTCTTTGAACCTTTTTTTTAGGGCAAGACTGGAGTTTGAACTCAGGCCTTCGCTTGCAAAACAGACTCTACCTCCAATCCATTTCATTCCGGTTATTTTGGAGGTGGGAGTCTTGTGAACTATTTGCCTGGGCTAGCCTTGAACTGTGATTCTCCCAATCTCGGCTTCCCAAGTAGCCAGGATTACAGGCATGAGCCACCAGTGTGCGGTTCCTCTTTGAACTCTTACCCAATGATTTCTGCCCCTCACCTATGGCCCAGTGGATTGTGAGCTCTATAAAGAGTACAACCTCTACCTTTTCCTTTTGAGACAGAATCTCATTATGTTATATAAACCAGGCCTCATCTTGGAGATGCAGGGATTGTAAGTAGGCATCACCATGCCTAGCTGTCTTTTTCATAGCTGTGTCCCCAGCACCTCACAAGTCCAGTACCTTGGCAGATACAAAACACAACATCTCACTCCCTTCCTGAACTGGGATGCCTATAGGCCAGGTGAACAGAGAGGTAATCAGATTAACAGCCCGTTGCTGGTATGAAAAACTGCCCAAATCACATAAGGCCTGAACCATGGAGACATTCGACATATGGGCTAAGCTGTCTTTTAGCCCCCAGAAGCCATCCAACTTAGTTCCAAACAGAAGTGCCTATCCCTTAGAAGCCTGACTATCCTGGTGTTAAGCACCCAGGTGAGGTGGCATACCTGCAACTCCTCATTGGGTAGTTTGATTCAGGGGGTGTCCCAGGGAAGGGGGGACAAGCTCTGCCGGGAGTCAGTAAAAAGATCTCTACTGGCCGGGCGCCAGTGGCTCACATCTGTAATCCTAGCTACTCAGGAGGCAGAGATCAGGAGGATCGTGGTTTGAAACCAGCCAGGGCAAACAGTTCAAGAGACCCTATCTTGAAAAAACCCATCACAAAAAAGGGCTGGTGAAGTGGCTCACAATGTAGGCCTTGACTTCAAACTCCAGTACCGGGAAAAAAAATCTCTACTCAGGTTTCTGTGGTTCATAAGGAGGGAAGGCTGTCCTATCTGTTTCTCACAGCAGACTCCCATACCCACCAGGCAACCCAAAGAGAAAGACACATATAAGGAGAGCTAGAACAGTCTTTATGGAGAGCTGTCAGGAGGGTGCCAGTGTTAGGTGCCTGTCTCCACCTCCACCACCTCAGCCCAACCACCAAAGCCTATGTCCTTATGAATTAGCATTAGGCTGGGGCTGGAGCCTGGCTCCTCTGGCACCACGAAGCACTTTTCCTGGCTCTCTGAAATGGCGACCTCAACAACATCCCTGTCTGGGGACGCTTCCTGCTGGCTGCATGTGTCCAGCAGCTCTGGCTCAGTCTGAAGGAGCACCACAGTGGGCTCAGAGGCAGCAGAAGGCACAGAGATGGGGTTGGGAGGTCCCTGGGGCTGGTGACTGAGCTGGTGCCGCTTGAGGCTTTGAGGGAGGGTGTAGCCCATGTCACAGGTAGGGCAGCGGTAGGGCTTGTCCGCCAGGTGAGATTTGAGGTGACGTCGCAGCTTGGTGGCCAGTGTGTAAGCACGGCCACAATGGGGGCATGGGAAGGGCCTTTCTCCTGAGTGCAGGCGCTCATGAGCACGGAGGGTATGTGGGTCTCGGAGGGCCTTTCCACACACGGGGCACAAGTGGGCCTCCCCAGTGTGGGAGATGAGATGGCGCCGCAGCTCGGGCAGCTGGGGAAAAGCATCTGCGCAGTGTGGGCAGCAGTAAGGACGCTCCCCTGTGTGGAGCCGCATGTGTCCACGCAGGTTGCCCCGCTGGCGGAATGCCCGGCCACAGTGTGGGCACAGGAAGGGTTTCTCCCCTGTGTGGAGCCGCATGTGGTTCCGCAAGGAGCCCTGGTTGGCCAGGTGCTGCCCACACACTGGGCATGGGCATGGAGCAGGGGCAGCTGGCACCTGATGGGTCTTGTGATGCAGCCGCAGGGAGGGCCGTCGGGCGAAGGCCTTGCCACACTGGTCGCACGTAAAGGGCCGGGCACCTGAATGTACCACCTGGTGCTCTTTGAGGTCTCGCCGGGTGCCATAGGCCTTGTTACACTGTGGACAGGGGAAGGGTCGCACCCCACGGTGGCCCAGCATATGGGCTTTGAAGCTCTCCTCTGAGCTGTAGCTCTTGCCACACTCGGTGCACAGAAAAGGCTTGTGGCCTGTGTGTACAAATGCGTGCTTCTTTAGGTGACACAGCTGCAGGAAAGCCTTGCCACACTCCCCACACCGGTGCCGCCGTACCTGCTTTGGGGAGTTTCTTGCTGGGCCAGAAGGGCTCAGCAAGAGTACAGGGAAGCCAGAGTTCTGGGCTCCAGACTCTGAGGTCTTTGTTCTGGGCAGGCATTGATCACTGGGGCCATGTGACTTCTTGGCCAGAAAGGCATGCAGCTGGGTGTCTCTAGACGAAGGTAATAAACTGGCTTCAATGCCCTCTGGGTCCTGCTGGGTGATCGAGCTGCTCTGAGGTTCAGGTGGCCTTTGTGCCTGGAGTGGGAGCTTCTCATCCATGCTGCCATCTTGAAGCAATGTGCCAAGGGTTTGGGTATCTTTGGAAGGTTGGTCCTGTGTTTGGGACACAGATCCAGGGCTCATTGTATTCTCTGCCTGGATACTGTGTGGTGATTGGTAACCAGGGTCTGTGAAGCAAGATGTGGGGTGCTGGGGTTAGTCAAGCTTGGTAGCAGGTGATGTCACCAGCAAATTACATGATATGGTTTTCTTCTGACTACCTTAAGCCTCAGTGGGAGCAATGATACCAATATCCTTCCTGGAGTACTTTCTTTTCCTGTCCAGTCTGAAGTGCCTCTGAGGAATCATACCTGGGGACTACAGAATCCCACTGACCTGACTAATTCCTAGAGTAAGGCTATCTCAGAGTAAGGATCCTCTTATTCTCCCTCGAAGATACACACTTAGGACGTGAATCAAACTCTCTCCACCCTGACTGAGCTCCTGTGTAAAATGAAAAGACCCTTGCCCCAACCCTTGGGAGAAGAAAAATAAGGAACTGGAAGATATGGAAATAGAAGGGGGACTATTTGGGAACAGGAAGAGGATGAGGGAGAAGGGGTAACATGGCACTGGGAGAAGAGAGCATATGATTGAAGTACATTATACACATGTATGAAAATGTCATAATGAAGTCTATTATTTTGTACAAGTAGTATTTGCTAATAAAAAGCCATCAAACATAAATATACCATAGGCTTAAAAAAAGAAAAAATGAGAAGTATTACACATAGCTGTCTTCATCAATATGACCTTATTATTCCAGGAAACTCATAGGAAGGTAAGTTTTGTTCATTACTCTCCAACAGAAAATATCAAATGACAGTATGACAGTCCAAGATTCTTTATACCTGTTGCCTGAAAATTTTAGCCTTGCAGTGTCTACGAATTCTAAATTACTAATCCTAGTCAAGCCTGGCCTTCCAATTCCATACTACAAGATTCACTTTAGGTGGATGCCGGTGGCTCACGCCTATTATTCTAGTTACTCCGGAGGCAGAGATGAGGAAGATTATAGTTCAAAGCCAGCCTAGGAAAATAATTTGCGAGACCCTACCTCGAAAATATCTAACACAAAAAAGGGCTAGAGGAGTGGCTCAGGCGGTAGAGTTCAAACCCCAGTATCAAAAACAAATAAATAAATGAAAATTCATTTTTAACCAGATTTTCTTTCCCTTTCCTTTTCCCTTCCTTTCTCTCCCTCCTTCTCTTTTTTCTTTTTGTGAAAAGAAAATCTCCCTCTTCCCTACCCCCAAACCAGATTTTGAAAGGCAACTAAGACTGTGACTTATCACAGGTTGTTTGGTGAGTTGGGTAGCAGGCACTTGTTGGGCACATACCTGAACTAGGTTCTGCTGCATCCTCTCTGGGGGAGGCCACTTCTTTTTGTACAGCAGACTTCTCTTCTGTCACCACTACTACAGCTGCCTCTTCCTCTAGCGTGGGCTGTGTAGGGCTCAGGACCTCTGGGGGAGACTGGGGCCACAGTAATAGCTCAAAGCCTGGCAGCACAACCTGGTACACCTTCAGGTGGAGCCTCTTGTTGATCCAAACCAGGGTCACATTTCCCTCACTCTCCAGCCTTCCGTGCTGCACCAAACTGCAAAGCAGAGCAAGAGCTAGCTCACCAAAGCCTCTTCAAGCTGTCTCCCCTGACAGTGCCAGCTCCTACAAGGTTGAGACCCAAAGGATACTACGCCTTTGAAGCACACAGGAAAAGATCCCTGGGTAGGGAATTACGGTGAGCTTCGGGTTCTACCCCAAACCCCAATGGAGGAAATTCTGCATGAGTGTAACTTACGTGATCCAGCCTGAACTCTGCTCCCAGGCACACACAGCTCCCCCAGAGCCTAATAACAGGTCCTGAAATAAACAATAAAAGTCCTAAGTGTGTCTGAGGGGACCAGATAGGGAAAACAAAAGCAACCGGATGAAACTTCTGGGACAAATCTATCATGAAGCTCCTGGATAATTAGAAGATTCCAGTGTGGTCCGATTCTTCAGTCAAGACCAGAGTGTCCACTCACCTCCCTCGCAAGGGTGTGGAAAATTGCTAAACATTACTGCTTTCCAGTAAGTACTAAACAGAAAAAGTCATAAGAGGAACATCAACTTTTAATAGTAGCTACTACGTAACTGAACTCTTTACCTGCATTATTTCATCAGGTCCTTCAAATAATCCTGAGATTATTCGTTTTACAGAAAGCAAAATGAAACACGTAAATTGGCTAGTTAGGCACAAGGCTGGGATTTCATACTGTGCCTTCTGAATTTCAATAACCTTAGCCACTACTGACACTGTGGGAATCCAGCTTTTAACAACCTTTTGCACCTCCATTCCTTAACTACTGCAGCTCAGGGGAGAACAGTCCTGCAGACAGACAAAACCATCTCCTAGCGCCTGAAATACTCTGCTTCTTACTAACTGGAGAGCTGTCCGGAATTGTCTGAATCTCCCCCAAATTTTCAGTCATGGACAGGAGACACGGTATCCCTCAATACCTCCTCCTGACGTGGCTTCACTCCCTGACTCTTCTCGGAGACATACTCCTCTTCCAGCGGCCCCCAGTGTACTCCGGGCTGCAGGGATTCCCCGACACACCAGACGCCCAAGTGCTGCTCCCTGGCGCGTGAAGGGCCCACAGCCAAGCCCCAGGGGAGGCTCTTTATGGCGATGATGGCTGGGCTCAGCCCGGGCGGGAAGTCTTTGAGACTCTGAGTACAGCCTTTCCCCGAAGGGCTCCATCCTGGGTCTGGGCCCAGGCGCGGCTCCGGGGCTGCAGAAAGACGGGAAGGCAATGTAGGAGCAGCCCACGACGGCGAGGGAGGACAAAAGTGCAGGAGGAACCCACAGGCCCTGCTAGGCCTCAGGAGTCTGAGGGATAAGCGAGGGCTTTAGGGGAGGTCTCCTCGAAAGGTTTCAGGGGAGGACAGGGCTCTTAAGAAGCCCCCCAGCGACTTAAGGACATTGGAGGAGAATCCTAGGCGCGAAAAGAAAAGGAACTGGGGGGGAGAAAGTTGACTAGAGAACGTTTGGGCCATGTCGGCCAGGGCGGAGGTTGTAGCCATCGTAAGTTACTCACAGAGCTGCAGCAACCTCCCCTCTAAGGGCACCTCCTCCACCTCCTCCATCCTGGGTCTGAAAGCCTCCCTCCGCCGGAAGTGAGCGTCTTCTTCTCAGCTCCTTCCGGAAACAGTTATTAACTTCCAAATTTCGTCTCAGAAAAGAATCCAAAAGAGTCAGACTTAATTGGTGCATTTACC